>NW_028270165.1:31298940-31903107 GCF_037043375.1 Chiloscyllium plagiosum
AGCTTGATGGACCAGTTGTCTGAACAATGTGACCTGAAAGAAGTTCTGGCATTTACATATTAATGAATCAAAACCTGCAATGCATTCTAAAAGTTGAAAGACTGAACAGCAATCTCAGTTTGCCCAATACATCGTATCAGTTGCATGACACTACGATCTTGTGCTCTCAATTCTGTGAATTATGATCCTGAGCCACTGGCTACTTGACGAAGGAGCAGTGCTCCGAAAGCCAGTTCTTCCAAATAAACCTATTGAACTATAACCTGGTGTTGTGTGATTTTTAACTTTGTCCAGTCCAGCCCAGTCCAACACACGTCATGAACAATGGGCAGCAAGCTCCGCCCAGTCATTCCAGACACTGCCCCTCACAAAGATGACAGTCTTCACAAGCACACAACAGCCGCATCGCCCCCAACAAAGATGGCGGCCGCCGCCCAGGGGCCCTGCTCCTGAGCGAAATCCCCCCCCCCACCCGTGACGGATTCGCTCGCGTCCGGGCAAACGGCGCCGCCGGAAGTTATCTTCCCGGCTTTTCAGCTTACACAAGACGTTCACAGAGCCTCCCCCTTCACCCGCCCGGTCCACCGGCCCGTTCCTCCCGTCTCATTTGGTAACGTTTTCGGAGCCGAGAACAAAACTCCCCCGGACGCCATCACCCACTCCACGCATGCTCTGTCTGACCCATCGGCTCTGCGCCTGCGCACCTGCTCTCCTACTGTGGGAGCCAGACAGAGAGAGAGAGACAGTATCACAGAATGATCATTGAAACAGGCCATTCGGCCCACCGGGTCAACACCGACCCTCCCAAGACCCACCCTGACTCATCCCCGCATTTCCCATGGCTAACTCACCCAGCCCTGCACATCCCTGAACACTATGGGCAATTTAGCATGGCCAATCCAACAAACTTTCACACCCAACCTATTTTCATAAGTGAAACGTTTCCACCCTCTCTCCATTGCTTTAATTTTCTTTCTAAAATGCAGAGCCCAGAACTGAGCTGCCACATCTCAGCTGAGGCTAGTCTCTTATAGAAGACCAATAGAACGGCTTGCATTCACATTCCATACCCTGAGGATAGTGTATATTTTGTTGAGCACTCTGTCAACCTACACTGCCACATTTAATGACTTCTGCACTAAGTCCCTCTGCCTCTACATACCTTTGGAGTTGTACCCTTTGTTTAACTGTTGTTGCTAGCACAGAACTTGATTGGTGACAAAAGTCAAACTTTGTCAAAGCTGTTCGTCGTGCACTCATCAGGATAGTTGACAAGATTCCTGATGAAGGGCTTGTGCCCGAAACGTCGATTCTCCTGTTCCTTGGATGCTGCCTGACCTGCTGTGCTTTACCAGCAACACACTTTCAGCTAATTGACAAGAAATACCACTGTAAAGGGAACACAACATTCACACATACAGCACATCAACTCTATTGTCCTGATCAACATACTATTACAGGTATAGGTTGTGCTCAAATACAACAAAGAACTGCAGATTTTGGAGATCAGTTAAGGTGTGAGGGAGTGTCGCTGAACAAAGAGACCTTGGAGTGCAGGTTCATAGATCCTTGAAAGTGGAGTCGCAGGTAGAGAGGATAGTGAAGAAGGCGTTTGGTATGCTTTCTTTTATTAGTCAGAGTATTGAGTACAGGAGTTGGGAGGTCATGTTGCGGCTGTACAGGACATTGGTTAGGCCACTGTTGGAAATATTGCGTGCAATTCTGGTCTCCTTCCTATCGGAAAGATGTTGTGAAACTTGAAAGAGTTCAGAAAAGATTTACAAGCATGTTGCTAGGGTTGGAGGATTTGAGCGAGAGGGAGAGGCTGAACAGGCTGGGGCTGTTTTCCCTGGAGCGTCAGAGGCTGAGGGGTGACCTTATAAAGGTTTACAAAATTATAAGGGGCATGGATAAGATAAATTGACAAAGTCAATTGTGGGATGGGGGGAGTCCAGAACTAGAGGGCATACGTTTAGGGTGAGAGGGGAAGATATAAAAGAGACCCAAGGGGCATCGTTTTCAACGCAGAGGGTGGTACGTGTATGGAATGAGCTGCCAGAGGAAGTGGTGGAGGCTAGTCCAATTGCAACATTTAAAAGGCATATGAATAGAAAGGGTTTGGAGGGATATGGCTATATGGGATATATGCTGGCAGGTGGGACTAGATTGGGTTGGGATATCTGGTCGGCATGGACGGGTTGGACTGAAGGGTTTGCTTTCCGTGCTGTACATTTCCATAGCTCTATGACTCCATAAACATGAACTGCTGGAGGAGTTATTATGTGGAAGGGTCATTCATCTCAAAACATCAACTATACAGTGGCACTGGCTATTAGCCAGGGAACAGATAATTCATTATAGTTTTAGTTGTGCATCTACTTGTAGCGTTAACAATAATTATTTGTTCAGAAACAAAAACAGAAACTGCTGGAAAAGCAAGTCTGGCAGCATCTGTGAAGAGAAATCAGAGTTAACCTTTCGGGTCCAGTGACCCATCCTCAGAACAAGTTCTGATTTCCAGCATCCATAGCTCTTACAGTTTTTAATAATCATTTGTTGTTATGATGATGCTTTAAACTCTCAGAATTGTTCCAAAGAACGTGTTTAAATCAGATTGTATTGCAACTTAAAATGACGATTCATACAAATTGCATAAAGATGTTTGTTCAAAGTCAGATTAAGGGAATATACGGAATATTTCATTGTTCGGTTATCAAAACTGAAGATCAATTAAACAGAATTAGAGCATAGGCCAGCCAATCAATAACCCATTAATGTGTGGGAAGAGAGAATCTTGAATTTGTGCTTGGGGTAAAGACTCTTGTCTCTGGAGACCTTCATACACAGCAATGTCCAGAGGGGATTGCTTCCCCTGATAAAACTTTATAAACACACAGAAATCTGTTAGATATGATAAGTATGTTTCTGTCTCCATTTAGGTTAACTTATTGTGGGAAATTGACAGCAGATAATTTCAATGATACAGGGACACTATGTTTAAAATTAAAATTTGTTTGTTTGGTAGTACAGAACTTGAATATTGCTGGGAAAAAAAAGGGACTTTTTGTCTTGCAAGCATAAGAAACGTGACGAATAGCAAAGTCTCCACCAAAGTCCCCAGGCCAACCAACCAATCAGCACCCCCCTTTCACGCAGCTTAAACTTTAACTTTCCCATTGAATTGGTATTTTCGTGAATTGTCCCAATAAGGGCAAGACAAAAAGCTTTGATAAAACAAGACACAAATTAAAAGGTTTGATTGTATGGATGTATTAGTGGGCAGCACGGTGGCACAGTGGTTAGCACTGCTGCCTCACAGCGCCAGAGACCCGGGTTCAATTCCCGCCTCAGGCGACTGTCTGTGTTCAGTTTGCACAGTCTCCCAGTGTCTGCGCAGGTTTCCTCCCACAGTCCAAAAATGTGCAGGTTAGGTGAATTGGCCATGCTAAACTGCCCATAGTGTTAGGTGTCGGGGAATGGGTTTGGGTGGGTTGTGCTTCGGCGGGTCGGTGTGGACTTGTTGGGCCGAAGGGCCTGTTTCCACACTGCAAGTAATCTAATATGTATTATTATGGATATAATTAATTTCAAAATTCTACATTACAACTCTGTATCAATTATATTTCTTCTCATGTAAGATTTCTTTGAATTTATATTTTTTCCTTTGGGTAAAAAGTTCAGAATCTGGTGTTTAAAAGGAATTTCCGGTCAAATGGATGAACTCCAACTGGGCATCCTTTACCTCAGTAGAGTAGACAAATGATCAAATCTCACATTAAGAGTCAATGAACTGTAGTCCTCCGGTGTGAATGTGCTCGTGTACATTGAAGACAGATGAGAAAGTAACTGACCTGAGTCAAACATATCAAAAAGACATGCATTTGCTGCATTTAACATAAAGCTGATTTATTTTGATTTTATCAACGGCGTTAACACTTCTAAGTGGGCTGGGGATTTTCCACATCAGCTCCAACAGATGCAAATGAACATGATTCAGTCTTGTATGTGTTTAACAGCAAGTTCCAATCACTGGAATGATGGGCTGGCTGAGTGAAACCCTTCCCACACTCTGAGCAGGTGAACAGTCCCTCCTCAGTGTGAACTCCCTGACGTACAGTGAATTGAAGTAACTGCTTGAGCCCAGCCCTAGCAGAGCGAACATCTGAACTGTCTCGCGTCAGCGCGAACATGTTGATGGTGCATGTGTTCCCAACGCATTTGATACACCACCCACAGTCTGGGAATTTAAAAGTTATCTCAGGAGTGTGAATTTGTTGGCATGTCAGCAGATGGGACAGGGAGTGAATTCCTTCCCAGTAGAGGAAGAGGTTACATCTTCACAAACGAACTGCAGCAGGCATTCTCAGACGAGAAACGTAAACCTGGTGCCACACTTTCAGTCAGGACGAGATCCCAGTTGGACCCCAGTCTCTGATTTGACAGCACGTTTTCCGCATTCCCGGTGGTCCTCGCTGACTCGAAACCCAGTTGTGAAGGAGCTTGTGTTCGCACTCTCGGAGCTGTGAGCGACTGAGGAGAGCGGCCGGGACACGTTTCTTCCTCACCTCGGGATCGACTCTGACTTTGCTGTCAGGGAAGAGAGATGAGGAAGACCAAAGTGCTGTTTGTCCCTCTCATCGTGACTCTGGAGGACTGTGTCCCCACAGGTTTCAGCTGCATGATCCTGCCCCCCAAGACTGTCCTTTCCGTGCTCTGCTCAGGAATGATCAATGGTCCAGCTGGGAAAGACAACGATGTGGTAACACATGGGATGACCTATTTGGCATTTATCCAGACTATTAAACTCCAGCCCAGGTTGCAGGGACTATTATTCCCAGTACTTGCAAACACCAATGGCTCAGAATGAATACGATTCAGTCCTGTACGTGTCTTTAACTGCAGCAGTTATGACGATCACTCGTGCATTCACTGGTATCTCAGTGCCGAAGTTGGGATAACCAAGTGAATCTCTCCCACACGTTGAGCAGGTAAGCAGCCTCTCGGCAGTGTGAGTGTTTCTTTTTATTCATCTGTGGGACGTGGGCATCGCTGGGTGGCCTGCATTTACTGTCTGTCCCTCGTTTCCCTTGAGAAGGTGGTGGTGAGCTGCTTTCTTGAATCTGGGCAGTCCACTTGCAGTGGGTTGACCCACAATGCCATTAGGGAGGAAATTCCAAGGTTTGGGGCCAGCGACAGTGAAAGAACGGCGATATATTTCCAAGTCAGCACGGTGAGTGGCTCACAGGGGAGCCTGAAGGTGGTGGCTCACAGGGGAGCCTGAAGGTGAGTGGCTCACAGAGGAGCCTGAAGGTGGTGGCTCACAGGGGAGCCTGAAGGTGAGTGGCTCACAGGGGAGCCTGAAGGTGGTGGCTCACAGGGGAGCCTGAAGGTGAGTGGCTCACAGAGGAGCCTGAAGGTGGTGGCTCACAGGGGAGCCTGAAGGTGAGTGGCTCACAGGGGAGCCTGAAGGTGGTGGCTCACAGGGGAGCCTGAAGGTGGTGGCTCACAGGGGAGCCTGAAGGTGGTGGCTCACAGGGGAGCCTGAAGGTGGTGGCTCACAGGGGAGCCTGAAGGTGAGTGGCTCACAGGGGAGTCTGAAGGTGAGTGGCTCACAGGGGAGCCTGAAGGTGGTGGCTCACAGGGGAGCCTGAAGGTGGTGGCTCACAGGGGAGTCTGAAGGTGAGTGGCTCACAGGGGAGCCTGAAGGTGAGTGGCTCACAGGGGAGCCTGAAGGTGGTGGCTCACAGGGGAGCCTGAAGGTGGTGGCTCACAGGGGAGCCTGAAGGTGGTGGCTCACAGGGGAGCCTGAAGGTGGTGGCTCACAGGGGAGCCTGAAGGTGGTGGCTCACAGGGGAGCCTGAAGGTGAGTGGCTCACAGGGGAGCCTGAAGGTGGTGGCTCACAGGGGAGCCTGAAGGTGGTGGCTCACAGGGGAGTCTGAAGGTGAGTGGCTCACAGGGGAGTCTGAAGGTGAGTGGCTCACAGGGGAGCCTGAAGGTGGTGGCTCACAGGGGAGCCTGAAGGTGGTGGCTCACAGGGGAGCCTGAAGGTGGTGGTGTTCCCAGGCATTTGCTGCCCTTGTTCCTCTGGATGGAAGTGGTCATTGGTTTTGGAAGGTACTACTGGAGGGTTTTTAGATTACTTACAGTAGGGTACCTGGTTAGCATTGGACTGAAGGGTCTGTTTCCTTCGGCCCAACAAGTCCACACCGACCCGCCGAAGCGCAACCCACCCAGCCCCATTCCCCTACATTTACCCCTTCATCTAACACTACGGGCAATTTAGCACGGCCAATTTACCTGACCTGCACATTTTTTGGACTGTGGGAGGAAACCGGAGCACCCGGAGGAAACCCACGCACACACGGGGAGAATGTGCAAACTCCACACAGTCAGTCGCCTGAGGCGGGAATTGAACCCGGGTCTCTGGCGCTGTGAGGCAGCAGTGCTAACCACTGTGCCACCGTGCCGCCCACACGGGTCTTTGGTAACTTTTTGCAGCGCCTCTTGTAGATATTACACCTACTTATGATTCATGTTTATGATTTAGCAGACACATTTTGCTCAGATGAGATTCTCAGAAATAGATTTTTACTGGCGCAGATACATTGTATTTTCTGAGGTCGGATGACCAACTGCACCCCTTTCCACACTTGGCCTCCCCCACCACACACTCGGTGATGTTCAGTGAATTGAGATGATTGTCTGAACACGAGCCTGCAACGAGAGCACCCGAACGGTCTCTTGTCCCATCAACATGTTCACATTGACGGGACATCAGCTCGACAGGACATGGGGTAAAATTTGCTGAAATCCATTTGGAAGATCGTCCGACAGTGTGGACGGACTGGTGTGCAACCAGTTCAGAGGAATCTCTTCTGACATCTGGAGCAGGGAAGTGACCTCTCTCCGGTATGATCTCAACTTCAGCACTGAGACACCAGTGAATTCACTGATGTTGCTGCAGGTTTGACAATCACCTGAACCTCTTCCTGCAGTGAGAGAAGATGGAGGCAGTTGGACCACAGCACGTGCACCATCAGTAAATATACACGCACAGATCTTGTCAGGCTAATTTGATTGTTCTCTCGCCACTTTGAACTCACTGGTGTGTACAGACACTAGATGGAGAAAGATGTTTCGTTCAGATAAATGCGAGGTGTCGCGTTTTGGCTAGACAAACCGGGGCCGTACATAGAGGGCATAGGATTAGGGTGAGAGAGGAAAGATATAAGAGAGACCTAAGGGGCAACTCTTTCACACAGAGGGTGGTATGTGTACGGAATGAGCTGCCAGAGGAAGTGGTGGAGGCTAGTACAATTGCAACATTTAAAAGGCTTTTGGATGGGTATATGACGAGGAAGGGTTTGGAGGGATATGGGCCGGGTGCTGGCAGGTGGGACTAGATTGGTTTGGGATATCTGGTCGGCATGGACGGGTCAGACCGAAGGGTCTATTTCCATGCTGTACATCTCTATGGCAGGTAGACAGGGTAGTGAAGAAAGCATTTGGCATG
Organism: Chiloscyllium plagiosum; assembly: GCF_037043375.1. Taxonomy (NCBI): domain Eukaryota; kingdom Metazoa; phylum Chordata; class Chondrichthyes; order Orectolobiformes; family Hemiscylliidae; genus Chiloscyllium; species Chiloscyllium plagiosum. The sequence continues at coordinate 31,306,455 of NW_028270165.1, forward strand.
CTTGCCTTCCCTGGTCAGAGCATTGAGTACAGAAGCTCAGATGTCACATTATGGCTGTGCAAGACATTGGTGACGCATTTGGACCACTGTGAATAATTCTGGTCACCTTGCTGGACAAAGGACGTTATTAAACTGGAAAGAGTGCAAGAATGGATGTCACCAAGACTGGAGCGCTTGAGTTATAAGGTGTGTCTGGATAGACTGGGACTTTTCTCCCTGGAGCGTAGAAGGCTGACCTTATAGAGGTTTATAAAATCGTGAGGGGCATAGACAAGGTGAACAGCAACGGTCTTTTTCTCAGGACAGGGCAGTCCAAAGCTAGAGGCCATAGATCTAAGGTGAGAGGCAAGATTTTATCTCTCCACCCTTCAGGCACTCTGCCTGTATTCCTGATGAAGGGCTTTCACCCGAAACATCGATTTTCCTGCTCCTCGGATGCTGCCTGAACTGCTGTGCTTTTCCAGCACCGCTCTGATCTCGACTCTGGTTTCCAGCCTCTGCAGTCATTGTTTTTAACCGAGATTTCAAAAGGAGCTGAGGGGCAACCTTTTCACACAGTGGGTGGTGTGTATTTGAAACAAACTGCCAGAGGACATTGTAGTGGCAGGTACAAATGCAACCTTTAAAAGATATTTGGGCAGGTACATGGATAGGAAGGTTTAGAGACACATGGGGCTAATGAGAAATGGGACCAGTTCAGTTTCGGAAACCTGGTCAGCATGGACACATTGGGGCGAAGGGCCAGTTTCCGTGCTGTACACCTCGATGCGTTTTGGAAAGGCAAATCAGGGCAGGACTTACACACTTAATGGTAAAGTCATATAGTCAGAGATGTACAGCACGGAAACAGACCCTTCGCTCCAACCCGTCCATATATCCCAACCCAATCTAGTCCTACCTGCCAGCATCCTTCCAAACCCAGCCAAATGCCTTTTAAGTGTTGCAATTGTACCAGCCTCCACCACTTCCTCTGGCAGCTCATTCCATACACGTACCACCCTCTGCGTGAAAAAGTTGTCCCTTAGGTGTCTTTTATATCTTTCCTCTCTCACCCTAAACCTATGCCCCTCTAGTTCTGGACTCCCCCACCCCAGGGAAAAGACTTTGTCTATTTATCCTATCTCCTGGGGAGTGTTGCTGAACAAAGAGATCTTGGAGTGCAGGTTCATAGCTCCTTGAAAGTGGAATCGCAATAGACAGGATAGTAAAGGCGGCATTTGGTAGGCTTTCCTTACTGGACAAAGCATTGAGTATAAGAGTTGGCAGGTCATGTTGCAGCTGTACAGGACATTGGTTAGGCCACTTTTACAATTCTGGTCTCCCTTCTATAGGAAGGATGTTGTGAAACCTGAAAGGGTTCAGAAAATATTTACAAAAATGTTGCCTGAGTTGGAGGGTTTGAGCTACAGGGAGAGGCTGAATAGACTGGGGCTGTTTTCTCTGGAGTGTTGGAGGCTGAGGAGTGATCTTATGGAGGTTTATAAACCATAAGGGGCATGGATAGGATAAATAGACAAAGGTCTTTTCCCTGGAATGGGGGAATCCAGAACAAGAGGCCATAGGTTTAGGGTGAGAGGGGAAAGATATAAAAGGGACCTGAGGGGCAACCTTTTCATGCAGAGGGTGGTGCATGTATGGAATGAACTGCCAGAGGAAGTGATGGAGGCCAGTACAATGACAGCAGTTCAAAGGCATCTGGATGGGTGTATGAATAGGAAGGGTTTCGAAGGATGTGGGCCAAATGCTGGCAAATGGGACGAGATTAATTTAGGATATCTGGTTGGTATGGATTAATTGGACCAAAAGGTCTGCTTCCATGCTGTTTCGCTCTTTAACTCAATGGACATTCCCCTACGAATAGGGAAGGTTTAGAGGGACATAGGCCAAGTGCTGGGAAATGGGGCTAGGTTAATTTAGGGTACCTGGTTAGCATTGGACTGAAGGGTCTGTTTCCATGGTGTACATCTCTACGATTCTTCGTGAATTTCGGGCTCAGACAAGACTAAATGCTTGACCAAGTATCCAGTGGAAGAGAGGGAACAGCAGAGGCAGCTGATCAGATTGACTCAACCTTAAACAAAGAAGCTTTGTGAGCTCCCCGTGCTTGTTGTTGGTGGTGAGGAAGGAGGAGTTGGGGAAGAAATTCACAAGGAACCAACTTGTATTAGAGCCATTAAAAAGATTCAATACACTGTATTTGAAACACTGATTTGATTTTTACCTGCAAATAATACTGACAACTGGGCTCGGGACTATTAACTGAATCCAATAAACACGATTCGAGGTCTGGATGTAATTCACAGAAAAGTCCAAACGCAGCAGTCAGTTGTGAACCCGCTGGTGTGCCAGTAAATTGGATAACTTAGTGAATCCCTTCCCGCACTCGGAGCAGGTGAACGGCCTCTCCCCGGTGTGAATTCGCTGGTGTACAGTGAGGTCAGATGATCGTGTGAAGCCAGTCCCGCAGTGAGAGCACCTGAACGGTCTCTCGTCGGTGTGAACCCGTTGATGGCGCATCAGTTCACTGGAACTTTTAAAGCACTTCCCGCAGTCCGGGCAGTTGAAAGGCCGCTCCCCGGTGTGAACTCGCTGGTGCGTCAGGAGGTTGGAGGACCGAGTGAATCCTTTCCCACACACGGAGCAGGTGAACGGCCGCTCCCCGGTGTGAATGCGCTGGTGCTTCAGCAGGTGGGTGGACTGAGTGAATCCTTTCCCGCACACGGAGCAGGTGAAGGGCCTCTCTCCGGTGTGAATGCGCTCGTGCACAATGAGTTGAGACGATCGCTTGAAGCCAGTCCCACAGTGAGAGCACCGGAACGGTCTCTCGTCGGTGTGAACAAGCTGATGGGACATCAGTTCCCCGGAGCTTTTGTGGCACTTCCCGCAGTCTGGACATTTAAAGGGTCGCTTGTCGGTGTGAACTCGCCGGTGCGTCAGCAAGGTGGATAACCGAGCGAATTCCTTCCCGCAATCGGAGCAGGTGAACGGCCGCTCCCCGGTGTGACTGCGCCGATGGATTTCCAGTTGGCCGGGATATTGAAATCCTTTCCCACAGTCACCACACTTCCACGGTTTCTCCCCGTCCTGACTGCATTTATGTTTCGAGAGACCAGACACCCGGCTGAAGCCTCGTCCACATACAGAACATGTGTACGGCTTCTCCCCAATGTGAACGCTGTTGTTTCCTTCCATGCTCAAAGTCTAGCGGTACTCATGTCGAGATAATGTGGGCGATTCTGCACAAACTTGGGGGCGATGTTCAGTTTGAGTATCCCATCCGCAAATCTTCCCTTTCTGAAGTCCTGTTAAACTGATTTAAAAATGGAAAAGAAAACAGGTGAAAAAGAACTCAGAAAGGCAGTATTCGAAATTGAGCTGCATAAATCTGGTAATTGTGGGACTGTCCTAGGCAAAAATGACGGTGTGAAGGCTACTGGATTGACTTTTAAAATAAAACCCAAAGAGGTTCTTCAGCAAGGGATGTTTGCCACATGATCTAGGCTACATATAACTCCATCTTTATGGTGAGTTCGGGGCGGTGGTGGTGAAGCACAAACATAGAGAGATAACAACACAGACTAAGAGACACAGGCTTTATTTGGTCTATAACTCCGGACCTGGGCTCCATTCAATACAACTCAACCGGAGCACACACAGGATATAGAGTCATAGAGATGTACAGCATGGAAACACACCCTTCGGTCCAACCCCGTCCATGCCGACCAGATATCCCAACCCAATCTAGTCCCACCCGGCCCATATCCCTCCAAACCCTTCCTATTCATATACCCATCCAAATGCCTCTTAAATGTTGCACTCTGCCACCTAGAAGAATCAGAGTCGCAGGTGTAAGTGAACACCATCCCCTCCAAGTCACACTGTTCGGTCACACAAAGACCCAGGGCAGAAACTCAGGAAATCGGAGTAGACATCATCCGCAAATATAGAGACTGGTGACCACAGCGGAGGATAATACGCAGCAGAGAACATCTGTGGTGAACCCTAGGCCAGGAGGAGAGAGTGTACACAAAAAGGCAGGACAACTCCGACCTGGCATACCCCTGTCTACATCAATGGTGCAGAGGTGGAGATGGCAGACAGCGTCAGGTTCCTAGGAGTGAAGATCACCAATGATCTGTCCTGAATCACCCACACTGATGCTACAGTCAAGAAACCACAACAATGTCTCTTCTTCCTCAGGAGTGGCATGGTGGCTCACTGGTTCACACTGCAGCCTCACAGTACCAGGGACCCGGGTTCAATTCCAGCCTCGGGGTGACTGTCTGTGTGGAGTTTGCACATTCTCCCTTTGTCTACCTGGGTTTCCTCTGGATGCTCCAGTTTCCTCCCACAATACAAAGGTGTGCAGGTTAGGGTGAATTGGATATGCTAAATTGCCCCATAGTGTTCAGGGATGTGTAGGTTAGGTGCATTAGTCAGGGGTAAATGTAGAGTAATGGGGAATGGGTTTGGGAGGGATACTCTTCAGAGGGTCAATGTGGACTTGTTGGGCCGAAGTGCTTGTTTCCACACTGTAGGGATTCTAAGAGGTTAAGGAAATTTGGCACGTCCATAAAGACTCTCACCAATCTTTAAGAGATGCACCATAGAAAGCGTTCTATCTTGATGCGTCACGGCTTTGTATGGCAACTGCTCTGCCCAGGACCGTAGGAGATTACAGAGAGTTGTGAACTCAACCCGGTCCATCATGCAAGCTTCAGTCAGTCCTTCACTGACTCCATCCAAACGTCTCGCTGCCCGAGGAAGGCAGCCAACATCATCAAAGACCCATCACAATCTCTTCTCACTTCTTCCATCGGGCAGAAGATACAACTCGGGAGTCAGATGTAAAACTTGCTATTTGTCTGGCCAAGTCCAGCTCTCAAGAAGCCTGATAGTATCCAGGGCAGGGACGCCCACTTAATGGTCACATCCACAAGCATTCACAATAACAACATTTAAAAGGCATCTGAATGGTATACGAATAGGAAGGGTTTAGGGAGATAACGAGTCAAATGCTGGCAAATAGGACAAGGTTAATTAAGAATACCTGGTCAGCACGGATGAGTTGGACCAAAGGGTCAATTTCTGTGCTGTACATCTCTATAAGACACTCATTCCACCACCAACAGTCAGCAGTAGTGTGTACCATCTACAAGATGCAATGCACATATTCACCAAAGATCCTGAAGCAGCACCTTTCAAATTGACAACGTCTATCATCAAAGTCAAAGGAACATCACCCCTCCAATGTGAGTGGCCCTCCAAGCCACTCACCATCCTGACTTGGAAAAGTATCACCAATCCTTCAAAATCCTGGAATTCCCTCCCTAATGGCGTTGTGTGTCTACCTACATCAAAGAAATTGTAGTAATTCAAGTGCAAAGTACACCACTTTCTCAAGGGTAACTAGGGATGGGCAATAAATGCTTGCCCAGCCATTAATGCCTACTGTTGTGGTTCTGTTCGCCGAGCTGGGAAATTGTGTTGCAGACGTTTCGTCCCCTATCTAGGTGACATCCTCAGTGCTTGGGAGCCTCCTGTGATGCGCTTCTGTGATCTTTCCTCCGGCATTTGTAGTGGTTTGAATCTGCCGCTTCCGTTTGTCAGTTCCAGCTGTCCGCTGCAGTGGCCGGTATATTGGGTCCAGGTCGATGTGCTTATTGATTGAATCTGTGGATGAGTGCCATGCCTCTAGGAATTCCCTGGCTGTTCTCTGTTTGGCTTGTCCTATAATAGTAGCGTTGTCCCAGTCGAATTCATGTTGCTTGTCATCGGAGTGTGTGGCTGGTCGTGTCGTTTCGTGGCTAGTTGGTGTTCATGGATGCGGATCATTAGCTGTCTTGCTGTTTGTCCTATGTAGTGTTTTGTGCAGTCCTTGCATGGGCTTTTGTACACTACGCTAGTTTTGCTCATGCTGGGTATCGGGTCCTTCGTTCTGGTGAGTTGTTGTCTGAGAGTGGCTGTTGGTTTGTGTGCTGTTATGAATCCTAGTGGTCGCAGTAGTCTGGCTGTCAGTTCGGAAATGCTCTTGTAGCACCCGAGCTACAAATCTTCTCACAAACTTTGAATTAATGCCTATAATCCCATGATTGATTAATAAAAGCAAACAGATCAACAGTCAGTCCAGGATAAATATTCAGGAGAAACAAATGTTGGTATGTATTGTGTGTGCATGTGAATCATCCACGATCAAAGTTTACAAAGCCCATCACCGAAGCCAGGAGGAAAACACTCCTTCCTCATGCACGTTCCCCACTGTGCATTGCCCCCCCGTTGTGGAAAGCAGTCCTTCAATTCAAGGACAACGTCTACTCATGGTCGTGAGCATCCTGCCCTCTAAGATGGGCACTGAGGATCTATGTACAGCGATTGGCATCAGTAAGTAAGAGGAAAACAAAGACAGAAATTTCAGAAAAGTTCAGCAGGTCTGGCAGCTTCTGTGCAGAGACGTCAGAGTTAACCTTTCAGGTTGAGTGGCCCTTCCTCAGAATGTTTGGTTCTGACTTACAGCATCCGCACTGCTTTCGGCTTTCATTTAGTAAATTAAGAGGGAACGCTGGTCATGAGTGTCTGCCATGTGACTGAGCAACCCCTCAAATGTTTCAACACAAGGGATGTCCCATGAGATAGTGGGATCTGGAAGAGCAGGATTTACTTCCTTTCCTTTCCTTTCCTTTCCTTTCCTTTCCACTCCACTCTGCCTCATCAACAAGACATTGGGGGTAAAGGGCTAATGCAGCTTAATGGACAAGTTGTCTCCATTCTTAACAATGGGAAGCAAGCTCCTCCCACTCAATACAAATATTGCCCCCAATAAAGATGGCGGATGCGCATGCGCTCTTGCGTGCGCTGCCCCCCAGTACACAATGGCGGACGTTCCCCGGGGCCTAACTCTGAATGAAAGCCTCTAGCTCATCCTCACTCCGTGCAAATCGGGCACCCGTGTACATTAAATTGGATTCGCGGTGTGAACGAGATGCTTACGAACCCAGCCCGCTCCATCCATCCACCGCTCCGTCAGGCCCGCCTCATGCTCACCGTTTTCGGGACCGAAGACAAAACACATCCGTCGACCGCCATTAACGGCTCCGCGCATGCTCTGTACGCCATCCGGTACCGCGCCTGCGCACTGCTCCCCTAATTATGGCTCGGGTACATCCACTGCGGGGAATGGGTGGCTGCAGAGTGGCAAAGGGACCACTGCCCACAGACAACAACAATGACAACGTTGTGCATTTTTATAACACCTTGAACACAATAGAAACTTGCTGCGATGGTTCACAGGAGCGTTTGCTTTCTCCACATTAAGACAGTTTCTGCTTGTGTCTCCAATTTGGTCTTGATGTGGAGGTGCAGGTGTTGGACTAAGGTGGACAAAGCTAAAAAATCACATAACTAGCTAGGGCTTCCAAATAAACCTGTTGGACTGTAACCTGGTGTTGTGTGATTTTTAAATTTGGTCTTTGTTAGAAACGAAAATCGCTTCTCAATAATCGCTCTAGACAAATTCAGGAAAACAAAGTTTTATTAACAAGTCAAGTCTGCAGAGTCGGGCACCCTTGAAGAAAAGGCGCGCTGAGGCTTTCAAAGTCTCCCATTATATACAGTACAAGTCCCTCCTCTCCTTGGCTCTAACAAGTGTGAGAAACAAAAGCTCACTCACTTTAATAATTTCAGTCCGAGACAAATATCTGAATCCGCCATTTATTTATACACCTATAGGTGGGTGCCCTGTCTCATTACCAGGTAAGGTAATGACAAAATGCACACCAAATCCAACAAACTCTCGAAATTTATACAGTTTTAATCCCCATATTTTTCCTTATTCCATTGTCTGTTCCCTGCTTCGCTTACGTCACTCATTTCCTTAAGACTTATCCCACAACTTCTGTTTATCCTGTCTTGTCCGTGACAAACTCTTATCTCTGACTCCCATAAGGGTGTTTGACGTCAGTCTATTGTAGATTATTGATTAAGCATATCTTTTCTTCTATCAGCATCTATTTCCATCCAGAGGCCACTTTGACCTCTTTGATTAGGGTTTGTTCCTGTGTCCCCGTGTAAGGGGGAAACAGATGCTTTCTTGTTTGCCCATATATCCACCATTGTTCTGTATTCATGTCTCATGCTTTCTTTTTGCTGAATATGTATTTTCTCATTCCTATTCTGTATCAGAATTTATACTTGCAGAAATAACATTAATTCATTTATATCCCACACAAGCCATGAGGTTCACATTCTTAAAAACATCATTATTCTTATCACAAAGTCTGCAACAAATGGCTCCAGAGTCTCTAAAGTTGTTGTTTTTCTCACCCTGTAGTCTTATCAGTCAAAGACTTTAATCTGTAACAGATGTCTCTCGAGTCGTTCCCCTATCCTGGAGTCTTATCAGTCAAGGACTCATCCTTCCCGCCTGTGTTAATGGTTTCATCAATCAAGGGCCTGTTTGTTTTTACTCTGCTCACAAATTGTCAGCATTCTGCACAATTTAAACTAGCCTGTTTGTTTTTACTCTGCTCACAAATTGTCAGCATTCTGCACAATTTAAACTATTCTACTTTTGAGTATATAAAATGTTCTAGAAAAGAAACAAAAGTTTTGTCTTTTATTATAGACCAGTCTGTGGTCCAGGCACATCTTAAAGTTTAAACCGAAATTACCTCTCACAGTCTTGAACAGACTGCTTTAGTTTTCACACAATAAAAAAATGCATATATTTTACAAACAGAGCTCTCTGCCTATTCAATAATTCATCATATTATATGACATCCCTACCATTCTCTAGACTCAGCATGCTGTGTGCCTTGGTATGTCAGCTCGGAATACAATAGAAAGGCAATCATGTATGTTTTCTTGGTCAAATATTTTGAAGTTGATTGTCTTCCAAACCGATTTATTCAGCCAATTTAATGACTAGTCTTTTTCGTTTCCCAGATTCATCTCTACCATTTTTGCATCTTCCAATCTCATTGTTTTGTTTCATTTCTGTTTCAGTTCATTGTTATCTCCATTAAATGTGGAACAGGTTTGCGGGCTGAATGGTCTACCCCTATTCATTTGTTTTCTCACAATCCATTTAGTCACAGCATAAGTTGTGAAGTTGTGTCATGAAGTGATATTTTGTGTTGATTATTGAGGTGAATTCATGAAGGAGACATCATTGTCAAGGAGTCACATCTAAAATTATACGATATATTTTATATTTAGACAAGGATCTTTTTAATCCTAGAGCAAGGTTACACACAAAACATCTCACAGTTCAGAGCTGGCCTATGAGAATGGACATTGATCCATAGAGATAAAGTACAATTTTGACTGCTCCTCTGCTCCACAGCACAGCACCTGAACGTCCTCTGCCTTGTTGTGCACCACTCCTTTTCTTCCCACATTCCCTGCAGAGACAATTTGCATTTCCTGGTTCTCTCACGAATGCAGCGACTAATTCATGACCAACCAACAAATGAACATTTATTGTAGTTCACCTCAGGATTCCAGGCAGTAGAATGCCCATTTCCATTCGAGAACTGAAAGTTCTGGAGTATCAGCAGTATCCCACTTCTATTATCAACACTCATCCTGCAAGAGGGGCCATTTCCAAAGCCATCCTCAGTACTCCAGATGAGATCAAATTGGAAACAAAAATAAAAAAATTGCTGGAATGAAAGAAACCCACATTGCTCCCTGACACAGCAGTGAATCTGCGTAGATACTGCCTTTGCTGTTTGAATTCATGTATCGCTGGACATCGAAGGGCATCTAGGATAATTAACAAAGTAAAATTCACAACTGATCTTGGAGCAACCTGTTTGGGAGAGGTCACAGCACAGAGACAGATAAGTCAATAGTTTTAAGTGTGACCTTGCTGTAAATTTGCAGTAGTGAGTAGAGTGGGTTCTTCCTCAATTATATGCTATAAACTTAAACTTAAATATATAAGCCGTAAGTATTAAGTTAGCCTGGAGCAGTATTTTGTAGAGGAATAAGACAATGCTATTTTCTGGGTCCATAGATTGGAAGAATCAAAAATGGCTCTTAGTAGATTGATATGCTCTTCTTGTCAGATGAGGGAGTTGAGAGAGAGTTTACGTGTTACTTAGGATTATATCTGTTGGTTGCGAATCCGAACAGATCAAATAGAATGGTTGGAGCGACAGTTAGAGGCAATGAGGAATTTACAAGCGCGAGGGGGTGTGATGGATGGCAGTTATAGGAAGGGAGGAAAGTCACAGATACAGTCACATGGATGGGTTAACTCCAGGAAAGGTAAGAGAAGTAGGCAAGCAGTGCAGGTATCTTCTGTGGCTATCCCCATTTCAAACAAGCATCTGTTTTGGAAAATATAGGGGGTGATGGATTCTCAGGGGAATGTAGCACAAACAACCAAGTTTCTTGTATCAAGACTGGCTCTAATGCAATGAGGATTACGTCGGGTTCCAAGAGATTGATTGTGTTAGGGGACTCTCTAGTCTGAGGCACAATCAGACGTTTCTGTGGCCAGCAGCGAAAAAATCAGAATGGTGTGTTGCTTCCCTGGTGCCAGGATCAAGGATGTCTCAGAGAGGGTGCAGAATGTTCTCAAGGGGAAAGGGTCCAGCAGGAGGGCATTGTACACATTGGAACCAATGGCATAGGAAGGGAAAAGGATGAGATTCTGAAAGGAGAATATAGAGAGTTAGGCAGGAATTTAAAAAGGAGGTCCTCAGGGTAGTAATATCTGGATTTCTCCCAGTGCTACGAGGTAGTGAGGATAGGAATAGGAGGATAGAGCAGATGAATGCATGGCTGAGGAGCTGGTGTATGGGAGAAGGATTCATGTTTTTGGATCATTGGAATCTTTTCTGGGATAGAAGTGACCTGTACAAGAAGGACGGATTGCACCTGAATTGGAAGGGGACTTGCTAGAGCTGCTCAGGAGGATTTAAATTAGTAAGGTTGGGGGGTGGGTGGGGGGGGGGGGGAAGTTGCGGTACGACTCAGGGAGATAGTGAGGAAAGACATCAATCTGAGACTGGTACAGTTGAGAAAAGAAGTGAGTCAAACAGTCAGGGCAGGCAATGACAAAGCAGAGAACAAGGTAGGACTGATAAATTAAACTGCATTTATTTCAATGCAACAGGGCATGGTTAGGCCTAACAGGGAAGGCAGATGAACTCAGGGCATGGTTAGGAACATGGGACTGTGATATCATAACAATTACAGAAACATGGCACAGGGATGGACAGGTTTGGCAGCTCAATGTTCCAGGATACAAATGCTACAGGAAGGACAGAAAGGGAGGCAAGAGAGGAGAGGGGGTGGCGTTTTTGATAAGGGATAGCATTACAGCTGTGCTGAGGGATGATATTCCTGGAAATACATTCAGGGATGTTATTTGTGTGGAACTGAGAAATAAGAAAGGGATGATCACTTTTTTGGGATTGTATTATATAACCCCTATTAGTCAGCGGGAAATTAGGAAACTAATTTGTAAGGAGATCTCAGTTATCTGTAAGAATAATAGGATGGTTATGGTAGGGGATTTTAACTTTCCAAATATTGACTGGGACTACCACAGTTTTAGTGGTTGAGGTGGAGGGGAATTTGTTAAATGTGTACAAGAACATTTTCTGATTTAGTATGTGGATGTACCTACTAGAGAAGGTGCACAACTTGACCTACTCTTGGGAAATAAGGTAGGGCAGGTGACTGAGGTGTCAGTGGGAGAGCACTTTGGGAGCAGTGACCATAATTCTATTAGTTTTAAAATAATGATGGAAAAGGATAGACCGGATCCAAAAGTTGAAGTTCTAAATTGGAGAAAGGCTAATTTCAATGGTATTCGGCAAAAACTTGCAAAAGCTAATTGGGGACAGATGTTCGCAGGTAAAGGGGTGGCTGGAAAATGGGAAGCCTTCAGAAAAGAGATAATGAGAGTCCACAGATGGTATATTCCTGTTAGTGTGAAAGAGAAGGCTGGTAGGTGTAGGGAATACTGGATGACGAGAGAAATTGAGGGTTTGATTAAGAAAGCGAAGGAAGCATATGTCAGGTATTGACAGGATAGATCGAGTGAATCCTTAGAAGAGCATAAAGGAAGTAGGAGTATACTTAAGAGGGAAATCTAGAGGGCAAAGAGGGGCATGAGATAGCTTTGGCAAATAGAGTTAAGGAGAATCCAAAGGATTTTGACAAATACATTAAGGACAAAAGGGTAACTAGAGAGAGAATAGAGCCCCTCAAACATCAGCAAGGTAGCCTTTGTGTGGAGCTGCAGGAAATGGGGGAGATACTAAATAAGTATTTTGCATTTGTATTTACTGTGGAAAAGGATATGAAAGATATTGAAGGCAGGGAAATAGATGGAAACATCTTGAAAAATGTCCATATTACAGAGGAGGAAGTGCTTGATGTCTTGAAACACATAAAAGTGGATAAATCAACAGGACCTCATCAGGTGTACCCTAGAACTCTGTGGGAAGCTAGAGAAGTGATTGCTGGTCCCTTTTGCTGGTCCCTTGTGTATCATCAATAGTCACAGGTGAGGTGCTGGAAGACTGGAGGTTGGCTAACGTGATGCCACTGTTTAAGAACGTTGGTAAGGACAAGCCAGGGAACTATATACCAGTGAGCCTGAAGTCGGTGGTGGGCAGGTTGTTGGAGGGAATCCTGAGGGACAGGATGTACATGTATTTGGAAAGGCAAGGACTGATTAGGGATAGTCAACATGACTTTGTGCGTGGGAGATCATGTCCCGCAAACTTGATTGAGTTTTTTGAAGAAGTAACAAAGACGATTGATGAGGGCAGAGCAGTAGATGTGACCTATATGGACTTTAGTAAGGCGTTTGACAAGGTTCCCCATGGGAGAGTGATTATCAAGGTTAGATCTCATGGAATACAGGGAGAACTAGCCATTTGGATACAGAACTGGCTCAAAGGTCAAAAACATAGGGTGGTGGAGGGTTGTTTTTCAGACTGGAGGCCTGTGACCAGTGGAGTGCCACAAGGATCGGTGCTGGGTCCACTACTTTTTGTCATTTATATAAAGATTTGGATGTGAGCATAAGAGGTACTGTTAGTAAGTTTGCAGATGACACAAAAATTGGAGGTGTAGTGGACAGCGAAGAGGGTTACCTCAGATTACAACAGGATCTTGATCAGATGGGCCAATGGGCTGAGGAGTGTCAGATGGAATTTAATTCAGATAAATGCGAGGTGCTGCATTTTGGGAAAGCAAATTTTAGCAGGACTTCTACACTTAATGGTAAGGTCCTAGGGAGTGTTGCTGAACACATTTACCTTCAAGTTCATAGCTCCTTGAAAGTAGAGTCACAGGTAGGTAGGATGGTGAAGAAGACATTTGATATGCTTTCCTTTATTGGTCAGAGTATTGAGTACAGGAATTGGGAGGTCATATTGCACCTGTACAGGACATTGGTTAGACCACTTTTGGAATATTGCGTGCAATTCTGGTCTCCTTCCTATCGGAAGGATGTTGTGAAACCTGAAAGGGTTCAGAAAAGATTTACAAGGATGTTGCCAGGGTTGGAGGATTTGAGCTATAAGGAGAGATTGAGTAGGCTGGGGCTGTTTTCCCTGGAGCGTCAGAGGCTGACGATTGACCTTATAGATGTTTATAATATCATGAGGGGCATGGACAGGATAAATAGGCAAAGTCTTTTCCCTGAGGTGGGGGAGTCCAGAACTAGAGGGCATAGGTTTTGGGTGAGAGGGGAAAGATACAAAAGAGACCTAAGGGGCAACGTGTATGGAATGAGCTGCCAGAGGAAGTGGTGGAGGCTGGTACAATTGCAACATTTAGAAAATGTCTGGATGGGTATATGTATAGGGAGGGGTTAGAGGGATATGGGCCGGGTGCTGGCAGGTGGGACTAGATTGGATTGGGATATCTGGTCAGCATGGACGGGTTGGACCGAAGGGTCTGTACATCTCAATGACTCCATGACTTTATGACTGAGCAGATATGGCAACATCTGTGGAGAAGAAGCAGAGTTAACGTCCTGGGTGCAATGAATCTTCTTCAAAACGGGAACTCGAACATGAGGTTTGTACGGAAAACAAAAAGTGCTGGAAATCACAAGAGGTCAGGCAGCATGCAAGGAGAGAACACAAGCTAACGTTTCAAGTCTGGATGACTCTTCATCAGAGTTGATGTGAGGTGTGGAGGGTGCAGCATTTATGCAATAGGTGGGGGGGGGGGAGGGGAGGGGAAGTGGTGGAGCGCTGGAGAGAATGGATGTTGATAGTTCAGATTAAGTGGTCGGTATGTGACAATTGCAGAACAACGGTGTGTCTCACTGCCACAGTTAAAAATCACACAACACCAGGTTACAGTCCAACAGGTTTAATTGGAAGCACTAGCTTTCGGAGTGTTGCTCCTTCATCAGGTGGTTGTGGAGTTCACAACCCACCCGATGAAGGAGCGTCGCTCCGAAAGCTAGTGCTTCCAATTAAACCTGTTGGACTATAACCCGGTGTAGTGTGATTTTTAACGCTGTACACCCCAGTCTAACACCGGCACCTCCATATCATGTCTAACTGCCACACTGGAAAGAACAGACAGTGCCTTTGAGTGAGGGGAAGGGAGAGAGGACACAGTGACAGAGAATGCAACTAGTAAAGCTAAAGACAGGGAAGGAATGGGAATGGGTCCACAATTTGAAGGTGTTGAATTCAATATTAAGTCCCGAAGGTTATAAAGTCTGAAGATGAGATATCGTTCCTCCAGTTTGCGCTGGCATCCCCTGCAGCATGCCAAGGACAGACAAGTGAGCATGCATGCAGGATGCTGTGTTAAAAAGACTGGCTACGGGTAGGTCAGGGTCAGGCTTGTGCACAGATCGGAGGTGTTCTGCAAAGTGGTCACTCAGTCTGAGGTTGGTTTCTCCAATATAGAGTTGGCCACATTGGGTGCGGCAAATACAGAACACAAGATCGGAGAGGGCAAAGGGGCCAAAGATTGCTTCGGCCGTTGGATGGTGAGCAGGGAGGTGGTGAAAGGGGCAGGTGTTGCAACTTCTGCAGTCACAAGGGAAGGTGCCAATGCGAAGGGAGGAGTGGTGTTGAGGAATGGACGAGAGTGTCCTGGAGGGAACGATCTCTGCAAAATGCAACAGGAGGAGCGACGGAAAGATGTGTTTGGTGAAGGTGGCATTCTGCTGGGGTTGTCTAAAATGGCAGAGAATGAGCGTGGAGGCTGGTAGAATAAAAAATGAGGACAAGGGGAACCCGATCAGGCTGTTGTGAGTAATGGGAAGGGGCAAGCACGGCTGATAGGTCGGATGCGGTTGAGGGCCCTGTCAACCACAGCAGGTGGGAAACCGCAGGTATGGAAGAAGGAAGCTTTGTCATCAGCACTGTTTCGGAAGGTGGCATCATCCGAACAGATACGACGTAGGGTGAATGAATTGGGAGAATGTGATGGAATTTCTGCAAGATGTGGGGTGTGAAAAGCTGTAGTGAAGGGAACTATGGGAGTCAGGGGCTCTGTGGTGGATGGCAGCACATCGTTCATTCCCCAAAATGGAGACGGAGAGGTCAAGGAAAAGAAGGGAAGTATCGGGAATGGACCATGTGGAAGTTATAGAGGAAGTTATACGGAAATTGGAGGCAAAATGAATGAAGTTTTCAAAATCCTCACGGGACGGCATGAAACAGTCGTCGATGTAGCGAGGAAAGAGTTGTTGGACGGAGCCCGTCTGGGAATGGAACAAGGATTGTTCCAAATACCCCATAACGAACTGGGACCCATGTGGGTTAGCGTGGATGGACATTTTGGTCAGCATGGACCAGTTTGAGCCAAAGGGCCTCTCTCCATGCTGTAGGACTTGATGACTCTATGCCATACCCATAAAGAGGCAGGCATAACTGGGACCCACGTGGGTGCCCACAGCCGCTCCTTTGACTTGGCAGAAGTGAGATGAACTAAAGGAGAAATCGTTCAGTGGGAGACAAGCTCAGCCAGGCGGAGGAGAGTCCCCGGTGGACGGGAATCGTTCAGGCCTCTGGTCAAGGAAGAAGTCGAGAGCTCTTAGAGCATCCTGATGGGGGGTGGGGGTTGGGAGGGATTGCACATCCAAGGTGAACAGGAGACAGTTAGGGCCAGGGAACTGGAAATTGCCCATATGGTGGAGGGCATCATAGGTGGGGAGAGTCTGGACAAGTGGAGAAGAGGATGGAGTCAAGGTAGGAGAAACTGCGCTCATTGGAGCAGGAGCAGCAGCAGCAGCACACTGATACAATGGACCTCCAGATACACTCCAGTCAGGGACACCACCACCAATACCAATATAGCTACGCATGCGCCGGTATGCAACAGGAGCATGCGCAGTGCTCGGCATCCTCCAGCGCACGCGCAATGATCAGGCTGCGTCTAATCTTTGGGGTGGGGTGGAACCCAGCGACCAATAAGCGGAGCGAATGAGCAACTGCATGCGTGTGTGT
Source organism: Chiloscyllium plagiosum (assembly GCF_037043375.1). Classification (NCBI taxonomy): domain Eukaryota; kingdom Metazoa; phylum Chordata; class Chondrichthyes; order Orectolobiformes; family Hemiscylliidae; genus Chiloscyllium; species Chiloscyllium plagiosum. The sequence continues at coordinate 31,322,903 of NW_028270165.1, forward strand.
GTGTGTGCAAAGTCAGAGAAGTAGGCTGGGAAACTTCTTGAAGACCCAGAGTGAACCTCAGACACCGTTTATGTAAGTGCACGTCCCGCTTTTGCAGGGAATGGTCTGGAATTACTGACTTCTCCCCCGCCATCTTTATGCGGGGCAATGTTCCACCGAACGCCCCTCTATCGAGGCCACCACGGCGCACGCGCGATCTTCCCCACCCGACGGTCGCTGCCAACTCCGAGCCGGAGAAATGCCGGGCTCCCGTCTCAGGCTGGTATTATCCTGGCAAATGACAGGGAGGCCTTTCGCAAACCGGCGGGGCATTGCAAGAGGAGGACTGACCGACAGGAAACACGAAACCAGCCCGGTTCAGGCTCTGGCAGAGTGACTGGGGTTGTGCCTGTGGGAGGAGGTTGCAGATTTGAGTGTGGCTGGAAGTGGGAACCGAGGTGCCACAGCCCCACCAAAGGGGCTGATGGCCTCGGAAGAATTGTAGCACGAATTTCCACGGGCGCTGACTGAACTTTTTGTTTTAATTTCAAAGATATACTTTATTCATAAATTGTTTGGATGATCTGTACAGTTGGTCATGCCATACATACGTAAACATTCCATTTCCTTGCACACAGAGGTAGAGTAATCATTCGTATACACAGGTCTGTACGTTTACTATCCGTATATTTAGCTGAGGCGTCAGCGGAGCCCACTTACTGCGTGGGCCCCCTGTTCTTTGGCAGGCAGACGTTACACGGTGGTCTTTCCCCACCGCGCCTTGGCGGCAGCTGCCCCAAGCTTCCGCCCGTCCCTCAACACGTCGTCCCGGACCTTGGAGTGTGCCAGTCCGCAACACTCAGTCGGGGGTCAACTCCTTCAGCGGGACGATCAACAGGTTTCGAGGGCAGCGTGCGGTGCGGCAGAGAGTCCAGGCCTGCATAAAGGATCTCACAGGCAGATCCTTCGCTGACTGAACGAGTTCACTCAAAAGAGTCACAGAGTGAGTACGCGAGAGAGGAGTGCACTGAGACCTTGCATGGTCTCCACAGCCACCCTCCTGTTCTATCCCTGTGATTTTGTATGCGATTTTTCTCAACTGAAATCAATTACTGTCCACTTTCACTTTCTTCAAAGGCAGCAAGTTCCAGGGCATTATCATGCGCTGCCTTCTCATCCTGTCTCTTAGTCAAAAATTTCGATCTCTCCCTAGTTTGTGTACAATCATCTGGTGGGTACAGATTGTCTTTCTCAACTTTATTTAAACCTGGCTTCAGTATTGTAACTCAATTAAATCTTCTCTCAATCTCCTTTTCTAAATCAATGAGATAGAATAGAATCCCTACAACATTGAAACAGGCCCTTCGATCCAACAAGTCCACACCGACCATCCAAAGAGTATTCCACTACCCAAGTACTCTACATTTACACTTGACTAATGCACCTAACCTACCCATCCCTGAACACTATGGGCAAGTTAGCACGGCCAATTCACCTACCCAGCATATCTTCGGATTGTGGGTGTAAACCAGAGGACCTGGAAGAAACCCACGCGGACATGGGGAGAATGTGCAAACATACAGTCGCCCGAGGTTTGAATCGAACCCGGGTCTCTGGCGCTGTGAGGTAGCAGTGCTAACCACTGAGCCACCGTGCCACCCCATTTTGATCATTCTCCTCTTCCCCCTTCTTAAAATGTGGTGACCAGAGGTTGGCACGATACTTGAATTTTCAACGTAACTATTTTCGTCTTTGATATCCCATTTGTGAAGCTTGGGATCCAATTGTTTTGCTGACTAATATATCCTCTGACATTCAAAGAGCTGTATACATAAAAACAAGAATTCCTCTATCCCTGCACATTCTTTAGAATTGTACCATTAATTGTATATTGCCTGTCCCAATCTCTTCTGCTAAAATGCATCACTGTGGTATTCGAAGACCAAATGGTGATTTTGGGTTGTGCTTGGTGGCTGATTGGATAGTTAGAAAAGAGCCACTTCCATTGGTGGGGAGTCTAAGGCAAGCAGACACAGTATAAACATAGCATCAGATTACAGCACCTTTTCAGATCCTGATGACTCTGTTTATGCAGAAACCTCTGGACTCCGTGTTGAATCTGAAATGTAAACTGAAATATGATAGAAGGCATGGTTAGTAAGTTTGCAGATGACACCAAAATAGGCAGTATAGTGGACAGAGAAGAAGGTTGATCAGACGTGCCAATGGGCTAAGGAGTGGCAGATGGAGATTAAATTAGATAAATGTGAGGTGCTGCATTTTGGTAAGGCAAACCAGGATATGGCTTATACTGTAAATGGTCGGGCCGTGCGAAGTGTTGCCAAACAAGGGACCAATGGGTACAAGGTGCATAGTTCCTTGAAGGCAGGCAAGGTAGATTCATTTAAGATGCATCTGGACAGATGCATGAGTAGGTGGGGAGCAGAGGGATACAGATGCTTAGGAATTGACCAACAGGTTTAGACAGTACATTTGGATGGGCTCAGGCTTGGAGGGCCGTAGGGCCTGTTCCTGGGCTGTAAATTTTCTTTGTTCTTTGAAAGTGGAGTAGCAGGTAAACAGGATGGTGAAGAAGGCATTTGGCATGCTTGCCTTCATTGGTCAGAATATTGAGTGTAGGAGCTGTGGCTTCCGTTGCTGAGGCCACTTTTGGAATACTGCTTATAATTCTGGTCGCCCTTCTATAGGAAGGATGTTATTAAACTTGAGAGGGAGCCATAAGAGTTCAAAGGATGTTGCCGAGAGTGGAGGGTTTGAGTTATAGGAAGAGGCAGAAAAGGCTGGGGCTTTTCTCTCTGGTGCTTTGGACGCTGAGGGGTGACCTTATAGGGGTTTATAAAACATGAGGGGCATGGATAGGTTGAATAGCCAAGATCCTTTCCTAGAGCTGGGGGAGTCCAAAACTAGAGAGCATAGGTTTAAGATGAGAGGGGAAAGATTTAAAAAGGACTTGAGGGGTAACTTTTCCATGTGGAAGGTGGTATATGTATGGAATGAGCTGTCATAGGAAGTGATGGAGACAACATTTAAAAGGCATTTAGAGGGATGTGGGCTAAATGCTGACAAATGGGACTGGGCCAGATTGGAAGTTTGAGTCCTGTATAGGTCCAGACTGGGCAGCAAGTTCTCTATCCTTAAGGACGTTAGAGAACTTGTTTGGTTTCAGCCAGCAGGTTTTATGGTTGCATTTTACTAGGCACACCCACAAATTACCAGACTCATTCATCTCAATTTCATATTTTACCTTTGTTTTGTGAACTGTCAATGATATTTCCTTAGTTCTGTTTTCTAATCGCTTTTCAGGATTTTGGATGGGAGACTGTAGTAGTTGGGGAAAGTCCATCTAAACATCACTTCAGCTTCTGATGGAGATACTCAATTCATCAGGACCTGGATGTCATCAGACTTTGATTATGGAGGCAAAAGTTAGCGTTCACACTGAGGAACTGTGGAAATGTGGAGACTGTGGGAAGGGATTCAACTACCCATCCCAGTTGGAAATCCATCGGCGCAGTCACACTGGGGAGAGGCCGTTCATCTGCTCTGAGTGTGGAAAGGGATTCACTCGGTCGTCCCACCTTCTGGAACACCAGCGGGTTCACACAGGGGAGAGGCCGTTCACTTGCTCTGAGTGTGGGAAGGGATACACTCAGTCATCACACCTGCTGGAACACCAGCGGGTTCACACAGACGAGAGACCTTTTAAGTGCCCAGACTGTGGGAAGTGCTATAAATGTTCTGGAGAATTAATGTCCCATCAGCGTATTCACTCAGATGAGAGACCGTTCAGGTGCTCGCACTGTGGGTCTGGGTTCAGGCGATCGTCTCAACTTACGGTACACCAGCGCGTTCACACCGGGGAGAGACCGTTCGGCTGCTCAGTGTGTGGAAAAGGATTCGCTCACTCATCCGATCTGCTGAGACACCAGCAAGTTCACTCTGAAGAGAGACCTTTGAAGTGCCCAGACTGTGGGAAGTGCTACAAAAGTTCTCGAGAACTGACGTCCCATCAGCGTGTTCACTCTGACGCGAGACCGTTCAGGTGCTCCCACTGCGGAAGTGGATTCAGGCGAATGTCTGACCTCGCGATACATCACCGTTCCCACACGGGAGAGAAGCCATTCACGTGTTTTGAATGTGGGAAGAGATTCACCAGGTCGGCTAACCTGATGAAACACCAACGAGTTCACGAGTGACTTCAGTGATTGGGTTTTGCTGCAAGCCACATCCTGTGGCACATACGCCGGATAAAATTCAAATACATCAGCTTTGTATTCAAGACACAGCGTATCAAGTCTTTACTATTTCCACCATGTGTTAAACCATTTTAATGGGCTCCCCCTTTCCCCTACCTTCTCCATCCTCATCCCAAAAACAACTGTGATACACTCCATGAGCTTATCAGTCTGTTTTGAATGGCAGTCAATCTGTGAGAGAGTATAGGCTCTGTATATGTAAGAGAGCGAGAGTTGTCTATATGTGTGAGTGAATCTCTGTGTCAGAGAGCACGTATGTGAGACGGTGCTGTCAATAAGTGTGTGTGGGTGGCTGTGTGTGACTCTGAGAATGTATGTAAGTCTATGTCTGTGACTGTGTGTTTCTCTGAGTGAGTGTGTGGCTGTCTGTGTACATAAGAACAACTGTATCAGTACCTTTTGTGTGGGTTACTCTCTTTGTATTTGAGTGTGTCAGTCTGCATGGCTGGTTTTGTATGTGAGAGTGTGTGTGTGTGTGTCAATGTATGTCAGAGTATGTCTGTCAGTCACTGTGTGTGGGTGGCTGTCAGTGTGTGTCAGTCTGTATGTATGGTTGGCTGTCTGCATGTATAAGTGTATGTGTTACACTGTGTCTGGGATCACAGCTGCTGCTGCTGCTTGCTGGCTTCACTCCACAAACAGACAAAATTGTTTCTCTTAAGATCCCTTAGAGTAATTTGGAATGATAATGTTCATAAATTCTTCACTAGAGTGAAACCACAGGCTCACTGTGTGCTGTGTAAAATGTGATATCATCCAAGCCGCATTTCTCTTGGAACCCATTCTCCTCAATTCCTTGTGTTCATTGTCCTATGGTCCCCAACTTTAATTTCTTTCAATCAGTTTTATTATTAAACAGCAATAGGATTGCTACTACCACAGGAAATAGTTTCGGTTATCCCCATCTGCATTCAGATGGCACAGTGGCTCAGTGGTCAGCACAAAGTCTGCGACCATTCCACCCTTGGGTGGCTGTCTGTGTGGAGTTGGCATGTTCTCCCTGTGTCTGTGGGGCTTTCTTCTCACAGCCCAAAGATGTGCAGGTTAGGTTGGTTGGCCATGTTAATTTGCCTGTAGTGTCCAGAGATGTGTAGGTGAGGCAGAGTAGTCATGAGAAGTGCAGGGTTGAAGATGGGTGGTGGTGGTGGCAGCGGGGGCTCTGGGAGGGATGCTCTTCGGTGGGTCGGTTTGCACTCAATGGGCTGAGTGGCCAGCTTCCACGCTGTCGGGTTCCATGATCTGAATTCCAAAGTTTACTATGATTAGATAAAAATGAAAACATGTATCATTTGCCACCTTTAACCCTAATTGATTAAACCCCGCTCCCCACACACACTTCAAGACAATGTGATGAGTTTCTCCTTTTCGGTCTGTGTCTTTACGAATGAGGTAAAAGTAAAAAATCACACGACACCAGGTTATCGTGCAACAGGTTTATTTGGAAGGAGAAAATGAGGACTGCAGATGCTGGAGATCAGAGTCAAAAATGGTTGCTGGGACAGCACAGCAAGTCAGGCAGCATCCGAGGAGCTGGAGAATCGATGTTTCGGGCATAAGCCCTTCAACAGGAATGAGGTTTGTGGGCCAGGACTGAGAGATAAATGGGAGAGGGGTGGGGTTGGGAGGAAGGTCGCTGAGAAAGCTATAGGTGGATAAAGAGGGAGAAGGTGATAGGTCAGAGGGGGGCGTGATGGACAGGTCCGGAGGGCGGTGCTGAGTTGGAGGCTTGGGACTGGGATAATGTAGGGGAGGGGGGGGAAGGGGAAATGAAGAAGCTTTTGAAATCCACACTGATCCTGTGTGGTTACAGGGTCCCAAGGCGGAATATGAGGCATTCTTCCTCCAGGAGTCGGGTGGGTAATGGTTTGGCGGTGGAGGAGGCCCAGGACCTGCATGTCCTTGATGGAGTGGGAGGGGTAGTTGAAGTGTTCAGCCACAGGGTGGTGGGGTTGGTGGGTGTGAGTGTCCCAGAGATGTTCTCTGAATCAATCCGCAAGAAGGCGTCCTGTCTCCTCGATGTAGAGGAGACCACACCGCGTGCAACGGATATGGCCGATGACATTGGTAGATTTTTTTACGGATGTGGAAGGATCCCTTGGGGCCTTGGACAGAGGTGAGGGGAGTGGTGTGGGCGCAGTGGCGGAAGTGGTGGAGGATGATGCGCTGTGTGTGAAGTTTGGCGGGGTGGAAGGTGAGGACTGGAGGGTTCTGTCTTTGTTGTGTTGGGAGGGGTGGGGTCAAGGGGGGTGTTGCGTGAAGTGAAGGAGATACGCTGGAGGGCATTGTCAACCACGTGGGAAGGGAAGTGGCGATCGTGGAAGAAGGAGGCCACCTGGGACTTTCTGAAGTGGAATTGGTCATCCTGAGAACAGATGCGATGGAGGTGGAGAAATTGGGAATAAGGAATGGTGTTTTTACAGGAGCGAGGGTGAGAGGAGGTGTAGTCTCGGTAGCTGTGGGAGTCAGTGGGCTTGTAGTGGATGTCTGTGGCTACTCGGTCGCTGGAGACGGTGATGGAGAGGTCCAGGAAGGGGAGGGAGGTGTCCGAGATGATCCAGGTGAATTTGAGGTCAGTGTGGAAGGTTTTGGTAAAGCTGATAACTGTTCAACCTCCTCATGGGAGCACGAGGCGGCACCGATACAGTCATCGATGTAGTGAAGGAACAGGTGGGGGCGGTGCGGGTGTAACTGCGGAAGATGGACTCTTCCACATATCCGATAAACAGGCAGGCATAGCTGGGTCCCATGCGGATGCCCATGGCTACCCCTTTAGCTTGGAGGAAGTGGGAGGATTGGAAGGAGAAGTTATTGAGGGTGAGGACCAGTTCAGCCAGGCGGATGAGGGTGTCGGTGGAAGGGTATTGGTTGGGACGGCGTGAGAGGAAGAAACGAAGGGCTTGGAGGGTTTCGTCATGGCAAATCGATGTGTGCAGGGACTGGATGTCCGTGATGAAGACGAGTCATTGGGGGCTGAGGAGACGAAAATCTTGGAGGTGGTGAAGGTTGTGGATGGTGTCTTGGAGGAGGGTGAAGGGCTTTTATTTGGAAGCTCTAGCTTTCGGAGTGGTTGTGGAACATGACCATATATGACACAGAGTGTATAGTGAAAGGGTAAAGTGTCATTGAGTTGTAATGATATATCAGTTAGAAAAAAATCACACACCACAAGATTTATGAATGAGGGCAGGATTCTCCCTGGCTGGTGTGCGCTCCGCTCCTCTCCAATCCCATTGGTTGAAGGACCAATGCCCCGCCTCCATTTCTTTCTATTGGTCCGCAGTCCCCGTCAATCAGCAGGGCACGGCGACAGTGGAGCATGCGCAGTGCCGAGGAGAAGTCCCGGTCCTGCCCGGCGCATGCGCACTTTCCATCCTCCTTCGGGTCGTCGATGGTCACGGTCTTGTCTGTCCGAGACACGAACAGTGAGGATCAGGCGGATCGGTGAAACCGATGGACCGGGCAGTGGGTAGGCGGAGAGGCTTCAAAAACGTCTCGTGTCGGCCGGAAACCGCGGGGGAAATCTCTTCCGCTGGCACCGGAAAGGGCGAGGATTGCAGGCCTCCCCTCCCGGCTATTTGGGCCCGGTTTGGGACGGCCGCCATCTTTGTTGGGGGCAGCGGGCGGCAGCAGGCATGCGCGAAGCGGATGGGGGCAACTATTGGAATGAGTGGGCGGAGCTTGCTGCCCATTGTTCAGAATGGGTTCCAACCTGTCCATCCAGCTGCATTCGCCTTTCACACCCAACATCTTACTGAGGAGGCAGAGCAGGGAAGCAAAGGTGGCAATTCGTGCTGTCCATACCCTGTCATCGCATGGGACATCCTGTGCCCGAAGATTCGTGGTTCTGTTCAGTCACAGGGCAGAAACTCACAACCCAGAGTCAACAGCATCCTCAAACCGAGGGACTGCTGACCAAGACAAGGGGCAGTGTACGACAGGGCGCATGCATGCTCATTTCTAGGCGAGGAGATCAGAAAGTTGTGAACTTCTATCCTTCACTGATTACAGTCATCCAGCACAGAAACAGACCCTTTGGTCCAACCAGTCCATGCCAACCATAATCCCAAACTAAACTGGTTCCACCTGCCCGCGCTTGGCCCATATCCCTACAAACATTTCTTATTCATGTACTTATCTAAATATCTTTTAAACATGGTACCATAACCTGCATCCACTACTTCCTCTGGAAGTTCATTCCACTCATGAACCACTCTCTTTGGAAAAAAAATTGCACCCTGTGCCTTTTTTAAATCTTTTTCTTCTCACCTTAAAAATATGCCCCCTAGTCTTGAAATTAATAATATCCTTCTAAAACAGGGCAATCAGAATTGGATTACTCCAGAATGTGCTGTACGACCTCAATTGATTTTGGAAACTTGATTCATTTTGTAAACTTCTTTTCCAGAATACTAAAAGAAGATTTGAAGAAGGAAACTCAAACCAAACATCACATCAAAAACGTGGCAGGATTATTCAGGCTTTGAGTGTAAGTGTCTATTTCCTGGTCATTACAAATTGCTACAAATCACTTACATCTTCCACCTTCCATAAGTAAATCTCACCCAAAATCATAAATCTCTGTCTGTAATTCTTTTCATAATTAGGCAATGAGAAAAATACTTTTCTCGATCTTTCTTACCACTATCAAAATCTCTAGCTTCTATCAAATCTCCCCTCAATGTCCTTTGCCGCAAGAATTATCTTAGTTTCTGCAAACCCATGATTCCCTCATGCTTATCCACAATCTAATCTAATCTTTATAGCTCAGACTGTTCAGCTCAGTTAGCATCTTGGTATATCAGAATAGAGATACAGCATGGAAACAGACTCTTCGGTCCAACCTGTCCATACCGACCAGATATCCCAACCCAATCTAGTCCCACCTGCCAGCACCTGGCCCATATCCCTCCAAACCCTTCCCATTCATATACCCATCCAAATGCCTCTTAAACGTTGCAATTGTACCAGCCTCCACCACATCCTCTGGCAGCTCATTCCATACCGATACCACCCTCTGCGTGAAAACGTTGCCGCTTAGGTCTCTTTTATATCTTTCCCCTCTCACCCTAAACCTATGCCCTCTAGTTCTGGATTCCCCGACCCCAGGGAAAAGACTTTGTCTATTTATCCTATCCATGCCCCTCATAATTTTGTAAACCTCTATAAGGTCACCCCTTAGCCTCCAACGCTCCAGCAGCTGAAGGGAATAGTGTTCTCTTATCTATCTTATAGAAAATCGTCATAAAAGTGTGCGCCTTTGTCAAATATCACCTCAGCCTCTTTCTTCAGAGGAAGCAACCTGACTTTCATGAACTCAACACTACAATGAGAATCCTTCACCACCAAACATTCTTGTTAATCTCTTCTGCCACCTATCAGGGACCCTCCCATCCTTCACGTCTGGATTGCACAGACTGAGATACTCTGTGTTCCTGTGTGAGATGTTATCACGTACTGACACAATGACATTGTCTGCTCCCTGGGATTTCCTCTACTGTGAGATTTTTTTTTCTCTGACTCCAGTGCTTCTGAAAACTTTCAAGCTACAGAACTCCAGCAGGAGATTTTAACATTGAAAACTGCGATTGTTTCAGAGGTGAACTTTTCTTGACCGTTCATTCCCAATTTTGACCGTTTTGTCCTGTCCTTCCTTACCTGTAAGATGTTCCTTAACAGATGTCTTTGTAGCATCCTCGAACACGGGTGAAGTCCCGGAGGACTGGAGAATTGCTAATATTGTCCCCTTGTTTAAGGGTAGCTGGGATAATCCAGGTAATTATAGACCAGTGAGTCTGACGTCAGTGATATGGAAGCTGCTGGAGAAGATACTGAGGGATAGGGTCTATTTACATTTCGGCTTATTAGTGATAGGCAGCATGGTTTTGTGCAGGGAAGATCATGTCTTCCTAACTTAATAGAATTCTTTGAGGAAGTGACGAAGTTGATCGATGACGGAAGGGCTGTAGATGTCACACACATGGACTTCAGTAAGGCATTTGATAAAGTTCCCCATGGTAGTTTGATGGAGAAAGTGAAGTTGCAAGGGGTCCAGGGTGTACTAGCTCGATGGATAGAGAACTGGCTGGGCAGCACAAGACAGAGAGTAATAGTGGAAGGGAGTTACTCAAAATGGAGAACTGTAACCAGTGGTGCTCCACAGGAATCTGTGCTGGGACCACCATTGTTTGTGATCTCCATAAATGATCTGGAGGAAGGTATAGGTGGTCTGATTAGCAATTTTGCAGATGACACTAAGATTGGTGGAGTAGCAGATAATGAACGGGACTGTCAGAGAATGCAGCAGAATATTGATAAACTGGAGAGTTGGGCGGAGAAATGGAGTTCAATCCCAGCAAATGCGAGGTGATGCATTTTGGCAGACCCAATTCAAGAGCGAACTATACAGTAATTGGAAAAGCCCTGGGGAAAATTGATGTGCAGAGAGATCTGGGTGTTCAGGTCTATTGTACTCTGAAGGTGGCAATGCAGTTCGATTGAGTGGTCAAGAAGGCATACGGCGTGCTTTCCTTATTCAGACGGGGTATTGAGTACAAGAGTTGGCAGGTCATGTTACAGTTGCATAGGACTTTGGTTCGGCCACATTTGGAATACCACGTACAGTTCTGGTCACCACATTACCAAAAGGATGTGGGCGCTTTGGAGAGGGTGCAGAGGAGGTTCACCAGGATGTTGCCTGGTATAGAGGGTGCGAGCTATGAAGAGAGGTTGAGTAGTTTAAGATTATTTTCATTAGAAAGACGGAAGTTGACGGGGGACCTGATTGAGGTGTACAACATCGTGAGAGATATAGACAGGGCGGATAGCAGGAAGCTTTTTCCCAGACTGGGGGAACCCAATTACTAGGGGTCACGAGTTCAAAGTGAGAGGGAAAATGTTTAAGGGAGTTCTTTACACAGAGGGTGGTGGGTACCTGGAACACGTTGCCAGCGGAGGTGGTAATGGCGGGGACGATAGAGTCATTTAAGATGTGTCTCGACAAATACATGAGTGGGCAGGGAGCAGAGGGGTACAGACAGGTTTAGATAGAGGACCTGGATTGGTGCAGGCTCGGAGGGCCAAAGGGCATGTTCCTGTGCTGTAATTTTCTTTGTTCTTTGTTCTTAAATGTTCCATAGCTCTGGGGCTGTCATTAGCTCCTTTACCATGGATCTGAAGTGACATCCACACATTGCTCTGTTTCACCTCTGCCTTCCCTGATCATCTCTCTGCTATTTACTAATTTCATCTGTCGTTAATGACAGTATTCTTTAGCAAGGTTGTGTATATGTTTGGTATGCTTTCCTTTATTGGTCAGACTATTGGGTACAGGAGTTGGGAGGTCATGTTGCGGCTGTACAGGACACACCTGCCATCACCCGGCCCATATCCCTCCAAACCCTTCCTATTCATATACCCATCCAAATACCTCTTAAATGTTACAATTGTACCAGCTTCCACCACCATCCTCTGGCAGCTCATTCCATACATGCACCACCCTCTGTGAGAAAAAGGTACCCCTTAGGTCTCTTTTATATCTTTCCCCTCTCACCTAAACCTATGCCCTCTCGTTCTGGACTCCCCGATCCCAGGGAAAAGACTTTGTCTATTTATCCTATCCATGCCCCTCATAATTTTGTAAACCTCTATAAGGTCACCCCTCAGCCTCCGACACTCCAGGGAAAGCAGCCCCAGCCTGTTCAGCCTCTCCCTGTAGCTCAGATCTTCCAACCCTAGCAACATCCTTGTAAATCTTTTCTGAACCCAATCAAGTTTCACAACATCTTTCCGATAGGAAGGAGACCAGAATTGCACACAATATTCCAACAGTGGCCTAACCAATGTCCCGTACAGCCGCAACATGACCACCCAACTCCTGTACTCAATACTCTGACCAATAAAGGAAAGCATATCAAACGCCTTCTTCACTATCCTATCTACCTGCGACTCCACTTTCAAGGAGCTATGAACCTGCACTCCAAGGTCTCTTTGTTCAGCAACACTCCTTAGGACCTTAAAATTAAGTGTATAAGTCCTGCTAAGATTTGCTTTCCCAAAATGCAGCACCTCGCATTTATCTGAATTAAACTCCATCGGCTACTTCTCAGCCCATCTGGTCCAGATCCTGTTGTAATCTGAAGTAACCCTCTTCGCTGTCCACTACACCTCCAATTTTGGTGTCATCTGCAAACTTACTAACTATACCTCTTATGCTCGCATCCAAATCAAGTATGTAAATGACAAAAAGTAGAGGGCCCAGCACCGATCCTTGTGGCACTCCACTGGTCACAGGCCTCCAGTCTGAAAAACAACCCTCCACCACCACCACCCTCTGTCTTCTACCTTCGAGCCAGTTCTGTATCCAAATGGCTAGTTCTCCCTGTATTCCATGAGATCTAACCTTGCTAATCAGTCTCCCATTGGGAACCTTGTCAAACGCCTTACTGAAGTCCATATAGGTCACATCTACTGCTCTGCCCTCATCAATTTTCTTTGTTGCTTCTTCAAAAAACTCAATCAAGTTTGCGGGACATGATTTGCCACACACAAAGCCATGTTGACTATCCCTAATCAGTCCTTGCCTTTCCAAATACATGTACATCCTGTCCCTCAGGATTCCCTCCAACAACTTGCCCACCACTGAGGTCAGGCTCACTGGTCTATAGTTCCCTGGCTTGTCTTCACCGTCCTTCTTAAACAGTGGCACCACGTTTGCCAACCTCCAGTCATCCGGCACCTCACCTGTGACTATCGATGATACAAATATCTCAACAAGAGGCTCAGCAATCATTTCTCTAGCTTCCCACAGAGTTCTAGGATACACCTGATCAGGTCCTGGGGATTTATCCACCTTTCACCGTTTCAAGACATCCAGCACTTCCTCCTCTGTAATGTGGACATTTTACAAGATGTCACCATCTATTTCCCCACAGTCTATATCTTCCATATCCTTTTCCACAGTAAATACTGATGCAAAATATTCATTTAGTATCTCCCCCATTTTCTGTGGCTCCACACAAAGGCCACCTTGCTGATCTTTGAGGGGCCCTATTCTCTCCCTAGTTACCCTTTTGTCCTTAATATATTTGTAAAAACCCTTTGGATTCTCCTTAATTCTATTTGCCAAAGCTATCACATGTCCCCATTTTGCCCTCCTGATTTCCCTCTTAAGTATACTCCTACTTCCTTTATACTCTTCTGAGGATTTACTCGATCTATCCTGTCTATACCTGACATATGCTTCCTTCCTTTTCTTAACCAAACCCTCAATTTCTTTAATCATCCAGCATTCCCTATACCTACCAGCCTTCCCTTTCACTCTGGGTTCTTTCTCTGGATTCTTGTTATCTCATTTCTGAAGGCTTCCCATTTTCCAGCCGTCCCTTTACCTGCGAACATCTGCCTCGAATCAGCTTTCGAAAGTTGTTGCCTAATACCTTCAAAATTGGCCTTTCTCCAATTTAAAACTTCAACTTTTAGATCTGGTCTATCCTTTTCCATCACTATTTTAAAACAAATAGAATTATGGTCGCTGGCCCCAAAGTGCTCCCCCACTGACACCTCAGTCACCTGCCCTGCCTTATTTCCCAAGAGTAGGTCAAGTTTTGCACCTTCTCTAGTAGGTACATCTACATACTGAATCAGAAAATTGTCTTGTTAACACTTAAGAAGTTCCTCTCCATCTAAACCTTTAACACTATGGCAGTCCCAGTCAATGTTTGGAAAATTAAAATCCCCTACCATAACTACCCTATTATGCTTTCAGATAGCTGAGATCTCCTTACAAATTTGTTTCTAAATTTCCCTCTGACTATTAGGGGGTCTATAGTACAATCCCAATAAGGTGATCATCCCTTTCTTATTTCTCAGTTCCACCCAAATAACTTCCCTGGATGTATTTCCGGGAATATCCTCCCTCAGCACAGCTGTCAAGCTATCCCTTTTTAAAATCACATTCTTAAGCTACTGGAATGTTCCAAGCCCTGTCGGATGCATGTTAGAAACCAAAATTTCCACGAGATCAGATTGGGTCAGGTGAGGGGGGCGACTTTGGGAGATTCTGTCAAAGTTCTGGTCGATTTGAAGGCACATAAAACCCATCTACTTCATGCTCGGCATCTCCTTCAACTTGTTTTCTCTATCTACTTTCTCTGTCACTTTGTCTGCCTATGTCCACCACCCCCCCGCGTCCCTTCTCTCTCAGCCTCTCTACTCTCAGAGGCCAGATTCTAATAGCAGGGTGGCAGGTTCCTTACCCTGAAGGACATTGCTGAACCATTCGGGGCTTTACAACAATCCAGCAGCTTTCAGAGTCAGCGCCAGTCAGTTCCATTTCACAAACGGGCTTTATATTGTCTGACTCCCTTTTTCCTGTTTTGAATCACTTTCACAGGGGATTGAAAGAGGGGGATTTGCAGCCGAGAAGCGGTACCAAACGTCTCGGCAGGATCTGACGCAGCCTGGAATATCGTCGGACTTGGAACATGGAAGGCAAAAGCGAAGCTCTCGGTGGGACGAAACCGTACGTGTGTCCCGTGTGCGGACGGGATTTCAACCAATCAACCAGTCTGTCAGGACATGAATGTAGTCACGACAGGGAGAAACCGTGGACATGTGGGGACTGCGGGAAGGGATTCATTTCCCCGTCGAGGCTGGAGACCCATCGTCGCATTCACACCGGGGAGAGGCCGTTCGCCTGCACTGAATGTGGGAAGGGATTCACTCAGTTGTCCAACCTGCTGAGACACCGGCGGGTTCACACTGACGAGAGACCGTTTAAATGCCCAGACTGCGGCAAGAGCTACAAAAGCTCCGGGGAACTAATATGCCACCAACGCGTTCACACCGACGAGCGACCGTTCAAGTGCTCTCACTGCGGCGCTGGGTTCAGATGGTCATCTCAACTCATCGAGCACCAGCGGGTTCACACCGGGGAGAGGCCCTTCACCTGCTCCGAGTGTGGGAAAGGATTCACTCACTTATCCAACCTCCAGACCCACCAGCGCATCCACGTCGGTGAGAAACCGTTCGCTTGCTCTGACTGCGGGAAGGGATTCACTCAACTATCCCACCTACTCACGCACCAGCGGGTCCACACCGGGGAGAGGCCGTTCACCTGCTCCGAGTGCGGGAAAGGGTTCACTGCGTCCTCCATCCTTATGGCGCACCAGCGGGTTCACACCAATGAGACCCCGTTCAGGTGCTCGCAGTGCGGGACTGGATTCAAACACTCGTCGAACCTCACCGTACACCAGAGGGTTCACAGCGGGGAGAGGCCATTCACCTGCTCCAAGTGCGGCAAGGGCTTCACTCAGTCCTCCCACCTGCTGACACACCAGCGGGTTCACACCGGGGAGAGGCCATTCACCTGCTCCACGTGTGGGAAGGGGTTCACTTGTTCATCCCACCTGCTGAGGCACCAGCGGGTTCACGAGTAACTGCCGTGATCGGATGGTGTTAATTCAGACACTGGAGCGGTTTAATATTGATAAGGAAAGGCTGTTGGATCTGTTGCCTGCCCTTAAACATAATAAGGCACTGGGACTGGATGAGATGTATCCAGGGATGGTGACAGTAAGTAAGGGTTGAAATTGGAGACGCTCTAGCCATCAGTTTTCATACCTCCTCACACTCGGGCGACTCTAGAAGACTGAAGGTGGCACGGTGGCTCAGTGGTTAGCACTGTTGCCTCACAGCGCCAGGGACCCGGGTTTGATTCCAGCCTCTGGGCGACTGTCTGTGTGGAGTTTGCACATTCTCCCTGTGTCTGTGTGGGTTTCCTGTGGGTGCTCTGGTTTCCTCCCACAATCCAAAGATGTGCAGGTCAGGGTGAATTGGCCTTGCTAAATTGCCCACACTAAATTGCCCACAGTGTTAGGTGCATTCGTTAGAGGGAAATGGGTCGGTGTGGACTGGTTGGGCCGAAGGGCCTGTTTCCACACTGTAGGGAATCTAATGTTAAAAAAAAGCCTGCAATTTCTTTCTTATGCCCTTGTCCAAAAATGAATGTAAAGGTAAACCCCGCAGCTACAGACCAATCAAGTTGATTTTGTTGCTTGGGAAACTTGGAGAAGCACACATTTGGGATAAGGGAGAGTTAGCATCAATTTCTTAAGGCAAAATCATGTTCAATTAACTTGCTGGAGTCTTTTTGAAGAGGTAACAGTCTGTGATTGAAGAGGGCAAGGCTATCGATGTGTACATGGACCTATGTGCAAAACTGGAGCACATGGATTAACAGGGACAGTAACAACATGGAGACAGAACTAGCTGAGTGGGAGGGAACCTGACTGTCCTGTTTCATGGGTGTTTTTCAAGCCAGAGGAATGTTTGAGGTTGAGTTTTCCAAGGGTCAGTATTGAGGCAGGTGCTTTGTCATAAAGATATTGTTGTGAATTGATTTTTTAAAATAAAATCTTAATGTATTAAACAGTCCAACAATCACTCAATATAAATACAAAGGTAACTGCTATGATCATGTGACTAGACCTAGCGGTAAACGTCCAGAGGCCATCCAGGACATTAGATAGGTCTCTGTTGGAATATTGCGTGCAATTCTGGTCTCCTTCCTATCGGAAAGATGTTGTGAAACTTGAAAGGGTTCAGAAAAGATTTACAAGGATGTTGCCAGGGTTGGAGGATCTGAGCTATAGGGAGAGGTTGAACAGGCTGGGGGTGTTTTCCCTGGAGCGTCGGAGGCTGAGGGGTGACCTTATAGAGGTTTACAAAATTATGAGGGGCATGGATAGGGTGAATAGGCAAAGTCTTTTCCATGGAGTGGGGGAGCCCAGAACTAGAGGGCATAGGTTTAGGGTGAGAGGGGAAAGATATAAAAGAGACCTAAGGGGCAACTTTTTCACACAGAGGGTGGTGCATGTATGGAATGAGCTGCCAGAGGAAGTGGTGGAGGCTGGTATAATTGCAACATTTAAAAGGCATCTGGATGGGTATATGAATAGGAAGGGTTTGGAGGGATATGGGCTGGGTGCTGGCAGGTGGGTCTAGATTGGGTTGGGATATCTGGTCGGCATGGATGTGTTGGGCCAAAGGGTCTGCTTCCATGCTGTACACCTCTATGACTCTATAACTCAAGGCAACAGTTATGTACCTCTTGATGGGACTGGGATTGTTAGTGGTGATATAAACTGCCAGATTGTCTCCAATGAAAACAGCAATGCACAAGAATTCGAAGTCGTCCCTCACCTGTAAGATGTTAAGAGCTTCACTAAACCTCTGAGATGGGCTAAGAACAGTTGGCTATTTGCATTGCAAGACATTGTCTTGATGGTAACTGTTCCATTCTCACTGCCACCATCCCTAAAAGGAGGGGCTTAGTCACGTGATTCCAATATTGCTGAACTCAGCGCTTGCAGAGAGCACAAATACTGATTGCTGACTTTTTTTTAAAATTAGTGCGAGGTTTTACCTTCATCACGCGAGTTAGAGTTTGGCGATCAACAGGAGATGCTGTGTGAAATAACATTGAGAATTTTACTGACAGCTATTTCCAAATGTTATTTTACACAGCGTCTCCTGTTGATCGCCAAACTCTAACTCGGGTGATGAAGGTAAAACCTCCCACTAATTAGAAAAAAACCAGCCTGCCATCAGTATTTGTGCTCTCTGCAAGTACTTGCACCAAAATAGTGAAGTAGAATTTTACATTTCAGCAATATTCCTCAGATGATATTCATGGTGTTTGTAGAGTCCTACAACACAAACATGCATTTTAGCCCAAACTGGTCCATGCTGACCAAAATGTCCATCCACACTAACCCCATTTCCCTGCACTTGGCCCATATCCTTCTAAACCTTTCCTATCCATGTATTTGTCCGAATGCCTTTTAAATGTTGGTGATGTACCCGCCTCAACCACTTCCGCTGGCAGCTCATTCCATATGTACCACTCTCTGTGTAAAACATGTTGCCCCTCAGGTTCCCTTTTATTCTTTCCCCTCAAAACTTAAACTGATGCCCTCTAGTCCTCGATTCCCCAACCCTGGGAAAAAGACTCAGTGCACTCACCCTATCCATGCCTCTCATGATCTTATACACTTCTATAACATCCCTCCCCTCAGTCTCCTATGCTCTTAAGAAAAAAGTCCTAGCTTGTCCAACCTCTCCCTATAACTCATTGAGCCCAGGCAACATGCTTGTAAATTTCTTCTGCACTCTTTCCAGTTTAATAACATCCTTCCTATAGTGAGGTGATCAAAACTGAACACAATACACACCAACATCCTGTGTAACTGCAACATAACTTCCCAACTTCTAAACAGTGCCCTGACTGAAGAAAGCCAGTGTACCAAAAGCCTTCTTCACTGCCCTGTCTACCTGTGTCTCCACTTTCAGAGAACCGTGTACCTGAACTCCAAGGTCCCTCTGTTCCTCTACCCTCCACCATGAAACCCCTACCTTGATTTGATTGTAAGACCTCACACTTTAGATTAGATTGATTCCCTACAGTATGAAAACAGGCCCTTCATCCCAACAGGTCCACACCGACCCTCTGAAGAGTATCCCACCCAGACCCATTGCCCTACCCTACATTTACCCCTGACTAATGCATCTAACACTATGGGCAATTCACCTGACCGGCACATCTTTGGATTGTGGGAGGAAACCCACGCAGACACAGGGAGAATGTGCAAACTCCACACACAGTCGCCCGAGGCTGGAATCGAACCTGGTGTCCCTGGCACTGTGAGGCAGGAGGGCTAACCACTGGGCCACCGTGCTGCTCCATATCTATATTAAACTCCATTTGCCATTTCTTGGCCCACTTCCCCAACTGATCCAAGGTCCTGCTGCAATTTCCGATCACCTTCCTCACTGTCCACGGCACCGCCTATTTTAGTGTCACCTGCAAACTTTACTCATCATGCCTTGTACATTCGAGGCCATTTTAATGCGAATAGAGTGTTCACAGTCCATGAACTGCAGGCTAGCCAACTAACCAAGGGATTCCAGACGGCTCATTTTCAGCTAAACACACAGACACTGATAAACTGCTATGCCTCGGTTGTGTTTGCATTTATGTTGCTGCTAATTGACAAATGTCTTTTATTCTTTGATCCCCTCTTACACATTTGCGAGTGTGCTGTGTTGTGAATTATCCCCTCGCCAGCAACTGAGAGTATGTCAAATAAAATTTCACTCTGGTTTAAGTTTACCCCAGTGTTTGCTGAAGTGCTTACAAAGTCAAGGCCCACAAACAGAAGGATAGAGAAAGTAAACCAGCTCTGCTTAAAAACAGGGGGAAGTACTTAAGTCACAACCTGCTTATAGACATGTGGGGAAGCTATGGAGAGAAACCAGCTTCAAAATGTGCAAACCATCTGTAACACTCAAAAAGCAAAATGTCCAGGACACCTTTTCTCCTGGTTTGACTTGCCAAATTGTTCCAGTACAGCGACAACATCTGCCCATCAATGTGGAAACTGATGTTAGCACAGACCAGATGTGGAGGAGTCAGTGTTGGACTGGGCTGGACAAAGTTAAAAATCACACAACACCAAGTTATAGTCCAACAGGTTTAATTGGAAGCACTAGCTTTCAGAGAACTGCTCCCTCATCAGGTGATAGTGGAACATAAGATCATAAGTCACAGAATTTATAGCAAAAACCTGGATTTGTTCAATTAACAAACTTTGGAAATATAGAGTCATAGAGATGTACAGCACGGAAACAGACCCTTTGGTCCAACCCGTCCACGCCGACCAGATATCCCAACCCAAACTAGTCCCACCTGCCAGCACCCGGCCCATATCCCTCCAAACCCTTCCTATTCATACACCCATCCAGATGCCTTTTAAATGTTGCAATGGTACCGGCCTCCACCACTTCCTCTGGCAGCTCATTCCATACACGTACCACCCTCTTGATGAAAAGGTTGCCCCTGAGGTCTCTTTTATATCTTTCCCCTCTCACCCTAAACCTATGCCCCTAGTTATGGATTCCCTGACCTGAGGGAAAAGACTTTGTCTATTTATCCTATCCATGCCCCTCATGATTTTGTAAACCTCTATAAGGGCACCCCTCAGCCTCCGACGCTCCAGGGAAAACAGCCCCAGCCTGTTCAGCCTCTCCTTATAGCTCAAATCCTCCAACCCTGGCAACGTCCTTGTAAATCTAAAACTAGTTTGCCTCAAGATTGGGACACAGACAGATTCTGACCTCATACCTTTAATGCATTGTCTGAGCTGAGATGCCACCTTTTGTTAAAAAAACCTTACGTAATCTCGAGAAGGTGACTTAGAAGGACTTCTGGGATTTACATAATAGTGAACCAAAACCTGCATTCTAAAAGAAAAAGACTTAACAATCCAGGTTTGTTCAATGTATCGCTGTATGACACTAGTCTTTTGCTATAAATTCTGTGTCTTATGATCTTATACTCCACAACCACCTGATGAAGGAGCAGCGCTCCAAAAGCTTGTTCTTCCAAATAAACCTGTTGGACTAGAACCTGGTGTGGTGTGATTTTTAACTTAGTGCCGACAAAAAACAGGACATAACCAACAACAAGAAGCAGAAGTTGCTGGAAAAGCTCAGCAGTCTGGCAGCCTCCGTGAAGAGAAATCAGATAACATTTCGGGTCCGGTGACCTTTTCTCAGCGTATGTCCAATTACTGTCTCATCGATCTAATGCCAGTCATCAGCAAACTGGTGCCAAGTGATTTAATAGTGTTATTGAGCAGCATTTACACAGCAATATGCTGCTGACTGGTTCTCAGTTTGGGTTCACCAAGGGCCACTTAACTCCTGACTCCATTCCAGCCTTGATCCCAACGTAGTCTCAGGTGTTTTTTTGAGATTTGTAGCTCAGGTTGTAAGTTTGCTCGCTGAGTTGGAAGGTTTGTTCTCAGACGCTTCGTCACCATGCTAGGTAACATTATCAGAGGGCCTGCAGTGAAGAGCTGATGTTCTGTCCCTCTTTCTATTTATGGGTCTTGGTCTGTTAAGGTGGGTGATATCATTTCCGGTTCTTTTTCCCAGAGATTGGTAAATGGGGTCCATGTCGATGTGTTTATGGATGGAGCTCTGGTTTGAATGCCAGGCCTCTGGGAATTCCCGTGCGTGTCTTGCTTAGCCCGTCCTGGGATGGATGTGTTGACTTTCGACTGGGATTACACATCCATCCCAGGACGGGCTAAACGGAGACACACACGGGAATTCCTTGAGGCCTGGCATTCAAACCAGAGCTCCATCAAAAAATGCATCAATCTAGACCCCATTTACCAATCTCTGAGAAAAAGAACGGGGAATGATATTACCCACCTTAAAAAACCAAGACCCATAAATAGAAAGAGGGACAGAACACCACTGTTTCACCAGAGGCTCACTGATCATGTTATCTAGCGTGGTGATAAAACGTCTGAGCACAATTTCTTTACTCAAGAGAGTAGTAGAAGGCGTGGAATGCACTGCCTGCAACAGTTGTAGACTTGCCAACTTTAAGTGGCCTTTGGTTAGGCATATAGATGGGAATGGAATAGTGTAGGTTAGATGGGCTTTGGATTGGTTTCACAGGGCAGCACAAGATTGAGGGCCGAAGGGCCAGTATTGTGCTGTAATGTTCTATTACAGGCCATTTGGCCCAACAAGTCCACACTGACCCCTCTGAACAGTATCCCACCCAGATTCATTTCCCCTCCCCTATTACTCTACAGTTACCCTTGACATGTTCCTGAACACTAGGGGCAATTTAGCACGGCCAATCCACCCTAACCTGCATATCTTTTAGACTGTGGGAGTAAACTGGAACACACCGGAGGAAACCCACGCAGACACGGGGAGAACGTGCAAGCTCCACACAGTCATCCGAGGCTGGAATCGAACGCAGGTCCCTGGCGCTGTGAGGCAGCAGTGCTAACTGCTGAGCCACCGTGCCACCCATGAATCTTTCTTTTTGTTTGTAGAATCCCTACAGTGTGGAAACAAGTCCACACCAACCCTCTTGAAGAGTAACCCACCCAGATCTGTTCCCCTACCCTATTGTCCTATACTTGCCCCTGACTAATGCACCTAACCTACACATCACTGAACACTATGGGCAATTTGGCATAGCCAATTCACCCTAATCTACACACCTTTGGACTGTGGGAGGAAACTCACGCAGGCACGGGGAGAATGTGCTAACTCCACACGGACAGTTGCCCGAGGCTGGAATTGAACCTGGGTCCCTGGTGCTGTGAGGCAGCAGTGCTAACCACTGAGCCACCGTGCCACCCTTTCCGTGCTGCCCCTTCAGGGTAGTCAGATGCTGTTGGTGTCCACCCTCTGGGGATCTGAGCTCCTCCGAGTTTCAGTAAGGACTATTCCACAGTGTCATGCTGAGAGAGAGGGAGGCAGCATACTGGCCCCGTCCTGACGGTTTGGGGTAAAATGGAGAGAAGTGCAGATTTGTTATTGAGTGGAGTTCAAGCTTCCTTGACTCCTTTATCTACCGGCCCTTTCCTGGACAAAGGTCATAGCATTGTTTCCACTCTGCTGCAGACCAGAGATCAGTAATGTGTTATAAGGCTGCGGATACAGCATCTGCCATCCTGTTTACTGCCACGGTTATGACCTGCCATGGGCCCATTTCGGTGCTGTGCTTGAAGCTGTTCAGAGGCTGCATCTCTCTCTCAGACAGACGGTCTCCGGAAGAGGACGTGGTGGAGGCTGGTACAACTGCAACATTTAAAAGGCATCTGGATGGGTGTTTGAACAGGAAGGGTTTGGAGAGATATGGGCCGGGTGCTGGCAGGCGGCACTGATTGGGTTGGGATATCTGGTCGGCCTGGACCAAAGGGTCTGTTACCATGCTGTACGTCTCTATGACTCTCCAACCTCCTCCAGCCCCAAGACTCTCTGAGGGCTCCCTGCACTCCTCCAGTACTGACCCTTTCCGATCACCCACCAACATCACTCCATCATTGCTGGTCGTGCTTTCAGTTGCCAAGGCCCCAAGCTCTGGAAATCTCTCCATCATCCTCTCTCTCTCCTACTTTCAGACACCGGTGGAAATTGAGCTCTATGATCAAGCTTTTAACTGACACGTGAAGCAAGCTTGGAATCTTTTACTTGGTGAACAGTACTATATCAATGCAAGTTGTTGTTGCCTTTAGGGCCTTGCATTGGGTGTCTTTGCCATCATTTAAAAATCCTTAAACTGTAATGAGCACAGTAGCTTTCAGACCGAAACATTAAACCTGCCGTTTTATTTCCAGTCAGGAACAGATCCCACTTTTACCCCATGATTTCGCAGCACGGGATTCAATTTATTAGTGTCACGTATACCTAGATACAGTGAAAAGTTTTGTTTTGCGTGCAGTCTGGGCAGATGATGTCATAAGGCTAATGGGACAGAGCGAAGAATACAACGTGACCGGTGCAGAAAGAGCGAGGCAAAGGTGAGGACTGCAGATGCTGGAAACCAGAGTCTAGATCAGAGTGGTGCTGGAAAAGCACAGCAGGTCAGGCAGCATCCGAGGAGCAGGAAAATCAATGTTTCGGGCAAAAAGCTCAAATGAAGGCAGGGAGCCTCCGGGGTGGAGAGATAAATGGGAGGGAAGTAGGGCTGGGGAGAAGGTAGCCAAGAGTACAGTAGGTGGATGGAGGTGGGGATGGAGGTGATAGGTCAGAGAGGAGGGTGGAGTGGATAGGTGGGAAGGAAGATCGGCAGGTAGGACAGGTCACGAGGACAGTGCAGAGCTGAAGGGTTGGAACTGGGGTAAGGTTGGAGGGAGGGGAAATGAGGAAACTGGTGAAGTCCACATTGCTGCCCTGGGGTTGAAGTGTTCTGAGGCAGAAGATGAAGTGTTCATCTTAATCCCCACCCCCATCCACCTACTGACATTCTTGGCTAACCTTCTCCCCACCCCCCCCTCCCATTTATCCCTCCACCCCAGAGGCTCCCTGCCTTCATTCCTGATGAAGGGCTTTTGCCCGAAAGGCCGATTTTCCTGCTCCTCGGATGCCGCCTGACCTGCTGTGCTTTTCCAGCACCGCTCTAATCCAGAAAGAGCGAGACCAACATTAAACGTTTCCTGCATTCCCTGTTTTCTTCGTGACTCTTAACAGGGAAGTCTTGTCTCTTGTGACAAAAAATAAAAGAACTGAAGTTATCTCAAATTAGAAACAAGAGAAGATCCTAAAATGGAGCAGTCAGGAACAGGACATCGAATAGTCTCTGCTTAACCTGGAAAATTCAAGGACTTGACCCACCGCATGTGTTTGAAAAGAAGCTGATTTATTTAACAGACGTCAGGATATCAAACTCCCGCCTAGTTACAGGGATTATTAACATCAATCAAAATAAACCCCAAACTGTCGGTAAGAATAGGGCTCGGTTCTGGATGCGATTAATTCTGCTGCTACTGTCATGGACTCTCACATTCAGGGAAACAGGAGATAAATATCAAATGTTTCTGGTGGTTAGACAGTCTAGGAATAGGTCACAATCCAGAGGCTAAGGCCCGACCCCTTCAGGAGCCTGACTGCACAGGATTTGGTTCAGTGCAATCTGATTCAGCAACACAGAAGCCATTTTGTGCAGCTCCATTTTGTTCTACCTCCCAGGGGCCCATATCCTCAACGTGACACAGAAACAGGCCATTTGACACAACCCGGTCCCTGTCGAGTTTCGTGCTTCAAAGAAACCTCTTCTCCAGCACTTTTCTTGTGTGGAATCTTGAAAAGCATCGACAGCATTCACTTTGACCACTTCTTGTGGTAGTGGGTTACCAGCACAGCCTTGCCCTTTCAGAAGCTGCTTCTGAATCCCCAGTTGGATTCCCTGTTGACTAGTGCATAGTGACAGCTGCTCTACACAAGAAGAAACTTGATAATTTTACAAGAAGTCATCTCCTCAGCCAGCGAAACAGGACCCAAGCCCGACAACCCTTTGCTCATCGGTAAGCACACCCATTCCTCCGTTCACCATTTTAAACCTTCTCTGCGCCCTGTACTGTGCCTCTTCCTTTAGCTAAAATGGCCACCAGAACTGCACACAAGAGGCCGGTCAGTCCTGCACTTACAGATTACCGGGAAGGCCAGTCAAGTGCATCCGTGACCTGAACGTAGTGAGAAAGGACCAAGTAAGGACGATGCAAGAGCTGAACAGACAGGAAACGCGTAACAGGACAGAATGGTTCACTTGGTCCCAGGGAACAAGCAGAGGGAGACCGAGCCTCTGTAGTGGCCTGTGGCATCGCCCCTGAACGGTTGGCAGGGGACGCGACTTGGAACGAATGTCAGCCACCATCAAATTGGAATGCCTTTCCTATTCAAAATGATTATTTTTTGACAAGAGTCCGCCCGAGTCCGGACCACGTGTGGGAAACACGACCCAGGGAGCTCGACGTCATCTAAACAAAGCGGCCTCCCCACTCGGTTGGCACCCTGCACGCTATCCCGTCGCCCACATCTATTACAAACCCATCGACTCCCACAGCTACCTTGACGACACCTCACCCCACCTGCAAAAAAAAAAATGATCCCACATTCCCGATTCCTCTGCTCCCAGGCTGAGGAATTCCACTCCAGGACAACCCAAATGTCCTCCTTCTCCAACAATTTCCCCTTCTGCCCGTGATCAACAATGCCTTCAGCTGCACCTCCTCCATTTCCCGCACCTCTGCCCTCAAACAAACACCCCCACCCCCAACCACAACCAGGACAGAGTCCCTCTGATCCTCACACCCCACTCCGCGAATCTCCAATTCCAACGCATCATCCTCCGCCACCTGCAGTTGGACCCCTCCACTAAAATTATATTTCCCTCCCTAACTCTATCTGCTTTTGCGCAGGGACCGTTCCCTCTGTGACTCCCTCCGTTCGGTCCACAGTACCCACCAACCCCTCCTCCACACCTGGAAAACCTTCTCCTGCCAATGCAGGAGGTGCAGAACCTACTCCCCCCCCCCACCGCCTCACCTCCATCCAAGGCCCCTAGGAATCATTCCAAGAGATTCACATACATCTCCTCTAACCTGATTCATTGTATCTGTTGTTCCAGATGCAGTCTCCTCTACATCGGAGAGACCGAGCGCAAACTTGGGGACTGGTTCAGGAAATATCTATGGCCCATACGCTCCAATCAACCCCACCTTCCGGTTGCCATCCATTTCAGCTCCCCCTCCCCTGACGACCTGTCCATCCTGGGCCTTCCTCACCATCAATACAAGGCCACGCGCAAACTGGAGGAAGACCACCTCATCTTCTGCTTTGGGAGCCGACAACTACATGGCCTTAACGTAGACATCACCAGCTTCCAAATCTCCCCACTGCTGCCCCACCTCATCCCAGGCCCAGCCCTGCCTCTCCATCCCGCCCCCCCGCACCCCCCCCACTTATCAATCTTCCTTCCCACCTATCTGCTCCACCCTTCCCACTGACCAATCCCACCCACCTTTTCCCCCAGCTCTGTCAATCGCTCCCATTTATTCCGCAGCCCCCTTCCGTCCCCCAGTCCTGATGAAAAGTTCCGACCTGAAATGTCGACTCCCGTTTTCCTACGACGCTGCATGACCCGCTGAGCTTTTCCCAGCTCCACTCTTGATCCACTATTCCTTCAAATAGCCACACAGTGGCCGCGGTGTGTACTGTCTACAAGGTGCACCGCAGGAGCACACCCAGGCACCATCCACAGCACCCCCGAAACCCGTGACCTCCACCACCCCGAAGTACAAGGGAAGCAGTTGCAATGGGAACGTCACCCCCAACAAGTTTCCAACCAAGACCCACACCGTCCTGATTTGCTACGACACTTGTCATTCGTTCGTCGTTAATGGATCAAAACCTTGACTCCCACCCCTAACGACAGTGTGGGTGCCCCTACACCCCGGGGAATTGCAGCAGTTCGAGGCACCAGCTCACCACCACCTCCTCCGCTGCAGTTAGGGATAGGAAATAAATGCCACAAGTTAACGAGAGAGAAAAAGACGTTCAATCCAATTTTCTTTTAGAGTCTGCCCTGGAGAAATAATCGGCCTCTCCTGTGTCTGACAGCCTGAAGACTGCACCGGTAGCACTCTTCGCGAGAGAGGGCTATTCTGAGTCATGGTCCAACCATGTTCCCAAACTAAACTAGTCCCAACTGCCTGCATTTGGCCCATATCCCTCCAAACTTTTTCTATTCGTGTGTTTATCCGAATGCCTTTTAAACATTGTCGCTGTCCCACCCCTTTGTCAGGGAGTTCGTTCCACACTAACCACAGTGTGAAAATAAAAAAAGGTCCCCTCATGTCCTTTACAAATCTTCCTCTTGAAAAATACGCCACCTAGTTTTGAACTCCCCCATGCTATGGAAAAGACCTTTGCTATTCATCTTATCCATGCCCCTCATGATTTTATAATCCTCTGTAAGGTTACCCCTCTCAACCTCCAGTGAAAGAAGTCCCGGCCTATTTTTATAACTCAAACCTTCCATGCCCGGTAACATCCTGGTAAGGCTTTTCTGAACCTTCTCCACTTTAATAATATCCTTCCTATAACTCAATAACCAGAACTGCACACAGTCCTCCAGAAGAGGCCTCATCAACATCCTGTGCAATCTCAACATGGCGTCCCAACTCCGATACTCAAAGGACTGAGCACCGAAGGCAAGCTTGCAAAATGCCTTCTTAACCACCCGAGCTCTGACCCAAACTTCAAAGAATTATGTACCTGAACACCCACGTCGCTCTGTTCTAGAACACTATCCGGGGCTCTACAATTAAGTGTATAAGTCCTGCCTTGTTTGCTTTACCCAAACACAATGCATTTATTCAAATTAAACTTCATCTGCCATTCCTCAGCCCACTGAGACAAGTGCGTAACATCTCTTTGTAATCTTAGATAACCTTCTTTCACTGGTGTCCTCTATTGGGGAGACAGGACGCCTTCTTGTGGATCCCTTCAGAGAACATCCCTGGGACACCCACACACCACAACCCCACCCCCACCGCCCTGTGGCTGAACACTTCAACTCCTCCCTCTCACTCCGCCAAGGACATACAGGTCCTGGGCCTCCTCCACCGCCAAACCGTTACCAACCGACACCTGGAGGAGGAACGCCTCATATTCTGCCTTGGGGCCCTGCGACCACACGGGATCAATGTGGATTTCAACAGCTTCCTCATCTCCCCTTCCCCTCACATGATCCCAGTCCCAAGCCTCCAACTCGGCCCTCTCCTCCAGACCCGTCCATCACTGCCCCCTCTGATTTATCACCTTCTCCATCCACCTATCGCTTTCCCAGTTCCCCCCCCCCAACCCCACACCCCCCTCCTGTTTATCCCTCAAACGTCAATTCTCCTGCACCTCGGTTTCTGCCTGACCTGCTGTGCTTTTCCAGCACCACACACTCGATGCGGACCTCCAGTCCTCATTTTCTCCTAACCTTCACTGTCCACTATACCACCATCTTACCTTTGGGGTCACGTTAGAAAATGGTTTGGGAGGCACTGGTAAGGAAGAAACAGTTTAGTTTAGCATTTGAGATAATTAAATGCTTTTAAAATGTATGCTATAATATTGCAGAAATATGCTCGGATTTTGTGAACATTCCAGTCAACGGATTCTTCCAATCCACTGACCAGATTGCACTTATTCTTCATTCCTGAGCTGACTGGAGTTCGGTACCAGGCGAAAATATTTGGAGCCAATTGATTCTTGCCCAATTCCAACTTCCCTTCTTTCTGGTGAATGATGGAGGGACCAGTGTATGGAATGTCCAAGACAGTAGGAATTGTCAACAAGTATTCATCTGCGCTTTCTCACTGAAGAATTTAACCGGTGCAGACTTTAAATTCGAATGGATTATCATTCTAATCTAAGCTCTGATGAGAATTCATGAACTGAGAGCATAGATGACACACAAAAGGTTCTCAAAAGGACACTGCAACAGTGGGAGAACAGTCAGCTGCAGATTCACAACATTAGCAGTGACGGAGGTCATTAACATTATCCGCAGGAAGGAACTGCCAACATCAGGAATAACGTGGGTCAGCCCTGGGTGCGATTAATAGTCACAGCGACAGCAGAGTCCAACCCGTGGTCACTTGTGAACTTGCCGGTGGGTCGCCAGGTTCGCGGACTGGGTGAATCCCTTCCCGCACACCGAGCAGGTGAATGGCCGCTCCCCGGTGTGAACGCGCTGGTGTGAAAACAGGCTGCCCGAATGCCTGAAACTCCTTCCGCAGCGAGGGCAGACAAAGGGCCTCTCGTCAGTGTGGACCCGCTGGTGCGTCAGCAGGTGGGATAACTGCGTGAATCCCTTCCCGCACTTGGAGCAGAGAAACGGCCTCTCCCCGGTGTGGATTCGCTGGTGCTCGTGGACGCTGCCTGAATGCCTGAAGCTCTTTCCACAGTAGGTGCAGATGAAGGGTCTCTCGTCAGTGTGAACCCGCCGGTGTGTCAGCAGGTGGCACGACTGAGTGAAAGTCTTCCCGCACTCGGAACAGGAGAAAGGCCTCTCCCCGGTGTGAACTCGCTGGTGCGTCAGCAGGTGGGATGACCGGGTGAATCCCTTCCCGCACTCGGAGCAGGTGAATGGCTTCTCCCCGGTGTGAACCCGCTGGTGGACCGTGAGTTGGGATGATCGCTTGAACCCTGTCCCGCACTGAGAGCACCTGAACGGCCTCTCGTCGGTGTGAACACGGCGATGGGATGTCAGTCCATCAGCCCTGTTGAAGCACTTCCCGCAGTCTGGACACTTAAAAGGTCTCTCCCCAGTGTGAATGCGCTGGTGGACAGTGAGCTGAGAGGAGTGCTTGAAGCCAGTCCCGCAGTGAGAGCATCTGAAGGGTCTCTCGTCAGTGTGAACCCGTTGGTGGGACATCAGTTCCGCAGAGCTTTTGTAGCACTTCCCGCAGTCTGGGCATTCGAAAGGTCTCTTGTCGGTGTGAACCCGCTGGTGTACAGTGAGTTCCGAGGATCGCTTGAATCCTATCCCACACTGAGAGCACCTGAACGGCTTCTCATCGGAGTGAATACGCTGATGGGACATTAGTTCCCAGGAACTTTTATAGCACTTCCCACAGTCTGGGCATTGGAAAGGTCGCTCCCCATTGTGCACTCGCTGGTGTGTCAGCAGGTGGGCGAGCTGAGTGAATCTCTTCCCGCACTCCGAGCAGGTGAACGGCCGCTCGCCGGTGTGGACCCGCTGGTGTGTCACCAGGTGGGACAAGCGAGTGAATCCCTTCCCACACTCCGAGCACGTGAAAGGCCTCTCCCCGGTGTGAACCCGCTGGTGAGTCAGCAGGTCAGCTGACTGAGCAAATCCCTTCCCGCACTCGGAGCAGGTGAAGGGCCTCTCTCCCGTGTGAATGCGCTGGTGGGCTGTGAGTTGAGACGAGTGCTTGAAGCCTGTCCCACACTGAGAGCACCTGAACGGTCGCTCGTCGGTGTGAACACGCTGATGGGACATCAGTTCCCCGGAACTTTTGTAGCACTTCCCGCAGTCTGTGCACTTAAAAGGCCTCTCCCCAGTGTGAAGCCGCTCATGTACAACGAGTTGAGACGAGTGCTTGAAGCCAGTCCCACAGTAAGAGCATCTGAATGGCCTTTTATCAGTGTGAACGCGTTGGTGAGTCATCAGTTCCCCAGAACTTTTATAGCACTCCCCACAGTCTGGACATTTGAAAGGTCTCTCGCAAGTGTGAACTTGCTGGTTTTGCAGGGTGGATGAATCAATGAATGTCTGCCCATCTGCAGAGCTGGTGAAAGGTATCTCTCCTCTATGAATCTGGCAGTGAATCGTGAAGTTGGAATGCAGGGTGAACGTCTCTCCGCACTCAGAGCAGATGAATGGTCTCTCCCCAGTGTGAGTGCGCTGGTGTCTCATCAAGTGAGAGGACCGAATGAATCCTTTCCCACACTGAGCACAGGTGAATGGTCTCTCCCCGGTGTGACTGCGCCGGTGAGTTTCCAACTCAGAAGGGTAACTGAATCCCTTCCCACAGTGCCCACACTTCCACGGTTTCTCCCCAGTGTGACTATGTTTGTGTTTCGACAGGCCAGATGAACGGCTGAAACCCTGTCCACATAGAGAACACGTGTACGGTTTCTCCGCACTGTGGACAGTGTCTTTTCCTTCCATGTTCATAACCTGATAACTTTCAAGTTGTTGCAAACTATACAACTCCATTAAATCCTGAAGTGGCAATCCGTTTCAGTCCCCTTCTAACATCCTGTGAAAATCGATTTTGAACAGAAGAAAAAAGGAGTGTGAGAGGAAACCCCAAAAAAAAAATGTAGGTTGTCAAACATGGCTGAATGACTCTGGAAATGTGTGCAGCTGTCACAAGTTAAAAGTGACCATGAAAGCTACTGGATTGTCACAAAAAAGCCAACCGGCTCATGCAACCTGGTCTGGCCTCTGTGAAAGGGGAAAGAGATAGTAGAGTTGGATGTGAGTTAAGGAGCGAGATTTTATATCAGCTGCAACTAAACAAGGTCTGAACAAGATGGACTCACTCTAACAACCCCCCCCCCCCCCCCAGAGTTCTCCAGCAACTGGGTAGCAGATGTATGTGAACATCAACTGTCCCTCCATTCCTGATGAAGGGCTTTTGCCTGAAACGTTGATTTTCCTGCTTCTTGGATGCTGCCTGACCTGCTGAGCTTTTCCAGCACCACACTGATCTCAACTCTCGGAGTCACACATTGCCCTTACTTTTCTGACATTCAGTACCGGGTGAGAAGAAACATTCCCAATTTAAATGTTAGGGAGCCTGAAGCCATCATCTTTAGCTCCCGCTATAAACTTCATTTCATTGCCACTGACTCCAATCCCCTCTCTACCAACCATATTATACTGAACCAGACAGCCTACAGCCATGGTATCACAACTTCACTCTAGTAGGGGTCAAATATCTTTGCCACCTCCAAGACCACTCAGCTTGCCCTCTGCCGAAGCTGATCTTCTGAAACCCTAGTCCATTCAGTTGCTCCTTCCATGCTGCAACTACTCACAGCGCCAGAGACCCGGGTTCAATTCCCGCCTCAGGCGACTGACTGTGTGGAGTTTGCACATTCTCTCCGTGTCTGCGTGGGTTTCCTCCGGGTGCTCCGGTTTCCTCCCACAGTCCAAAGATGTGCAGGGTCAGGTGAATTGGCCATGCTAAATTGCCCATAGTGTTAGGTAAGGGGTAGATGTAGGAGTATGGATGGGTTGCGCTTCGGCGTGGCGGTGTGGACTTGTTGGGCTGAAGGGCCTGTTTCCACACTGTAAGTAATCTAATCTAATCAAACTAACTCCTCGTCAGTCTCCTAAATTCAAGCCCTCAAAAGTCATCGATTTCTGGGGGAAAAAAAAACTCTGGAATCTATGTGCTCTGCTCTAAGTCCCACTCGCATACCCATCACCACCCTTCTCACTGACCTGCATCTGGGTCTGGTAAACAGCATGCAAATTTCTATTCTCAGATTCTGTTTTCAAACCCCTTCATGACCTTTTTTTCCAAATTTCCTGTGAACCGTTCATCGCAGATAAAATGACTAAACATACGTGCCCTGCTGACTCGAGTGCACCTGTCAGAACTTGATGCGATGCTTGGTTTGAGTTTCATGTCTTCAAATCCTGTCCAATAAAAGGCAATGCCGTCAGACCAAGATTAAAAATGCAGAAGACACAAACATTTCTCTCGAACGCGCTGTGTGTACTCACGTTCCGCAGCTCCAGGCAAGTTGCGCATGCTCCCTGACGCACTGTGGCCCCCTACAAACATGGCGTCCGCGCATCCGTCCCGCGTGGGACATTGCCCCCGACAAAGATGGCGGCCGTAACTTGGGCCTCTCACCGCCCGAGGCCCGCAACAGACTTCCGGTGGGTCGCAAGCGCGCGGCAGAGCGTTTTAAGTTCGGATCTTGCGGCCAACACCAAGAGTTTGCGAAACCTTCCGGCCCACACTGATTGAATTTCTCTCCCGCACTCCGCTGTCTGTCCTCCTCCCCACTTTTACCTTCTTCCCCCTCCCGCTCTCGTTCAGACGTCAGTCACAATGACACCGCGCCTGCGCTGCAGCGCCAACGGTGAGGGTCACGTGCCCCCACTCGTGGTCCTCCCCCTCCCCCCTTTACCTCCGATTGGTTGGAGGACTTACCTGTCCACATTCGGTCCTCCAGGCCTGCCCACTCTCCCTATTGGGCCGGACCTGCCGTCAATCAGCCGAGCACTATTGTGCCGCAGAGCGTGGAGTTCCGAATATTGTCTCAGTCATAGAGTCATAGAGATGTACAGCACAGAAACAGACCCTTCAGTCCAACTCGTCCATGCTAACCAGATATCCTAACCTAATCTGGTCCCATTTGCCAGCAGTTGGCCCATATCCCTCTAAACCCTTCCTATTCATATATCTATCCAGATGCCTTTCAAATGTTGTAATTGTTCCAGCCTCCACCACTTCCTCTGGTAGCTCCTTCCATACATGCACCACCCTCTGCATGAAAACGTTGCCCCTTACATCCCTTTTAAATTTTTCCCTTCTCATCCTAAACCTACGCCCTCATGTTCTGGGCTCCCCACCCCTGGGTAAAGACCTTGGCCTATTGACCAAATCCATGTCCCTCATGGTTTTATGAACCTCTATAACTTGGATCAAGTTGTTGGAATATCCAGTACTTTACCAGGATTTCAGACCAGGGGAGGAGTGTGTGCGCTTGGGACAGCGATCTATAGTTTTATGGGGAAATAACAGATGAAAATATTCAAAGTTCTTTGCTTCACTGATGATAGAGAGTTTTATCAACTCCAATCACAGAAGAGGAGGGCTGACAACTCAAACCAAACTTCCACGTCAAGATCTGGACACAGCCTCACTGCTCATCAGGACTTGAAATGATACCGGCTTCCAAATGTGGAACTAATGGTTGGAAGCTAGGCAGAGGCATGAAGAATTTGGATGGTTGGTTGTGCCGTGAGAATTGTGTCAAGTGAGCAATTAGGTGGGTCTCATGGATAAGACGAGCTCTGAAGGATGCAGGCAAGAAACAAGAGAAAATGGAGGAAAACGTACATTCAGCACATAGGAATGAAGGAAGCAGTTTTGAGTTGAGGACGAATGAGTGTGATAGAGATGCTAAAAAGACACAACACATTGCGTGTCTTACACAAAGCTGATTTATTTGATTTTTATCCAGAATATTAGGCCGTTTAAGGGGGGCGGATTCCATTAAAATCAGCAGGAGCAGATCCCATTCAGCACTGTTCATTTCTGGACGTGATTGACAGAAGAATCCTGTCACTGTAGTTACTTGTGAACTCCCTGGTGCCTCAGTAGGTGGGATGATCGAGTGAAACCTTTCCCACACTCAGAGCACGTGAATGGCCTCTCTCCACTGTGAACCCGCTTGTGTGTCAGCAGGTGGGATGACTGAGCGAATCCTTTCCCACACTCAGAGCAAGTGAACGGTCTCTCCCCAGTGTGAACTCGCTGGTGTACAGTGAGGTGAGATGATCGCCTGAAGCCAGTCCCGCAATGAGAGCATCTGAATGGTCGCTCGTTGGTGTGAATACGTTGATGGGACATTAGTTCCCCAGTACTTTTAAAGCACATTCCACAGTCAGGACATTTAAAAGGTCTCTCGTCAGTGTGAACCCGCTGGTGTGTCAGCAGACTGGATGACTGAATGAATCCTTTCCCACACACGCAGCAGGTGAAGGGCCACTTCCCAGTGTGACTGTGCTGATGCTCCTGCAGTTGAAATAAGCGCGTGAATCCCTTCCCACACTCAGAGCATGCAAATGGTCTCTCCCCAGTATGAACTCGCTGGTGTATGAGGAAGTCAGATGATGTCCTGAATCCAGCTCCACAATCAGTGCACCTAAATGGTCTCTCATCGGTGTGAACACGTTGATGGCGCATCAATTCCCCAGAACTTTTATAGCGCTTCCCACAGTCTGTGCATTTAAAAGGTCTCTCATCAGTGTGAACCTGCTGGTGTCTCAGCAGGTTAGATAACTGAGTGAATCCCTTCCCACACACTGAGCAGGTGAATGGTCGCTCCCCGGTGTGAACCTGTTGGTGTGTCAACAGGGTGGATGATCGAGTGAACCCTTTCCCACAATCAGAGCAAGTGAACTGTTTCTCTCCAGTGTGACTGCGCTGATGGGTTTCCAACTCAGAAGGGGATCTATATCCCTTCCCACAGTCCCCACATTTCCACGGTTTCTCCCCACTGTGACTGCAGTTGTGTCCCAACCAGTCATCTGACTGGCTGAATCCTCGTCCGCACACAGAACACGTGTACGGTTTTTCCTCACTGTCAATGGTGCTTTTCTCTTCCATGTTCAAAATGTGAAGTTGTTCTGGTTACAATTTAACTGGACGACTCTATCAGAACCTGGCATGATTTTTGGTGTTTGTTTCCTGACTGAAAATCCTCCTGTTCTCATATCCTGTGAAATTGATTGGAAGTGGAAGAAAGGGAGTGAGAGAGAACCCGCAGAAACACAAAGGCAAGTTGTGAAATGGAACTGAATGGATCGAGTAATTTGGGGCACGAGGCAAAAGTGACCATGAACACTTCTGGGTAGTCATAAAAAACTCATTTGTTTCACTGATATCATTCAAAGATTGGGACTTGACACTTACTCTTGGCCGACACAAGACTCTGGTCTTGTGGGCGGAGACTGAGAGGGAGGGAGGAGAGATGGATTTTATGCATTTACAACTTGATCAGAACCTCCCAAACTCCACTACCTGAAGTACTAGGGTAGCAAGTGTAAATGAACACCATCATCTCCTAGTCACGCCCCATCCAGTCTTGTCTGACATCCAGTGCCAGATGAGTAGAAATTTCCTCCATTTAAGTCTTGGGAAGATTGAAGTCATCGTCTTCAGTCCTTTCTACAGACTCCATTCCTTCACTAGTAATGCCATACCTCTCCTTAGTAACTGCCTGAGGCAGAAACATGGAATGAGATGGGGGATATTTAATCAAAAGGCTAGTATAAAGAAACTGGATCTGATCTCACTGTAGTAAAGAGGCCATTTGATCAAGTTGCACAAGTTTATGGTTGGTTTAAATTAAGTAGTTAAGGAAAATCTATCCCATTAATTGATTGTAAAATGATTGCAGGATACAGATTTAACATTCTGGGGAAGAGCTGCAGGGAGGAAATGAGGATGACATATTGTACAGTGACTGAGTGTGTACTGCAATTCAATACTTACTTTCAAAGGCTGATTACATTCTGGTCCTAATGTATTAAATAATTGTCAGATTTTGATGTGATTGGAGGTACTTGGATTTTCCAACTTGTGAATTCTCTTGTCATATCCTGTAAAATAAGTTTACAAAATTGGTCACTGGCAGTCCAGGATAAAACTTCCCCTCCTTCTGACCCAGGATGACTGTGCATACTTCCTGTTCCAAACTGCCCCTCATTGTGGTTGGCATTCCCTCAATTCAAGGAAGATGTCTATTCAGGGTTGTGAGTTGTGTCCTGGGTCTTTGTATGACCGAATGCAGCTGCAGACGTTTGGACACTTGGGGCAAGACATCCCATGTGGAGAGCGGGATTTGCTTCCTTTTCTTTCCTTCTGTGCTACAGCTCTACCTCATCAATGAGACACTAGGTGTGAAGGGTTAATGCAGCTTGATGGACAGATTGTCTTCATTCTGAACAATGAGCAGTAAGGGGGGGGGGGGGGGGGGGGGGGCAATGGTAGCATTAATTCAGAAACTCAGGTAACATTCTGGGGAACTGGGTTCAAATCCCGCTGTGGCAGATGGTGGAATCTGAATTCAGTGAAGAATCTGACGTTAAGGGTCTAATGATCGTGAAGCCATTGTCGAATATCAGAAAATCTGGCTCATTAACGCCCTTTAGGGAAGGGTAATTCTACCATCCTTACCTGGCAGGACCATATCTGACTCTGGACCCACAGCAATATGGTTGACTCTCAGTTGCTCTCTGGGCAACTAGAAATCGGCGACAATGCCAGAGTGGCCCACATCCCATGAGTGAATTTTAAAAAGAAACACTCTCCCCAGTCATTCCAAACTTTGCCCCCTACAAAGATGGAGGCCGCGCTTGGTACTTTGGGGGGAGGGTCCAGTGCCCCAAATAAAGATGGCGGCCTTTCCCTGGGGCCTATTCCTGCGAGGACGCCTGGAGTCTGAGTCCTGTTTACGCCAACGTGAAACGAGCAGGTCCTTCTTCGGGGTTTGCGGCTTACACCAGGCGTTCGCGAAGTTTCTCCGTCCCCCCGCCCGGATTCATCGCACCCTCCTTCTCTCCTTGTTTGCCATCTTTCTGGAGCCGAGAAATAAAACTGCATCTGTCTGCATCACCCGCTTCGCGCATGTTCGATCTGCCTTCCCTCCTGCGCCTGCTCATTGCGCTCCTGTTGTGCAGATAGGGGGCTTTCGCACCCGCGAGGCATTCTGGGTAGCCGCGGCACCATTAATGTTCCCAATTACTGTGCCCAGGAATTTCTTTTTGTCACGGCGGGGGTGGGGGGTGTGACTACTGATGCCGGAGAACCAAAACAAAGTTGGTACATTAGGTTGTACGGACACCAGTTTGAGCCGGAGAGCGGTACAACACTTCAGCACACTCCCTCTGTGGTAAGAATCACAGCATTGTTAGCCCCGATGCACAAAGAGGTGTCACGGCCCACGATATCACCTGATGAAGGAGCGTCGCTCCGAAAGCGAGTATGCTTCAATTAAATCTGTTGGACTATAGCCTGGTGTTGTGTGATTTTTAACTTTGTACACCCCAGTCCAACACCGGCATCTCCAAATCATTGCGATAGATGCGGTGGCTATCGGATTGAACATGTAATTTAGTGCCATTCTTCTGCCATCTCCCATTTTCCTGTATGCTTTCTAGCCTGCGAGGAATTCTGGGTAGCGGAGCACCATTGATGTTCCCCAATTTGAGCCAGAGAGCAATACAACCCTTCAGCACACTCCTTCTGTGTTAAGAATCACAGTATTATTACACCCTAGCAGAAAGAGGTGTCAGGGCCCACGATGGATGCGGTCAGAATGAACATGTAATTTAGTGCCATTCTTCTGCCATCTCCCCATTTTCGCGTGTGCTCTTTTTTTCAAATAAAAATTCCTTTTTGAATGCCTCGTTGAAACTCCCTCCACCAGACTCTCAGGGAGCACAGGCCGGATGCTGCCGACCTGCTGTACTTTTCCAGCACCACTCCAATCTTGACCATTATGAAATACTCTGCACATCTGTTCTTCCTATGAAACATCACATTTTTTCCATATTATTTTCCATTTTATATTCCTACCTAGTCACTAAGCCTATCCAAATTGTCCTGAAGACACTTTACAATATTAAAGACTTGGAGAAGGGGGTAGCATGTAATGCTGATTTGCTAATGATAAAAAAAGTTGGAAGGGCATACTGCGATTATATTATAAAGCATCTGTAAGAGGATATAGATGGGTTGAGTGAGTCGGCAAAGGATTGGCATTTAATATAGGAAAGTGTGAGGTCATGGACTTTAATATGAAGAATGAAAAGGCAGTTTAAAAACAATAGAATCCTTACAGTATGCAAACAGGCCCTTTGGCCCAGTAAGTCCATACCGACCCTCTGAAGAGTATCCGATCCAGATCCATTCCCCTATCTAATTACTCTACATTTACCCCTGACTAATGCACCTAACCTACACATTTTAGCACGGCGAATTTATGTAACTTGCACATCTTTGGATTGTGGGAGGAAACTGGAACACTGGGGGAAACCCACAGACACAGAGAGAATGTGCAAACTCCACACAGACAGTCACCCGAGGCTGGAATCAAACCTAGGTCCCCAGCACTGTGAGGCAGCAGTGCTAACCACTGAGCCACCGTACAGAACTTACCACAAGAGAGGCAGACTCTAAAGTGTGCAGCACAGAGTTGAGTGTTCTTGTACATGAAACATGCAAAGTTAGAGTGTGGGTGCAACAAGTAACCAAGAAGGCAATGGATTTCTAGCCTTCATTGCTTGGGATTGCAGTTTAAGAACAGGGAGTTCTTGTTATAACTGGATAGAGTGTATTAGAAGAATTTGAGGACTGCAGATTAGAGTTGAGAGTGTGGTGCTAGAAAAGCACAGCAGGTCAGACAGCATGCGAGGAGTAAGAGAGTCGACGTTTTGAGCAAAAACCTTTCATCAGAAATGAGGCTTTGAGCTGAGGGGGCGGTGAGCTATATGAGAGGGGGTGGGGCTGAGATTGTGATAGGTAAATGGAGGTGGGGTTAATGGTGATCGTTTAGAAGGGTGGAGCAGATAAGTGGGAAGGAAGATAGACAGGTAGGACAGTCCATGAGGATGGCAACGAGTTGGAAGGTTGGATCTGGAATAAGGCGGAGGGAGGGCAAATGAGGAAACTGATGAAATCCACATTGATGCCCTGGGTTTGGAGGATCCTGAGGCGGAAGATGAGGCGTTCTTCGTCCAGGGGTCGGGTGGTTAGGGAGTGGCGACGAAGGAGGCCCAGGACCTGCATGTCCTTGGCGGAGTGGAAGGGGGAGTTGAAGCGTTCAGCCATGGCGCAGTGGGGTTGTTGGTGTGGGTGTCCCGGAGGTGTTCTCTGAAGCGTTCTGCGAGTAGGCGTCCAGCATCCCCAATGTACAGGTTAGCATCCGGAGCAAACGGATACAGTAAATTACACGTGGAAGTGCAGGTGAAACTAGAGTGCATTAGAGTCCAAGAGAGCAATTGAAAATCTGAAAACCAGAACAATCTAGAATATGAAAAGATGAAAGATTTAACCCTGGGGGTGATGTCCAGCAGAAAAAACGGAATGTAACCGCGCTGGTAACGCATCAAGTTTGGGCACGTTGGATAAATCAATGAACCCCTTTCTATTCACAGAGCAGAGAAATTGTCTCTATCTCTCTGGAAGAGATCCTGGAGCCGTCCACCGTTTGGTGTGAAGACTGAGCTGCTTTTTCGAAGACTTAGTGTGTTCCCTAAGCCTCCTCGCCCAGCCACTTTATCGCTTCCTCCAGGCAACCCGAGTCCTGACCATTTACAACAAACTACGCATGCTCCACTTCACGGCGGGGCATGGGTGATTGACAGCAGATTACACCAATAGGGGCAGATGAGGCGGGGCTGGAGGACCGAGCTAGTGCCGTTAGTCCTCCAATCAATGAACGAGGGCAAAGCTCGAGTCCAGCCCAGGATGCGGACCGGTTGGGGAGAGCGTGGAACTCATTTCGAAGACAATGGGGAGAGAGACATTTGGAGATAAAGAGAGTTAATGATCTATGTTTTCAATATTGAGCAATCACAATATTTTCTCTGACATTCAGCAGGTTAAGGGGTGGACCAGATCGAAGTCTTCAAAGTATTAACAGGATTTGTATTTGCAGATACATTCTATTTTGTCCAAAAAGCACCCAAATTGTCTGCAGTCAGTC
The DNA here is from genome assembly GCF_037043375.1 of Chiloscyllium plagiosum. Taxonomy (NCBI): domain Eukaryota; kingdom Metazoa; phylum Chordata; class Chondrichthyes; order Orectolobiformes; family Hemiscylliidae; genus Chiloscyllium; species Chiloscyllium plagiosum. The sequence goes on from NW_028270165.1 coordinate 31,363,516, forward strand.
CACGTGACATTTTATAAATTCCTACTTTGGAAATAAGACCAGTTTCACTCCAGGCTGGGACACAAACAGACTCTAACATCACACCTTTCATGCATTGTCTGAGCTGAGATGTCATTTTTTTTAAAATAGGCTGAGAAAACCTTGTTATCTCGGTTAAAAAAAAATCACACAATACCAGGTTATGGTCCAACATCAGGTGGTGTAACCACCTGATGTTGGTCCATAACCTGGTGTTGTGTGTAACCACCTGATGAAGGAGCGATGCTCCGAAAGCTAGTGCTTCCAATTAAACCTGTTGGACTATAACCTGCTGTTTTAATTAATTAGATTATTAGATTACTTACAGTGTGGAAACAGGCCATTCGGCCCAACAAGTCCGAAGCGCAATCCACCCAGACCCATTCCCCTACATTTACCCCTTTACCTAACACTACGGGCAATTTAGCATGGCCAATTCACCTAACCTGCACATCTTTGGACTGTGGGAGGAAACCGGAGTACCGGGAGGAAACACGTAGACACGGGGAGAATGTGCAAACTCCACACAGTCAGTCGCCTGAGGCGGGAATTGAACCCGGGTCTCTGGCGCTGTGAGGCAGCAGTGCTAACCACTGTGCCACCGTACCGCCAGTGTTGTGTGAGATTTTCACACCCCAGCCCAAAACTGGCATCTCCAAATCATGATTGTTATCTCGGGGCTGTGACTTGAAAGAAATTCTGGGATTTACACATTAATCAATCGAAACCATTCTAAGTGATTAAAGACTTAACATCCACCTAGTTTTTCTAATACATTACATCAGTTGCGTGACACTTGGATCTTTTACTTATAAATTCTGTGTCCTATGTACCTTGCCCCACTAGCTCCCTGATGAAGGAGCAGCACTCCAAAAGCTGGTATTTTCAAAAAAACCTGTTGGACTAGAACCTGGTGCCACGTGATTTTCAACTTTTAACAGGAAAAGACCTGGGTAGGTAAAAAAATAAACTATTTCCTTGGTTGGAGATTTTGGCATAAAATGAGAATTCGGGCCAAATGTCCAGGAGGCATTAAAACAAAAGCAGAAGTTGCTGGAAAATCTCAGCAGGTCTAGCAGCATCCGAGGACAGAGGTCAGAGTTAATGCTTCGGGTCCAGTGACCTTTCTTCAGATGTTACGTTAATTCTGATTTCTCTCCACAGATGCTGCCAAACCTGTGGGTTTTTTCCGGCAATTTCGGTTTCTGATTTCCAGCAACCACAGTTCTTTTGTTTTTTTTTAAAATGGGAGAGATGTTCGACAACACTTGTACACACACACACAAAGTAGACATTTGGAACCTCGTCCACAAACAGCAGTGGATGCTGGATCCTAAGTCTGAGACAGAAAAACGTTTGTTAAGCAACTGTATTAAGGGACATGGGCCAAAGACATGTGGAGTTAGGGCCGTGGTTGGTGGAACAGGCTCAAGGGGCTGAATGGCCTACTGCTGTTCCTGTATTCCTATGTAAACCTGGGGATTGGTGTTAGGAAGAACAACCTACCTCAGTGCATTACTACAGAAAGCCTTAAAATGAGAGTGACAGTAATTCAGAATGGATGGTTGGACTCCCAGACAAACCTGGACGTTTCTCTGTGACTTTAAACGGAGGAACCCCTGTGGCACTGATGCAAATACCCCCAATATCTGTTCGTGAAATGGACATTCAGAAGACCATGCGATTATCTGAGGGAATCACACAGACGGAGTGAGCAACTTAATTCCATGTCAGGTTTTGGAGCCGGAAAAAGTTGTGTGAATGGCAGTTTCATCCTGAGGGGAGAAAAATCCAAAGGATCTTGGGTTTCAATAAGATCACCTCTGATTTTTCCAAACCCCAATGAGTACAGACCCAACCTCTTCTCATAAGATGATTAGATTAAATTCCCTACAGTGTGGAAACAGGCCCTTCAGCCCAACAAGTCCACACCGACCCTCCAAACAGTGACCCACCCAGACCCATTCCCCCTGACTAATGCGCCTAACACTACGGGCAATTTAGCATGGCCAATTCACCTGACCTACACATCTTTTGGATTGTGGGAGGAAACCGGAGCAACCGGAGGGAACCTACACAGACACGGGGAGAATGTGCAAACTCCACACAGACAGTTGCCTGAGGTGGGAACTGAACCCGGGTCCCTGATGCTGTGAGGCAGCAGTGCTAACCACTGAGCAACCCTTTAAAATAGTCCTTCCATATCCAGGATCAGCCCAGTGAGACTTCTCTGGGCTGTGTCCAATGCCAGTATATATATGTTTCCTTATACAAGGACCCCAGGACTGTTCACAGTATTCCAACTGTTCCTTGTACAGTTTTAGAAATAGATCCCCATATTTATACTCCATTTCCTCTTCAAATCAATGGCAATATTACACTGTTATCTGCTGAACTCGTGTGCCAGCATTTTGTAATTCATGTAAAAGGAGCCCCAACTCTCTAAAACACAAATAGGAAGTGGTGGAAAAACTCAGCAAATCTTACAGCACCTGTAGGAGAGGAGCAGAGTTAACATTTCAAGGCCAGCGACCCTTATCAGAACAGACTTTTAAATCTCTCTGTGGTCTTTCCTGATTTAAATAATATTCGGCTCCTCAATTCTCTCTGCAAAAGCGCATAACCTCACATTTTTTTGTCATTAAATTCCATCTGCCAAGATTTTGGCCAACTTGCTTAACCTGCTTATGTAGTCTGGCTAACACCAATTGTTACAGTTAACCTGGGAATGCAACTTTTAAAAAAAAAAAGTTTTGTGATTTACACATGAATGAAGTGAAACTATCATGGTATTCAAACAGATGAAAGACTCAACAGACAATCAAGATATTTTTCAATGTATACTTTCAGTTACATCACACTATAAACTTTTGCTATAAATTCTGTGCCTTACAATTGTGTACTCCATAACCACCTGATGAAGGAGCGGCGCTCCAAAAGCTAGTGCTTCCAATTAAACCTGTTGGACTATAACCTGGTGTTGTGTGATTTTTAAACTTTGTACATCCCAGTCCAACACTGGCACCTCTAAATTATGTGTCTCTGCATCATTCTCAAGACTTGCCCTCCCATTTCCGTGGCTTTTGCAAACTCGGCTATAGTACATTCACTTTCCTCATCCCAGTCACTGATATCTATTGTAAATATTTGTTGGGCCATCACTGCTCCCTATGGCACTCCGGGTTTCAGGTTGCCATTCTGAAAATGTCCCCCTTTATTCCTAACTCTGTCTTCTATTAGTTAGATATTCCTCTATCCATGCTAACATACCATCTCCAACACCATGGTCTTATTAACTAACCTAATGTGAAGTACCTCATCAAATACTTTCACAATATAGTGACAGAGAAGCTCCATGAGATTTATACACTCGGGAGGATGGAGGAGATAGGGGAAAGGGGGAGCCCTTCAAAAGGGATTAACTTCTATTAGAGATGTTAAGATGGTTCAACACATCGTGCATTTAATACAACTTTATTTGACTTTCATCCTGAATATTCACCTGAATGTGCTGGATTCTATTCAATGGGCAAAACAGATCCCAATGAACATGGTTCCTGGCAAAGGGCTTTTGCCCGAAACATCGATTTTCCTGCTCCTCGGATGCCGCCTGATCGGCTGTACTTTTCCAGTACCATATTCTGGACCCCAGTGAACATGGCTCAGTCCTTATATGACAATCAACAAAACACAATCACTGTAGTTCCTGGTGAACTTGCTGATGCTTCAAGAGGGTCGATGCCCGAGTGAATCCCTTCCCACACTGTGAGCAGGTGTACGGCCTCTCTCCACTGTGATCACGTTGGTGTCTCAGCAGGCTGGATAACTGAGTGAACGCCTTCCCACAATCAAAGCAGGTGAACGGCCGCTCCCCGGTGTGAACTCGCCGGTGCATCGCCAGGGTGGAAGACCGAGTGAATCCCTTCCCGCATAAAGGGCAGGTGAAGGGCCTCTCCCCGGTGTGAACCCGCTGGTGTGTCACCAGGGTGGACGAAGTGGTGAATCCCTTCCCGCATACAGAGCAGGTGAAAGCCCTCTCCCCGGTGTGAACCCGCTGGTGTATCAGCAGGTCCGATGAGTTTGTGAATCCCTTCCCACACTCGGAGCAGGAGAACGGTCTCTCCCCGGTGTGAACGCGCCGATGGGTCATCAGCTGGTAAGACCGAGTGAATCCCCTCCCGCAGTCAGAGCACGTGAATGGTTTCTCACCGGTGTGTGTGCGGTGATGGGTTTCCAGCTCAGAGGGGTAACTGAACCCCTTCCCACAGTCGCCACATTTCCACGGCTTCTCCTTATTGCGAGTGCACTGGTGTATGGTGAGCTCAGGCAATGTCTCGAACCCGGACCCACAGTGGGAGCACTGGAATGGTGTCCCCTCAGAGCGAACGTGCTGATGGGCCATCAGTCCCTCAGAACCTGCGCAGCGCTTCTCGCAGTCCAGGCACGGAAAAGATCTCTTTGCAGTTAGAACTTGATGTGTCAGCGAGCTGGAGGAAGGTGTAAAGCCCCTCACCCACTCGTTACAGGCGAACAGCCTCTCCCCAGTGTGGACTCGCTGGTGCCTCTGCAGGTGGGACGACGTAGTAAAACCCTTCCCGCACCCCGAGCAGGTGAACGGCCTCTCGCCGGTGTGACTGCGCCGATGAGTCTCCAGCTTTGACGGGGAAATGAATCCCTTCCCACAGTCCCCGCATTTCCACGGTTTCTCTGCGTTCTGACTGCATTTATGTCCGAACAGATCAGATGACCGGCTGAAGCCTTGTCCACACACAGAACACGTGTACAGTTTCTCCCCACCGTGACTGGTGCCTTTTTCTTCCATGTTCAAAATCCAACGATATTCAGGTTGCAATAAAGTGGTCAGATCTGTTAGGTTCTGATGCTATGTTTGGTTTCCGTTTCCCAACTGCAAGTCCTCCTTTTCTAAGACCCTGCGAAAATTGTTGAAAGGAGAAAAGAGAGAGTGAAAGAGAATCAGCAAAAAACACAAAACCATGCCAAATTGAGCCGATTCAAGCTGGTCATTGGAGAGGCCAGCACAGTGGATACATGAACGTTGTTGGACAATCCTAAGAACTCACTGCTTCGACAACTTCTTCAGGGAACAGAACTTGTCACACCTCTGGACATGCACAGGACTCTAGCCCCTTTGGGACAACATTAGAGACTGTGACAGAGTGAGAGAGATGGGAGAGATGGGGGAAATGGAGAAGTTTGAACAGATCAGCACCTTGAATAGGACTCTGATAGAATTTACCAAACCCTCCACTAACTCGAAGGACCAGGATCGCAGCTACATATAAACACCACGACCTACAGATTCCTACCAAGTCACACGTTGTCTTGATATACCTAACATCCAGCACTGGATGAGAAGGAATTTCCTCCATTTAGATTTTGGGAAAACACAAGGCATTGTCTTCAGGAACCACGACAAACTCCACTCCCGAACTGTCTCCATCCCTATCGTTGATGATGGTGCTATAGCCATTCCTTCATCTTCCCTGGGTGAAGAACTCCTAACTCCTTCCCTCTCAGCATGGTTGGAGCTCTTTTGTCACGTGGCTGGAAAATTCTCCATGCCCTGGACAGTGACAACTAAAAATCCAGAAACAAAATCTAACCTTCTGACCCTGCAAATAAAATTAAAATCGTCTGCGAAGACACTTGCTCCTTTCTCGATCCTCTTTTACATTTTATGCGTCGTGTCTGTTTCAAAGTTTGGTCTTCCTAGAATTTACAATTTCAAGGCCTGCTCCACCATTTATCACGATCATGGCTGATCGTCCAACTCAATAACCTAAATGCTACTTTCTCCCCATAACCTTTGACCCCATTCACCCCAAGTGCTGTATCAAGCCACCTCTTGAATACGTTCAATGTTTTGGCATCAACTACTTCCTGAGGTAATGAATTCCACAGGCTCGCCACTCTTTGGGTGAAGAAATGTCTCCCTATCTCCGTCCAAAATGGTGCACCCCGAATCCTCAGACCGTGACCCCCCTGGTCCTGGACACACCCACCATCGGGAACATCCTCCCTGTGTCTACCCTGTCTAGTCCTGTTAGAATTTTATAAGTCTCAATGAGATCGCGTCCCCTCATTCATCTCAACTCCAGTGGAAACATTCCTAACCTAGTCAGTCAATCTTTCCTCATACCTCAGTCCCGCCATCCCTGGAATCAGCCTGGGGAACCTTCGCTGCACCTCCCTCAAAAGCACGATCACCCTTCCTCAGAAAAGGAAGACCAAAACCACACACAGCATTCTAGGTGCGGACTCACAAAGGCCCTGTATAACTAAAATGACAAATCTCTGCTCCTGTACTCGAAACGAAGGTACACGCCAGGCCTGTAATGTTACCAATTCCATCCTGAATGCCTCCCCTTCCACCCCGCCTACTCACTATTCTGGTGCAGATTTACAAATAGAGGGTTCAGAAAAGATTGACAAGGATGTTGCCAGGGTTGAAGGGTCTGAGCTATAGGGAGAGGCTGAACAGGCTGGGGCTGTTTTCCCTGGAGCGTCGGAAGTTGAGGCGTGACCTTATAGAGGTTTACAAAATCATGAGGGGCATGGATAGGGTAAATAGACAAAGTTTTTTCCCTCGGGTCGGGGAGTCTAGAACTAGAAGGCATAGGTTTAGGGTGAGAGGGGAAAGATATAAAAGAGACCCAAGGGGCAACTTTTCCACACAGAGGGTGGTACGTGTATGGAGTGAGCTGCCAGAGGAAGTGGTGGAGGCTGGTACAATTGCAACATTTAAAAGGCATTTGGATGGGTATATGAATAGGAAGGGTTTGGAGGGATATGGGCTGGGCGCTGGCAGGAGGGACTAGATTAGATTGGGATATCTGGTCGGCATGGACGGGTTGGACCAAAGGGTCTGTTTCCATGCTGTACACCTCTATGACTATGACTAAGTGAAGGATGATTTTTATGCAGTGACAGGGAAAGACCGGGAACTCAATTCTTACATTCAAATGTCACAAGTATCCAGGTCCTGAAGAATCAAACTGCTGTCAGACCTCAATGTGATGCCTGGTTTGTGTTTCCTTAATGTAAATCTTCCACTTGCAATACCCTGCAAAAGGAGGTACAAAAGCTATTACTTTCAGTTCAGAATGGAAAATCTCTTAGTTTAACTTTGCCCTAACCAGACTCGAAAATGTGGAGCTGGAAAAGCACAGCAGGTCAGGCAGCATCCGAGGAGCAAGGGAATTGACATTCTGAGAATAAGCCCTTCATCAGGAATGTAGAGGGGGAAGGTGGCTGAGAGATAAATAGGAGGGGAGGTTGGGGCTGAGGTGGGGGGGGGGGGGGAGAAGATAGCTGGGAAGGCAATAGGTAGACGCAGGTAGGGGGGGGTGATCATGCTAGGTCAGAGCGGAAGGTGCAGCAGATAGATGGGAAGGAAAACGGGACAGGTAGGCAGAATGAATAGCTACTAATGGGGACTGTTAGTGGCTGCCACTGGGTTGTTTGCGGTAGGGGTGGCACTGGAAAAGATAAGCAGGTCAGGCAGCATCCAAGGAGAAGGAGAATTAATGTTTCGGGCATAAGTCCTTCATCAGCTCCACACTTTTCCACTCCGATCTCCAGCATCTGCAGTCCTCACTTTCTCTCTATACCTTCAACCAATCCATTCTCGTATAACTGCAATACTGACACCTGCCAATGGGTCCAATTGAACAGATCCTCCAAATCAGTCTATTGCTGGCAGCAAACTGATGACAGACATTATCAACCATACTACCAAACATTACTTTGTTACAAATCACACAACACCAAGTTATAGTCCAACAGGTTCATTTGGAAGCACTAGCTTTCGGAGCGTTGCTTCTTCATCAGGAGGTTCATCAGGACAACCACCTGATGAAGAAGCAGAACCTTAACTTACCTCCTGACTCCTTAAAGCCTGTTCATCAACTGCAAGGCACAGGCCAGCTGGACAATAGAATTCTCTTCATTGCCTGAATGAGCAAACTCACAGAGAGAAGTAGGAACACAAATAGATGCAAAATTACGTGGACAGGTTAAATGAGTTGTCAGCAAGTTGAGAGATGGCGAGTACGACGCCATGGACACTGAGGAAACCCAACACCACCCAGCACAAAGCCTCATGTTTGACTCCCCTCTCACATTCACTCCGCCCACCATCAATCCGCAATAGCTGCAGTGTGCACTGTGGACAAGATGCACTGCAGCGGGTTGCCCCCTATAAAGATGGCGATTGAGCATGCGCTCCAACGCCCATTGCCCCGTACAAAGATGGCGGCTGCAAACACGGGTCTGCGGTCTGGAGAAAAGCGGCAGTTGTCAAATCGGAACACACCTGACACCTGGAGCTTCTTACTCACGGTTTGTAGCGTACAGCGAGTGTTCATAAAGCCACCGCACCCATTCCCCGGCTAAATCAGTCCTCCCCTGCTATCTCAATTCGCCTCCTGCCCTCCTCCCTGATCCTGCCTGAGATTCCCGCTAGTGCTTGGAATGCGCATGCGCCATTCATTGCCACCAGTGCGCTTGCGCCAGGCTCTTCCGCAGGCAGAGGAGGCGAGTTGTGCATCTGGGTTAAGTTAGTGATACGTGAAATGTCATACAGTACTTCTACTGTGTGCAAGCCATCGATTTTTGTTTAAGATTAGAGCCGCAGATGTACATTTCTCTTTCTTTTCACACACGCCGTTGTCATCATCTGGAATGCATTTCCCAAAAGAAATTTGGATCATTGGCTGAAGGGGAGCATTTGCAAGTCTTTGGGGAAAACGTAGAAGGCGGGCACCAGGGGAATTATTCTAGCAGAAAGCCAGCACGGAAAGAATAGCCTGAATGACTTGCTGCTGTGTTATAAGTATTCTGCAATTCTAATCGATTAGATAAATAACAGATTAAATCAAATAGAGAAATATGAACAGTTGTATTTTGATGGTTGAATAATTTAACTATGTACTATTATTTATCAGCTTTGAGCGTCCAGTATCTGCAAATTTAATTCCTTAGAAATATAAATTATTCAGATTCCCTGGCTTCTGGTGTTATGTTAAACCACCCTGCCTGCTGTTAATTTTATTACTTTTGATGGTGTTTCCAGTATTTAGATTAGATTGTTTACAGTGTGGAAACAGGCCCTTTGACCCAACAAGTCCACACTGACCCAGACCCATTTACCCCTTCACCTAACACTACGGGCAATTTAGCATAGCCAATTCACCTAACCTGCACATTTTTGGACTGTGGGAGGAAACCGGAGCACACGGAGGAAACCCACACAGACATGGGGAGAATGAGCAAACACAGACAGTCACTTGAGGCGGGAATTGAACTCGGGTCTCTGGCGCTGTGAGGTAGCAGTGTTAACCGCCGTGCCGCCCACAACCGGGGAAATGAAGCTGCTGATCATCACTCTAAAATTAGGATAAGAAAGGAAATCGATGAGTTCAGCCCCAACCAGCGGGACAACAGTGGAGAGGAGTTGGAGGAGAATGGGATGATCAACATGTGAAATGCTGCAGACAGGTCAAGAAGGATAAAGCAGGAGATTACCACACTCTAGGTCAAAGTTTGTCAATTGTGACTTCAATAAAGATGAGATTTGATATTGCAGTAGGGGCAGAACCATATCAGTGGGATTTGAACATGGAATTCCAGGAATGATGGGTAGAAATCTGGATAGGTGATGAAACATACAAGGATTCTGGAGATGTAAGAGAAATTGGAGATTGATTGGTGCTTTGCAAGGACAGTATAACCAAGGGTGTGCTTTTGAAGAAGGGGTGATAATGCCTTTTTTGAGGGAACGAGGGGCAAGACTTGAAGAAAGAGATGGAGAAAACCATCAAAATTATCAGTGAATGTTGGAGGCTTTGTGACCACTTACTGGGAATAGGGATGATGGAGCAAGAGGTGCACCTCAAGGACAAGGTGCACACCTTATGGTCACATGGGGAGTTGGGAAAGAAACTGAAGGAAGATATGGGTTCAGGCAAAGGGCATACTGAGAGGCAGTTTAGCCTGCTAGGCTAGTGTAAGTGAGGGAAGCAGCAGAGGCAGCTAATCGGATAGTCTCAAACTTAATCACAAAAAAGCCATGTGAGCTCCTCACACGTGTTGCTGGAGAAGGCAGAGGAGGACAATCATTCAAAAGGAACTAACTTGAGTTAGAGATATTAACAAGAGTTGACATACTTGTGCTGAACACAAAGCTGATTTATTTGACTTTCATCTGCATTATTAGACCTTATAAGAAATTCAGTAACATCACCTGAAGCAGACCCCAATGAACGTGGTTCAGTCCTGGATGTGATTAACCACCACCCCTCCCAGCAAACTCCAATCACTTGTTGCTACTTGTGAACTCGCTGGTGTGTCAGCAAGTGGGATGAGGTTGTGAATCCTTTCCCACACTCAGAGCAGGTGAACGGCCTTTCCCCAGAGTGAAATCGCTGATGTGTCAGCAGTTTCGATGACTGGATAAATCCCTTCCCACACTCTGAACAAGTGAATGGCCTCTCCCCAGTATGAATTCGCTGGTGCACCTGCAGGCTGGATAACTGAGTGAACCCCTTCCCACAGTCAGGGCAGATGAACGGCCGCTCCCCTGTGTGAAGTCGCTGGTGTTTCAGCAAGTTGGATGAACAAGTGAATCTCTTTTCACACTTGGAGCAGATGAATGGCCTTTCCCCAGTGTGAACTCGCTGGTGAACAGTGAGCTCATACGACCTCTTGAACCCAGTCCCGCAGTGAGAGCACCTGAACGGTTTCTCATCAGTGTGAACACGTTGGTGGGACATCAGTTCGCCAGACGTTTTATAACATTTCTCGCAGTGTGTACATTTAAAAGGTCTCTCATCGGTGTGATCACGTTGATGAGCCATCAATTCGCCAGAACGCTTGTAGCACTTCCCACAGACGAGGCATTTAAAAGGTTTCTCCCCAGTGTGAACACGCTGGTGTATCACCAGGGTAGATAAGGCAGTAAAACCCTTCTCACATTTGGAGCAGGTGAATGGTTTCTCCCCTGTGTGACAACGGCGGTGAGCTTCCAGCTGAGATGGATAATTGAATCCCTTTCCACAGTCCCCGCATGTCCAGCTCTTGTCCTTCTCATGACTGCAATTGTGTTCTGACAGGTCAGATGATTGGCTAAACCCTTGCCCACATACAGAACACATATACGGTTCCTCTTCGCTGTGAACGGTACTCTTTCCTTCCATGCTCAAATCCTACAATACTGAGGACACGATAACTTGGACAACTTTGTCAGATCCTGCTGCGATGTTTGGTTGCAGTTTCCCCGCGTGCAAAAACAAAATGTCCCCTTCTCTCAACCTGTGAAAAAGAATTGAAATAGAAAAACAGGGCATGAGTGAGAAGCCACAAAAACACAAAAGGAGAGTGTGAAATTGAGCAGAATGAGTCTGGTAATCTAGCTGGCACAAGTGGTAAAAGCTGCTGAATTGTCGAAAAACCCAACTGCCATGTAAAAGTCAGATTTTTAAAGACTTTTTTTATGGGTTCAATTTATACGTTTGACTAATACACGAGCACTAGTTTTGAGGGGCTGAAGTTCATGCTGCAGTTTGAAATACCATATTATTAGCAGAAGTCAATTTGATCATACGTGTAATCCCGGGTAAAGAAGAAAAACACAATGAATTACGGTAAAGGTAATTACCGGATCAAAGCAAGAGAAACAAGAATGAAGGTGGTAAATTTTATTTATACAGGTAGTGAATTTTATTTATACATACAGGTATGAAAATTCAAAATGATCTGTCAGCCTTACAGTGGTCATAGAAAACATGACAATCTGTTTTAAAGCTTATGATTAAAAAGACACTTGGATAATTATTTGGGGCAGCACTGTGGCTCAATGGTTAGCACTGCTGCCTCTTAATGCCAGGAACCCAGGTTCAATTCCACCCTCAGGTGACTGTGTGGAGTTTGCACGTTCACCTCCCAACACACACGCACACCGGGTCTGCATGGGTTCCCTCCAGGTGGTCTAGTTTCCTCCCACAGTCCAAAGATGTGCAAGTTAGATGGATTTGCCATGCTAGATGGATTAGCTATGGGAAATGCATGTTACACGGATACGTTCAGGGTTGGGATGCTCTTCAGCAGGTCAGTGTGGACTTGGTGGGCTGAATGGCCTGCTTCTATAATGTAGGGATTCTATAACGACTTGATTGGACATAGCATGGATTGTGAGAGGGAAATGATGTTTGACAAAATTGTTGGAGTGTTTTGAAGATGTCACTCTCAAAATTGATAAAAGGAAAACCGATGAATGTAGAACCACTGCAGTCCTTAGGGCAGCCGCAGTGTTGTCAGGATGGATGTAGATCAGATGGTCATATTCCAAAATATTTGCAAATGGCCGCATTCCAATCCATTTGTGGCCTTATCTTCTGGGTGTTGGAACTTGGGTTTTTGTTTGAACACCTATAGAATTCTGTCAGAAGTGTTTGGGTGAGTTCCTGCAGCTGATCTTGTAAATGGTACAGATTAGATTGGATTCCCTACGGTGTGGAAACAGGCCCTTCGGCCCAACTAGTCCACACTGATCCTCCGAAGAGCAACCCACCCAGACCCACTCCCCGTATTTCCCTCTGACTAATGCACCTAACTCTATGGGCAATTTAGCATGACCAATTCACCTGACCTGCACATCTTTGTGACTGTGGGAGGAAACCAGAGCACCCGGAGGAAACCCACGCAGACACAGGGAGAATGTGCAAACTCCACACAGACAGTCGCCCAAGGCTGGAATTGAACCCGGGTCCCTGCTGCTGTGAGGCAGCAGTGCTAACCACTAAGCCACAGTGCCACCCTCAGATTGCTGGCACTGTGCATTGTGGTGAGGGGAGTGAATATTAATGGAAGTGGATTGGAGGTTATTGACTTTATCTGCCTGTCCTACTGCCTTCAGTCAATATACCTACAAACCAAGGTCCCTCTGATCATCCAGGTTGCTTTGGAAATCAATGAGGTTGCTTTGTCCTGGATAGTATCAAGCTTATTGAGTGTTGTTGGATCTGTACTCATCCAGCAAGTGGGGAGTATTCCACTGCACTCCTGACTTTTGGATGGTGGACAGGCTTTGGAGAATCCAGAATTTGAAGAAATTGAGATTGTTCTCTTGGCAGCAAAGGAGATTGGCAGGATATTTGATCGAGGTATTTGTAATCAAGATAAGTAGGGTATCTACAAATTGTTTTCATTAGCTGACCATAAAAGGATTATGGGACAAAGATTTCAGGCAACATTTCTGCAGGTCAAGTGACGATTAAACTATGAAATTTAGGTTAGTGATAATGACCTGGAGGCTTTTGACAAAGTTTCATATGACAGACAGGGTAACAAACTAAAAGCCCATGGGATCCAGAGTAATTTGTTAAATTGGATCCAAAACTGGCTTAGTTACAAGACGGTGATAATCGAAGGATGTTTTTGTGACTGGAAACCTGTGTTTATGGCATATCACAGGCTTCGATCCTCTGTTGTTTTCAGTGTACACTAATGGTTGAGTCATGAATTTAGGAGGTATAATCAGTAAGTCTGGGTGAGAAATGAAAATAAGTGGTGTGGTAAATAGCATGGAGAAAACTCTGAGACTACAGTACAATACAGACAGGCTGAACAGTGGCAAAACATGAGAGGTGATGGGAGGACTAACGAGGCAAGGGAGGATGTATTGAATGGTTGGACATTTGGAATTTTAGATGATCAGAGGGACCTTGGTTCATAGGTATATTGACTGAAGGCAGGAGGACAGGCAGATAAAGTCAATAAGAGAGCATATATCCCTTTTTAGTCAAAGCACTAAATAGATGAGCAAGGTGGTTAAATGCAGCTACATGTAACATTAGTTATGCCATAGCTGGCATACTGGAAAGAGTAGAGGAGCCTCACCAGGATGTTGCCTGTGCCAGAGCAAATCACCAATGAAGACAAAGAAAGTAGGATGGGTTTGCTTTCCTGCAAACGGAGAAGGCTGTAAATTACGAGGGTCAATAGATAGGGTACACAGGGAGAGATTTATCTCCTTCATTTCAGGGTCAATAACCAGAGATACAGTTTTAAGGGAAAGTGCAGCAGGTTTAGAGGGGGATTTGAAGTATTCTTTCAAAAAAAACCCAGAGTTTGGCGGGCATCTGCAATTCCATAAGACCATAGGAGTGGAAGCAAGGCCATTCGGCCCATCGAGTCCACTCTGCCATTTAATCATGGCTGATGGGCGATTCAATTCCACTTACCCGCACTCTCCTTGTATCCCTTAATTCCTTGTGAGATCAAGAATTTATCAATCTCTGCCTTGAAGACATTTAACGTCTCGACGCCCACTGCGCTACGTGGCAATGAATTCCACAGGCCCACCACTCTCTGGCTGAAGAAATGTCTCATTTCCGTTCTAAATTGACCCCCTCTAATTCTAAGGCTGTGCCCAAGGGTCCTAGTCACCCTGCCTAACAGAAACAATTTCCCAGCTTCCACCCTTTCTAAGCCATGCATTATCTTGTAAATTTCTATTCGATCTCCCCTCAACCTTGTAAACTCTAATGAATACAGTCCAGGGATCCTCAGCCAATCATCATATGTTAGGTCTACCATTCCAGGGATCAACCGTATGAATCTCCGCTGGACACGCTCCAGTGCCAGCGTGTCCTTCCTGAGGTGTGGGGCCCAAAATTGGACACAATATTCTAAATGGGGCCCAACTAGAGCTTTGCTGAAAACGTGTTGCTGGAAAAGCGCAGCAGGTCAGGCAGCATCCAAGGAGCAGGAGAATCGACATTTCAGACATGAGCCCTTCTTCAGGAAAGAAGGACTTTATCAAGAGCTTTAACTAGAGCTTTATCAAGTCTAAGAATTCACTACCTAAAAGGGTGGTGGAGATGCCCTGAAACATTTTGATGAAATGTCATATCAAATAAGACTACCAGTCAAGTGCTGTAACATCAGGTAAGAATGCATGGAGCTTGATAACCAGCGCAGACACAATGGGCCAAATGGTCTTTTTATTCCCTTTTATGACTTACTCTCAAAGGTCGATAATATCTAGGTCCTGATGAATATTTGTTAGATTTTGATGAGACGTTGGGTTGGCTGGATTCCTGTAATATTCTGTAAAGAAATGTAGAAGTTCATCACTATCAGCCAAAGACAGAAATTCATAAGAATTGTCTTGAATTGAGTTCGCTGTGTGTGGGAATGCCCCAGTAAATGGGAGACTGCACATGCGCCCTAGTACACCCTGCCCCCTACAAAAATGGCGGCACCGCATGTGTCACACAAAATCTTGCCCCCGATAAAAATGGCGCCGGAACCCCGGGCCTGTCACCGCCCGAGGCCTTCAGCCGCTTTCCCGTTCGCCTGCAAACACGGCACCGGGAGTTTCTATTTTCGGTTTTCAGGGCCTACACCTGAAGTTCAGGAAACGTCCCAGCCCACACCAACACAAATTCTCTCCGCTGTTCCACCCTTTTTTAGCCTCCCTTTTACCTCCCGCACTGAGTCACAGCATCTTCTTTGTGGTGAGGGGGGCGCGCGTGGGCGTTGACAGCGGTCACGTGTAGCACGCTGACCACGCCCCCCCCCCGTGGCCGCTCCGATTGGTCGGTGGGCCGCTCGCCCACCCCCTTTGTCCGTCAACAACGTCCACCCGTCTAATTGGTCCAGGGCCACCGTCAATCACCAGGAGGACCGGTGAGACCTGGAGCATGCGCTGAGGCTGGAGACAAGCGGCCGCGAGGGCGGAGGGGGCAGGTAGGAGGCGCCTGGCTTGCTCAACGGAGGCTTCATTGAGACCTTCTGCAGACCCCAGACTCCAAACGAGAACATTGCAGTGGAGGGCTCCAAACGCCAGTTGCTCCTTCGGCTCTTCCTTGACCCCTACTGTGCAGCCCAGTTTCAGGCCGCCGTCCTTGGTTTTGCAGGATTTCCATAATGTCCTCATGATCAAAACAATTCTTATGCACACAAGGTGAGGGGGAGTTGGCACCAACTGGTGTAGCCAAGTGGGACTGGTGGAAGCAAGTCATGGAGGTGGTGTGATGGACGTAGATTGCAGGAGCAATGTGTGTGGAAGAAAGGTTTTCTGCGTCGGAGGAACAAGAGAGACTGTTCTATATAAAGCACAATAGTCTTATTGTGAACTTGTGTCCTGTGCTTATAGTTACGAATTTTGTACTTTCCCAGCCTGCAAGAAGGGAAGAATTTGCAGACAGAAGCTGAAACCAAACATTAGATCTACCAGAATCACTTGATTCGTTGAAACTTCAGCATTAACGTCTTTGTTAAATGTGTGGAGAAAGGTTTGAGTTCTGTCTGTGGAAGAACATTTCAAACATCAGCGTGACCGAGAAACCCAAGATACACATGCATACTTTGGGCGAGAGTATTTCAACGCACTGGGAATGTGCCACTGTTCACAACAGGGAGAAACTGTCTGTGTGTGCTGTGCGGGGCCGATGCTTTAGCTGACTGACAAGCCTGGGGAGACACAAGGCCACCCACACCATGAAGAAACCTTGGAAATGTGAGGACTGTGGGAAGGGCTTCAAAATCCCATCTGAGCTGGAGATTCATCGCCGCAGTCATACTGGCGAGAGACCGTTCACCTGTTCTGTGTGTGGGAAGGGGTTCGCTCAGTTGGCTGTCTTGCTGAGACACCAGCGCATTCATACTGGAGTGAGACCGTTCACCTGCTCTGAGTGTGGCAAAGGATTCACTCAGCAAACCCACCTTGCTTCGCACCAACGTGTCCACTCTGATGCGAAGCCTTTTAAATGCCTAACATGTGGGAAGTGTTATAAAAGTTCCCAGCAACTGATGCGCCATCAACCTGTTCACACTGATGAGAGACCGTTCAAGTGCTCTGAGTGTGAAATGGGATTCACTCACTCGTCCCACCTGCTAATACATCAGCGGGTGCACACGGGCGAGAGACCCTTTAAATGCTCAGACTGTGAGAAGTGCTATAAAAGTTCTGGGGAACTGATGTCCCATCAACGTGTCCACACTGATGAGAGGCCGTTCAGATGCTCTCACTGTGGTTCAGGGTTCAGGCGATCATCTCATCTCACTAAACACCAACTAGTTCACACTGGGGAGAAACCTTTCATCTGCTCAGAATGTGGAAAGAGATTCACTCAGTCATCCAACCTGCAGAGCCACCAGCGTGTTCACTCCGATCTGAGATCTTTTAAATGCTCTGCCTGTGAGGAGAGCTTTAAAAGCAGCAGTGACCTGCTTAAACACCAGCAAATTCACACTGGATAGATGCCATTTGCCTGCTGCCATGTGTTGGGCAGAGATATACTTGTTTGTGTACGCTGCAGACCCACCAGCAAGTTCACAAGTGACTGCGAGGGAATGGAAACTGCTGTTTTGCTGCTGTTAGTCTCACCAATTAGAGTTTGTTTGAGTGTGAATGATCTCTTATAAGTGGACTGGAGTTTAATGCTCTGTATCGAGGTGAAACAGATCAGCTGAGCCAACGAATTTTTTTTAAAAAGCAAAGCTTTTGAGGCTTTGATTTATACAGTCACGGAGTCATATAGCATGAAAACAGACCTTTCTGCCCAAACAATTCATGCTGACCATGTTGCCAAACTAAACTACTCCCAGCTGCCTGCGTTGGACCCATATCCCTCCAAAGCTTTCTTATACATGTATGTATTCTCCCAAATAAGAGACTGTTGATGTCCTATTTTCCTTTTGCAATCTTTTCTTCTTTTTAGTATGCTTTCCTTTATTGGTCAGAGTATTGAGTACAGGAGTTGGGAGGTCATGTTGCGGCTGTACAGGACATTGATTAGACCACTGTTGGAATATTGTTTGCAATTCTGGTCTCCTTCCTGTCGGAAAGATGTTGTGAAACTTGAAAGGGTTCAGAAAAGATTGACAAGGATGTTGCCAGGGTTGGAGGATTTGAGCTATAGAGAAAGGCTGAACAGGCTGGGGCTGTTTTCCCTGGAGTGTCAGAGGCTGAGGGGTGACCTTATAGAGGTTTACAAAATTATGAGGGGCATGGATAGGATAAATAGACAAAGTCTTTTCCCTGGGGCGGGGGAGTCTAGAACTAGAGGGCATAGGTTTAGGATGAGAGGGGAAAGATATGAGACCTACGGGGCAACTTTTTCACGCAGAGGGTGGTACGTCTATGGAATGAGCTGCCAGAGGATGTGGTGGAGGCTGGTATAATTGCAACATTTAAGAGGCATTTGGATGAGTATATGAATAGGAAGGGTTTGGAGGGATATGGGCCGGGTGCTGGCAAGTGGGACTAGATTGGGTTGGGATATCTGGTCGGTATGGACGGGTTGGACCGAAGGGTCTGTTTCCATGCTGTACATCTCTATGACTCTAGTGATGGCAATCTGGTATTTATATATCACCTTTCACAACTTCACAATGTCCTGAGGTGCTCCATAGCCAATGAGATTCTTTTGAAATGCAGTGACTGTTTGTAATATTGGATAATATACTGGCCATTATTATGCACAGTAAGTTACCCCAAATCAAAATGGGATTTTGATCTGATTCTCTCTCTCTCTCTCTCTCTCTCTCTACTGATGTTTGTCGAGGAGTATATATTGAGCAGCTCACCAGAGAGAACGCCCTGCTCGTCAGAATTACGTGCATGCTTTGAAAGCTGTCTGAGAGGGCAGATGGGGGCGTAGGTTGAAGGTTTTTTCTGAAATATGGGACCTTTGACAGTTCAGTCCTCTGTTCTGAATCAGAATATCAACCAGGATGTTATGCTCTGGTTTCTGGATGTAGACTTGAACCCACAACCTCCTGTCTTAGACGAAAATGCAGCCACTGAGTCAGAAGCAACATCTCATCGTTACTTGAGATTTATTTCCATTACTCAACGTGGGCAAGTTTCAAATTTTAGTCCAGGAGTCACAGCTCCGAAAAGGAGGTCACATCAAAAATGATTTGAAAGCATTTAATCACAAAGGTGGCATTTTCAATACAATACAATAGCTGAGTAGGCAGAAAAGATATACTACCTGCAAAGCTTGAGAGTAATTTATTGATTCTGCATTGGACAAATGGATTGGGGTGAGGTTCCCTGTGACTGACACCTTGAGAGTTTACTGCTCTGGCATCGGCAGACACGATACCTGTGGTTAGAGGTGACAGCTCCCTCGGAATGGGCTGGATCATAGAGTTGCTGATCACCAGGGTTTGGAAGTGTCCCATAACAGCCCAAAGCCACTAGGATGATCAGAATCAGTAATACAGACCCAGCAACTTCCTCCAAGTACATTTTCCAATGAAACGTGATATATATTAATTTTGACTCATCATTCCCACTTGCAGATCCCCTCCCTCAGTTTTAAGTCATTATCACATCATAGAGACACACAGAAGTTAATCTAAGGACATTCAAGTTTCTCCACCTCTCTGTTCACCTGCATCCACCTTGTGGATATTCTCTGAACTCAGATTCTACACCTCGCTATCGTAATGTTACTTTCGACGATTGTGTGGAATTCGATCCCAACGGTCCTAAAGTCAGTCTCCTGAGTGAAGTACGTGTGGACAACTTGATTTATAAAATCTCGTTCTGCTACTGAAACGATTTACTCTGTTTTCGAGTAGCTGATCCTGTCTCAGCCCTGTCCTTCAGTCTGGGTTCAGCACACATTTCCATGTGTTAGTTGCACCCCAGAACCACAACTCAGTCGTGTTTAACCAAGTGGGACATCTTTTTACTTCTGCCAGTGAGAACGTCAGTGTCTAATAATTTCAGGGAGGTGTTTTGGGGAGGATAGAATCAAATGCCCCTCAATCCCATCGCAGAGAACACCATGGATTTCTGTTTCGACAGTCAGCTGAGCCGTTCCTTTACATCCGCTGATCCAGTGTTTGTTTGCACAGCATCTCCTTGTCTTTTACACAAATGACTGTCACTTTAAATTTAAGCACATCATTCTGGGTTTTGCACGCTGAAGTTTAGCGTTTACACCGAGGGCAAATTTGCGATTGAAATAAATGTTCACAGCTTAATTGTAAATTATTTTCAGATGAGAGTTCTTCACCAAGGGTAAAGTTCTTAAGATAACAATTTAAACAAAATAGGACTGTTGCAATGATGTTAGTGCTGTGCTGGTTTGTGCAAACTAAATGAAAATCAAAGCTACCTGTCATTACCCATGTTAATTGCATCTCTGACATGAGCCTTCGTATTACCGTTAGGTGTCAAGAGTGTGGTGCTGGAAAAGCACAGCCGGTCAGGCAGCATCCAAGAAGCAGGAGAGTTGACGTTTCGGGCATAAGCCCTTCATTAGGAATACACTTATGCCCGAAACGTCGATTCTCCTGCTCCTTGGATGCTGCCTGACTGGCTGTGCTTTTCCAGCACCCCACTCCTGCCTCTGATCTCCAGCATCTGCAGTCCCCGCTGCCTTTCTATTACAGTTTGGTGTTTTGTATACAACTACATTCATTCAATGTTTACCTCTCCTCCTTTTTTCCTTAGATCCAACCAAACTGGTTCTACGTCTTGATGTTTAGAATAAGATCCTCTTTCACTAATGTACTTGCATCATCCCTTATCAGGAGTGATGCCACACGTTTTTTTTTTACATTTAGGCCAAACCCAGTTAAATGTAGAACATCCTTGGCTATTTTTGTTATCATGTATCCACATTTCTCATGGCAATGAAATCATGTCCCTTACCTCAATTTTTGCATTCAAGCCATCGATATTTTTGCAAATGTTACATCCATTCAGATAGAGGTGCCTTTATTTCAGTCTATTTCACATTATTCCCCATTTTGGTCCTTTTTGATGCCTGCCATTGCTTTGTCTGCCTAGGGAATTTGCATCCTACACTTCTACACCCTTTTCCTTGTTTTGTTTCCCTTGAATCATAACTCCCTCTTAGCATTCCACGTATATGCTGATCCGGATGGAGCCCTCCCCAAAATTCCTGACAAAGGGCTCGGCCCGAAACATCGATGTTTTTTTAAAAAAATGTTTTGTTTTCCTGCTCCTCGGATGCTGCCTGACCCGCTGCGCTTTTCCAGCAACACACACTCAACTCTGATCCCCAGCGTCTGCAGACCTCACTGTCTCCCTCCCCAACAGCGCTAGCAAATCTCCCTGAGAAGGCGGTAGCCCCAGTCCTCCTAAGTTGCAAAATGCCTATCCTTTTCAGGCCTCACCTCCCCAGAACAAGTTCCGATGCCTCAGAAATCCCGTGCCCTCTCTCTCTGACATCAGCACTGTGCTCACCAACATGTGGGACTGGGAGTAATCTTAAAATTACCGCTGTGATTGTCCTGTGTTTCAATCTGCTTTGAGCTCCCACTAATCTCCTTTCAGGACCTCATCCTCCTAACTGCCAAAATCACTGGTACTGAATTGAACCATGAACTCGAGTTGTTCTTGTCCAGAAAAAAGTCAGTGTGAAAATGGTGGCATGACTGGAGGGTATGTAATGAAACTCATTCAATAAATGATGCAAGTCAATGTTTTCTGCTTGAATTCGTTAGTCGGAACAAATTGCTGCAGATGCTGAAATCTGTATTGAAAGGAACAAATGCTGGCGATTACAGCGGGCCAGACAGTATCCATGGAGAGAGAGCAAGCTAACGTTTCAAGTCTAAAGTTAAATCATACAACACCAGGTTATAGTCCAACTGGTTCAATTGGAAGCACTAGCTTTTGCAGCGCTGCTCCTTCATCAGGTGCTGATGAAGAGTAATCCAGATGTGAAATGATAAGCTTGCTCTCTCTGCATGGATGCTTTCTGACCACCTGTGATCTCCAGCATTTCTTATTTTCGGTTGAATTCATTGAGGTGTTCAGTGAGGATGGACAACGACCTGAACCTCTGTTTTCAGATTGCGCATCTTAATAGTTTCTCCTCAGTGTGTGAACTTTTCAGTGTGAAGAAGGACCTAAAGACCTAAATTACCTTCTTACATGCAGAACAGATGAATGGTTTCTCCCCACTCTGGATACTTGGAGTCATAGAGATGTACAGCATGGAAACAGACCCTTCAGCCCAACCCGTCCACGCCGACCAGATATCCCAACCCAATCTCGTCCCGCCTGCCAGCACCCGGTCCATATCCCTCCAAATCCTTCCTATTCATATACCCATCCAAATGCCTTTTAAATGTTGCAATTGTACCAGCCTCCACCACTTCCTCTGGCAGCTCATTCCATACCCGTACCACCCTGTGCGTGAAAAAGTTGCCCTGTAGGTCTCTTATATCTTTCCCCTCTCACCCTAAGCCTAGGCCCTCTAGTTCTGGACTCCCCCACCCCAGGGAAAAGACTTTGTCTATTTATCCTATCTGTGCCCCTCATAATTTTGTAAATCTCTATAAGGTTACCCCTCAGCCTCCGACGCTCCAGGGAAAACAGCCCCAGCCTGTTCAGTCTCTCCCGATAGCTCAAATCCTCCAACCCTGGCAACATCCTGGTCAATCTTTTCTGAACCCTTTCAAGTTTTCAATGGATTTCCAGCCAGTGTGGTGCTGGAAAAGCACAGCGAGTCAGGCAGCATCCGAGGAGCAGGAGAATCAATGTTTCAGGAATCATTCTTGATGAAGGGCTTATGCCGGGAACGTTGCTTTTCCTGCTCCACGGATGCTGCCTGACCTGCTGTGCTTTTCCAGCACCACTCTCTCGCCTGTCATCTCCATCATCTGCAGTCCTCACTTTCTCCTCATGGATTTCCAGCCAGAATGAATAAATGAATCCTTTATGACAGTCTTCACATTGCAATGTTGCACTCAGCTGTCTGTTTGTCTCTCAAGATTTTACAGTTAGGTGAAGCATGTGGAACACATGCCTTTATCAGTCAATGGCACAGATTCTAAGAGCAGGGAGGTTGGATCTGTACAAGACTTTGGTTAGGCCACAGATTAAGTGCTGTGTGCACTTCCAGTCTCCGCGCAGCACAAAGGATGTGATGCACTGGAGGGGGTGCAGAGGAGATTCACCAGGATATTGCCTGGGATGGAGCAGTTTAGCTATTAAGACAAGCTGGATAAGCTTGAAAGAAACCGAAACAGCTGCGGATGCTGTAAATCAGAAATGAATGGAAGTTGCTGGAAAAGCTCAGCAGGTCTGGCAGCATCTGTGATGAGAAATCAGAGTTAATTTTTCGGGTCTGGTGACCCTTCCTCAGAACTGACGGTAGCTAGGAAAGTGTTGGCTTTTATGCAAAGGATGGGGTGGGGGGGGGGGTGGTTGGAGGTGGATAAGGAGTAAACGATAGGTGGGGATAGGGCCCATTTTGAGAGAAGAGCAGTTAGACTGAGAAAGGAGTGGATAATGATCTGGCTAGGAGGATGAGTAGCTTTTAATGGAGACAGTTAGTGTTAACTCTCATTTCTCTTCACAGATGCTGCCAGACCTGCTGAGCTTTTCCAGCAACTTCGGGAGAAGCCGGAGTTTTCTTCAGAGCCGTGAAAGCAGAGAGGGGACCTGACTGAGGTGTATAAGATCATGAGGGCGATGGACAGAACAGATAGAAAGCAACAGTTCCCCTCAGCTCAAGTCAGCAACAAGAGGAGTGGATAATTTTAAGGTGAAAGGCAGGGGGTTTGAGGCAGGCATTTTTCCCCCAGAGGGCGAAGTAGATAAGATAGCAATGTTTAGGAGGCATGTAGACAGACATATGAACAGACAGGGAACAGAGATAAGGACCACATGTGAGCAGATGGTTTAGAATGGCATCATGATCAGCAGAGACCTGGTGGTCTGAAGGGGCTGTTCCTGTGCTGTACTGTACTATGTTCTATGGTGGTGGGTGTATGAAATGCATTGCCTGGAAGGGTAGTTGGTGACAGGAAACCTCAAGCTTTAAAACGTACTTGGATAAGCACTTCAAAATGTCATAATACTCAAGGCTATGGGCCAAGGGCTGGAGAGTGGAACTAGCGTCGATTTCGTCGAAGCCCAACAGTGTGGAAGCAGGCCATTCAGCCCACCGAGTCCACACCGACCCTCCAAAGTGCATCCCACCCAGACCCCACTCCATTCCTGTGACCCCGCATTTCCCATGACTAACCCACCTCGCTTACACATCCCTGCACATGATAGGCATTTTAGCATGGCTAATTCACCCTGACCTGCACATCTTTGGACTGTGGGAGGAAACCGGAGCACCCAGAGGAAACCCACACAGACACGGGGAAAATCTGCAAACACAGTAGTTTTTTCCTGGTCAGTGCAGACTCAATGGGCTGACAGGACTCTTGTGTGTGATCATTAGTCTTGTTAACACTCAAAACGTATGCACGGTTTCCCACTGCGGATGGTGTGGTTCAGCCTGCATAACTGGATAATCCTTTCCAAACTCTCACAGGGGTCTGTGTGTTTGTCTCAATGTTTCACACGTCACATTAGTTTCTAACATGGTTTTCCACAGACCAAAAACACACATTTCTCCTTCCACATTCAGAGTTCAGTCTTATTGAGCTTCGGATGAATTGAGTGAGCTGTCAGATCTTGACACGAAATCTGA
The DNA here is from genome assembly GCF_037043375.1 of Chiloscyllium plagiosum. Lineage (NCBI taxonomy): Eukaryota > Metazoa > Chordata > Chondrichthyes > Orectolobiformes > Hemiscylliidae > Chiloscyllium > Chiloscyllium plagiosum. The sequence continues at coordinate 31,388,043 of NW_028270165.1, forward strand.
CTTACATTTCCTGTCTGTGAATCCTCCTCCTGTTTGAACTGTTTATAGATCTCTTCACTGTGTATAGGAATGTAAGTGATCAGCAATTCTGGTGTCGATGAAACATGACTTTCTCCCAAGCTGTAAATCCATCCCTCTCTATTCTGTTCCCTCATTGGCTGAAATCTATGCACATTGCAACATCTCCTCTCTGCACTCCCAGGCTCCACTGTCTTCTATTCTCTCAAGGTTCAATTATACAGACATAGGAGCAAGAGTAGACCACGCAGCCTGCTCCACATTTCACGATGATCATGGTTGAATGGCAATTTCACAAGTCATACAGCACAAAAACAGAGCCTTTGGTCTAACTAGTCTGTGCCAACCATAATCCCAAACTAAACTAGTCCCATTTGCCTGCTCCTGGCTCATATCTCTCCAAACTTTTCCTATTCATGTACTTGTCCAAATATCTTTTAAATGTTGTAATTATACCCACCTCCAACACTTCCTCAGGAAGTTCATTCCATATGAGAACCTCATGTCTATTTTTTAAAATCGCTGACCTTAAAAATGTGTCTTGAAATTCTCTCCATATCTTTTGAACCCTTTTCTCTTCAACTGCTATAACTCTTTCCTTTGTGTAATCACATACAATGTTTTGGGCTTGACTGCTTTCTGTGGTAGCGAATTCTTTGGGCCCTATGTGCAGTTGGGGAATAAAATGAATGCGTCATCAATTTTGTTTGCTGGTCACAGGGTCCTGACTTCCGCCATTCCCTGTGGTTTCACTGCAAGGAAGTAACAGATGACCACATTGTCTCAATCTGAATGACAAAGGAGCTCCTCTTATTTGGTGTTGGAGTGGACGACAGGGGAGACAGGAGAGAGGGACAGATCTTCACATGGAACTAACTTGTGTTCGAGATATCAAAAAGACTCGACACACTTATGTGTTAAGCACACCTGATTTATTTCACTTTCCCCCAGAATATTTACAGGTATAATTGGGCAAGAGTTCTGTAACGCCAGCAGACAACAACGAACAGGGGTCCAGTCCTGGACTTGATTAACGGTGAAACCCAACGACTGGAGTTAGATTGTGAACTTGCGTGTGCCGCAGCGGGGTAGCTGAGCAAGTGAATTTCTTGCCTCACTTGGCGCAGGTCAACAGCCCCTTCCCAGTGTGAATGCGTCGGTGTGTCAGCAGGGTGGCTGACTGAGCGAATCCCTTCCCGCACACGGAGCAGGTGAACAGCCTCTCCTCGGTGTGAACCCGCTGGTGTTTAGTGAGGTCAGACAACTGCCTGAACCCAGTCGCGCAGTGAGAGCAGCTGAACGGCCTCTCACCGGTGTGAATGAGTTGATGGCGTGTCAGCTCCCCAGATCTTTTGAAGCACTTCCCACAGTCTGGGCATTTGAAAGGTCTCCTGTCAGTGTGGACCTGCCGGTGACTCAGCAGGTGGGAGGACTGAGTGAATCCCTTCCCGCACTCGGAGCAAGCAAACGGCCTCTCCCCGGTGTGCACCCGCTGGTGTTTAGTGAGGTCTGACAACTGCCTGAACCCAGTCGCGCAGTGAGAGCACCTGAACGGCCTCTCGCCGGTGTGAGTGAGTTGATGGCGTGTCAGCTCCCCAGATCTTTTGAAGCACTTCCCACAGTCTGGGCATTTGAAAGGTCTCCTGTCAGTGTGGACTCGCCGGTGACTCAGCAGGTGGGAGGACTGAGTGAATCCCTTCCCGCACTCGGAGCAAGCGAACGGCCTGTCCCCGGTGTGCACCCGCTGGTGTCTGAGCAGGTCGGATAACTGAGTGTATCTCTTCGTGCACCTGGAGCACGTGAACGGCCTCTCCCTGGTGTGAACCCGCCGGTGCTTCTGCAGAGTGGAAGACTGAACGAACCCCTTCCCGCACTCTGAGCAGGTGAAAGGCCTCTCCCCGGTGTGGACTCGCCGGTGGGTCCGAAGGTCGGACAACTGCGCGAACGCCCTCCCGCACTCGGAGCAGGCGAACGGCTTCTCTCCGGTGTGAAGCCGCTGGTGCTTTTGCAAAGTGGATGACCGACTGAATCCTCTGCCGCACTCGGGGCAGGTGAACGGCCTCTCCCCCGTGTGACTGCGCCGATGGGCTTCCAGCTCAGAGGGGATTCGGAATCCCTTCCCGCAGTCCCCACATTTCCACGGCTTCTCCCGGCTCTGACTGCATTTATGTTCAGACAGGCCGGATGATTGGTTGAAGCCACGTCCGCACACCTGACACGTGAACGGCCTCTGCCCGGTGTGACAGCGAATGTGTCTCGCCAGGTCACACAGTTGGCCGAAGCCTCGTCCACACGTAGAACAGACGTGCGATTTCTCTCCCGTGTCTCTGCCACTATTTGCTTCCACGTTGAAATCTCGACCACGATTTGAGCTGACGGTGTGTTGGGCCTGATGGGACATTTCAGTTTCTGGTTCCTGACTGCAAATCCTCCCCTAAAGGCAGTTAAAGCAGAGAAAAGAACTGAGCGGGAACTCACAAAAACGGCGTGTGAACCTGATCTGAATGAACCTGGTACAGTCGCTCTGGGGCTAGCACTGCTGCTTCACAGCACCAGGGACCTGGGTTCGATTCCACCCTCAGGCAACTGTCTGTGTGGAGTTTGCACATTCTCCCAGTGTCTGTGTGGGTTTCCTCCCACAGTCCAGAGATGTGCAGGTCAGGGTGGATTGGAATCCCTACAGTTTGGAAACAGGCCATTGGGCCCAACAGTCCATACCAACCCTCCAAACAGTATTCCCCTCCCCTATTATTCTACATTTCCCTCTGACTAACGCACCTAACTTACACATCCCTGAACACTGTGGGCAATTTAGCACAGGCAATTCACCCTAACTTGCACATCTTTGGATTGTGGGAGGATACTCTTTGGAGGGTTGTCTTGTCCTAAGATGGACGTGTTGTCCCAGTCGAAGTGGTGTCCTTCCTTATCTATATGTAAGGATACTAGTGAGAGAGGGTCACGTCGTTTTGTGACTAGTTGTGGTGTTCATGTATCCTGGTGGCTATTTTTCTGCCTGTTTGTCCAATGTAGTGTTTGTTACAGTCCTTGCACGGTATTTTGTAAATGACATTAGTTTTGCTTGTTGTCTGTATGGGGTCTTTCAAGTTCTGTTTTAGTGTGTTGGTGGGTTTGTGGGCTACCATGATGCCAAAGGGTCTGAGTACATCCAGAACCTCAACCGGAGCTACAAATCTTCTCAAAACTCGCTAGAATCTACTCAGTCCTGCCTTAAAAATCTTTAAGGACTTTGCTTCCGTCACCTTTGCAGGAAGACCCACGACTCTGAGAGAAAATAACTTCACCGAACCTCTGTTTTGGAAGGGCCACCCGAGTTATTTGCACTGTGATCCCATGTGGAAAATAGCCTCTCCACAATGACACAGCCACGGCCACTCAGAATCCTACACACTTCAGTCGAGTGACCTCTCTCTCACTGTTCTAAACTCCAGCTGGTACAAGACTAGCCTGTCCACCATTTTCTCATAAGTCTAGTCTGGTAAACCTTCTCTGAACTGCCTCGTACCCCTTGACAGCCTCGTTTAAATGAGAATACCAATCCTGTGCTCGGTACTTCAGTATGCTGTGTAACAGTAGCATAACCTTCCTCTTTTTGTTTTTAATTCCCTGCGATAAGGGATAACAGTTTTTGTTTTCCTATTTACTTGTTATACCTACACATGAATCTTTTGTGATTCATGCACTAGGACACTCAGTCGTCTGCATTGAAGGGCATTGCAATCGCTCACCATTTAGATAATGTCTTTTTTTTTGTTCTTCCTGCCAATTTGACATTTTCCTACATTATACTCCATTTAGAAAATCATAGAGTCACACGACATGAAAACAAACCTTTTAGTCCAATCAGTCCACGCCGACCTTAATCCCAAACTAAAGTAGCCCCACTTCATAGACTCCCTACACAGTATGGAAGCAGGCCATCATGCCTATATTGAACAGCATCCCACCCAGATTCATCACCCTCTTCTGGGCAGCATGGTGGCATACTGGTTAGCACTGCTGCCTCACAGCACAAGGGTCCCAGATTCGATTCCGGCCTTGGGCGACTGTCTGTATGGAGTTTGCACGTTCTCCCTGTGTCTGCGTGGGTTTCCTCCGGATGCTCCAGTTTCCTCCCACAGTCCAAAGATGTGCAGGTTAGGTGAATTGGCCATGCTAAATTGCTAGGTGTAGGGGTCTGGGTGGGTTGCTCTTCGGAGGGTCGGTGGGCCGAAGAAATCTAATCTAATCTAATCTCTGTAACTATGCGTTCCTCATGGCTAATCCACCTAACCTACACATCTCTGGATACTATGGGCAATTTTGCATGGCCAATTCACCTGACCTGCACATCTTTGGGCTGTGGGAGGAAACCAGAGCACCTGGAGGAAACGCAAGCAGACACAGGGAGAATGTACAAACTCCACACAGACAGTCACCCAAGAGCGGACTTGAACTCAGGTCCCTGTTGCTGTGAGGCCAGAGTGCTAACCATTGAGCCACTGAGCCATCCACTTGCCTGCATTTGGCCCTGTCCCTCCAAACATTTCTTTTTCATGTACTTATCCAAATGCTTCTTTAATGTTATAACTGTACCTCCATCCACCACTTCATCTGGAGAAGCCATTCCAGAGCCATTTTCTGTCTAAAAAGGTTGCCCCTCATTTCCCACATCTTTGCCCATGCAGTTAACCTACATCCTTATGAAGCCTCCTTAACACCTGTTCACAACGTACATCAACAGTGAACACAGAATTATCACTGAAATACATATCAAAGCTTAAACATGTGCACATTATAAGAGCCAAAGGTAGTTTGTCAGCGGCAAAGAGTTGATCAGAGAGGGCAGAGATGAAACAGAGTCTTAGATGGATATGGATTTAGATCCTCAATAAATGGGTCACACTATCCCCAGCGCCATGGAAACTCTCACAGATAACAGAGGACAGTATTAAAAGCTTAAAATTGTCAATGAATGATCAAAAGTATTCAATTTGAATAATTTCACCATTTTCGATTTGAAAATCTCCTGGTGGAGTCTGCAGCTGGAAAGATATCAAAAGACCTGGAGTCAGAAAAACATTAGAATCCCTACAGTATGGGAACAGATCTTTCAGCCAAACAAGTCTACACTACCCTCCAAAGAGTAGCCCACCCAGACCCATTCCCCAACCGTATATTTGCCCCTGACTAATGCACCTAACCTACACTATGGGCAATTGAGCATGGCCAATTCACCTAACTTGCACATCTTTGGACTTAACAGTTGAGGAAATTCCCAGGGAGTGGATGATGTCATTGTGTAATTGTTGCTGCAAGATGACATCAAACAAAAGAAAAACACGTTCACCAGAGGCCACCTCACATTGTCAAAGATGAGATGGCACCTGAGAAGGGACAGAGGAGATTTAGCAGAATGGCTGGTGAAGGATTATCGTTGTATTCCGAGTTCATGAAAGTGGGGTTACTCTCGGTAGAGCAAAGAAGGTTGAGGTGAAATTTGGTACAAATGCACACCTTTATGACAGGTTTCCATGAGATAAATAAAAGAAAGCTATTCCTATTAACTGATTGGAATACTAGGATCTGCCTGGTTTGAGCTATGACAAAAGATTGTGTGAGGGATACATATAAAGAATGTTGTTTCTGCAGAGAATTGAGTTTGTTTAAAGTACCATAAGAATTTAAATGTGCTTACATTAGTAAAAGCTGGTTAGCATTTTGCAAATCCTTAACCAAGGTTATACTCAGAAATAACAAACTAAGAAATAAGGAAATTGTGAGAAATAGAGAAGTACGTTGCTTTTGCTGAAAGCTAATACTGCTGATGATCTGAGAATTGCAAGATCAAATATTAAGCTTCTAGACAGATAAGAGTATGTCCTGTGGAAAAGAGGAACGATAAGCCCAAGCAGAGAGACAGCTGCAAGGAGAGGAAGGTTAGCAACCCCTTGTCCCGGGGGAAAAGAGGAACAAGGTGAGACCACAAATGTAACATGTGTTAATGGTGGTTAAAGTGTATGTCTAAGAAAACAGACATAGAGTTTAATTTAGATAATACAGAGAAGTCACGTAGTGACAGCCTAAGATGGTTGGATAATACGAGGGGGAAGGGAGAGGTGACCTCATGCAGCTCAAAAGGTATAACTGTACATGTATCACAATGCACTTTGCTCGTTGGCTTTAGCAAGTTTATGGGCCCTTACTTGCAAGTTCGTAAATAAATTGTCTTGTTTCCAGATTTTTGGTGGTCTCAGTTAATTTTGATAATTGTGTTTCTAACAATTGGATAGGCTGGGGTTACCTTCCAAGGAATCGTGAGGGCGAGTAGTGTTTTCACAGTGGTGCATAAGATTAAAAATTGGTGGAGGGTTCAGTAAACAGGGGACATACATTCAAGTATATGTTCCCTTTAAGCAGCATGGCTGTGCATAAGTGAAATGCTCCAAAGTTCCACAGGTAGCAAGTGACCTCTGTAGCCAGAGGGAGAATTACAGGTAAGAGTTACAAAGCTAAGACAGAATTGGAATAGAAATGTCTTCACTTAGAGGATATGGAAATCTGAAACTCAACTGCCTGAATTTAAGCAATATTTCAATAGTCACTACATTGCCATAACCTGCAGAGCCAGAAAATGGGATTAGTGTAGCAAGTGTCTCTGTAGATCTGGTGGACACAATGAGTCAAATGACCTCCCTCTGTGCTGTAACAGTTTATGATTATTGACACAACGTAAGCTTTGTGTAAAGAGGTGCAGAGGAAATGCAAAGAAGCAACTTATGTATTAAGCAGTAATGACCAATGCTTACATTTGAAGGCTGATAGTATCCTGATTAATTGAGCGATTATGTCAGATTTTGATGTGGCGTCTGGTTGCAGTTTCTCGACTGTGAATTAATTTGTAACATCCTGTAAAAGAAGTTTGCAAATTCCGTCAAAATCGCACCAGGACAGATATTCACAAAATCCCCATCCCCTGTCCCTGTATGAATATACACGTTCTGTGATGCACATTACCCCTCGACATGATTGGCTGCTCCTCGATTTGAGGTTGACCTCTCCTCAGGATGGTGAGTTTCTGCCCTGGGTCTCCATGTGACTGAACAGAGCCACAGACCTTTGGACATCTGGGATAGTAGGGCCCATCAGGTGGTAGAATCCAGAGAGCAGGAGTTTCTTCCTTTTCTTTGCTTCTGTGTCTCTGCTCTGCCTCGTCAACAAGACATTGGGTGTGAAAGGCCAATGCAGCTTGATGGACAGGTTGTCTCCATCCTGAACAATGGGCAGCAAGCTCCTCCCATTAATTCCAAACATTGCCCCCTACAAAGATGGCGGGCTGCGCATTTGGCCTCCGGCCTAGTGACCCGAATAAAGATGGCGGCCGTCACCCCATCGGGGGCCGATCGCCGGAGGAAGCCTGGGGAGTCGTCTTCCGATTTGGTGGGAGGAAGGAAGGAACATGGAGTTTCTTATTCAGCCGTCACAAATTGTTCTCGAACCCTCTCCGCTCACCCATTGCTTGGTCCATCGCTCCCTTCGATCCGGGAAATGCATCATTAACGGTCGGAGGGAACATTGAGCCTGCGCATGCCCCGCCCCAAACAGTAAACGTTCCCGCACACGGTCACGGCTGATTGACAGCAGTTCCGGACCAATTGGGAAAGGGGGCGGGATCGTAGAGTCCCTGGTCGGTGTCACACAGTCATTGAGATGTAAAGCACAGAAACAGACCCTTGACCAACTCGTCCATGCTGACCAGATATCCCCAACCTAATCTACTCCCATTCGCTAGTATTTGGCGCACATCCGTCCAACCCTTCCTATTCGTATACCCATCCAGCTGCTTTTTAAATGCTGTAATTGTACCAGTTGTTATAGGGGATTCTATAATCAAGGGGATCCTTTGCAAGCCGGATTGGGAGTCTCGCATGGTGTGTTGCCTACCCGGTGCCAGGGTGCGGGACATCTGTGACCGGCTTGAAAGGATATTGGTGCAGGAGGCGGAGGATCCAGTTGTTGTGGTCCACGTTGGGACTAACAACATAGGCAAAGCTAGGGTGGAGGACCTGTTTGGGGATTATCGAGCACTAGGAAGGAAATTGAAGTACAGGTCCTTAAGGGTCATAATCTCCGGATTACTGCCCGAGCCACATGCCAATTGGCATAGGGATAAGAAAATTAGGGAAGTAAACAAGTGGCTAAGGGATTGGTGTGGGAAAGAGGGATTCCACTTCATGGGCATTGGCATCAGTTTTGGAACCGGGGGGATCTGTACCGTTGGGACGGTCTCCACCTGAACCGATCAGGTACTAATGTTCTAGCGAAGAGGATAAATAGGGTGGTCAGTAGGACTTTAAACTTCTGAGTTGGGGGGAAGGGAAAGTGAAAGCGACAGGGAGTATAGAGTTAAATGGAAAGCTAAGCGGCAGGATAGCATATGTGCAGGCAGATTTAAACTTGAGACAGACTGGGAATGCAGCAAAAAGGAAGGATAACTTAGGACATCTTATGACTTCCAATATCTCTAATGATAAGAAAGTTAGCATTAAGGCACTTTACCTGAATGCTCGTAGCATTCGTAACAAAGCAAATGAACTAAGGGCACAGATCATCGTGAATGATTATGATGTGGTAGGCATCACAGAGACGTGGTTACAGGGGGGTCAGGACTGGCAGTTAAACATCCAAGGGTTTTCAACTTATCGAAAAGACAGGGAGGTGGGCAGAGGTTGCCTTGTTAGTTAAGAACAAAATTAAATCTATGGCACTGAATGACATAGCGTTGGATGATGTGAGTCTGTGTGGGTGGAATTGAAGAACCACAAAGGCAAAAAAATCATAGTGGGAGTTATGTACAGACCTCCTAACAGTGGTCAGGACCAGGGGCGCAACATGTATCGGGAAATAGAGAAGGCATGTCAGAAAGGCAAGATCACGGTGATCATGGGAGACTTCAATATGCAGGTGGACTGGGTAAATAATGTTGCCAGTGGATCCAAAGAAAGGGAATTCATGGAATGCTTACAGGATGGCTTTTTGGAACAGCTTGTCATGGAGCCCACAAGGGAGCAGGCTATTCTGGACCTAGTGCTATGTAATGAACCAGACTTTATAAAAAATCTTAAAGTAAGGGAACACTTAGGAAGCAGCGATCATAATATGGTAGAGTTCAGTCTGCAGTTTGAAAGAGAGAAGGCAAAATTGGATGTAATGGTGTTACAGTTAAATAAAGGTAATTATGAGGGCATGAGAGAGGAACTGACGAAAATAGACTGGAAGCAGAGCCTAGCAGGGAAGACAGTAGAGCAAAAATGGCAGGAGTTTGTGGGTAAAATTGAGGACACTGTACAGAGGTTCATCCCCAAGAAGAGAAAGATTATCCGGGGAGGGATTAGACAGCCATGGCTGACAAAGGAAGTCAGGAAATCTATCAAAGAAAAAGAGAGATCCTATAAGTGGCCAAGAGCACTGGGAAATCAGAAGATTGGGAAGGCTACATAAACAAACAGAGGATAACAAAGAGAGAAATAAGGAAGGAGAGGATCAAATATGAAGGTAGGCTAGCCAGTAATATTAGAAATGATAGTAAAAGTTTCTTTCAATACATAAGAAACAAACGACAGGCAAGAGTAGACATTGGGCCACTTCAAACTAATGCTGGAAGCCTAGTGATGGGAGATAAGGAAATAGCAGGAGAACTTAATAAGTACTTTGCATCAGTCTTCACAGTGGAAGACATGAGTAATATCCCAAAAATTAAAGGGTGTCACAGGGCTGAGTTGAGTATGGTTGCCATTACAAAAGAGAAAGTGCTAGAAAAGCTAAGAGGTCTTAAAATTGATAAATCTCCTGGCTCCGATGGGCAACATCCTAGAGTTCTGAGGGAGGTGGCTGAGGAAATAGCAGAGGCGTTGGTTGAGATCTTTCAAAAGTCACTGGAGTCAGGGAAAGTCCCGGATGATTGGAAGATCGCTGTTGTAACCCCCTTGTTTAAGAAAGGATCAAGACAAAAGATGGAAAATTATAGGTCAATTAGCCTAACCTCGTTTGTTGGTAAAATTCTAGAATCCATCATTAAGGATGAGGTTTCTAAATTCTTGGAAGAGCAGGGTCGGATTAGAACAAGTCAACATGGATTTAGTAAGGGGAGGTCGTGCCTGACAAACCTGTTGGAATTCTTTGAAGAGGTGACAAGTAGGTTAGACCAGGGAAACCCAGTGGATGTGGTCTACCTAGACTTCTAAAAGGCCTTTGATAAAGTGCCACATGGGAGGCTGCTGAGTAAGGTGAGGGCTCATGGTGTTCGAGATGAGCTACTGGTATGGATTGAGGATTGGCTGTCTGACACAAGGCACAGAGTTGGGATAAAAGGTTCTTTTTCAGAATGGCAGCTGGTGACAAGCAGTGTCCCGCAGGGTTCAGTGTTGGGGCCGCAGCTGTTCACATTATATATTAATAATCTGGATGAAGGGACAGGGGGCATTCTAGCGAAGTTTGCCGATGATACAAAGTTAGGTGGACAGGCAGGTAGTACTGAGGAAGTGGGGAGGCTGCAGAAGGACAGTTTGGAAGAGTGGTCCAGGAAATGGCTGATGGAATTCAATGTGAGCAAATGCGAGGTCTTGCACTTTGGAAAAAAGAATACAAGCATGGACTACTTTCTAAACGGTGAGAATCCTGGGATTGTATTCATTGGAGTTTAGAAGATTAAGGGGAGATCTAATAGAAACTTACAAGATAATACATTGCTTGGAGAGGGTGGACGCTAGGAAATTGTTTCCGTTAGGCGAGGAGACTAGGACCTGTGGACACAGCCTTAGAATTAAAGGGGGTAAATTCAGAACAGAAACGCGGAGACATTTCTTCAGCCAGAGAGTGGTGGGCCTGTGGAATTCATTGCCACAGAGTGCAGTGGAGGCTGGGACGCTAAATGTCTTCAAGGCAGAAATTGATAAATTCTTGATGTCACAAGGAATTAAGGGCTACGGGGAAGTGGAGTTGAAATGCCCATCAGCCATGATTGAATGGCGGAGTGGACTCGATTGGCCAAATGGCCTTACTTCCGCTCCTATGTCTTATGGTCAGCCTTCACCATTTCCTCTGGCAGCTCATTCCATACACGAACCACCCTCTGTGTGAAAACGTTGCCCCTGAGGTCCCTTTTAAATCTTTCCCCACTCACCCTAAACCTATGCCCCTCTAGTTCTGGTTCCCCCACTCCAGGGAAAAGATCTTGTCTATTTACCCTTTCCATGCTCATGATTTTATAAACCTCTATACGGTCACCGCTCAGCCTCCGCCGCTCCAGGAAAAACAGCCCCAACCTATTCAGCCTCTCTGCGTAGTTCAGATCCTCCAACCCTGGTAACATCCTTGTAAATCTTTTCTGAATCCTTTCAAGTTACACGATACTTGAGGGCAGCATGGTGGCTCAGTGGTTAGCACTGCTGCCTCACAGCACCAGGGATGCGGGTTCGATTCCAACCTTGGATGACTGCCTTTGTGGAGTTTGGACATTCTCTCAGTGTCTGCATCGGTTTCCTCCTACAGTCCAAAGATGTGAAGGCCAGGTGAATTGGCCATTCTAAATTGCCCAGTGTTAGGTGCATTAGTCAGAGGGAAATGGGTCTGGGTGGGTTACTCTTTGGAGGGTCGGTGTGGACTTGTTGGGCCGAAGGGCCTGTTTCCACACTGTAGGGAATCGGATTTAGATTTTTAGATTAGATTAGATTACAGTGTGGAAACAGGCCCTTCGGCCCAACAAGTCCACACCGACCCGCCGAAGCGAAACCTACCCATACCCCTACATTTATCCCTTACCTAACACTACAGGCAATTTAGTATGGCCAATTCACCTGACCCTGCACATCTTTGGATGGTGGGAGGAAACCGGAGCACCCGGAGGAAACCCACGCAGACACAGGGAGAACGTGCAAACTCCACACAGTCAGTCGCCTGAGGCGGATCTAATATCCTTCGAATAGGAAGGCGACCAGAATTATACACAATGTTCCAAAAATGGCCTAACCAATGTCCTGTGCAGCCACAACATGACCCGCCAGTCCCCCAACCAACAGGAGTTAATGGGAGGCTGGCCTGAGTAACAAGAGGTTACCCATTGGAACAAGAGACACAAAAAAAACTGCAGATGCTGGAACCCAAAGTGGATAAGCTGTAGGCTGGTAAAACAGCAAGCCAGGTAGCATCTCCATCGGAGGTGGAGGTGTCAACATTTGGTCAAATTCCAAAACGCTTCACACCCATCCTCGTAAACCTTTTCTGAACTGCCTCCAAAGAAATAATATCTTTCCTGAACCAAGGGCACCATCAGCTGCTCCACAAGTGTTCTCACCCGCACCTTGGGCGGGTTGCAGTAAGACTTCCCTACTCATATCCTGGCGGAAGACTTGCTAGGACTGCTCAGGGGACTTTAAGATAGTTAGCGGGAGGGGAGGATGAGGACCAGTGGGACCCAAAAAGACAGCGAGAAAAGAGATAAAACTGGGGCTGGTATAGTTGAAGAGAGGACCAAGTCAAACAGTGAAGGGAGGCAAGAGTTAGGCTGAGAATGAGGTAATACCGATAAATTGTACTGCAATAATTTCAATGCAAGAGACCTAACTGGTAAGGCAAATGATATATGGGACTGGAATATCATAGCTATGACAGAAACATGGTTCAGGGATGGACAGGACATTTATACTCCAGGGTATAAATGCTATAGGAAGGATATAATGGATAGCGGGTAAGAGAGGAGGGGGAGTGGTGTTTTTGGTTAGGGACAATGTCTGTACTTTGGGAGGATATTTCTTGGAGTATGTTCACTGAAGGTTATCTGCATCAGAAATAAGAAAGGGGTGATCACTTGATTGGGATTGTACTGTAGTGCCCTCTACCACCACCCCCTCCCCCCACCCAACCTCAGTAGTCAGCAGGAAATTGAGAAGTAAGCAGATCTCAGATATCTATAAGAATAATAGGGTAGCAATGATAGGGAGTTTTAATTTTCCAAACAATGGGACTGCCGTAGTGTTGAGGGCTTGGATGGAGACGAATTTGTTCAGTATGAACAGGAAAGTTTACTGATTAAGTATGTAGATGTACCTACTAGAGAAGGTGCAAAACTTGAGCTACTCTTGGGAAATAACGCAGGGCAGGTGAGTCAGGTGTCAGCAGGGGTGCACTTTGGAACCAATGATCACGATCCTATTTGTTTTAAAATTAATTTTATTTGGAAAAGATAGACCAGGTCTAAAAGTTAACATTTCCAAATTGGAGTAGAGCGAATTTTGACGGCATTAGGTAAGAACTTTCAAAAGCTGATTGGGAGAGGCTAGTCGCAGGTAAGGGGATGGTTGAGAAGTGGGATGCCTTCAAAAATACGTTAACGAGAATCCAGAGGCAGTATGTTCCTATGAGTGTGAAAGGCACAGTTGGTAGGTGCAGGGAATGCTGGATGACTAGGCTCTGGTGAAGAAAAAGGAGGCATAAGGCAGATATAGAAGCTGGGATTGAGCGAGTCCCTCAAGAAGTATAAGGGCAATTGAAATATGCTCAAGGGGGAAATAAGGAGCTAAAAAGGGGACATGAGATACCTTTGGCAAATAGGCCTTAACGAGAATCCAAACGGATCTTACAAATATATTAAGGAGTAACAAGAGAAAGAATAGGGCTCCTTAAAGATCAGAAAGGGCTGCGTGGAACATGTGGAACTGTAGGAGATGGTGGAGATACTCAATGAATATCTTGCCTTAGTATTCACAGAATCCCTGCAGTGTGAAAACAGGCCATTTGGCCCAACAAGTCCACACTGACCCTGCGGAGAGTATCCCACCCAGACCCATTCTCCTACCCTATTACTGTACATTTACCCTGACTAATGCACCTAACCTACACATTCCTATACACTACAGGCAATTTAGCACAGCGATTCCACCCTAACCTAAATTCCTTTGGATTGTGGGAGGAAACTGGAGCACCCGGAGGAAACCCACACAGACGCAGGGAGAATGTGCAAACTCCACAGTCGCCCAAGGCTGGATAGACCCTGCGTCCCTGGCATTGTGAGGCAGCAGTGCTAACCACTGAGCCACTGTGCTGTGTTTACTGTGGAGAAGGATTTGAAAGCCAGAGAATTTGGAGAAATAAACAGTGATATCCACATTACAATGGAGGTGGTACTGGACATCTTAAATTCTTGGGATCTGATCAGGTATATCCTAGAACATTGTAGGTAGCTAAGGAAGTCATTGCTGGACTACTTGCTACGCGTGAGATGTCAGAAGACTGGAAGGTGCCTAATGTGGTGCCAATATTTAAGAAAGGTGGTAAGGAAAAACCAGGGAATTATGGACCTGTGAGCCTGGCATCAGTACTGAGTAAGTTGTTGAAGGGAATCCTGAGGGGCAGGATGTGCATGTATTTGGAAAGGCAAAGACTGACAGGGATAGTCAACATAGCTTTGTGTGTTGAAATTGTGTCTCACAAACTTGATTGAGTTTTTGAAGAAGTGACAAAGATGATTGATGAAGGCATAGCAGGGGACATTTGTCTATATGGACTTCAGCAAGGCACTCAACAAGGTTCCATTTGGTAGACTGGTTAGCAAGGTTAGATCACATAGAATCCAGGGAACGCTAGCTATTGGGATACAAAATTGGCTGGAAGATAGGAGGTGGAGGGTTGTTTTTCAGACTGGAGGCCTCTGACCAGTGGTGTGCCGCAAGGATTGGTGCTGGGTCCACTGTTTTTTGTCATTTATACAAATGATTTGGAAGTGAATATAGGAGGAATGTTTAGTAAATTTGCAGATTACACCAAACTTTGGTGGTGTAGTAGACACTGAAGAAGGTTGTCTCAGAATACTCAGATTGGCCAATGAGTGGCAGATGGAGTTTAATTTAGACAAATGTGTGCTTTTGCATTTCAGTGAGGGGGAGGGCAGCACGGTGGCTCAGGGATTAGCACTGCTGCCTCACAGCACCAGGGTCCCAGGTTAGATTCCAGCCTCAGGCGACTGTCTGTGTGGAGTTGCAAATTCTCCCCGTGTCTGCATGGGTTTCCTCCGGGTGCTCCGGTTTCCTCCTGCAGTCCAAAGATGTGCAGGTCAGGGTGGACTGGCCATGCAAAATTGCCCATAGGTACATTAGTCAGAGGGGAAATGGGTCTGGGTGGGTTACTCTTCGGAGAGTCAATGTGGACTTGTTGAGCCAAAGGGCCTGTTTCCACACTGTAGGGAATCTAATCCAATCAAATCAGGGCAGGGGTTATGCACTTAATGGTAGGGTCCTGGGAGTGTTGCTGAACAGAGAGACTTTGGGGTGCAGGTGCCTAATTCCTTGAAAGTGGAGTCACAAGTAGATAGGATAGTGAAGGTGGCATTTGGTATGCTTTCCTATGTTGGTAAGTGCATTGTACAGGAATTGGGATGTCATGTTGTGGCTGTACAAAACACTGATCAGGCCACTTTTGGAATAATCAGGAGGAAGATGGATAAGACAAACAGACAAAGTCTTTTCCCTGGAGTGGCGGAGTCCAGAACTAGAGGGCATAGGTTTAGGGTGAGAGGGGAAAGATTGAAAAGGGACCTAAGGGGCAACTTTTTCACGCAGAGGGTGGTACGGGTATGGAATGAGCTGCCAGAGGAAGTGGTGGAGGTTGGTACAATTATAGTATTTAAAAGGCATCTGGATGAGTATATGAATAGGAAGGGTTTGGAGGGATATGGACCGGGTACTGGTAGGTGGGACTAGATTAGATTGCGATACCTGGTCAGCATGGATGAGTTGGACCGAAGGGTCTGTTTCTGTGCTCTACATCTCTATGACTGTTGTCCAATACATCCCAAATTAGCAAGTTGCTACTCCCATGGCCTCAGGCATTTGTGAACATGGTTCACCTTCATAATTTTGAACATGCCTCCTGAATATCACGTGCTGCATCACTTTTCTTTTCTGCTAATCCCATTTAGAGGTCTAAAACCACACTCGTTCTGAAGAAGGGTCACTGGAATTGAACTGTTAACTGCTTTCTCTCCAGATGCTGCCAGACCTGCAGGGTTTCTCCAACAATTTCGATAGCTGATGTCTTGAATAAACTTGTTTCCAACACAATAACTCTGCTGTTATTTAACAGTCTGTGTGACATAATTGCAGCAGGACTGGGGGACATCATAACACGCCATTGTTTCTCAATAATGGCAGCAGGACTGTAGGGCATCATAATACCCCATTGTTTCTCAATAATCGCCCTCCATAGCAACAGGAAACAGGAATACACATGAGGCCATTCCAGAGGCTGGTCCTCCTGTTGAGGAATTGCTGTTCAGTGACAGACAGTAGCCTTCTCACAGCACTGGCAGAGGCTCTGGTGATAATTTTCCCATCCTCCTTACATAGGAGCGAGGCTAAAGGACTCTCAGATTGTAAATGTGACAGCCCTATTCAAAATCACAGTAAATGACTCTGACAGTCGGCTTCAAACGGGGGTGGGGAACACCTGAAGTTAGAAATAAACCACAGTGTCAATGGGCACTTGGTAAAGTATGGATTATTTCTTCCAGCCTTGTCTCTGTTTAACACCAAAGTCATCTTTGGAATGTGAAGATACTGACAGGATCTCTGGAAGAGCTGAGATTTCACTATGAGAGCAACCCAAAGGTAAGAGAACTGAGATAATCTAGAGTTAGAAAAATGATCCGAAAATTGAGTCGTCAAAGCGACAAATTAGTTTGCTGTGATCCTAAAGCAATCGAGAGCTTGACAGATTGCGAGTTTGAAATAACCTGATTTATTTAACAATGCTAAGATATGAGCCCACTTATGAACACTGGTGGAAATAGACCCCAGCTGATAGAACGGCTCAGTTCTGGATGCAACATACATTCGCAGTAACAGCAGAATCAAAAATATGCGGAGGAACAGGGTTTACCCTGTTACTGCTGCTTAGACAGTTCAGGAGAAGGTGACAGAGACGGAGAAATAGAACCAGAACCTTCAGGAGGTAATTAGACCAGATGCATGCTGCTGAGATTCAACACAGCCAAGTCCACGTCAGTGTTAATGCTCCAAATAAGCCTATTTCCATGTTCTGAGCAAGTCACTTGACCTGAAACAGTAACTCTGATCTCTGTCCACAGATGTGTCAGACTTGCTGAGCTTCTCCAGCAATTTGTTTTTGCTCCTCCCATCTTACCTCATCAAGATCTACCACCGTAACCCTCTCCCTCCTTTGCCCTCCTGCTTGTCTAGGTTCCTGTAAACACATGCATATTGTTCACTTTAAACACGCTCTGTAGAGAATGTTCCACATTCTCACCACACTTTGGGTAAAAGAAGCTGTATTTTGTTCCTGAATTCTCTATTGGATGTGTTGGCAATTATCGATGCTCCTTCTCATAATGTGAAATATTCTCTCTGTATCCATTCAATCAAAACCTTTCATAACATTAAGGCAGAAACTGGAACTGAGAGGCAACTGTGCATGCACACTCACAATGTGTAGGGAATAACGCATGCGGTCCAAGTGTGCAGGGAATAATGCACATGCTCCTGGGTGTCAGCAAATGCAGCCTAATTTTTAAGGCCTGTTTCAGCTCACCCTCTCAGCCTTCTTTTCTTGTGAGTACAGACCCGGCCTGTACATTTCTGGTATCATTTTCTGCTCCCTCTCCACTGCCTGAATATCTTTAGTATAACATATCCACTGAAACTGCACAGAGTAGGCAGTAATGTTTTCAATCCTCAGACTATCCAAATAAATTGTCATGAGGTGATCTTAAAAGGTTGTTCATTCAGTAACAACATTTCAAAAGATGCATGAGATAGAGAGACAGGAAAACAGGTGAGAATGGTTTACTGATCCAAGAGACATGGTGGCTCAGTGGGGCCCAGGTTCGATTCCAGCCTCAGACAGACTGAATGTGTGGAGTCTCCGCATCCTCCACATGTCTGTGTGGGCTTCCTCCGGGTGTTCCGGTTTCCTCACACAATCCAAAGATGTGTAGGCTAGGGTAACTGCTGTGCTAAATTGCCCATAATGTTCAGGGAAGTATAGGCTAGGTGAATTAGTCAGGGGTAAATGTAGACTAACAGGGCAAGGGAATGGGTCTGGGTAGGTTACTCTTCGGTGTGGACTTACTGGACCTATTTCCACATTGTAGGGATTATATGAAGTCTTCAGACACAGAGGAAGAGTTGGTCTCTGTAGCTGGTGGTGAGAATGTGTATAGGTATAAGCAGGCAGAGAAAGAGTTTAAGTTCTGAGTTTTGTGAAACAAGAGGTTCAGCTGATCAAGAAAGCACTTACAGTTAACAATGGGGTGCTGGATGCAAGGGTAATGGGTTAACAAGGTGGAAAAGCAGTCATTATGTACAGCCATTTAACAATATTGGAAGCATTCGGTATGCAAGGTCAGTTAACAAGGGTAAAAGTATCCAATGTATGAATCCAGTTAACAAGGTTAAGAACATTCATTGTGTAATGGTGAAGAGCTTGGTTTCTGCTATTGATACCCGTTGATTGCAACAGTCACCCAATTAATATGTATGTTGCCTTATCTGGATGCTTGTCCCTGTAAAATGACTATGTAGTTCATTGAGAAACTGCTCTTCCAGTGAAGACCATGAACTCATGTCCCAGTGCAAATGGGCGATCATTCTCTCTCCCTCCAGGGCCCAGAATAAAGATGAAAGAGGAAAACTACACTGTATCTGAGCGTTTTGCTTCGACTGAGGGGAGGGGGCAAAGGGACAACAATATTGGTGTAGTCAGCAGGATCCAAACGGACAGTTACAATCGGACGGTGTCAGAGGCCGCACGGAACATCAGTAGCTCGAGACGGACGGGCCCACAACGTAAGATTTTAAACCCACATGGGTTAGGAGATCCAATCATGTCAAAGTTAGATATGTCTTGTTTCAGGACCTGTGTTAGAGACAGGTCCTGGGCATAGATTACAGGCCCATGGACGCTCTCCTCATATGAGAGAGAGACTGCGATCTCCATAATACTGCAGGTGTCTCTTCAGAGTTTATAAATTTATTAGGCAGCGATTTCCCAGACTGTTACATTGATTCAATGTGTCACTATTCCAGTACCAAAAAAGATTTCTGTATGAGATGGGAGGAAACCATTTACAGACTCCCAATTTCCATTCCTTCTCTTCATGCTGGATAATGGAGATGCTGCTGTGGAATGTGCAAGTCAGAAAGAATCGTCAGCACAGATTCATCAGCACTTTCTAATGAGAGAGGGAACCTTTCACGCACAAAATTGAAGGACATTAAACTGACTTTTTGTTTCAAGATTGAAGTAATGATTCAATGATACAGTGCTAAAGTAATTTCTGATGCAGGCTGACGAATTATGGGGAAAGGTCACACAGACAGCAATCCTCAAAAGGGACACTGCAGTCTCAGAAACACAATCAGCCACAGATCGAGAATATTGAAATCTGGCCCAGTTATTAACATCAGCACAAAACAAACTCCTAAATGTGAAAGAATCAACACGGTTCAGCGCTGGATGTGATTAACAGGAGCAGTAGCAGAATCCAACTTGTGTACTCACTGGGGTACCACTGGGCTCGTTCGCTGAGTGAATCCTTCCCCGTGTTCAATGGGGGTGAACGGCTGCTCCTCACTGTGCATGCGCTGGTGTTCAGTTAGGCTGCCTGAATGCCGGAAACGTTTTCCACAGTGAGCGCAGATGAACGGTCTCTCCCCAGTGTGGACTCGCTGGTGCGACAGTAGGTGGGACAACTGAGTGAATCCCTTCCCGCACTCCGAGCAACTGAACGGCCTCTCCCCTGTGTGCAGTCGCTGGTGAGAAATGAGGCTGGATAATTCGGTGAATGATTTCCCACACACAGAGCAGCTGAATGGTCTCTCCCCGGTGTGAACGCGCTGGTGTGAGGTGAGGCTGCCTGAATGCCTGAAACTCCTTCCACAGCGAGTGCAGAGGAAGGGCTTCTCATTGGTGTGAATGCGCTGGTGCGTGAGCAGGTGGGACAACTGCGTGAATCCCTTCCCACATTCGGAGCAGGTGAATGGCCTCTCCCCACCGTGAACCTGCTGGTGCCTCAGTAGGGTGGATGACTGAGTAAATCCCTTCCCACACTCGGTACAAGTGAAGAGTCTCTCCCCAGTGTGAACTCGCTGGTGTTCAATGAGTGTGGATGAATACCTGAAACTCTTTCCACAGGAAGTGCAGCTGAATGGCTTCTCTCCTGTATGAACGCGCTGGTGCCCCTGCAGGCTGGCTAACAATGCAAATCCCTTCCCACACACAGAGCAGGTGAAAGGTCTCTCCCCAGTGTGAACACGCTGGTGGACAGTGAGATTGGACAGTTTAGTGAAGCCCTTGCCACACTCTGAGCAGGCAAACGGTCTTTCGCCAGTGTGACTGCGTCGATGTGTTTCCAGTTGGGACGGGCAATTGAAACCCTTCCCACAGTCTCCACATTTCCATGGTTTCTCCCCGGTGTGACTGCGCTGATGAATTCCCAGCTGGGATGGGTAATTGAATCCCTTCCCACAGTCTCCACATTTCCATGGTTTCTCCCCGGTGTGACTGCGCCGGTGAACGTCCAGCTGGGAAGGATAACTAAATCCCTTCCCACAATCATCACATTTCCATGGTTTCTCCATGGTGCCAGCACCCTGGCGTCTTTCCAGGTAGGATGATCAGTTGAGTCCTCATCCACACAGAACACATGTACAGTTTTTCCTGCTGCGATCAGTTAGTTTTTTTTCAGGCGAGTTAAAACATTTTGTCGCAACAGTCTCTTTCAGGTGTCCGTGTCAGTGTCCACCTCAACGCTTTTCCAGTCACGGTGACGCTCAGAATATTTTCCCACAAACATCTCTCTTTCAACATTCAGAAGTGGATGACATTGAGGCTCTGATGACCTTGAATTGGCGCTTGGTTTGCATTTCCTATCTGGAAATGCTCCCCTTCTAATTCCAATACAAGGAGTCTACAAAGGTCATTACTGCAGGTAGAGGGTGGAAATTCAGATCGGACAACTCGACTTTCTGTTTCCCTCTTGGTGTTCACCTGAAGCTGCAAGTCTCTTAGCAACAGAAGTTCCCTCGTCCTTCCAGGGACATCTCAACCCCATGCCACCGTCTTGAGTCTGGTCGGCTTCCCGTAAACGTTGACTTCCCCAGCTCCTGATGCTGCCTGGCTTGCAGTGCTCTCCCGGCCTCCTGCTTGTCTACCTTGGATTCCAGCATCTGCAGTTTCTTTTTGTCTCGAATCAGTTTTTTTTCCCTCGACTTCTGGAAACATTCACTCTGATCGTTCCTCCAACAGATGCTTCAGGACCGACTGCATTCTCTGCATCTATTTCAATTCTCCCAAGCCTGGCTGCAGAGCGAAGATAAATCCACCAAAATCAGAACCCGTTCACCTCCGCCCCCCCTGGCCACGGGGACCGTGAGGTGCTTGGTCACCCAGGCCGAAGGTCGTTACCCTGGGCCCCTCAGGCGGAAGGAGCTGGTATCCTCTCATTCAGGATAGGCTGAAGGTTTTTAACTTGGTAAAACCAATGACTGCAGATGCTGGAAACCAGATTCGGGATTAGTGGTGCTGGAAGAGCACAGCAGTTCAGGCAGCATCCGCGGAGCAGGAAAATTGACGTTTCGCGCTAAAGCCCTTCATCAGGAATAAAAGGTTTTTAATGCAGCTCTCCGCCCAGCCCAGCCGCCTGCTCCAGACCGCTCCCCTGGATTTGCACTGGCTGCCAATTTCCGCGCGCCCGCTTGTCTTCACTTCCAGGGTCCATGCTAGGTCACAATGGATGATTGACGGCGGTCGAGCCAGGAGAACCTTCGGCGCCGCTGGTCCTCCAACCAATAAGGAAGGAATGGGGCGGGGTTGGAGGTCTGAGGGTGGGTGTGTTTGCCTGCGTCTGGTCCTCCAACCAATAGGAGAAACGGTAAGGGGCTGGAGGACCAAGGGGTGTGAGGCTGGTCCTCCAACCAATAAGGAGGGAATAGGGCGGTGCTGGAGGACAGAGGGTGCATTCGGCTGGTCCGCTAACCAGTAGGAAGGAGAGAGGCGGGGCTGGAGGACCCAGTGTGCGCGGCTGGTCCTCCGGCCGCCCGAGCAGCACGTGTGTTGCCACCGTCCCCGCGACTGAGGACTTCATGAATCTTCAGGGTTTTGGAAACGGTAAAAGGAGAGGAGCGGTGCCAGTGCAGACTAGAAGGTCTCAGAAACGCCCGTACAGGCCGCCAGAACCTAACGAGAAACTTTCGGTCTCCAGTTGGCAGCAAAAAGCTGTGTGGCGCAGGCGCCATCTTGGTTGGGGGCAATATTCTGCAGGGTGCCTCTTCGGTCGCCATTTTTAATAGGGGCAATGTGGAACAATTTCTTCGTCTCGAGTAGTGGGGACAATAGTACATATCAAATTCAGACCAGAGAAATGTTCATCTCCTGACTATTTTGGATTCCAGCATCTGCAGGTTTTTTTTGTCTGTTATTCTTTATTCGAATTCTTATCTTGGACTGAAATGTAAGGCCTTTTTTTTTACTGTAAACTCCATTTACAGGTATATTGAATGAGACTGCAGATTGGACCTTAAACATCACAGCAAGATCTGGCAGGCAGTCACTCAGTGCATCAGGATCTGAATATCATCAGCTTTTGAATAGGGAAGGAGAAGGGTTTGTCTGGTCTGTCTGTTGGAAACTATTTTCAACTTATAAAAATGGAAAAGATAATACGAGGGAATGAATAAAAAGTAAGTGAATTTTTAAAACTGAAGTCATAGAATGGTACATCGCAGAAACAGACCCTTTGGTCCAATTTAATAGTGCTGATCAGATATCTCAAATTAATCTCATCCCATTTGCCAGCATTTGGCCAATATCCCTCCAAACCCTTCCAATTCATACACCTAAGCAGATGCCTTTTAAATGTTGTAATTGTACCAGCTTCCACCACTTCCTCCTACAGCTCATTCAACACACACACCATCCTCGGTGAGAAAAGGTTGCCCCTTCGGTCTAGTTCTGGACTTCCCCACCCAGAGAAAAAACCTTGGCTATTCCCCCTATTGATGCCCCTCATGATTTTATAAACCTCTTTATAATGTCATTCCTCAGCTGGCGATGCTTCAAAAAAGACAGCCCCAGTCTATTCAGGCTCTCCCTATAACACAAACCTTCCAATCCTAGCAACGTCCTTGTAGATTTTGTTTGAACCCATTCAAGTTTCACAACATCCTTCCTACAGGAGGAAGACCAGAATTGAACGCAGTATTCTAAAAGTGGTCTAACCAATATCCTGTTCAGCTACAGCATGACCTCCCAACTCCAATACTCAATGCATTGATCAATAAAGACAAACGTACCAAACACCTTCACTATCCTGTCTGTTACTTTCAAGAAACTGTGAACCTGTGAAACTTTGTTGAGCAACACTTCCCAGGACTTTAACATTAAGTGTATAAGTCCTTCCCTGATTTGACTTTCCAAAATGCAGCACCTCATATTTATCTAAATTAAACTCCATCTGCCACTCCTCAGCTCACTGGCCCATCTGATTAAGGTCCTATTGCACGCTGGAGTGACCTTCTTCACTGTCTAGTATACCTCCAATTTTGGTGTAATCTGCAAACTTACTAACCGTACCTCCTATGTTCACATCCAAATCATTTATATAAATGACGAAAAGCAGTGGACCCAGCACTGATCCTTGTGGCATACTATTGGTCACAGGCCTCCAATCTAAAAACCAACCCTCCGCCACCATGGTCTGTCTTCGACCTTTGAGCCAGTTCTATATTCAAATAGCTAGTTCTCCCTGTATCCCATGTGATCTAACCAGTCTACCATGTTGAATGCTTTACTGAAGTCCATATATATCACATCCATCTCTCTACCCTCATCAATCCTCTTTGTTACTTCTTCAAAAACTCAAATCAAATTAGTGATACGTGATTTTCCACAGTATATGTGCCTTTCCAAATATATGTAAATCCTGTCCCTCAGGCTCACCGGTCCCTAGTTCCCTGGCTTTTCCATACCACCTTTCTTAAATAGTGGCATCATGTTAGCCAATCTTCAGTCTTTCGGCACCTCACCTGTGGCTATCAGTGATACAAATATCTCAGCAATCACTTCCCAGGCCTCCTGCAGAGTTTAAGGGTACACATGATTAGGTCCTAGGGATTTATCCATCCTTTTGCATTTTAAGTATCTCGTCTTCTATAATATGGACATTTTTCAAGATGTCACTATTTATTTCCCAAAGTTCTCTAGCTTGCATGTCCTTAAACAATGATGCAAAATACTCATTTAGTATCTCCTTGTTCTCCACACATAGATGGCCTTGTTGATCTTTAAGGGGCCCCATTCTCTCCTTGTTACTGTTTTGTCCTTAAACTGCTGTTGAACTGGGAGTCTCTATTGTTCAATGGGTAAAGTTGTGACAGCGAAAGAGACATGGTTTAAATGGGAGATAAATATAGATGATTGCAAGTTTTTAAAGAGTTGAATTTCAGGGCACAGCTAGCAAGGTGTCAGCATTGTCCAGACTAGAGGTAACAGAGGAAAGGGTGAGACCTTTAGAAACAATTCACCTGAGGTAAAATGAGGTCATGTTACAGAAGTGCATCACCCTATCACAGACCCTACAAACCCCTTTCACTTACTAAAACTCTATGACATTTCTATCTTTCCTCAGTTCTGATGAAGGATGATCATAAGCAAAATATTCATTCTCTTTCTGTCCACAGACATGCTGAGAACTTTCTGTTTGAACTGCTGAAGTTGATGATAGGAACTGTGTGATTGAAAGCTGCTCTTGCAGTGCAATATTTTGCCATTGTTATGAACATTCTGGTCTGGCCTCAGACAGTTTCCAGCGAGTGGGTGGAGTTTCAGAAGGGACAGAAAACAATGGCTTCAGTCATCCCAATGTTAAAATGGAGGACATTTCTACTTATCCAGGAGTGGGTATCAGGCATGTCAGGGCAGTACATGACTTGGAGGTTCACATACACATGCTTCCTTGATCCTTTTCCATGGTGAAGATTGAAGCACTGCAAGATCCTGTCAAAATGCTAGCTAAGTTGAAGCAATATAAATTCTTCCTCTGCTAGCCGCTGCCTCTCCCAGCTATTTCTCTCATTATGTTACTCTCCACCTCTCGCTCATAGAATCATACAGCACTGAAACAGATCCTTCAGCCCAACTTGTCCATGCCAACCAGGTCACCCAAACTAAATTACAATAGTCTCATTTGTTTGCATCCAGCACATATCCCTCTAAACCATTCCTCTTCATGTACTTGTCCAAATATCTTTTAAAAGTTGTAACTGTAGCTGCACATAGTACTTCCTCTGGCAGCTCATTCTACATATGAATATCTCTCTGTGTGAAAATGTTATCCTTCAGGTCCCTTTTAAATCTTTCTCCCCTCACTTTAAAATTATGCCCTCTAGCTTTGGACTCTCCTATCTTCCCTATGTCTGTCATGATTTTATAAACCCCTATAAGGTCACTCCTCAATCTCCTATGCTCCAATGATAAAAAGACCCAGATTATCCAGCCTCTCCTTACAACTCAAACCCTCCAGACTCGGCAACATCCTTGCAAATCTTTTCTGTGCCCTTTCCAATTTAATAACATACTTCCTAAGCAAGGTGACCAGAACTCTATACACCAACTTCCTGTCCAGCCCCCAACTGCCACTCCAAAACAGGCCAGATTGAGAGAGTAAGGGTAGATTCCTTTCCATGAAGGACATTAGTGAACCAGTTGGGGTTTTATGACAACCTCAGTGGCTCTATGGAAACTTTTTTCCTAGTACTGGCACCACAAAGTGTCAGGTTCATTCAGTTAAATTTCATTGTGTTTTTGTTGGTTATCGCTCACATTCTTTCTCTTTTAACTCTGTTGCTTGTCATGAATTCGACTGGGACAATACTACTATTATAGGACAAGCCAAACAGAGAACAGCCAGGGAATTCCTAGAGACATGGCACTCATCCACACAGATTCAATCAATAAGCACATCGACCTGGACCCAATATACCGACCACTGCAACGGACAGCTGGAACTGACAACCGGAAGCGGCAGATTCAAACCACTATAAATGCAGGAGGAAACATCACAGAAGTGTTTCACAGGAGGCTCCCAAGCACTGAGGATGTCACCTAGACAGGGGACAAAACATCTGCAACACAAATTCCCAGCTCGGCGAACAGAACCACAACAACGAGCACCCGAGCTACAAATCTTCTCACAAACTTTGAATTTACTCTATTAATACCCTCTACCTCCGCGGTCTTCGGTGGTTGACTGGGCTACCCTCAACTGCAGCATTGAATTTTGGAAGCAAAGTTTCCTTTCAGCTGAATTTCTAGCTCCATTCCAGTATGATATTATTAACTTCAGAACTTTAGTAACAGTTCATGAATTGATAGAGTCAATAAAGATAAATTGTTACACACAGAAAAAAGCAGCAATATCTCTGTCTGGAATAAGCTTTTAAAGGACGAAAGCAAGCTGTCACAGAGGGGATTCAGACCAATTAGCCATGTCTGGGAGCAGAAGGGGTTGCGGCTAAACAAACAAAGCTGTTTTGACACATACTTGATGACTGGCTACTTTACGCCACAAGGACAGCTGATTGCCCTGCAGAAGAATGTAAGGAATTAATCATAGGAAAGCTCTGTCTTCAAGCAGACAGCAAACACTGAATGTAACAAGAATCAAACAAGTCATTTCTGATAAGGAAGCAAGCTGCAGACCTGATGCTTCTGGAGGAGTAATCAATATTTTGGATAAAATTATCTATAGAATCATCAATAATATCACATTATAGACCTGAAGAATGAAACTCTATATGCATACGAATCCGACACCATAACCCTTCATTTGCATAACTTCCAGGAAAAACACTGTATAAAGATCAAACCCTGGACGTCAGAGACACTATTGTAACTAAATTTAATTGGGTAATAGCCAAGTTGAATTGTGAGGCTTAACTTGTTAATGTGAGGGGTCCTATTTTGGTTGCTACATGCAATAAAGTTTAAATCATTGCTTCAGTACTTCACTGTCTGTGAGATTTCTTAATAAATAGCCGAATTAAAATTGATGATTCACCCACAACACCAGTCTTTTGTCCACACCTTCCCATTGGAAAAGGTCTGAAAATAGCATGAGTTGTTATCTCTCAGATTTGGCAAAGACTGGATACGCAGCAGAAATCAGGCTGTTGACCATCCTTGATACAACCACAGAGCTAGATTAGATTAGATTAGATTAGATTACAGTGTGGAAACAGGCCCTTCGGCCCAACAAGTCCACACCGACCCGCCGAAGCGAAACCCACCCATACCCCTACATTTACCCCTTACCTAACACTACGGACAATTTAGCATGGCCAATTCACCTGACCCTGCACATCTTTGGACTGTGGGAGGAAACCGGAGCACCCGGAGGAAACCCACGCAGACACGGGGAGAATGTGCAAACTCCACACAGTCAGTCGCCTGAGGCGGGAATTGAACCCGGGTCTCTGGCGCTGTGAGGAAGCAGTGCTAACCACTGTGCCACCGTGCCGCCCACTACATTAGATTCCCTACAGTGTGGAAACAGGCCCTTTGGCCCAACAAGTCCACACCGTCCCTCCGAAGAGTAGCCCACCCAGACCCATTTCCCTCTGACTAATACACCTAACACTATGGGCAATTTAGCATGACCAATTCACCCTGACCTGCACATCTTGGACTGTGGGAGGAAACTGGAGCACCCAGAGGAAACCCACGCAGACACGGGGAGAATGTGTAAGCTCTACACAGGGAGTCGCCCGAGGCTGGAATCGAACCTGAGACCATGGTGCTATGGGGCAGCACTGCTTACCACTGAGCCACTGTGCTGCCCACTTGCAGCAAGTTTTGCATCAAGAGAAAGAGGCCCTTTGGCCCATTGTGTCTGCACTCCAGATCAAACATCCATCTATTCATTCTAATTCTATTTTCCAGCACTTGGTCTGGTGTGGCATTTCAAGTGCCCATCAAATGCTTTTTAAATGTCTTGAGGGTTCCTGTCTCTGCCACCCTTTTAGACGGTGAGTTCCAGAAACTGACAACTCCCTAAGTGAGAAAAAGCTTTTGTTAAATTCCCTCGAAATGTCCTACTCCTCACCTTAAAACTATGCCCCCCGGTTGTTGACTTGAGAATGTGTATCAGGTATGAGCAGGTAGGGAAAGAGTTAAGTTTTGTGAAACAAGAGGTTCAGCTGAACATGACTCAGATCAGATAAGAAGCAGCAGTTAACAATGGGGTGCTGGAGGCAAGGGTAATGGGTTAACAAAGTGGAACAGCATTCATTATGTGGAGCCAAATAACAAAATTGGAAGCATTCAATATGTACGGTCAGTTAACAAGGTGACAGTATTCATTATGTGAAGCCAGTTAAGGTTGAGAACATTCATTGTGTAACAGCAGATGGCTTAATCTTTATTGTTGACGCTTGCTGATTGTAACGGTCACCCAATCAATATGTATGTTGCCTTATCTGGATGCTTCTCCCTTTAAAATGGCCATATAATTCGTTAAGAATCTGCTGTTCAACAGAAGACCGTGAACCCACATCTTGGGCGGTACGGTGGCCCAGTGGTTAGCACTGCTGCCTCACAGCGCCAGAGACCCGGGTTCAATTCCCGCCTCAGGCGACTGACTGTGTGGAGTTTGCACATTCTCCCCTTGTCTGCGTGGGTTTCCTCCGGGTGCTCCGGTTTTCTCCCACAGTCCAAAGATGTGCAGGTCAGGTGAATTGGCATGCTAAATTGTCCGTAGTGTTAGGTAAGGGGTAAATGTAGGGGTATGGGTGGGTTGCGCTTCGGCGGGTTGGTGTGGACTTGTTGGGCCGTAGGGCCTGTTTCCACACTGTAAAAGTAATCTAATCTAAAAAAGTAAACTAATCACGTCTCTGTGCACATGGGTGATCATTCTCCCTGCCTCCAGGGCCCGGAATAAAGATGAAGGAGGTAAAGCTATACTGTCTCTGAGCATTTTGCTTCGACTGAGGGGGGAAATGGAATGCCAAACTGATTAGATTAGATTAGATTCCCTACAGTGTGGAAACAGGACCTTCGGCCCAACAGGTCCACACCGACCCTCCGAAGAGCAATCCATTCAGACCCATTCCCCTACATCTACCCCTGACTAATGCACCTAATATTACGGGCAATTTAGCATGGCCAATTCACCTGAGCTGCACATTTTTGGACTGTGGGAGGAAACCAGAGCACCCAAAGGAAACCCACGCAGACACGGGGGGGGGGGGGGGGGGGGAGAGAACGTGCAAACTCCACACAGATAGTTGCCCGAGGTGGCGTTTGAACTGGGGTCCCTGGTGCTGTGAGGCAGTAGTGCGAACCACAGAGCCATGCAAATGTTTATCCCTATCTATGCCACTCAGAACTTTGATCCCTTCCCAGCCTCCTCTGCCTGAAGGAATACAACCCCAGCCTGTCTAGCCTGCCTTCACAGCTGAATCACTGCAGCCCAAGCAACATCCTGAATTGAATCGCCTCGGAACCTCTGTAGTTTCATCACATCCTTCCTATAATGTGGAGACCAGACCTGTAAACAGGCCATAGCTGGAGTATTAATGGTACGTACAGCTCCATCATAACCTCTTGCTCTTGTATTTGATTTAAACAATAAAGACAAGTGTCTCATATGTCGCCTTAACTATCATATCCAACTGACCTACTGCCTCAGAGGATCTATGGACATGCGCATTCTCTGATCCTCTGTACTTGCTTAGGTCCTGCCATTCAAAATGTATTTCTTTGCCTTGTTGGACCTTCCAAAATGCATCATGTCACACTTTTCAGGATAAAATTCCATTCGCCATTGTTCAGCCCGCCTGACCAGTCCATTAATATTATCCTCTCGTCTAAGGCTTTCTCCTTAATATTTACACCACCATATTTTGTATCATTTAGGAACATAGTGTTATGAAGTCAAACGAGTGCATGTTCACTTTAAATAGAAAGTGTTTTCTGAATATTAAACTTAAACTACAGGCTAAGTTGTCTGAATGGAAAGACTGAAAGACGAGCTGTTCCAAAATAGATACATGTCACAATTGGCTGGTAAATGGATACCTGAGCTTTGGTTGCTGTTTTGACAACAGTTAGAATTTAACCAATTAGTTTAAATTATGTGCAGGTTGCCAAAACCCAATCAAGTTTGAATTTATTGTTTTGACAACACCGGACCAATGACAGGGAACAATGTTTGGGGATTATAAAACCAGAGCATTTTGAAGGTTTGGTCAGAGCTAATTGCCCATTTAATATCTTGCACTCAAAGAAAGAAGAAGGCACTCTCTAACGATAGGTACCTTTTCCTGTAAAAGCAATAAAAAGAAAGACAACCCAGGGAGATCAGCAGATGAAAAACCGAAGACAGCAGAGAAGACAGAGTGTGTGGACTTGAGGTTAAGTTATTGTAATGTTTAATTTTGTTACTGAAGCACCATTTTTTTGGAATTGGGGTCATATAGCAATTGGTTACAAAGAAGAGTGTTCAGTTTGATAATAGCTTTGATTAGTGTTCACTATTAGAGTTAGGAAAATAAATTATTATTTCTCTTTAAATAGTGGAAATTAGGATTTGTCTGTCACGCACTCATATTTTAACAGAGTTATGAGATGAGGCGAGCCTGTCTGGGTATTTGGTTTTAATTAACAGCATCGTAACAATAGGAACAGGAGTAGACATTCAGCAACTTGAGCTTGCTCTGCCATTCAATAAGATCAAGGCTGATTGGTGAACTAACTCCATTTACTGCTTTGGGCCTGTATCCCTCGATACCCTTCCCTAAAAAAATTGTATTTCAGATTTAAATTTAGCTATTGAATTAGCATTGACCGCCATTTGAGGAAGAGTGTTCCAAACCTCCAATACTCTTTGCATGTAGAAGTGCTTTAATAACATCTCTCCTGAATGGTCTGGTCCAAATTCTTAATCTATGCCTACTGGTTTCAGAATCTTCACCAGTGGAATTAGTTTATCTTTGTCAACCCTGTCTTTCCCAAATAATAACCTGTTGACCTTAATTAAATCACACCTTAATCTTATAAATTCTACAGTAAAGGCCTAACTTATCTCATCTCTCCTCATAACTTAACCCTTGAAGTCCAGGTATCATTCTTGTAAACCCTGCGTTGAACTCCTTCCAGCGCCAAAACATCATTCCCAAGGTTGATACCCAGGTCTTCTCACTGTACTAAGTGGCGCCTAACTGATGATAGCTCAGCTTCTTAAACAATAAGTGTGAAGTCTGTCTGTGTCCCAATGCTATCAGACTGACAAACCCTTGGTATAGTTTTACACTGATTCATGCAGTTTTTGAGCAAAAACAATGTAATTCTGCCAATTTATTTTTCTCAAAAACTGCATGAGTCCATGTAAAACTCTGTAAAACTATACAGAGAGTTTGTCAGTCTGACATAGCATTGGGACACAGACAGACTTCACACCTATTGTTTAAAAAGCTGAGCTATCTTGAGAATGTAATTTAAAAGTAGTTCTGGGATTTACAGATCAAAGAACAGAAAACAGCATTTCCCATTATAAAAGATGGAAATTTTAATCTAAGATTGTTTTACTGTATCACATCACCATGACACTGGACTCCTTTGGCTATAAATTCTGTGAACATGATCTTAACCTCCACAACCATCTGATGAAGGAGCAGTGGTCCGAAAGTTATTGCTTCCAAATAACTGGATGATAACCTGGTGTTGTGTGATTTTGTTTTTAACATCCTCGCTAGTCCAACACCAGCACCTCCAAGTCATATAGATCATTAAAAGTTAAAGATTTCACAGTCCCAGAGGGCTGCTCTCTTATTACAGAGAGAGAGAGCGCCAACTGGTGGTGAGTTTAACCTGAAGGTCACCACACCGCAGAGGTGTGGTTGAGCAGGAAGACCTTCATGGTAACCCCAGCCAGTGCATGAAATGAATCCGCACTGTTGGTGTCACTCTACATTGCAAACTAGCCGTCCAGCCAACTCAGCCTGCTTTCAGAGCATTAAGGTGTAGAAAGAATAGCAATTGATACAGAGCCGAACCCTGTGGTACACAACTGGACACAGGCTTCCATTCACAAAACACCCTTCCACCATCACCCTCTGCTTCCTCCTACTAAGAAACATTTGGATCCAATTCCCCAAATTACCCTGGATCCTGTGGACTCTTGGCTTTTTAACCAGATTACCACATGAAATCTTGACAAAAACCTAACTGAAGTCCACGTAGACGGTATTAACTGCACTAACCTCATTTACATGCCTAGTCACGTCCTTGCCAAATTCATTTAAATTTGAGAGACATGATCTCCCCCTTACATAGGTATGCTGACTGTCCTTGATTAATCCAGGGTAATTTGGTGAATTGGATCCAAATTTTGCTTAGTAGGAGGAAGCAGAGGGTGATGGTGGAAGGGTGTTTTATGAATGGAAGCCTGTGTCCAGTGGTGTATCACAGGGTTCGGCTCTGGGTCCATTGCTGTTTGTTCTGCACATTAATGCTCTGAAAGCAGGCTCAGTTGGCTGGACAGCTGGTTTGCAATGCAGAGTGACACCAACAGTGCAGATTCATTTCATGCACTGGCTGGGGTTACCATGAAGGTCATCCTGCTCAACCACACCTCTGCAGCGTGGTGACCTTCAAGTGGAGATTAATTCCATCCCTCGGAATTTTTCGGATAATTTCCCGACCACAGATGTTAAACTCATTGACCAATAGTTTCCTGGTTTATCCCTTCCACCTTTCTTCAATTTTGATACCACGTTAGCTGTCCTCCAGTCCTGACTATTGGACCTCCAGCTTCACAATGCCCTATACCTATTCAGGAAACCCTAACCCTGGCCCCAGGTAAGCGACATATCACCCTGGAGTCTCATCTGCAGCGGTAGAAATGCCTGTCTGTGCTCCACACGGTTGAATCTTCTGTTGCTATAATTCTCCCTCTCTTTCTGCTCTCCCCTTTGCAGCTGGGCATTGACTGCATTTCCCAGAGGACACCACTCTCCCAATCCAGAGGACACCACTGTCATCTATCAAACTCTGTCTCGCTGATCACTCCATGTAAAGGTAATTCATTTCCCTTCGGGGTCACTACAGTCGGGATAGTCCATTTTAAAAATCAACTTTGAGGAAAATTTTCTTTCATCCAGAGGGTGGTGGGACTATGGAACTCATTGCCTTTACGTGTGGTAGACAAGCAGGAAGCTGGGAGAATACAGCAAGCCAGGCAGCAGCAAGAGGTGGAGAAGTCGACATTTTGGGTGTAACCCTTCTTCAGATAAGTGTGGTAGAGGCAGAAACCCTCATAACACTTAAGACGTAGAGTATTTAGATGTATACTTGCAAAGCCAAAGTATACAGGGTTATGGGCCAAGTGCTGGAAGATGGGATTAGAGTTGTTAGGTGCTTATTTTTGACCATTGCAGACTCAATGGACCAAAGAGCTGGAGACCTCAATGACTCTAAAATGCTTCGGATATGGGAAGGTATAGTAAACAGTCAAAAGAACACAAAGAAATTGTGGGAAACAGAACTGAAAGTTATGGTTAATAATACTGAATGACTACATCAGATTCACTTTAATGTGAAGTGCAAACAATTTGTTTGAAATCAATGTTTATAAAGCAAGAAACCAATACAGCTTGTAATGTAGGGTGTGTGACATATTCCAATACCATTTAAGTTTGGATTTCTGAATTGTGTTTCTGCGGCATATGGGTTTTTCTGTGTGCCTGGAGTGTTTAATTATTATAGGTATTTTTGTAGCCTTGGTGATTTACATGAAAAATAATTTGAAGACAAATGGGTTTTTGTTTAGAGTAGGAAAGGTTATGACTACGCAATGTACACTGAGTCATACCTTAAGCTTTCTGACGGAAGTTTCAGAACTTTTTTTGATTAAAAACTTAAAAGAAAACACACAGCTGAAGAGGGGTTAAATTTTGGTTTCCATTTGGGGCAG
Organism: Chiloscyllium plagiosum; assembly: GCF_037043375.1. Classification (NCBI taxonomy): domain Eukaryota; kingdom Metazoa; phylum Chordata; class Chondrichthyes; order Orectolobiformes; family Hemiscylliidae; genus Chiloscyllium; species Chiloscyllium plagiosum. Next base: position 31,422,097 of record NW_028270165.1, read on the forward strand.
TTCTGCAAGTGTCTTCAATTAAGGTGTCTGGTAAAGCAGTATTCCTGAGAAAGGTAGAAGACATCAGAATAGACTACTTTTAGAGTAAGGAGATTAGTAATACTTCCAGACCAGACAGAATGTTTGAATAAAACCCTGAAGAGGTTATTTGAAGTTGTGAATGTTTACGGTCAGGTGCATGAAAGCTCCAAATATACCTTACCTGAATTTCTGAACTGGGAGTGGAAGTCATAGTTAAATCTATAGAGGTGTTAGGGAAAGCAATTTTCTTCAATGTGAGTATTGTACTTTGGGTAGTGGGCAGAGGGGTAATGGGAATTTGAAAAGGAGTGCTTTTAGGATCATGTTTCCATGTGTTTCAACATCTTTAAGTTTGATGTATAAGTAAACAGTCTTTTGCTTTTGCTTAAAAATTTCTGTTTTACTGTTAAAACCAAATTTGCCACATTACATGCTTTTTTTTCCCCAATGACAGACAACTTCATTAAAACCAAAACAAACCATGATCTACCAAGCCAGACTCGTCTGGTAATAACATCAGCTGGGATCACAACAAGGAATACTTGGAAATCAAAAGTGAAACAGAAGTGAGATATGAGAATAGTATCACAATATTACGGATTGCCAGGTGTGGACCCACAACTATAACTTTATCAAATAACACAACTCATAAGAACAAATTATCTTGCATTACACTTGTTAGTAACACTGAATGCTCAGAAAGAATCACCTTGTCCTGAATTTGGAGGACAGAAAGTCTAGTGGTTAGTTCAGTTCTTCTTCCTCTCAGATCTGTTCTAACAAGCTGTGCTTATTTGAGTTAAAAGTTATACAGACTCACTCGCTCAATGATCAGATCTCATTGAAAAGGAAATTCAACAGGATATTGCTTGGATTGGAACATTTTAGTGATGAAGAGAGGGTGTGGGAGCTTAAGATAGAGGGTAGCAAGGGGCTCAGTGGTTAGCACTACTGCCTGACAGTGCCAGGGACCTGGATTCAATCCCAGCCTCGGGGCAACCGTCTGTGTGGAGTTTGCACATCAGCCCCGTGTCTGCTTGGGTTTCCTCCGACAGTCCAAAGATGTGCAGTTTGGCGAATTGGCCATGCTAAATTGCCCATAGTGTTCAGGGATGTGTAGGTTAGGTGCATTAGTCAGGGGTAAATGTACAGTAACAGGGGAATGCTTCTGGTGGGATACTCTGTGGAGGGTTGGTGTGGACTTTCTGGGACGAAGGGTCTGTTTCCACACTGGAGGGATTCTATGAGTGGATTTGAAGCAGCTAACCTCCTCGGTTGAAAGGTCAGTAACAAGGGGCATAATTTTAACATGAAGGGTCTCAGTAGGTTGAGAGGGGATTTGAGGAATAATTTCTTTTCATCCAGAGGGTGGTAGGAATCTGAAATGCACTGCTTGAGAAGATAGTGGAGGTGAGAAACCTCACAACCATTAAAAAATAAATGAATGAGCAGTTAAAGTGTCATGACATTCCAGGTTATGTACCAAAAGCTGGGAAGCAGATTTGGTGTAGACAGGTGAGCATAGACTCAATGAGGCGAAGGGTGTCTTCTGTGCTGTTTATGATGCAATGAGCTATGATACAAGCTGTGTCTGAGGTACATTTCTTGTACAGATTTATTCACTCACTTGGTGATCAGATCTCACTGAACTGTGACACAAGCTGCGACTATCTGAATTACATTTGAACAGACTCACCTGCTCAATGTTCAGATCTCAATAAACTAGCTGCGCCTGAACCATATTTGTGGTTTGACTGAACTATAGCAATAAAGAAAATTATATTTCAGTACAGCTTTTCACATCATAAAATGTTTCAGACACATTGAATCAGATGACCAAAATCATGGACCAAGAGGTTTTCAGGACAAATTGAAGTAGAAAAGAGTTACTTATGGAGGAAAATCCAGAGCTTAGGGTCCAGGCAGCTGAAGACATGGTGACCAATTAACCCATTCCTGGGCCTGCTCACAGTTCACCTCACTGAATCTCATGCTATTCTGAGTAATCATCATTCTTCTATCTTCCTCTTATTTCAACATTGTTGGAAATTATTTTACTGGTGATTTATTTTACTGATGTCCCTGTATTCGCACTCACAAACAGTTTCAATTTTTTTGTAGCTATTAGCAGTACCTTAGTAAGCTTTTGAAAACTGAATCTCCCAGGATGTCCCGACCTTGGAGTATTTTCTCTGCTGTGCCCTCATATTTAGCCAATCCAAAGCACAAAGGCAATTTTCGAATTAACTTAGGTGTAAGCAGGGAATAATCAAGTTGGGTATTAATAATCAACCTGATCTAATAATTTTCCAGCAATCTTGAACAGTCTCGTTGGGCAGAGATATTTCCCTTGTGAGATTGTTTAGCTCAGTTGGCCGAACTGCTGCTTTGCAATATAGGGGAATGCCCACTGTGTGGGTTCAATTCCCACACCAGCTTACGTTACCATGAAGGATACTCCTTCTCAACCTCTCTCTCCCCACCTGCCATGTGGTGCCCTTCAGGTCAACCACCAACAGTCCTCTCTCTCTCTCTCTCTAATGAGAGAATAGGACCGTAGCAACTTATTTTTGGGCCAGAAAACCCCCATTCAAGTTCCACCCGTCCCAAAGAACACATCCAAACAACAACAAATATTTCAACATGAAACCAGCAAAGGAGGGAGATGGTCTTCAGGTATGAGCTTGGACAAGAGCTGGAACTGTTTCAACTCATACACCTTAAAAAAGGAAGCTTGATATTTTGTCAAATATCCCTTGGCCGAATGCAATTCCCAGCACACACCCGTCCTGTTACTTCTACCTTCTTTGTGGTTTCAGCAGAGGTACAGACAGGCTGCTCAGATCCCTGCTGACACTGCTCAAATACTTTTGGTCTCCACTCTCTTCAGTTTCAGAGTCCTGGACGGTCCCATAAAGATTGCTCCTCTGTAGGTACAGGTGGAACTGACTCCGAGCGGAGGGGCAGGAGATGGAGGCAGTGCATCGGGTGCTGCTTGGGGATTAAGGGTTGAGAAGCTGGAGTGCTTCAAGTGGAGTTCCCACTACCCTGTCTCCCAACATCCATCTCCTGGACCAGCGTCACATCATTGTTCCCATTCTGCTACAGACCAGTTTGTTGGAGATCAAGCATATGTTGCAAGTGCACAGATATGACTACCTGTCATCCTGTCTAAGGCAGTAGACGTGTCCTGTATTGATCCATTTCAAAGTGGTGCTTGAAGCTCCAGGGAGACAGTCACTGTTTTCATGAGAGATAGTCTTTATAACCTACGACCTCTGAACCCAGTGCACTCCTCCGATTCTGATTTTCCTACCTACCGCCTACAACGCTCCACAATATTGGCCCAGCTTTGAGCTGCAAAGGCCTCAAGCTCTGAAATTCCTTCCCTAAACTCCTTCTCATCTTTTAAGATATTTCTTAAAATGTAATTGTTATTGTTATCGCCTTACAGTGGGAGAATCAGACATGACCAACAAACATTTTTAATGCTTGGACAATAAGGATCAGAGCTGAAAAATGTGTTGCTGGAAAAGCGCAGCAGGTCAGGCAGCATCCAAGGAGGAGAATCGTCGTTTCAGACATAAGCCCTTCTTCAGGAAGGGCTTATGCCCGAAACGTCGATTCTCCTGCTCCTTGGATGTTGCCTGACCTGCTGCGTTTTTCCAGCAAAACATTTTTCAGCTCTGATCTCCAGCATCTGCAGTCCTCACTTTCTCCACAATAAGGATCAGCCATTTTCGAACTGGAAACGTGAACCTGCCACTTCACTTTCAGTCAGGAACAGAAGCCAGTTTGACCCAATCTCTGATTGAACGTTTCCAACATTGCTGTTGTTCTTGCTGAATCTAAACCCAGTTGTAAAGGAGCTTGTGTTTGATGTCGAGAAGCTCTTAACCATGGAAGACAGCAGCTGGGTAATATTCCTACCCCAACCTAAAATTACCCCCACGTTTAGTCCTGGGTGTGATTAACAGCAGCAATGACTTCAAAATCCAAGTCATTCATGAACTTGCTGGTGCCTCAGCAGAGCAGATGACTGAGTGAATCCCTTCCCACACTTGGAGCAGGTGAATGGCCTCTCTCCTGTGTGAATACGCTGGTGTACAGTAAGGTGAGTTGACCGCCTGAACCCAGTTCCACAGTGAGAGCACCTGAATGGTCTCTCATCAGTGTGAAGAATTTGATGGGACATCAGCTCCCCAGAACTTTTATAGCACTTTCCGCAGTCTGGACATTGAAAAGGTCTCTCATGAGTGTGAACTCTCTCATGTGTCAGCAGGGCAGATGACTGGGTGAAGCCCTTCCCACACTTGGAGCAAGTGAACAGTTTCTCACGAGTGTGGGTTTTCTGGTGCGAATGCAAGCTGGATAACTGAGTGAAACTCCTCCCGCAGTCAGGGCAGGTGAATGGTTTCTCCCCGGTGTGAGTTCTCTGGTGTTTCTGTAAGCTGGATAACTGAGTGAATCCCCGACCACAGTCAGAGCAGGTGAATGGCTTCTCCCCAGTATGAGTTCTTCGGTGTTTATATAAGTTGGACGACTGAGCGAATCCCTTCCCACACTCGGAACAGGTGAATGGTTTCTCCCCAGTGTGAATTCTCTGATGTACATGTAAACTAGATAAATGAGCAAATCCTTTCCCACACTTGGAACAGATAAGCGGTTTCTCACCAGTGTGAATTCTCTGGTGTATTTGTAAGCTGGATAAATCAATGAATCCCTTTCCACACTTTGAACACGATAACGGCCTCTCTCCAGTATGTCTGCGCCTATGAATTTCCAGCTGGGATGGGTAATTGAATCCTTTCCCACAGTCCCCACATTTCCATGGTTTCTCCACGGTGTCAGCACCAGTGTGAGTGCGTTGATGAGTTTCCAGCCAGGACGGGAATCTGAATCCCTTCCCACACTCCCCACATTTCCATGGTTTCTTCATGGGTGCCAGTGTGGGTGTCTGTCAAGGTTGGATGATCAGTTGAATTCTCCTCCACACAGTGAACATGTGCTGTGAACAGTCAGATGTTTGTCAGTCTGTGTAACTGCTTAAAGCTCTTTCTTCACCATTTTGTCAAGGGCTTTCATCTAGTTGTGGTAGTGGTTCTGGCTGGTCCAGGTCTCCTTGGGGGAGGAATCCCGCATGAATATGGGCTTTATTACAACTTGATATTAATTCGTTCCGAGCATGTACTTCACTATTTAATTACTATGTTATCCTTTTTTATTCTTCTTTGAGGAATGGAAGATATTTTATTACAGACTCTGGTTAGCTAAAGGTTAGATTAGTAGTTAGTTGAGTTTTGTCTTTTTTTTTCTGTATCTCTTCTTTTTGTTTGACAGCTTTTGGTTATTATTTATTTAATATAAAATTGTATATTAGTGCTTGTACTTGTGTTTTTTTTAATCTGTAAGCTTGTAAAAACATGTTAAATTTTCAATAAAAATATCTATTTAAAAGAAAAGCTCTTTCTTCAGTCAGTTTCATGGAACACTCTCAAGAGTGTTTGTGTCTCTTGCTGAGCTTACCCAATCAGAGATGATTGAAACCATTCCCCTCAAGCAGAACTCCATCCACATTTGGAGGCCAGCTTCAGCTGCAGATGAATGGAGTGACTGTGTCAGATCTTGACTTGACGTTTGATTTGAATTTCCAGATGTACGCTCTCCTCTTCTAATCCCCTGCACCAAGTGATGACAAACTCGTCACCGAGTGAAAACAGTGAAATTAGAAACAAATACAACAATTCCAGTTTCTGTGGAATATTTTTGTCTCTTGTTCCTCCAAAACATCCCAGTCTCCCTACTCCCTGGGTTGAAATCCCAATAAAGTGCTCGATAATTTGACAATTTAGTCCAACTTGAAGTAGCAGCTAATGATGGAGCCTGGGAAATTGACAGCAGCTGCAGATCAAGACTGAGAAGAGAGGAAACAAAAAGATAAACTGCTGGAAAAACTCAGCAGATCTGGCGATATATGTGGAAAGAAAGCAGCGTTAATGTTTCATGTGACCCTTCTTCACAACTGATTCGATGGGAGATAAAATACAGTAACAGGCGGTAAAGAACAGAGAATCTGCTCAGCTCCTGTTTCTCAGTTGTTGAATTTGCTGATCCAGGCCACTCAAACCTGCCAGTTAATAAACTAAGGTATAATTTAGAAACCTCTTCTTCTGTACTGTTCTGCTCCACTGAAGTTTTCACTTTTATGTCTAATGTACATTGCATTATTTCTGAAACTTAAAGAATGTACCAAACCATTTGTTGTACCAAGTATTTGTTCTGTTAAATTTAACGTTGTCTCCCTGCGTCTTTTACTAATTTGTGCGTTCACACTGATCAAGAACACTCCCTAGTTTAAGTTGTTGAAGACTATGATCTTATGCTTCACAGATTCAGGGCCACAACACTTCTCTATCTTGAGAAGTGTTGGGATCAATGGTCCCACCACCAATCACATAGTTCTATTTCCATCCTTCCAGACTGAGAAATATCCACTAACATAACTCTGTTTTCCATGCTTCACTGGACTTCTAATCCTGCTGCTGCATATTCTTTAATATTAGCAGCTTCATCTTATTAACAATGCTTTCGTCTGTTCGTCACTTAACAAATGAGGAACATTTGAGGACTCTGGGTTTATACTTGATGGAGTTTAGAAGGATGAGGGAGAAACTAATTAAAACATACAGAATACCGAATGACCTGCACAGAGTAGATGCTGGAAAGATGATACTATTGATAGGAAAGACGAGGACCTGAGGGCACAGCCTTAGAGTGAAGGGAAGACCTTTTAGAACGGTGATAAGGAGAAATGTCTTCAGCCAGAGAGTAATGTATCCTTGCAACTCATTGCCACAGAGGGATGTGGAGGCCAGGCCATTGAGTATATTTAAGACCAAGATAAATAGGTTCTTGAGTATCAAGGGGATCAAGGGTTACCGGGAGAATGGGGTTAAGAAACATATCTGCCATAATTGAATAGCAGAGACAAAAAAAACTGCACATGCTTGAATACAATGTAGAGGATGGGAGATGGGTGGTGTAGTGGCAATGTCAAAGGATTAGTAATCCAAACCCCAGTCTAATGGTCTTGAGACATGGTTTCAGATCCTACTATGGCCAAATGAATTTGAAATTGATTAAAAAAGTCAGAAATTTAAAAAAAACAAGGTAGACAAGCAGGAGGCTGGAAGAACTCAGCAAGCCAGGGAGCTTCAAGAGGTGGAGAAATCAAACGTTGACTTCTCCACCTCCTGATGCTGCCATGATTGAATGGCGGAACAGACTCGATGGGCTGAGTGGCCTCATTTCCGCTCCTATGCCTTATGGTCACCCTATCAAACCCGTTTTGACAACTAAAAGTCAGAGGGAAAATGAGAAACAAACTTGTAAGGAGATCTCAGCTATCTGTAAGAATAATAGGGTAGTTATGGTAGGGGATTTTAACTTTCCAAACATCGACTGGGACTGCCATAGTGTTAAAGGTTTAGATGGAGAGGAATTTCTTACCTGCGTACAAAACAATTTCCTGATTCATTATGTGGATGTGCCTACTAGAGAAGGTGCAAAACTTGACCTACTCTTGAGGGACGGGATGTACATGTATTTGGAAAGGCAAGGACTGATTAGTAATAGTCAACATGGCATTGTGCGTGGGAAATCATGTCTCACAAACTTGATTGAGTTTTTTGAAGAAGTAACAAAGAAGATTGATGAGGGCAGAGCAGTAGATGTGATCTGTATGGACTTCAGTAAGGCGTTCGACAAGGTTCCCCATGGGAGACTGAATAGCAAGGTTAGATCTCATGGAATAAAGGGAAAACGAGCCATTTGGATACAGAACTGGATCAAAGGTAGAAGACAGAGGGTGGTTGTGGAGGGCTGTTTTTCAGACTGGAGGCCTGTGACCAGTGGAGTGCCACAAGGATCGGTGCTGGGTCCTCTACTTTTTGTCATTTACATAAATGATTTGGATGCCAGCATAAGAAGTACAGTTATTAAGTTTGCAGATGACACCAAAATTGGAGATGTAGTGGACAGCAAAGAGGGTTACCTCGGATTACAACAGGATCTGGACCAGATGGGCCAATGGGCTGAGAAGTGGCAGATGGAGTTTAATTCAGATAAATGCGAGGTGCTGCATTTTGGGAAAGCAAATCTTAGCAGGACTTACACACTTAATGGTAAGGTCCTAGGGAGTGTTGCTGAACAAAGAGACCTTAGAGTGCACGTTCATTGCTCCTTGAAAGTGGAGCCGCAGGTAGATAGGATAGTGAAGGTGGCATTTGGTATACTTTCCTTTATTGAGTATTGAGTACAGGAGTTGGGAGGTCATGTTGCAGCTGTACAGGACATTGCTTAGGCCACTGTTGGAATATTGTGTGCAATTCTGGTCTCCTTCCTATCGGAAAGGTGTTGTGAAACTTGAAAGGGTTCAGAAAAGATTTACAAGGATGTTGCCAGGATTGGAGGATTTGAGCTATAGGCAGCGGCTGAACAGGCTGGGGCTGTTTTCCCTGGAGCATCGGAGGCTGAGGGGTGACCTTATACAGGTTTACAAAATTTGAGGGGCATGGATAGGATAAATAGACAAAGTCTTTTCCCTGGAGTCGGGGAGTCCAGAACTAGAGGGCATAGGTTTAGGGTGAGAGGGGAAAGATATAAAAGAGACCTCAGGGGAACATTTTCACCCAGAGGGTGGTACGTGTATGGAATGAGCTGCCAGAGGATGTGGTGGAGGCTGGTACAATTGTAACATTTAAGAGGCATTTGGATGGGTATATGAATAGGAAGGGTTTGGAGGGATATGGGCTGGGTGCTGGCAGGTGGGACTAGATTGGGTTGAGATATCTCGCAAGGTTGGACCGAAGGGTCTGTTTCCGTGCTGTACATCTCTATGACTCTATAACCCATCTGCACGACGACCAGCGCATGTCTTTTCTCGCTGAACTTGTGGCTGTTGCAGTGGGAGGGGAAAGGGGGCGGGGCGGGGCTGGAGGATCGGGGGGCGGGGCTGGAGGATCGGGGGGCGGGGCTGGAGGACCGAGGGGCGGGGCTGGAGGACCGAAAGGCAGCACCTGGTCCTCCGAACAATGCGAGTGCGGCGCATGCGCCCTCCTTCGCCGAGACACGACCAACAGAATGGCAGTTGTTAACCCAGGCCTGAGGCGGTAAAAAAAGAGACTGACCATATGTCGCCGGAGCCAACAGTCCGGCGGTGGTTTTCGCTGAGCACTCGGCGTCTTCCCGATGCGTTTCCTGAAACGGCCCACCACGAGCGCCTTCCCCGTAACGCCGACAAAAATCTCACCCGAGGGAAACGTCTCGGCGGCTCCGTCTGACCCCACGAACAGCAGTACCGATACTGCGCATGCTCCAGCGCACGTGGCGGCGCGCCCGGACTGAAGGATGAGACAGGAAGCGCAGCGCCTGGGCAACGGACGAGATGGAGGAGGCGGGGCTGGAGGGTCGAGGGGGCGTGTCTGGAGGACCGAGTTGATGGGTACTCCTCCAGCCATTGGAAGTGAACGCGAGGCGGGGGCACGGCTGGAGGGTCGAGGGGGCGTGTCTGGAGGACTGAGTGGGTGGGTACTCCTCCAGCCAATGGACGTGAATGGGAGGCGGGGCTGAATTTCTCGAGCAGTCCGAGTGAATGAGGGGCGTGGCTGCATTACCAAACCCGTCGGAGTGAATGAGGGGCGTGGCCGGGCTGAGACATCCCAGCAGAGAGCTGCGCTAGAGATGAACAGGCTGGTTGTTATAAACTAGGTTGTCTGTTTTAGTTTCTGCTCTGTATTTAGAGTTACTTAAAACAGACTGCATGGTCGATTATGTTTCAATGTGTGACGTTCAGAAATATACTTGTGAAATTTCGGGATGTAGAGGACATTAGTTTGGCCAGTTTTGAGATAACTGCAATCAGTTCTATTCTCCCTGCTCTGAGAAATATGTTGTGAAACTTGGAAGGGTTCAGAAAAGAATTACAAGGATATTATTTAACTATAACCTGGTGTTGTGTGATTTTTAACTTTGTATACCCCAGTCCAACACTGGCATCTCCAAATCAAGGATATTGGAGAGTTTGAGCTATGGGGGGAGGCTGAATAGGCTGGGGCTATTTTCCCTGGAGTGTCAGAGACTGAGAGGTGACCTTTTAGAGGTTTATGAGGGCCACGGAATAGGGTGAATAGCCACGGTCTTTTTCCCAGGTTAAGGGAGTCTCAAACTAGAGGGAATATATGTGATGTGGAGGTGCCAGTGTTGGACTGGGGTGGACAAAGTTAAAAATCTCACAACATCAGGTAATAGTGTTTTTTTTATGACAGAGTTAAAATCAGTCAGCAGAGTTAACTGCTAATGAGGTAATGATTGAAAGAAAGGAACTGCTGGGAACCAGGGGAATGTGTCCTTGTAAATCGTAGAGAAGACAAATTCCAGGTAACTTTCCCTCGCTTCCTGCCAATACCCAGCAGAGTAGACAAAGAAGAGTTAAGAGCCAGCACTGGATGAAAAAGTGACGGATATTGATGTAAGGCAACAGTCAGGAATGAAGATACTGAAGATCAAGCTGAGGGCCCCTGAAGATCCATCCAGCAGATGACCTTGTGTAAGTGATTGTGGACACTCAGGACATAGATGTTTACACTGATTGATAGATCCATAGAAGATATGGTAGAGGACAGAGAATCTGCTCAACTTTTATTTCTCCATTGTTGAAGCTTCAATCCTGCCAATTAATAAACTAAGGTATAATTTAGAATCATCTCCCTCTATACTGGTCTTGACCATTTCATTACAATGAGTTATTTCTAAAACTTATAGAATGTATCACGTAATATTTGTTCTGCTAAATTCAATCAGATATCTCCCTACCTTCTTTACTAATTTGTGTATTAAGAATACTCCCTGTTTTAAATCTCTGGGAATTGATCTTTGCCCATAGATTCAGCCCACATCATTTTTCTATCTTGAGAAAATCAATGGTCTCCTAGCACTGACCATGGGGACAGCACCGTTTCCATCTCAGAAATATCCATTAAGATGACTCTCTGTTTTCTGTCCTTGGCTAAATTTTCAATCCTGATGCTCCATTTTCCTTAATATCAACACCATTTGCTTATGAGCAACCCGCTTGTCTGTTACCCTATCAAACCCATTTTGCCAATTCATCTGCGCCACAGCCCTTCTTTGCTCACTGAGCATTGTGTGAATCACTCATGTAATATCTGTTGTCTGTCCAGCTCAGTTATATATTCTGGGTAACTGTAAAATAAATCAGAAGTGTTGGAAAAGCACAGCAGGTCAGGCAGCATCCGAGGAGCAGGAAAATCGACGTTTCGGGCAAAACCCCTTCATCATTGCTTCATGCTGCCTGACCTGCTGTGCTTTTCCAGCACCACTCTAATCTAGACTCTGATCTGCAGTCCTCACTTTCGCCATGTAAAATAAATCAGCTTGTGTTACACGTTTCTGGACTTGAGTGTTTTTACTATCTTTAAGAAAACTTAGTTCCTTTTGAAGGGCTCCCTCTCTCTCCCACCTCCTCTCTGATTGAGACATATAAGATTATTAAAGGATTGGACACTCTGAAGGTAGGCAGCATGTTTCCGCTGATGGGGGAGTCAAAAACCAGAGGACACAATTTAAAAATAAGAGGTAGGACATTTAGAACAGAGTTGAGGAGAAACGTCTTCACCCAGAGAGTGGTGGGTGTATGGAATGCTCTGCCCCAGAAGGCAGTGGAGGCCAAGTCTCTGGATACTTTCAAAAAAGAGATGGATAGAGCTCATAAAGATAGCGGAATCGAGGGTTATGGGGATAAGGCAGGAACAGGATACTGATTGTAGATGATCAGTCATGATCATAATGAATGGTGGTGCTAGCTTAAAGGGCCGAATGGCCTGCTCCTGCACCTATTGTCTATCCTCACCTCCATCAAGTGTGAAGAACACATGGTGGAACCCTTTGTCCTAATTCTAATGACAATGTGATCTTCTAGTCTCCGTTCTGGACAAACACTTTTCTATATTTTCTTCCCTGATACCTTTTCAGAGCAAAAATATTGATCCCTCAGCTCATTCCCACTCGCAAATCTGACACTTGTTATGAGCCGGACCAACCCCCTCAACATATATTAAGAAGATCGCCTAGACCCTAACTTTTTCTTATTTTAAAGGTAAATACCAAGTGTTGTATTCTGGATACAGTTTTATTGGTCTTGAAGCAAAACACACTTTCTTCATCTACTATAGATAGCGAGTTTTGAAAAGATTTGTAGCTCAGCTTGAGGTTTTGGATGTAGGTTTGCTTGCTGAGTTGGAAAGTTCATTTCCAGACGTTTCATTACCCTACTAGGTAGCATCTTCAGTGGGCCTCTGGGCAAAGCAATGCTGAAAATTCCTGCTTTCTATTTATATATTTGGGTTTCTTTGGGTCAGTAATGTCATTTCCTGTGATGATGATTTTTCCTGTCGTGAAGTCACTTCCTGTTGCTTTTTTTAGATTAGATTAGATTACTTACAGTGTGGAAACAGGCCCTTCGGCCCACCAAGTCCACACCGACCCGCCGAAGCGCAACCCACCCATACCCCTACATTTACCCCTTTTAACCTAACACTACGGGCAATTTAGCATGGCCAATTCACCTGACCCTGCACATCTTTGTGACTGTGGGAGGAAACCGGAGCATCCGGAGGAAACCCACGCAGACACGGGGAGAATGTGCAAACTCCACACAGTCAGTCACCTGAGTCGGGAATTGAACCCGGGTCTCTGGCGCTGTGAGGCAGCAGTGCTAACCACTGTGCCACCGTGCCGCCCAGGGGGTGTAGATTAGATGGGGTCTAACTCGATGTGTTTGTTGATAGTGTTCCGGTTGGAATGCCATGCTTCTATGAACTCTCGTTTGTGTCTTTGTTTGGCTTGTCCAAGGATGGATGTGTTGACCCAGTCGAAGTTGTGTCCTTCCTCATCCATGTGTGAGGATATTAGTGAGAGAGGGTCATGTCTTTTTGAGGCTAGTTGGTGTTCATGTATCCTGGTGGCTAGTTTTCTGGCCTGTTTGTCCAATGTAGTGTTTGTTACAATCCTTGCATGGTATTTTGTAAATGACATTAGTTTTGCTTGTTGTCTGTACGGGGTCTTTCTTTAGTTAAAATAACCAAAAGAATGAAGAAATTGGTATAACTTAATTCTATAGGACAACTTAGCAAAATGACAGATTATTTAACTACAAAACAGCAACTGTTTCAATAGTAACATCACATAAACACCCCCTTGGCAAAGGCAAATTCAGTAAAATAGATCATCACACATGCAATTCTCCTGTCCAGGATGAAAACAAGCAAGAGTTAACCAAGATAGATAGAGACAGAGTAGCAACTTCTACTGTAAAACTACCATTCCTGGTTTTATAGAAGTTTAACTGCACCCATTCAGGCTGCTTCTGTTATTCCAACACTTTTGAAAGCAACCCAAGGCCTCAGAAGACGTTAACTTTATTGGATTCAAATAGACAACTCATCACCTGGCTTAAAACCTCTCTTCAAATAAAAAGGACAAAATACACCTTTCAAAGCTATCGTATCATCACACACTGAATTGTTTCTCACTACTCTGTGTGACACTCCCATGTCATCGCTGCTGTCTGTCCTGAATGAATCCATTTTACTGACAAATGTGCTCCAGCCCCACATAGCTTCCTCTGTTTAAAGCCACAAACAAAAAGATTATGTTGTCTCCTAGAGTTTGACACAAAGCAGGGCTTCAGTGTGAGCTGGAGTACTTGCAGTACAAGTTTATACCCTGAACAATTAGAGACATGTGCAACCACCATCTTAACAGACTCTGCAAAGTCTGGAGTGGAAGTAGGCCATTCAGCCCATCAAACATGCTCCAACAATGGCTGATCTAATAATCCTCAACCTCATTTTCCTATCTTTCTCCATTAACCCTTCATTTCATTACTGATTAAAAATCTGTCTTTCTTGACTATTTAGTGAACCGGCTTCAACACCCCCATGTGGTTTGAGAGTTCAACAGATTCACAACCGGCTGAGAGAAAACAGTCTTTCACATTTCTATTGTGAATAGGCAACACTTTGTTCTGAGATTATGCACCTTGCTGGGGAGAGATTTTAAAGAGAAGTCTTGAGTTCCATACACAGCAGCATAACTCGAGCTTCTTACCAACACAGCATGGGTTATGTCTCTAGGACCCTCTGACTCTCCCAGTCAACTACATTATATTTACACGTTCCACGTGACAACATTTATGTGCTACATTGACATCGGTGTTTGCCACACACCCTCTGACTGACATATCCAATCCTGTGAATACATGATCAATGATGGACATCTTCATGAACAACCCTAGGCCCTCCCATTATCTTGTGATGTTTGCCAGACCCCTGTCACCTGTACTTGCGCTCTTACAATACATGTTATGGACCACATTCCAACACTAATTGTTCTATCCCATCCCAGATATTTGTCAGCTACATCATATATTTGCTTGTTACAAATGACTTCTCAAATTCCGTTCTGCAATTTATCATCAGTGCTAACCTTAATACAGAAGGTTAGAAAGGACGTTAACTTCTACTAATTGTTATAAAGTTGTAATATCAGCTCTAATATAAAGTTACTCATAGTTACACATAATACTACAATTCTGTGACAAAGCTGACAATTTTGGGAGCAACTTCCCCTAACTCGACCTTGAAAGGTCAAACAAAGACAGTCTCTCTTGTCTAGCAGCTGTCATTTACAACTTCTTATATTTGCACACTGTAAGATGGTTTCAACAGAAGTTTTAATACCAGGATGGCTTTTATTGTCAATATTTTAAAGACTTTTCATACTCATTCTCCTTACTAAATAAGAAAGCATCTATTCAAATCCAATTGATAGGAACGAAATTCTATCACTTTTACAGTCATTAAAAAGAAGCTTATTTGGACCCTTTAAGGTTCTACAGGACATGACCTCTCTCTCACCCTTGTCTTATCATTTTTCTCTGTCATCCTTCCTTTGTTCTTTCGGCTGTCAGTCAGGTTGTGAGAGTTTATTTTCTCACGGTCATGATGACTCTGTCTCACAATTGTTCCTGCCCTCCTTGCTATGTTAATTGTCTCTTGGTACTCTTTTTCAGAGGTCCATCTTATTTATGCTTTCTTGTTGTTCTAATCTCCCTGATGATTGAATGAAAGCACGTCTTTACTGCCTGTAGCTATTTATTTAAAGGAAATTCACTTGAATCCCTTAATGTTAGTTCGTCGGTTGCATTTATCATTTCAACATACCCGTCTTGGTGTATTTAATATGTCATGACAATTGCGTAACAAGTCTCGATTATTGTGGTATATAACCTTTCTTCTAATCTGTACTAAATAACAAACTTCAAACTAACTGGTACTAGGTGCTTATTAAGGTTGTCCTAGAGTGTTTATTGATACCAATCTCTGCATCCAAGGCTGACGACCTGGAGAAGTCTGCAATGTTTTTAACTTACATTTAAACCACTGTTATTGCACAAATGTATGTGTCTAGTCTGACATGCAATTATAATGATGTAACAGGCCTCATCGAAGATGGGACAAGCTTTCCCTTTCCATTTCATATTGAAATAGGCAATTTCAAATCGGACAGTTTCCATGCTGTGAAGGCTATGATTTGAGTTGCATTAAATCAGCTACAATTTTGTTTCAACCATCTTGTGTCAGCTAAACTTAAAAAAAACCGACAATACTCTTTGGAGGGTCGATGTGGACTTGTTGCGCCGAAAGGCCTGTTTCCACACTGCAGGGATTCTTAAGAAAAAAGGTCACCTCTCATTGTTCTATAACACACTCAGTACAAGCCTAATCTACTTAACCTCCCCTCATAAGAGTCCTTCCATACCTAGTATCAGCCTAGTGAATGTTCTCTGGTCTGCCTGCAATGCAGTGTATCCTTTCTGAGATAAGGAGCCCAAAACTGTTCACTGTATTCCATCTGTTCACTGACAAGTGCTTTCTATTGTTTAAGCAATTCTCCCTAATTTTATACTCCATTTCCCTTTGAAATAAAGGCCAATATTGTATTTGCCTTCCTAATACTTGGATGCTAGCTTTTTGTGATACCATGGATGAGGCGTCCCAATTTCATTGTTGTTCTACAGCTTTCTGCAGTCTTTCTCCATTTAAATAATATTCAGATCCTTCATTCTTCCTGCCAAAGTGCATAACATCACATTTCGCCACATTATATTCCAACTGCCCAAGGTTTTGTCCAGTCACGTAACCTGTCCATATCCCTCTCTAGACTTCCTGTGTCAACCTTCACCACTTGCCTTCCCACCTATCTCTGTAAACTTGGTTTACAGTTTCCTAATCAATGTATTTAATATGTTATAAACAGTATCCTTCAGTGCTCTAATTTCTTCCCACAGTCCAAAGATGTTGATTGGAGATGTTTCCTCCCACAGTCCAAAGAATTTGAATGCTGAATACAGGGTTAAAGACATGATTCTTGGCAGTGTGGAGGAACAGCGGGATCTTAGGGTCCGTGTACATAGCTCCCTCAAAGTTGCCACCCAAGTTGATTGGGTTGTTAAGAAGGCGTATGGTGTTTTTGCTTTTGTTAATAGGAGGATTGAGTTTAAGAGCTGAGAGGTTTTGCTACAGTTCTTTAAAACCCTGGTTAGACCACACTTGGAATATTGTGTCCAGTTCTGGTCGCATCATTATAGGAAGGAAGTAGTTGCTTTAGAGAGGGTGCAGAGGAGATTTACCAGGATGCTGCCTGGATTGGAGGGCTTGTCTTATGAAGAGAGATTGAGTGAGCTAGGGCTTTCCACACTGGAGAGAAGAAGGAAGAGAGGTGACTTGATGAAGGTGTACAAGGTAATGAGAGGCATAGATAGAGTGGATAGCCAGAGACTGTTTCCCCAGGGCAGAAATGGCTGTCAATGAAGAGTCATAATTTTAAGGTGATTGCAGGAGGTTTTAGGCGAGCTGTCAGAGGTAGGTTCTTTACACAGAGAGTGGTGGGTGCATGGAATGCACTGTCAGTGGTGGTAGTAGAGTCAGAGACATTAGGGACATTTAAGCGACTGCTAGACAAGCACATGGAAGGCATTGGAATAGTTCATATTTAGTAGGAAAATAATCTATTATTCTGTCAAGTTTTCATATAGAATTAAGTTGAAAGGGTTCAGAAAAGATTTACAAGGATTTTGCCAGGGTTGGAGGGTTTGAGCTATAGGGAGAGGCTGAATAGGCTGGGGCTATTTTCTCTGGAGTGTGGGAGGCTGAGGGGTGACCTCATAGAATTTATAAAATCATGAGGGGCATAGACAGGTTCAACAGACAAGGTTTTTTTCCCTGGGGTAGGTAGTCCAGAACTAGAGGGCATAGGTTTAGGGTGAGAGGGGAAAGATATAAAAAGGACCTAAGGGGCAACATTTTCACACACAAGGTGGTACATGTATGGAATGAGCTGCCAGAGGAAGTGGTGGAGGCTGGTACAATTGCAACATTTAAAAGGCATCTGGATGGGTATATGAATAGGAAGGGTTTGGAGGGATATGGGCTGGGTGCTGGCAAATAGGACTAGATTGGGTCAGGATATCTAGTTGGCATGGGAATGCTTTAGTTTTGGAAAGGTGTTGAATAAATACAAACTTAGAAAGGATAGAAAATACAAGGATCGTAAAAGAATGAAGGAAATCAAAGGGAAGGCATGAAAAGAAACATTAACAAGCAAGATAAAGAAAAACCCAAAGATGTTTTACCAGTATATATAGAGCAAAAGAATAGTTAAAGAAAAGATGGGACCTATCAGAGATGAATGGGTGAGCTTGCGTGATGATGCTGGGCATCTAGGAAGAATTATAAATAAACATTTTGTCATTGTATTCATAAAGGAAAGGGATACTCCAAGAGGAGCAGTATGAAATATTGAGGAAAATAATAGTAATGAGAGAGGAAGTGTTAGGGGATTTGGAATCCTTGAAAATGGATAGGTTGCCAGGACCAGATGGATGTTGAAGGAGGTCAGGGAGGAAATAGCACACACTCTGAGGATTATTTTCCAACCTTCACTGGATACAGGTGAGGTGCCAGAGGACTGGAGGAAAGCAAATGTGGTTTCGTTGTTCAAAAAGAGTACAAAGGAAATACCAAATAATTACTTTGGTGATGGGCAAATTGTTAGAATCAATGCTGAGAGGTTAGCTAAATAGTCACTGAGAAAGGCGTGGACTAGTCAGCAGTAGCCAGCATGCCTTTGTTGAGGGAAGGTCATGCCTTTCAAATTTGATTGAATTTTCTGAGGAACTGACAAGGTGGGGTTGATGAAGATTGTGCAATGGATGTTGTCAGAGTGGATCTTAGTTAGGCAAGGTCTCACATGGCAGACAGTGATGTGAAAGCCCATAGGATACCAAATAATGTATTGAATTGGATCCAAAGTTGGTTTAGTAACAGGAAACAAAGACTTGTTGAATTTCAGTTTCTAATCTCCAGCATCTCCAGCGTACCTTGGGTTCTTTTTTGTTATTTAGTGCTAAAGAAATACAAATTATTGTCAATCTAGACAGGTATCAATGTTCTTCCTTGCTGGAGGAATGATCTGTAAGTTTTGACTCAACAGGAGCACCTACACCACAGCGACACAGCAGTGGTTCAACAAACACAAACATAGTCATCTCCACAGGTGCTTGGGGATCGGCAACATATTACTGGTCGTAGAGATATACATCACGGAAACAGACCTTTCGGGCCAAAGTGTCTGCCAACTGGATGTCCTAACCTAATCTAGTCCCATTTGCCAGCACTTGGCCCATATCCCTCTAAACCCTAGTTATTCATATCCCCATCCAGATGCCTTTTAAATGTAATTGTACTAGCCTCCACCACTTCCTCTGGCAGCTCATTCCAGACATGCACCACCCTCTGTGTGAAAAAGTTGCCCCTGAGCTTCCTTTTAAAATTTTCCCCTCTCACCCGAAACCTATGCCCTCTAGTCCTGGACATCCCCATCCCAGGGAAAAGACCTTGTCTATTGACCATATCCATGCCCTTTATTAAAAATAACACAGTGCCAGGTTATAGACCAACAGGTTTAGTTGGAAGCACGAGCTTTCAAAAGCTCGTGCTTCCAACTAAACCTGTTGGTCTATAACCTGGTGTTGCGTGGGGTTTTTTTTGGCATTGTACACCCCAGTTCAACATGGACATCTCCAAATCATGCCCTTTATGATTTTATGAACCTCTGTAAGATCACTCCTCAGCCTCTCCCTGTAGCTCAAATCCTCCAACCCTGACAACATCATGGTAAATCTTTTCTCGTTAGAAATGCTCAAACCCCAAAACTCAATTGCTGAAATCCACCCCCACACAGAAAATGGAAACCATCCCCAGCCCACAGTGTTCCCCATCTACAGAAGAGTAGGGGGGGGGGCAGTGCGCAGGCGCGCACAGAGCATGCGCAGAGTGGGTAATGGCGAGGAACGGAGGTATCTTTTTTCGGATGCGGGAACGGTGAGGCTCAGGCAGGGATCGAGAGAGCCGAGGACGAAGGGGCGGCCAAGCTTTGTGAAGACCTTACGTCAATCGCAAACCCACCGAATGAGAAGCTCCGTCTCGGTCGTATGCGCCAAACGGCGCGTCAAGTCCAGGCTTCATCCTCAGTAATAGGCCCCGGGGAAACCGCCATCTTTATTCGGGGCACTGGGCGATAGGGCGCAAGTTGTGTGGCCATTTTTGTTGGGGGCAATGTTTGGCATCCAGTAATAGGAAATGTCGAGCTTGCTGTAGGAACCATAGAATCCCTCGTGTGGAAACAGGGCGTTCAGCCCAACAAGTCCACACCGACCTCCAAAGTAACATACCCAGACCCATTACTCTACATTTACCCCTGACTAATGCACCTAATCTACACACCCCGAACACTATGGTCAATTTAACATAGCCTATCCACCCTAACCTGCACATCTTTGGAGTGTGGGAGCAAATCAGAGCACTCGGAGGAAACCCATGCAGACACGGGGAGAATGTGCAAACTCCGCACAAATAGTCGCCCGAGGCTGGAATCAAATGAGGGTCCCTGGCGCTGTGAGGCAGCAGTGCTAACCGCAGAGCCACCGTGCCACCCACTATGTAGACAAGTTGTCATAGAGTCATACAACACAGAAACAGACCCTGTGGTCCATCTCGTCAATGCCAACAAAGTTTCCCAAACTAAACACAGTCCCACTTATCTGCATTTGGCCCATGCCCCTCCAAACCTTTCCTATTCATGTACCTGTCCAAATGTCTTTGAAAAGTCATAACTGTACCTGCATCCACCACCACCTCGAGCAGATCATTCCACATACATACCATCTCTGCATGAAAAGGTTGCCTCTCAGGTCCTTTTTAAGTCTTTCCCCTCTTACCTTAAATGTATGCTCCTGCACTTTGGGCTCCCCCACCCTGAGAAAAAGAGCTGAGCTATTCACCCTATCCATGCCCCTTATGATTTTATAAATCTTATTGTTGTGGTTCTGTTCGCCGAACTGGGAATTTGTGTTGCAGACGTTTTGTCCCCTGTCTAGGTGACATCCTCAGTGCTTGGGAGCAACCTGTGAAGCGCTTCTGTGATCTTTCCTCCGGCATTTGTAGTGGTTTGAATCTGCCGCTTCCGATTGTCAGTTCCAGCTGTCCATGGCAGTGGTTGGTATATTGGGTCCAGGTCGATGTGCTTATTAATTGAATCTGTGGATGAGTGCCATGCCTCTAGGAATTTCCCTGGCTGTTCTCTGTTTGGCTTGTCCTATAATAGTAATGTTGTCCCAGTCGAATTCATGTTGCTTGTCATCTAAATGTGTGGCTACTAAAGATAGCTGGTTGTGTTGTTTCATGGCTAGTTGGTGTTCATGGATGCGGATCGTTAGCTGTCTTCCTGTTTGTCCTATGTAGTGTTTTGTGCAGTCCTTGCATGGGATTTTGTACACTACATTGGTTTTGCTCATGCTGGGTATTGGGTCTTCATTCTGGTGAGTTGTTGTCTGAGAGTGGCTGTTGGTTTGTGTGCTGTTATGAGTCCTAGTGGTCACAGTAGTCTGGCTGTCAGTTCGGAAATGCTCTTGATGTATGGTAGTGTGGCTAGTCCTTTGGGTTGCGGCATGTCCTCATTCTGTTGTCTTTCTGTGTGTGTGGCTTTCCTGTATACCTTTGTGGTGAATTCTCCGTTCGGTGTTCTCTGTATCATCACGTCTAGGAATGGGAGTTGGTTGTCCTTTTCTTCCTCTCTAGTGAATCGGATTCCTGTGAGTGTGGTGTTGATGATCCGGTGTGCGTTCTCTATTGCTATGTTTTTAATGATTACAAAGGTACATCCACATATCTGACCCAGAGTTTGGGTTGAATTTGCGGTAAGACTGTTTGTTCTAATCTTTGCATTACCGCTTCTGCTATGAGTCCAGAGATGGGTGAGCCCATGGGTGTGCCGTTGATTTGTTCATATATTTGGTTGTTGAATGTGAAGTGTATTGTGAGGCACAGGTCCAGTAGTTTGAGTATGCCGTGTTTGTTGATAGGAACACGGAGAATTCGCCACAGGAAAGCCACACACAGAGACCAAGTCCTGAACTACAAAAGCAACCACCCCGACACACACAAAAGAAGTTGCATCAAGACACTATTCAAAAGGGCCACAACACACTGCAATACACCAGAACTGCAAAAAGAGGAAGAACACCTATACAATGTATTCACCAAAAACGGATTCCTGCGCAATTTCATCAACAGATGCCTAAGGGAAAGACAACGGAATGAGGACATGCCACAACCCAAAGGACTAGCCACACTACCATACATCAAGAGCATTTCCGAACTGACAGCCAGACTACTGCGACCACTAGGACTCATAACAGCACACAAACCAACAGCCACTCTCAGACAACTCACCAGAACGAAGGACCCAATACCCAGCATGAGCAAAACCAATGTAGTGTACAAAATCCCATGCAAGGACTGCACAAAACACTACATAGGACAAACAGGAAGACAGCTAACGATCCGCATCCATGAACACCAACTAGCCATGAAACAGCACGACCAACTATCCTTAGTAGCCACACATGCAGATGACAAGCAACATGAATTCGACTGGGACAACATTACTATTATAGGACAAGCCCAACCGAGAACAGCCAGGGAATTCCTAGAGGCATGGCACTCATCCACAGATTCAATCAATAAGCACATCGACCTGGACAGCTGGAACTGACAACCGGAAGCGGCAGATTCAAACCACTACAAATGCCGGAGGAAAGATCACAGAAGCGCTTCACAGGAGGCTCCCAAGCACTGAGGATGTCACCTAGACAGGGGACGAAACGTCTGCAACACAAATTCCCAGTTTGGCGAACAGAACCACAACAACGAGCACCCGAGCTACAAATCTTCTCACAGATTTTATAAACCTCAATAAAGTCACCCCTCAGCCTCTGACTGGGGAAGAAAGCCCCAGCCTGTTCACCCTCTCCTTATAACTCAAAACCACCAATCCCGGCAACCTCCTTGTAAATTGTTTCCACACTGTCTGAAGTTTAATCACATCTTTCCTACAGAACAGTATGCAGTATTCTAAAATGGTCTCATCAATGACTTGCACAGCTGCATCATGACATCCCAACTCCTGTACTCAGTGTTGCCACCAATGAAGGTGAGTGTGCCCAACACCTTCTTCACCACACTGTCTCTCTGCAACACCACTTCAAGGAACAATGCGGCTGCACCCCGAGGTCTGTTTGTTCAGAAACACTCAGTCGGTCCCGACCATTAATTGTATAAGTCCTGCCCTGGTTTGCATAACCAAAATGCAACACCTCACATTTTGATAAATTAAACTCCATCTGCCATTGTAACCTGGTATTTCGAGGACGTGAAGGTTTGGGAGATTCTGTCAAAGTTCTGGTTAACTTGGAGGTAATATGAAATACTTCCCAGCCTTTCCCAATTCTCTCTGCCTTCTCCCATTGAGACTAAAGCAGGCTGGGTGACAGGTTTACCTTCTGTGGTGCACATCACTTGGGCCTTGTTCCAACTTAACTATTTTGGTCGCTTTTGTGGATGTTCTCTCACACCCTATTTTCTGTTTTAAATCAATTTGCAGGGTATGATAAGAGGCAGATTTGTATTCGGGAAACTGAAAACTCAACAGTTTGTTGTAACCTGAAAATCGTCAGATTTGGAAAATGGAAGGAAAAAACACCATTCACAGTGGTGAGAAATCATACACGTGTTCTGTGTGTGGACGAGGCTTTAACCAGTCATCTGGCCTGTCAGGACATAAATGGAGTCACCGTGGGGAGAAACCATGGAAGTGTGCGGACTGTGGGAAGGGATTCATTTCCCCATCAAGGCTGGAAGCTCATCGACGCATCCACACTGGGGAGAGACCATTCACTTGTACTGAGTGTGGGAAGGGATTCACTCAGTTGTCCCACCTGCTGTCACACCAGCGAATTCACACTGGGGAGAGGCCATTCAGCTGCTCCGAGTGTGGGAAGGGATTCACTCAGTCAACCCACCTGCTGACACACCAGCGAGTCCACACCGGGGAGAGGCTGTTCACCTGCTCCAAGTGTGGAAAGGGGTTCACAGCCTCGTCTATCCTGCTGAGACACCAGCGGGTTCACTCTGACGAGCGACCTTATAAGTGTCCGGACTGCGGGAAGTGCTACAAAAGCTCTGAGGAATTGATGTCCCATCAACGTGTTCACACTGATGAGAGACCGTTCAGATGCTCTCACTGTGGGACAGGATTCAGGTTATCATCACATCTCACTGTCCATCAGCGAGTTCACACTGGGGAGAGGCTGTTCACCTGCTCTGAGTGTGGGAGGGGATTCAGTGAATCATCTACCCTTCTGAGACACCAGCTTGTCCACACCAATGAGAGATTGTTTAAATGCCCAGACTGCGGCAAGTGCTACAAAAGCTCTGGAGACCTGATGTCCCATCAACGCATTCACACTGACGAGAGGCCGTTCAGATGCTCTCACTGTGGAACTGGGTTCAAGCACACATCTCACCTCACTGTCCACCAGCGAATTCACACCGGGGAGAGACCATTTACTTGTTCACAGTGTGGGAAGGGATTCACTCAGTCAGCTCATCTGTTAAGACACCAGCAAGTTCACAAGCAGTTACAGTGATTGGATTTGGTTTTTAATTCCGACACTAGAAGCGTTGATAACTGATAAAGAGAGAGTATTGGATAGTCTGTCTGTCCTTAAAGTTAGCAAGCCACTGGCTTATTATGATGGAACCAAAGATACTGAAGGAAGTGAATTCCAGACGCCATGTCCTCATTTAAACAGATGATGTAAAAATAAGCCCACCAACTGCAGGTCAGTTGGTGAAACTTCAGTGCTTCGGAAATTGCGAGAAACGATTTAGGTCAAAATTAACAGTCATGTGGACAATCACGGAGGGGAGTTACCATAGCTCTTACAAGGGAAAGCCCCATTTTAACAAACATATTGGAGTTTTTTCACAGAAGTTATGGAGCAAGCTGATCACGGCAATGCAGCTAATGCACGTGGACTTCCAGAAGGCATATGAGACAGGGAAACACACCAGATGTTGTGAGCAAAGTTGGAGCTAATGGCATAAAAGGGATAGTAGCAACATAGATACAGGAAACTCAGAGTTGTAGGTAGCGCCTTTTTTCTGGAATATGGACAGGTTTGTAGTGGAGGTCCCACGCATTTAGAGCATTTACTTTTCCTAACATATGTTGTCACTTTAAAAGCAATTTCCGTACATGTTTATCTCCAAGTATGTATCTATTTAGTGAATATTTAATACATATTAAACAGACGAAAAAAGAAGCTGTGATAATCATGTGTCTGGACTTAGTAAACATTTGGAAATATCTTCAAAGGTTGAAGGACAATCAGCATCACATGAACCTCCTCATCAGATCCAAATATTAAAATATTCTGTTATAAACTGCCACAGAGTCAGATTGTCTCTGATGTAAACCTCAACACAGAAGAATTACAAGTTATTCCTTTCTTGGAAGGGAATACATGAATCTCTCTGCTTAGTTTCTGAGATGGCCCATAACCAATTGTCTGTCTGCAATGATGTGGAGGTGCCAGTGTTGGACTGGGGTGGACAAAGTTAGAAGTCACACAACACCAGGTTATAGTCCAACAGGTTTATTTGAAATCACAAGCTTTCGGAGCACTGGTCCTTTGTCAGGTGAAGTCATGATACTGACATGAAGTGATTTCAAATAAACCTGTTGGACTACAACCTGATGTTGTGTGACTTCTGACTTAGTCTATCTGCAAAGCATAATTGAATCTTGCGTTTAACAGTTTTCAACCACACCACCTCCCACATGCAGAAGCCGGGTCACACGACACTCAGTGCTGCATTTGACTAATGTTTAACAATCAGTCAAGGGGTCAGTTTTGCTTCATAACAATTTCAAAACCCATAACTGCTAAGTGGTTTGGTGTGAGTGGCCTGTACAAAGCAGCAAAGTACAGCAATTTAGTGTCCTCTGCAAGGAATCAATGTCCTTTCCTTAAAACAATGAAGTAGAAATTAGATTCCTGCAACACTCTTGAGATGACTTTTAAAGAAACATCAAAAGAAGAATGTGTCCACAACTCCTGAATTGTCAAGCCAATAAACCAAGCCCACAAAGGAATTCCAGACTACTAACTTCAGCTGTTTTTTTTTTGTTGGACATTGTTAATTTGGTAACACTTGGTTGTTTTTATACTACTGTGATTGCTCGATTAACATTCTCTTTATCCTTTTCAATTTGTATCTCCCCGTGCAATTTTGTGAGCTTGCTCGTGTCACAAAGGAACTCTCCCACCAAGTCTGAAAATATGTCAAATACACTCTATTTCTGATGTAATGTTTACAATGTAATGTTTGCGGCTCTTACAAAGTCACAGAGTGTAAACAAAGGCCGTGGAGAAACACAGACATTCTTTCACTCTTTTATTAAACGACCTGCATTGACAGCTGGTGAAGACACGAAGAGAGATTAGTTTTAAAACTTGTAATTCGCTATAACATCAGTAAAATCAGTCGACAAAAGTCGTCATTGGTCTCAATCCGAAATAGAAATCATTTTGATTTGACTGTGTTACACTGGTGTCAAGATTAGAGTGGTGCTGGAAAAGCACAGCAGGTTCGGGCAAAAGCCCTTCATCAGGAATGAGCTAATTCTTGATGAAGGGATTTTGCTCAACGTCAATTTTCCTGCTCCTCGGATGCTGCCTGACCTGCTGTGCTTTTCCAGCACCATTCTAATCTCCAGCATCTGCAGAACCTACTTCTGTCTGATATAGGCGGTTAGTCTGACCAGTTAGGGCTGCAACAGTGGTATCTTCCTGACAATGTGGACAATTGCCTAGGCAAATTTGCCTGATCAGTCCAGCCCTACTCATCAGCGAACTGTTGGAAGTCTTAACTAAGAAATAGCACTTACACAGCAGTAACCTGCTTCCCAGTTTGGGGTTTGCCCAGGCCCACATGGGTTCTGCCTTCAATATAGCCTTGGTCAAAAGGCAATCTTTTGTGATGGTCAAAAGAGATGAACTCAAAAGATGAGATGTGAGTGACTGCTCTTAGCATCAAGGCAGCAACTCTCCTAAGGGGCTGGCATTAACTGCATACTTTTCTCATGCATCACCTCACACTTGTCTGGATTAAAATCCATCAGCCATTTCTCTGCCCAACTTTCTAATTGATCTATATCCTGCTATATCTTTGGTAACCTACCTCACTATCCACAACTCCAGCAAATTTCATGTCGTCTGCAAACCAACTAGTCAAATCACCTACATTTTCATCCAAATAATTTATCTACATATATATTACAAACAACAGAGCTCCCTGCACTGATCCTGGTGGAACACAACTGGTCACAAATCTCGGGCAGAAAATAGCTGTCCACAACTACCCTCTGGCTTCTATGATCAAACCTACGGATTGATCATACTACGGATCCCATGCAACTTTATCTTCTGGACCAGCCCACCTTGAGGATCTTGTCAAATGCTTTCAAAATGTCCATGTCGACAACATCCATTGCTCTACCCTGCTCAATCATATTTGCCACTTCCTTAAAAAGCACAGTGGCTCAGTAGGTAGCACTGTTTCCTCACAGTGCCCGTGACCCAGGTTTGCTTCCACCCTTGGACTGGAGGTTGGAGTTTGCATGGAGTTACCTCCCACAGTCCAAAGATGTGCAAGTCAAGTGGATTGGACCAGGCTAAATTTCCTGTGGTGTCCGGGGATGTGTGGGTGAGGTGCATTAGCCTTGGAGAAGTGCTGGATTGCAGGGTCTGGGAAGGGAGGGGTGGATCTGGGTGGGACACACTTCAGGCGGTCAGCGTGGACATGATGGACCGAACAGCCTGCTTCCGCACTGTCGGGGTTCATAATGGAAGGTCTACGTTGTGTGTGTAGTTTTTTGATTTGGCATTGCTAATTAAGCCTCCCATCCCCGGTCCGTCGCAGCGGTAAAGGAAAGTACGAGCGGAGCCTGACACATGGCGGATCGCTGACCCAGCATTCCGTGCGGGCGGGAAAGCCCCCTGTCCACAAAGAGGAAGAGCGGGTGCGCAGGCGCAGTGCTGAACCGAGGACGGGGACTGCACAAGGGAGAGGGTGATGCTGGTGAATGGAGGGATGTTCCTCCCGATGCACAAGCGGAAGAGGATGAGGTCCAGCGGGCTGCTCCCGACACTTTGACGGGGAGGCATCGTTATCGTTTTTTTGCAAAACCTGGAAAAAACTTGGAAGTTTGCCCCGAGTGACGGGTCAAGTGGCTGCCTCCTACCTACAGGGGCACCCCCCCCCCAATGGTGTGGTTGCCATCTTTATTGAGGGCACTGGGTGGTAAGGTGCGTGCCTTTTGTTTTTTTGTTAGGGGGCAATGTTTGGAATGACCGGGTCACAGTCCAACAGGTCTATTTGGAAGCACAAGCTTTCGGAGTGCAGCTCCTTCGCCCCTGCGTTTGACAGGACTTGAATGCAAAAACAGGGATGTGCTTCTTGAGGCTCTGCTCAGGCCCACGTTTGGAGTATTGTTGCACGGTTTTGGGCTCCACATTCTCAGGAAGAATGTACTGGCCCTGGAGCGTGTTCAGAGGAGGCTCGCGAGAATGGTCCCAGGAATGAAAAGCTTAACATATGAGTACCATTACATAGATTCCCTACATGTGGAAACAGGCTCTTCAGCCCACCAACCTTCTGAAAAGTAATCCACCCAGGCCCATTCCCCTACCCTATATTTACCCCCGTATAATGCACTTAATCTATACATCCCTGAGCACCATGGGCAATTTAGCATAGAAAATTCACCTAACCTACACATTGTGGGAGGAAACCAGAGCAGCCAGAGGAAACCCATGCAGACACAGGGAGAATGTGCAAACTCCAGACAGTCATCTGAGGCTAGAATTGAACCTGGGCCCTTGGCACTGTGCAACATCAGTGCTAACCACTGAGCCACTGTGCTGCCCCATTTGAGGTCTAGATTCAATGGAGTTTAGAAGGATGATGGGAGATCAAATTGAAACTGACAGAATTCCGAATAGCCTGGACACAGTGGACGTTGGGAAGATGTTTCCATTGGTAGAAGAGGCTAGGATCCAAGCACACAGCCTTAGAGTTAAAGGAAGACCTTTTACAATGGAGTTAAGGAGAAACTTCTTCAGTCAGACAGCGGTGAATCTATGGATTTCATTGCCACAGAAGGTTGTGGACCCAGGTCACCGAGTATATTTAAGACTGAGATGGATAGGTTCTCGAGTATCAACGGGTTCAAGAGTTATGGGGAGAAAGTGGGAGAACAGGGTTGCGACTGAATGGCAGAGCAGACTTGATGGGCTGAATGGCCCAGTTTCTGCTCCTATGTCTTATGGTCTTAGGTAACTAGTGGGGCAGGATCATAGAACACAGAATTTATAAGTAAAAGATCCAAATCTCATTCAACTGATGCAGTGTTTTGAACAAACCTCAATTGCTGTTAAGTCTTTAATCACTTAGAATGGGGATGCAAGTTTCAATTGATTAATATGTAAATCCCAGCATTTCTTTTAAATCACAGCCCTGAGATACCTTAAGGTTTTATCAGTATATTAAAAAAAGATGTCTCAGCTCAGACAATGCATTAAAGGTATGAGGTTAGTGCATTGTCTGAGCTGAGATGTCACTTTTTTACTGTACAGATAAAACCTTAAGTTATCTCAGGGCTGTGGCTTGAAAGAAATTCTGGGTTTTACATATTAATCAATTGAAACCTCCATCCCCAATCTGAGTGATTAAACACTTAATATCAATCTAGGTTTGTTCCATACACCGCATCAGTTTTATGACACTTTGATCTTTTTACTATAAATTGTGTCCTATGATCCTGCCCTACTTAGCTACCTGATGGAGCATTTTCTGAATGCTTGTACTTTCAAATAAACCTGTTGGTCTATAACCTGGTGTTGTGCAATTTTTAACTTTGTCTACTCCAGTCTAACACTGGCATCTCCCCATCATGGAATGACCAGCAGGACTGCCCATTGTTCAGAACGGCGACAACATGTCTATCAAGCTGCAAGAGCTTTTCACACATCACTTTATTGATGAGGCACAGCAGCAACACAGAAGGGAAGAAAAGGAACTAAATTCTTCCTTCTGAGTCGCACCACCTCATGGGACTTGCTGTTCAATGCATCCAAAAAATTGTCGCTCTGTTCAATCACATGGAGGCTCTGAGCAGAAACTCATGACCCTCATGGGACTGCTGACAGCGATGAGGGGCAATGTGCATCAGGGAGCATGTCCAGTCACCCTGGCCAGAAAGAGGGAATCTTCTGAATATCTCCAACCTGGACTGAGAGTTTTTTGAATTTGAAAACTCCTTTGACAGGGGCTTGAGAAAGGGATGATTTACACACAGCAAACTCAAACTGCAAGAAATGTTTGTCACTTCTGAATGTCTATCCTGGACTGATAGTGATGGGTTTTCTGAACTTTGATTTGCAGCGCATTACAAGAGAATTTGCTGACAAGAAAATGAAACCATAAAATCTGACAGAATCACTCAATTCTTCAGGACATTGATATTATCAGTCTTTGAGGTAAACATTGAGGGCCAGTTCATTACCACTAGATGCATAACATATTTTCCTTACACCCCCTATCCACCTGCCCTACAGTGTATCTTAAATCTAGCATGCTGACAATGGGACTAGATTAATTTAGGATATCTGATTGGCATGGATGACTTGGAATGAAGGGTGTGTTTCCATGCTGTGCAACTCCATGACTCTGTCACATATTAGTTTCATGATCAACTAATGGGAATAGCTTTTTACTTCACCTAAATGTATCCTAAACCCCAGTGCGTCTAACATTTTGCAACTCAAGTACCCCCCCCCCTTCCCCCACAAATGAATCATTCTGGTAAATCTCCTCTGCTCCCTCTCAGGGACTTTCCCATCCTTCACAATGTGTGGCGACCCCTGGTTTGCGCAGATCCAGATGCTCTGTGTTCTTGTGCACAAAGTCATCACACCGCATGCTGACATTGTCCTCGGGCATTTCCTCAAACGTAACTTTTTTTTTCTCTCTGACTCCAGTGTTTCTGATATCTTTCAGACTGCAGGCTCCAGCGGAAGGTTTTCAAAATGGGAACAGCAATTGTTTCAGAGATGACTGTTTGTAAGCATTCCTCGAAAGTTTCGAAGTTTTAGTGCTGCACTGTATTATCTGTGAGAGTTCCCAAACTTCAGAGTCTGGTACGGATTCTATGCTGTGGATCTGAATCCATGTCTGTTGATGGCTCTGTTTGACCTGTACTCTCCCTGATTGCATCTATCGCTGTGCAACTTCCTCTGTCTCTAATAATGGGTGCATTGTAACTCTGTTTATTAGTTTGCTGTTACTTTGACTGAATGTATTTAAATGCTATCTGTCCACTGACCTGCTCCAAACATAGGTATTGTTCTCTGGTTTTCTACAGTCTTCCAGTTTTGAGCTGATATTGAACATAAAATTCTGCACCATTTTTAACTGCTTGTAATTCATTCTGCTCCCACTGAAAGGTTAACTTGTTTCCTTTCGCCGCAGATTGCCTGACCCATTGACTACTTACAGAATTTGCATGCTTGATTTCAGATTTCCAGCGGCTGTGACGTTGTGCTATCGTTGTATCCCAGGCCTCCTGAGTAAGAGCTTTTCAGAAAAGGGTGGTTTTCAGCCTGTCGTGGCTGCGTTGGCTCTTGGCGAGAGTAAGACAAGCTCATCCTACCCTTCACTAACCGGTCCAGCGCATATTGCCAAAATACAGTTGCGCACAGAGAAGAGAGTGTTTGCCTATCTTGAGTCGCTGCAGTCCGTGTGGTGAACGTGCTTCCAAAATTTCTGTTAGGTAAGAGGTTAACAGAATTTTCACCCAGAGAGGATGAAGAAGGGTGATATATATCCACATAATTAACACAGTAAATGAAATCTGGCCAGTGTGAACTCATTGCTGAGAGGCTTGGAGATGATGGTCTTCCTGACCAGCAGCTGCTTTTATCTTGTTCGGTGGTGAGGTCAATGGGTTTGGGAGATTTGCCAAATTTTGCAGGGCATTCGATTCCTCATCACAGAATCATATTGAGGCACTTCGATTCTGTACCATGATAAAGATACTGTTCCCACTTGCCCACACTAGACCCATTGTTGCAAATGGGTGAAGTCAGTCTCCTGCTCCCCTCCCCAGTCTCTCTGTCTGGTCCCAGGGTCTTGTTCAGGCCCA
Source organism: Chiloscyllium plagiosum (assembly GCF_037043375.1). NCBI lineage: Eukaryota > Metazoa > Chordata > Chondrichthyes > Orectolobiformes > Hemiscylliidae > Chiloscyllium > Chiloscyllium plagiosum. The sequence goes on from NW_028270165.1 coordinate 31,453,927, forward strand.
TTGGGTTGGCAGTTGAAAAGGGTGTTGCTGGAAAAGCACAGCAGGTCAGGCAGCATCCAAGGAGCAGCAGAGTCAACGTTTCAGGCGTAAGCTTGAAATTCAGAAATTCCTGATGACGGGCCTACGCCCGAAACTTGACTCTTCTGCTCCTCGGAGAAAGCGAGGACTGCAGATGCTGGAGAGTCAGCGTTCAGGGTGTGTTGCTGGCAACGCAGAGCCGATTCCTGAAGAAGGGCTTTTGCCCGAAACGTCGATTCTCCTTCTCCTTTGATGCTGCCTGACCTGCTGCTCTTTTCCAGCATCACATTTTTAAGTTCTGATCTCCAGCATGTCAGATTAGATTAGATTACGTACAGTGTGGAAACAGGCCCTTCGGCCCAACAAGTCCACACCGCCCTACCGAAGTCTCACCCATACCCCTACACATCTACCCCTTACCTAACACTATGGGCAATTTAGCATGGCCAATTCACCTGACCTGCACATCTTTGGACTGTGGGAGGAAATTGGAGCACCCGGAGGAAACCCACGCAGACACGGGGAGAATGTGCAAACTCCACACAGTCAGTCGTCTGAGGCGAGAATTGAACCCGGGTCTCTGGTGCTGTGAGGCAGCAGTGCTAACCACTGTGCCACCCTCTGCAGTCCTCACTTTCTCCCAACGCAGAGCGGGGTCAGGCAGCATCCGAGGAGCAAGGGGGGGGAAATCGATGTTTCGGGCATTAGCCCTTTCATCAGGAATTAGGGTTGCTTCCTGATGAAGGGCTTATGCCCGAAATGTCGATTTTCCCCCCCTTGCTCCCTGGGATGTTGCCTGACCCTGCTGTGCTTTGCCAGCGCCGCACTTTTAGGCTCTGACTCTCCTCGCGTTCTCCCCTTTGGGACGGCAAGTTCTGCCCTCGCCTGGAGAAGGTCGGTGAACCAGCCCAGCCGCTTTCATAGTCACTCCATCCCTTTGCAAATGACTGGCTTCGATCAGCGCAATTCCTCAACCCGCCTGTGCATTTTGTTTTTGTGGGTGTGTGGGTGTGGCTGTGGGTTGTCTCTCGCTGCACAGTTCTCATTTCTAATTCATTTCACAGGGAAGGATTGGCGGCGCCGGGTCTCGAAGCCAAAGCGTCGCATTCCGGAAACCCCCTTGGCAGGACCCGAACGCCGCCAGTGTTGGAAAATGCCGCGAGGGAGCGCCGCTCACCGGGCAGAGAGGCCGTGGAAGTGCAGGGAGTGTGGGAAGGGGTTCGGCTACCCCTCGCAATTGGAAACCCACCGGCGGAGTCACACCGGCGAGAGGCCGTTCGCCTGCCGCGACTGCGGCAAGGCCTTCACCGAATCCTCCTCCCTGCAGAAGCACCAGCGCGTTCACACGGACGAGAGGGAGTTCCAGTGCGCCGACTGCGGCAAGGCCTTTAAGAACCAGCACGCACTGAACGGGCACCTGCAGGCCCACGTCGGCTTCACCCCGTTCGGCTGCGCCCAGTGCGCGAAGAGGTTCCGGACGTCGACCCAGCTGCTGAGGCACCAGCCGGTCCACACCGACGAGAGGCCGTACCAGTGCCCGGTCTGCGGGAAGCGCTACAAGGTCGCCCGGGACCTGACGCTGCACCGGCGCGCCCACGCCGACGAGAGGCCGTACCGGTGCGCGGGCTGCGGGGCCGGCTTCAGGCGCTCCTCCGAGCTCGCCGCGCACCGGCGGGTTCACACCGGGGAGAGGCCCTTCGCCTGCTCCCAGTGCGGCCGGGCCTTCGCCCAGCTGGCCACCCTCCGCAACCACAGGCGGGTGCACTCCCAGGACCGGCCGTTCGCCTGCTCCGCGTGCGGGAAGGGCTTCAGCCGCTCGTGCACCCTGCTGACCCACCAGCGCGTGCACACCGGCGAGAGGCCCTTCCGGTGCCCGGACTGCGGCAAGTGCTTCAAAAGTTCCGGGGACCTGATGGGCCACCAGCGCGTGCACACCGACGAGAGGCCCTTCCGGTGCGCGCGCTGCGGGGCCGGCTTCAGGCGGTCCTCCCAGCTGACCGTGCACCGGCGGGTTCACACCGGGGAGAGGCCCTTCGTCTGCTCGGTGTGCGGGAGGGGGTTTAATCAAACCTCCAACCTGCTGAGGCACCAGCGGGTTCACCGGTAACAGCAGGGGCTGAATCATATAATCCCCTGCAGCGTAGAAACAGACCCTCCGGCCCAACAAGTCCACACCCCATACCCTATTGTCCCTTATTTACCCCCTGACTAACGCACCTAACCTACACATCTCTGAACACTATGGGCAATCGAGCATAGCCAATTCACCCTGACCTGCACATCTTTGGATTGTGGAAGGAAACCCATGCAAACACAGGGAGTCGAAGGCTGGAATCGAACCTGGGTCCCTGGCGCTGTGAGGCAGCAGTGCAAACCATTGAGCCACCGTCCCGCCCCTGTTCGAATTCGTATGAGCCCCTATGACGTCCCTTTCTTCTGTCTATTCTGTCTGCAAATCTTGTTTCTGAATTTAAATCCACGTATGATCTGTGCTGGACTGACCATGAACAGACAAACAGGTCATAGCCCAGTCCTGCAACTGTACAGTGACAGGAGGAAGTCTGTTCTGTAATGCAAGGATGAGGCTGGGTATGCTCTGAAAGTTGGTAATCTTACCTATGGACTATTTGATAGAGGGGCTGTCCCAAGCTGTCTATATCCATCAGACATTGAAGGAATCGCACTTAAAGTAAGCTCACCTCGGGCTCTGCTCCCTGCTGTGATGAACATTCAGTGTCTAGTTACAAGTGGACCCCAGTTACAAGTGGAGTTCCGCAGGGATCAGTTCTGGGTCCTCTGCTGTTCGTAATTTTTATTAATGACTTGGATGAGGGAGTCGAAGGGTGGGTCAGTAAATTTGCAGATGATACGAAGATTGGTGGAGTTGTGGATAGTGAGGAGGGCTCTTGTCGGCTGCGAAGGGACTTGGATATGATGCAGAGCTGGGCTGAGGAGTGGCAGATGGAGGTCAACCCTGCCAAGTGTGAGGTTGTCCATTTTGGAAAGACAAATAAGAATGCGGAATACAGGGTTAACGGTAGGGTTCTTAGTGAGGTGGAGGAACAGAGGGATCTTAGGGTCTATGTTCATAGATCTTTGAAAGTTGAAAGAGCTTGTAAGAAGGCCTATGGTATATTAGCGTTCATTAGCAGAGGGATTGAATTCAAGAGTCGTGAAGTGATGTTGCAACTGTACAGGACTTTGGTTAGGCCACATTTGGAGTACTGTGTGCAGTTCTGGTCGCCTCACTTTAGGAAAAATGTGGAAGCTTTGGAGAAGGTGCAGAGAAGATTTACCAGGATGTTGCCTGGAATGGAGAATAGGTCGTACGAGGATAGGTTGAGAGTGCTAGGCCTTTCCTCGTTGGAACAACGAAGGATGAGGGGTGACTTGATAGAGGTTTATAAGATGATCAGAGGAATAGATAGAGTAGACAGTCAGAAACCTTTTCCCCGGGTACAACAGAGTGTTACAAGGGGACATAAATTTAAGGTGAAGGGTGGAAGGTATAGGGGAGATGTCAGGGGTGGGTTCTTTACCCAGAGAGTGGTGGGGGCATGGAATGCGCTGCCTGTGGGAGTGGTAGAGTCAGAATCTTTGGTGACCTTTAAGCGGCAATTGGATAGGTACATGGATGGGTGCTTAAGCTAGGACAAATGTTCGGCACAACATCGTGGGCCGAAGGGCCTGTTCTGTGCTGTATTGTTCTATGTTCTATGTCTATTGGTGTTGATTTATAGTGAATCACTGACTGACCTGTGGACCTGTGTTTTGTGAAGTCACTCCCATATTAGATCTGAACTGTTGAATTTCTCTGATTTCATTCACATATCTCGATAAGGAATCTGTCTGCCCACATCTCAATGTATGAACAATAGCTATGGTGTTCCTGATGAAGGACTTTTGCCCGAAATGTCGATTTTCCTGCTCCTCGGCTGCTGCCGGACTTGCTGTGCTTTTCCAGCACCACTCTAATCTTGACTCTGATCTCCCGCATCTGCAGTACCTACTTCCGCCTAACGGTTATGGTGTGACCTAGAGTCTTGGGGGGTGGGGGGGGGGGTTGCTAGGAATGATTGAATTGACTCACTCTGCATCTTGCGGGACCCAGACTGAGGTTTAACAAACATATGGACCCTTCAAGCCAGTCTTCAGCTGCAACTCTGCCTTCTGGAAATGTTCCCATTACTCTTCAATTCCTTTCGTACAAAAAATATTCTCAATTTCAATGACGGAGAATTCAGGGGGTCCCCCAATACAGAAGTCTAAGCATGCACCAGCCTTCAAGTTAAGAAATTCCTTCTTATCTCAGTCCTTAATGGTCACCCTACTATTCTGAGACTGCGACTTTCATTCTCACTTGTTCTTTTTGGTTCCTCATTCCTGGACACCAGACCTTAGGAAGGATATATTGAATGTGGGGGGAGTACAATGTAGTAGCGGGTTTTGAGAAGATTTGTAGCTCAAGTTGAGGTTCTGGATGCAGGTTTGCTCGCTGAGCTGGAAGGTTTGTTTTCAGATGTTTCGTCACCCTACTAGGCTGGGCGGCACGGTGGCACAGTGGTTAGCACTGCTGCCTCACAGCGCCAGAGACCTGGGTTCAATTCCCGCCTCAGGCGACTGACTGACTGTGTGGAGTTTGCACATTCTCCCCGTGTCTGCATGAGTTTCCTCCGGGTGCTCCGGTTTCCTCCCACATTCCAAAGATGTGCAGGGTCAGGTGAATTGGCTATGCTAAAGTGTCCGTAGTGTTAGGTAAGGGGTAAATATAGGGGTATGGGTGGTTTGCGCTTCGGCGGGTCGGTGTGGACTTGTTGGGCCGAAGGGCCTGTTTCCACACTGTAAAGTAATCTAGTCTAATCTAATCTGAGCTAACATCTTCAGTGAGCCTCCGAATGAAGCACTGGTAGTGCAGCCCTCTTTCTATTTATATGTTTATATTTGAGTTTCCTAGGGTTGGTGATGTAATTTCCTGTGGTGATGTGATTTCCTGTTTTTTTCCCCCTCAGGTCGTGGTAAATAGGATCCAAGTCAATGTGTTTGTTGATAGAGTTCGTTGATAGGAAACTCAAACATATAAATAGAAAGCGGGCTACACCACCAGTATTTTGTCCGGAGGCTCACTGACGATGTTACCTAGTATGGTGATGAAATTTCTGAAAACAAACCTTCCAGCTCAGCGAGCAAACCTACATTCAGTACAATGTATGTTTACAAGAATGATATCTGGACTTAATGGATCAAGTTACGAGGAGAGATTATATACATTAGGCTTGTTCTCTGAAGCGTTGAGATGATTAAGGGGTGATCTGGTTGAAGTCATCAGGATTTAACAAGAAAAGCCTGCATAACAGAGTACATAAACATAAACTATGGTTGGAGATTCAAGAAAAGGTGGGCATAGTGTGAGAATTAGGGCCAGACTGATGAGAGGCGTTATTTGGAAGCCCTTCGACACTGGAAGAGTGAGAGATATTTGGAACCATCTTCACAAATAGGAATGAACGCTGGATCAGTTGTTAATTTTAAATTTGAGAGAGATTTGGTTTTTGTTAAGCCATAGGCAGGTACGTGGAGTGAAGCAAGAGATCAGCCACTGAATGGTGGAACAGGCTGGAGGGGCTAAATCGCTCTTGTTCCTCTAATTCTTCTGTATCTCAAGCATAAGGACAGATTGCACAAGATTTCGTAACTTCCATTATCTTGTTCTGAACTTGTACAAATCAGTTCAAGGCATCACATCACATCACACTCTTTCCTCTCCCCCCCCACCCAAGTCAGATCCTAGGATGAAACCTGTTTTGATAGATTATATGTTTTGCTAGTTGGTTACTATGGTGGTCAGTCACTGAACACATCGATAAGATGCTGCCAATGTATGTTTAATAAAAGAACATCAAATTTTTATTACAGAAAATAATAAAATGCAAAGTGATGAAAATACATATTTGTCTGCCAAATTGAAAAAACGTTTAAAAATTTAACTGCAAAAAAGGAACAATTCAACCCGTCTTTATTCCCAGCAATATCCTTCACAGATACTCAATCCTTTAAATGGATATCAATATAAGAGGTAAATTGGCAGATTACATGAATATTGGTGGTGGGGTAAATAATGAGGAGGAAAGTCTCAGACAAAATAGACTTGCTGGTCAGATGGGCTGGATTAAATTCTGAAAACTGTGAAGTAATGCATTTTGGGAGAACTAATAAGAGAAGGGCTGGATCCGAGAAAGTACAGAGGATCAGGAGAGCTTTGGTATGTCATGTAGCAAAAGAGAAGGACAGCACAGGATCGGGCACTTCAGCTCTCCAAACCTGTGCCGATCATCATGCTAAAAAAAAATTGTGATATTATTCAGTCCATATCCCTTTACTCCCTCCCTATTCATGTAACAATCCAGATGCCTCTTCACTGTTGCCAATGTGCCTGCTTCCACCATCTCTTTTGGCAATGCAGTCCAGGCTCCTACCACACTCTGCATGAAAAACGTGCCTCCGTTAAACTTTCCCCCTCTCACCTTGAACCTGTGGCGCCTTGTAATTAAGACCTCAACCCTGGGAAAAAGCCTCTGACTATCCACCCTCTCGGCGCCGCTCCTAATTGTGTCCACGTCTAACAGGTCCCCTCTCAGCCGCTGTCTTTCCAGTGAAAATGATCCCAGTCTCTTTAACCTCTCTCCTCAGCCAATGCCCTCGAGCCCAGAGAACATCGTGGTGAACCTTCTCTGCACTCTCTCTCTAAAGCTTCCTTCTGGTAGTGTGGCGATCAAAACTGCACACCGTACTCCCAACTGCGGCCTAACGAGGGTTTGATAGAGCTGCAACATGGTTGGCCAACTCTTGTAGTCCATGCCCTAGCCCCAATGAAGGCAAGCATACCATACGCCTTCTTACATCACCTTGCATACCTGTCTTGCCACTTTTAGGGAACTGTGGACTTGCGCGCCCAGACTTGTCTGTACGTTAATGTTCCTAAGTGTTCTGCCATTTGCTGTACAATTCACCAAAAGACATGACCCACTTATCACTAGTTTCTATACATACAGACAAAAGGAGGGCACCTACTTGGACTGGGACAACACACACCTTCCTCAGACAGGCGAAACATAGACACGCAAGAGAATTCTTAGAGGCATGGCGTTCTAACCAGAACTCGATCAAAAAACACATGGATTTCGATCCTATCTACCTCCCTTGGAAAAACAAAAGACAACCGGAAATGACATCATCTGCCTTGAGAAACCAAGACCTATAAGTAGAGAGGTGGGACATACCACCAGCGCTTCACTGAAGACTCTCACTGATGATGTTACCTAGTATGGTGACAAAATGTCTGAAAACAAACCTTCAAGCTCAGTGAGCTAACTTACATACCTTAAAACAATTCACGCTTAAGTATGGTCCTTCTAAATGTATCACCTTGCATTTGTCTGGATTAAACTCCATCTGCCATTTCTACACCCAAGTCGCCAATCTAGCCATATCCTGTTGAATCCTTTCACGATCGCCGGCAGTATCAGCAACTCCACTGGCTTTCAGGTCATCTGAAAACTCACTAATCAGACCACTCACCTTGTCCTCCAGGTCATTTACACATACTACAAACATATCCTTGAAGGCAGCATGACAGGTAAATAATGTGGCTAAGAAATCATGTGGGATACTTGCCTTTATTAGACAAGGCAGCGAATAGTACAGCGAGGGGTTAGAATGAAGCTGAAAATAATGTTTGGCCGCAGATCAAAACTGCATGTTGTTGTGCTCACTCCACCACTGGAAGGGTGTGACTGCACTAGAAGAGAATTTCCAGGATGTTGCAGCGGTTGAAGAGAGACTAAATAGGCTGGAGTGGTTTTCCTCAGAGTCGAAAGTGTGGTGCTGGAAAAGCACAGCAGGTCAGGCAGCATCTGAGGAGCAGGAAAGTCAATGTTTCAGGCATTAGCCCTTCATCAGGAATGAGGCTTATGAGCTGAGGGGGTGGAGAGATAAATGGGAGGGGGATGGACCTTGGGGGAAAAAGGTAGCTGAGAGTCCAATCGACAGATGAAGGTGGGGGCTGGGGTGATAGGTTGGAAAGGAGGGTGAAGCGGATCAGTGGGAAGGAAGATGGACAAGGAGGGTAGGTCATGAGGGCAGTGTCAAGTTGGAGGGTCGGATCTGACATAAGGAGTGGGGGGGGGGGTAGGGGAAATGTGGAAACTGGTGAAATCCACATTGATGCCATGTGGTTGGAAGGATTCAAGGGAGAAGATGAGGCGTTTTTCCTCCAGGCATCAGGTGGTTAGGGGGTGGCAGTGGAGGAAGCCCAGGACCTGCACATCCTCAGCGGAGTGGGGGGGGGGGGGGGGGGGGGAGTTGAAGTGTTTGGCCACAGGCCGGTAGGATTGGTTGGTGCGGGTGGCCCGGAGATGTTCCCTGAAGCGCTCCGCAGAGAAGGCTGAGAGGGGAACCTGACTGAGCTACACAAGCTGAGGAGGGGTGTAGATAGGGAGAAACATTTCTCCTTAGTAGAGGTGTCAATGATCTGGAACACAGGTTTACACTAAGGAGCAGGAGGTTTAGCGGAAACAAGAGGAGAACGTTTTTCACTTGAGGGTGGTGGGTGCCTGGAACTCACTGTCTAAAGTGCAGTGGACATGGGAACTATCTAGACATTTAAAAGCTATTTTAGGTGAAATGCCATAGAAGATAAAACTGTGGGCCAAAAGCTGGTCAATGGGATAAGAACAATGCTTACGGACCAGTGCAGGAACAATGGGCTTTTCTTCTGTGCTATTAAAATTCTGATGAAGTTTCACTCCTACTTTTAATTTCTGACTTAACTGATGAGATCGCAAGCTTTTCATTTCAGACTTTCTGCACACTCACCACGGGATTCTCTCGACTTCCCGCAGAGAGACAGGTGAAGCCACTGACTTTTCTCAGTGAACCTTGGGAGGGCCTCAGGGCCTTTCCTCGCCCTTTCTCCTGGGACTGTCAAAGGATTAAAGACTTCCTTCCAGCCTGAAGACCCCCACAAACTAAATGACCTTCCTGGAATACCTTTCAATTCTAAACTCAACCTGTTGGCTGTCTCATTGCACTGGCGGGTCACACAGAAAACGTTACATTGATTTAAATTGCCAGATAACTTACTCGTCAGTTAAGTCACGCATTTTTCCTTTCGAAGCCATGTTTAAGCTCATTGTTCGAAGCTAACTTTCAGACCTCTTTAAAAAAAGCCCCTTCACAGAACCAAGATCAAAACCCATTTACCTCTACTCTGATATTCAGGTGTCCCCCCCCCATAGTCATGTTAAAAACCTTCAGGTTACTCCTCCTGAATTTATTGACAGAAGAGGAACAGAATTTCTACACACTCTATTCAGAAAATGGACGGCCGAGTACATTTCTTCCCTCACACGGAATATGTTTAACGGCACCTCCTCACTGTGGATGTGCTGGTGCCCCGGCAAGCTGGACAATTCAGGGAATTCCTTTCCCACACGGACTACAAATGAGTGGCCTCTCCATCAAACGGGATGGAGAACTAAACTTCTTTCCACATGCCTCGAATTTCCGCCGCCGCTCCCTGTTATCATAGAATTCCGACAGCGTGGAAGCAGGCTATTTGGCCTATCCGTGCCGATCCTCCGAAGAGCATCCCACCCAGGTCCACCCCACTGCCTGATCCCGGTAATTTCCCATGGCTAATTCACCTAACCTGCACATCCCTGGCCCGTCATACCTTTGGACTGTGGAAGGAAATCAGAGCACTGAGACACTGGGGAACGTGCAAACTCCACACAGACTGAGGCTGGAATCGAACCCGGGCCCCTGGTACCGTGAGGCAGCAATGCAAACTGAGTCTTTTGTGGCTATCCTTGTGTCTTTCCAGGTTGAATGACTATAGAGTCATAAGAGAATGGAATTAGACCCTTCGGTCCAAACAGTCCATGCCAACCGCAATCCCAAACCAAACTGCACTTGGCCCATGTCCCTCCAAACCTTTCCTATTTATGTACTTATGACCACAGTGCTCAGTGGTTAGCACTGCTGCCTCACAGCGCCAGGGACCCAGGTTCGATTCCAGCCTTTTTTTGGGGGGGGGCACTGACTATGTGGAGTTTGCACATTCTCCCCGTATCTGCGTGGGTTTCCTCCGGGTGCTCCGGTTTCCTCCCACAATCCAAAGATGTGCAGATTGGGCAACTGAGGACGGCAAATTCACCCAAAGTGTTAGGTGCGTTAGTCAGGGATAAATATAGGGTAGGGGAATGGGGCGGGATGGACTACTCTTCAGAGGGTCGGTGTGGACTTGTTGGGCCGAAGGGCCTATTTCCATACTGTCAGAAATCTAATCTAATTTTATCCAAACGTCTTAAATGTTGCAACTGCAGCTGCATCCACCACTTCACTCCACATGTGAACTACTCTGTGTAAAAAGAAATTGCCTAGTCTTGTCTTAATCTTTCTCCTTTCACCTTAAAAATATGCCCCCTAGTCTTGAAATCCCCAACCCCCACCTGCTATTCATCTTATCTATACCCCTCATTATTTTTCAAACCTCTATAAAAGGGCACCGCTAAACTTCCTACACTCCAGTGAAAAACATCCCGGTCTATCCAGCCTCTCTTAATTCAAATCCTCTATTCCCAGCAAGGTCCTGATAAATCTCTTCTTAACCGTCTGCAGCTTAATTAGTAGCCCTCCTTTTACAGGGTGACCAGAACTGGACATCGTATACCAGAAGAGGCCTCACTAACATCCTGTACAACCTCAACATAACGTCCCAACTCCTGTACTCAAAAGGTCTGAACAATGAAGGCCAGCCTTCGAGCCAGCACCACCATTCATTATGATCATGGCTAATCATCCACAATCAGTGTCCTGTTCCTGACTTATTCCGATAACTCTCAATTCCACTATCTTTAAGAGGCCTATCCATCTCTTTCTTGAAAGTATCCAGAGACTTAGCCTCCGCTGCCTTCTGAGGCAGAGCATTACATATATCCACCACTCTCTGGGTGAAGAAATTTCTCCTCAAATGCCCTTTTAACCACTACATGTGATGCAAACTTCAAAGAATTTTGTACCTAATCTCACTGTTCTACAACATTGCCCAAGGCCCTACCTTTAAATGTTTAAGTCTTGTCCTTGTTTATTTGACCAAAATGTAATACCTCGCATTTATCCAAAGTTAACTCCATTTTCCACTCTTCAGCCATTGACCCAACTGATCGAGATCTTTTTGTAATCTTAAATCATCTTCTTCAGGATCGCCAATCATGGTGTCATGACAAACTTACCGACCATGCTTTCTATATTATCATCTAAATCATTTATATAAATGATAAACAAAAGTGGATCCAACATCGATCCCTGGGATCCAGTCAGCAAAAACAACCGTCACTCTCGATTTCCTGTCATTAAGCCAATTCCGTATCCTATCGGCCAGCTCACCTTGAATCCCATGTGATCTAACTTTACTGATTAGTCTACCACGTGGAGCCTTGTCAACAGCTATACTACTGTCCAAGTAAAACAACGTCTACCGTTCTGGCCTTGTCAAATCATCTTGGTTGTTTTCTCAAAACAAAACAACAACAATCAGGTTTGAGAGACACATTTTCCCTCGCACAAAGCGATGCTGACTATCCCCAACCTGTACAAGTGCATAAAAAAATCCAAGCTTTCAGAATCACTTCCAACAATGTACCCACAATGAAGTCAGACTCACAGGTCTATAGACAATACGCGCAGGAGTAGGCCATTTGGCCCTTCGAGCCAGCACCACCATTCATTATGATCATGGCTGATCACCCGCAATCAGTATCCTGTTCCTGCCTTATCTCCATAACCCTTGATTCCACTATCCTTAAGAGCTCTATCCATCTCTTTCTTGAAAGTATCCAGAAACTTGGCCTTCACTGCCTTCTGGGGCAGAGTATTCCAGACACCCACCACTCTCTGGGTGAAGAGGTTTCTCCTCCACTCTGTTCTAAGTGGCCTACCCCTCATTTTAGAACTGTGTCCTCTGGTTCGGGACCCACCCATCAGTGGAATCTTGCCTCCTGCGTCCAGCGTGTCCAATCCTTTAATAATCTTATACATCTCAATCAGATCCCCTCTCAGCCTTCTAAACTCAAGTGTATACAAGCCCAGTCACTCCAAAATCTTTCAACATATGATAGTCCCGCCATTCTGGGAATTGACCTCGTGAACCTACCCTGCACTCCCTCAATAGCCAGAATGTCCTTAAATTTGGAGACCAAAACTGCACACAATACTCCAGGTGCGATCTCACCAATGCCCTGTACAGCTGCAGAAGGATCTCTTTGCTCCTATGCTCAATTCCTCTTGTTACGAAGGCCAGCAATCCATTAGCTTTCTTCACTGCCTGCTGTACCTGCATACTTGCTTTCATTGACTGATGTACAAAAACACCTAGATCTCGTTGTATTGCTCCTTTACCTAACTTGACTCCATTTTGATAGTAATCTGCTTTCTTGTTCTTGCCACCAAAGTGGATAACCACACATTTATCCACATTAAACTGCATCTGCCAAGCATCCGTCCACTCATTTCGTCTGTCCAAGTCACCCTGCATTCTCAATATAATTCCCAGGATTCTCCTTACATTCCTTCTTAAACAAAGGCCATCTCCAGTCATGGGCACCTCACCCGTATTTATAAGAGGATACAAACATTTGTGCAGTAATATTAATTATTAACACCAATCAGTTGAAGCCTTACTTAGACTGTACAGTCTAGGAAACAAGCTGTTCAACCCAACCAGCTTGTGATGCACTTATGCTCCACTTCAACCACCTCCCGTCTTTCTAAATCAAAATCTACTCTCTCCACTTCATAATCTCCTCTCCCTTATTTATTTGTCTCGCCTCCCGCAAAGGGATCAGGACTATTCACTGAGACCACTCCCTGTGCTGGCGAGTTCCACATTCTTACCCCCTGCTTTAGTGAGAAGGTTTCTTCCCCATTCTCTACTATATTTCCTGATGGCTGTTTAAGATTGACACTCTCTAGTTACACTCACAACAGAAAGCATTCCCCTCGGTGTTCATAAATTTAAAGACCTCTGTGCCATCACTGGCTTAGCCAGCGAATCCAGACCCAGCCTGTCAATCCTTTCCTGACCCAGAAATCCTGCGATCACCATGATAAACATTCCCAGATCACCAGGATAACATTCTGGAATCACCAGGATAAACCTCCTGTGCTCCCTCACCAGTGTCTCTTAAAAGGTCAATAGCACTGCACAGTGTGGGCAGAGAGATCTTTTATACTTGAGTCACAGATAATCCAAAAACACGGGTGGGAGCGGTTGAGACCCGATCTGATCTTGAAAGAGTTAGTTAAGATGCGACAGCTTAAACATTGTGTGTGAGCTAAACAGATAGGAAATGCATACAGCCTGTGACAATGAGAATGCTCGCAGAGGTCAAACAGACTGAGGATGCAGATTGAGTGCAGGTCTCCGAAGCCGATGACAGCACCTCCTCCAGATGGTTCACTGGAAGGTGTGGAGGGTGGCTTGAAACCAGTGGGGATCAATTCCGAACATCTTCCACGTCCAAAGTGAAAAATCTTCCCCTCGATAGCCATTGGGATCTTTACACAGTTGCGTGTGGGACGTTTATCTGGGTTGCATGTATCTTTCTCGAGGCATGTCCAGGGCAAAGAGACCAGGCCTGCGCAGTGTCAGTCAGCCAGAAAGATGCTGTGAATTATTTCCTCATCAGTGCGAAAGACAGAGAGAAAGAGAGCTATCTGATTAAGATGGAGTACATTTCTTCAGATCCTCTAAGTTCAATGATTTCGAACAGGGCAAAAGTGAGGACTGCAGATGCTGGAACCCAGAGTTTAGATCAGAGTGGTGCTGGAAAAGCACAGCAGGTCAGGCAACATCCGAGGGGCACTGATTTGTGACAGTTCATTGCTTGGGGTACCTTGCCTCCATTCCCGTGCTGCGGGATATTTCTTTAAAACAGGTGGGAGAGTAACACTGGAGACTCACAATTCCTCCCGAATTCCCACTTCCTTCTGGTGGATAATGCCGGTGTGGATTGTCCAAGATTTGTCAGCAAGGATTCATCAACGCTTCCTCAGGGAGGTGTTAACTGAGTGGAAGTTCACAGACCCCGAATCGTGGAGTTCATAATAAAGATCAACTTGGAACTGAAGTCATAGTCCCTGGCATTATTCTGAACTAAGGTCAGATGAACCATGGGGAAAGATCACAGACCGCGGTTCTCAAAGGGACACTCCGGCCCTAGGAATGCAATCAGCAACAGATCCAGAATATTACACAGGGACAACTGAAATCAGTACAAATGGCCCCTTCGCTTTCAGAATTGTTCAGTCGTGGATACGATTAACAGTAGCGTGTAACGGAATCCCGGTGCTCAGTTGTGACCTCTCTGGTGTACCCTCAGGTTTGCAGATTGAGTGAATCCCTTCCCACACACGGGGCAGGGGAACGGCCTCTCCCCGGTGTGAACGCGCCGGTGTTCAGTGAGGCTGCAGGTATACCTGAAACTCTTCCCGCAGAGGGGGCAGATGAAGGGCCTCTCATCGGTGTGAACCCGCTGGTGCGACAGCAGGTGGGAGGACCGCGAGAAGCCCCTCCCGCACTCAGGGCACGTGAACGGTCTCTCCCCAGTGTGAAGCCGTTGGTGGGAAATGAGGGTGGGTAACTGGGTGAATGCTTTCCCGCACTGGGAGCAGGTGAATGGCCTCTCCCCCGTGTGAATGCGCTGGTGCGAAATGAGAGCTGACAGCTGAGTGAATGTCTTCCCGCACTGGGAGCAACTGAAAGGCCTCTCCCCGGTGTGAACGCGCTGGTGCGCGGTGAGGCTGCCCGAGTGCCTGAAACGCTTCCCGCAGCGAGTGCAGACGTAGGGCCTCTCCCCGGTGTGAACGCGCTGGTGTGCAATGAGGCTGCCCGAGTACCTGAAACTCTTCCCGCAGCGAGTGCAGACATAGGGATTCTCATCGAGGTGCACCCGCTGGTGTTGCAACAAGTTGGACGACCGGGTAAATCCCTTCCTGCACTCTGGGCAAGTGAACGGCCTCTCCCCTGTGTGAACGCACCGATGGGTTTCCAGCTCAGATGGGGTTGCAAAACCCTTCTCACAGTCCCCACATTTCCACAGTTTCTCCATGTTGCAGGGGTCCTTGCGAATCGACGAGTTAGACTGAAGCCTGTTACACACAGACAACTCGATGGTTTGTGTAACTGGTTAAACGCTCCACAAATCAGCACAGGAACGCACCTACACTCAGTCTGTGTGACCTGTTAAAGCTCCTTCCACAGTCAGTCCATGGGGACACTCTCACTTGGGTGTATATATGTGTCTCGCTGATGTTTGAAATCTTTTCCCTCACACAGAACCAGACAACCTCCACCTTCTGCATTCAAGGGCTGATGATATTCCAGTCCCTGGTGAACTGCGTGACTCTGTCAGGTCTTGAGGTGATGTTCGAGTTACCTGTCTGTAAATCCTCCCACTCTAATCCCCTGTATAAGATTACAAAATGCAATCAGGACGCTCAATTCCAATTTCCGTTGAACATGTTATCCTCTCCTTCTCTCCCAAAGCTGTAAATCCACATCTCACAACTATCCCTCCTCCTTGGAGTGAAATTCAAGAAAAGGTGTCCGATAATTATAGGAACAGGAGTAGGCTATTCAACCTCGGGCCTGTTCTGCCATTCTTTGAGATCATGGTTGATCTGGGGCCTAACTTCCTGGGCCTTCCCTTAACAAAGATTGATCTATTTCAGATTTAAAATTAACAACTGATCTAGCATCAACCACCATTTGTGAAAGTGAGTTCCAAACCGTTTTCATCTGATCAAAACAGTCTCACCCTAATCCCCAGTGGAAATAGCTCATACTCATGCACCCTGTCTTTTCCTGCTAAGACTAGATTCTCTACAGCATGGAAACAGGCCCTTCAGCCCAACAAGTCCACACCAACCCTCTGAAGAGTAACCCACCCATTTCCCTCTGACTAATGCACCATTTCCCTCTGACTAATGCAGTCGGCCAGAGTCAAACTCGGGTCCCTGGCACCGTGAGGCAGCAATGCTAACCACTGAGCCACCGTGCCACCCAATTGATTTGGGCAAAACAATGAGGGGCATCGATAGGATAGACAGGAAGAAATTTCTCCCCCTTGATGGAGAGATCAATGACTGTGGGGTGGGGTGGGGGTTAGCAGGTTCAGAGAGGGACGTGAGGAGAAACCTTTCGGTCTGGAGCTAGTTGGGAATCTGGAACCTCAGTACCTGACAGGGTGGAAGAGAAAGAAACCCTCGTAACATTTAAGGAAGTATTTAGATGTGCACTTGCCACGCCAAGGCTTTGGGATGCGAGTGCAGTCGTTAGATGGCTGTTTCGGACTGGCGCAGGGTCGATGGGCTGAACGGTCTTCGTTCCTTGTACCAGCTGATCCGCGCGGCTCTTATTCATTGTCCCTGACCCAGAGGGCGGCCCGCGCATGCGCCCTGCTCCACCTTGCCCCCAACAAAGATGGCAGCAGAGACTTCACGCTGCACCCCCGCGACCCAACAAAGATGGCGGCTATTACCCTAGGAACGGGGAGGGGGTGAAAGCCTCCCCCGTTACCGGCTGGCGAGGGCTTCCTGCAAACAAAACGCCGCCGAGGTTCCTGTTCATGGACTGCACAGTTAACACGCGATGTTTACGAAGCGTTCCGCAACTCAGTCGCTCCGCCTCATAAATCACCTTTTGCGGATCCGAGGAGAAGCCCGCCCCCCCGTCGCCATCGTCACGCTCCGCGCATGCTCCGTACGGTGGTGGCCGCCGCGCCTGCGCATGGATCTCCTCGTTCTGAGGACAGGGGTAATTCACTGGCGCAAGGACTGCTGGGTATGAACCTGCAATTCCTTCATCAAATTATTACAATTAGATTCCCTACAGGCCCTTCAGCCCAACAAGTCCACACTGAACCGAAGAGTAGCCCACCATTATTCTACATTTACCCCTGACTAATGCGCCTAACCTGAACACTATGGGCAATTTAGATTACTTACAGTGTGGAAACAGGCCCTTTGGCCCAACAAGTCCACACCGACCCGCCAAAGCGCAACCCACCCAGACCCATTCCCCTACATTTACCCTTTCGACTAACACTACGGGCAATTTAGCATGGCCGATTCACCTAACCTGCACATTTTTGGACTGTGGGACCCAGAGGAAACCCATGCAGACACGGGGAGAATGTGCAAACTCCACACAGACAGTTGCCCGCGGCTGGCATCAAACCTGGGTTCCTGGTGCTGTGAGGCATCAACGCTGACCACTGAGCCACCTTGCTGCCCCACCGCATTCTACTTTGTTCTAAACTTGTAGGGTGAACGCAACGGTGTGGGAGGGACCTGTAATAAAATTAGTCAGCTTTCACCATTGGTAAATTGGAGTGAAACCCTCTGAGAAGTAATAGAGTCGTAAAGATGTACAGAAAAAACAGACCACTCAGTCCAACTCGACCATGCCCACCAAATATCAATCCTGAAAAAGGTTACACCAGAAATATCGACTTCTCCGCCTCCTGATGCTGCCTGGCTTGCTGTGTTCTTCCAGCCTCCTGCCTGTCAACCAAATATCCTAACCTAATCTAGTCCAATTTGCCAACATTTGACCCATATCCTTCTAAATCTTTCCTACTCCTTTGGTGTGGCATGATAGCTCAGTGGTTAGCACTGCTACCTTACAGCGCCAGGGATGCAAGTTCAATTCCAGCCTTGGGTGACTGTCTGTGTGGAGTTTACAGATTCTCTCCACACCCCTCCACCCCGTCTGCATGGGTCCCCTCCGGGTGTTCGGCTTTCCTCCCACAGTCCAAAGATTTGCAGGTTATGGTGGATTGGCAAAGCTAAGTTGACCCTAGTGTTTAGGGGTGTGCAAGTTAGGTGCAGTAGTCAGGGGTAAATGTAGCGTAATAGGGGATAAGGGTCTCGGTGTGATACTCTTCAGAAGGTCAGTGTGGTCTTGCTGAGCCAAAGGGCCTGTTTCCACCCTGAAGGGATTGTATGATTCTCTATTCAGATATCCATCCAGCTGCCTTTTAAGTGTTGTAATTGTACAAGCCTCCACCACTTCCTCTGGCAGCTCATTCCATACATGCACCACCTTCTGAATGAAAGCATTGCCCCTTGGGTCCCCTTTAAATCCTTCCCCTCTCACCCTGAACCTAGGCCTCTCATTCTGGCCTCTCACCCCAGGGAAAAGACCTTATCTATTTACCTATCCATGCTCCTCATGATTCTATCAACTAATGCGATAATAATTTGTTTTTCTCTGCAGTGGGCAAAATTCACTGTTTAATACCTACCTGATTTTCTCTGATTATGCAGTGTGACCTTTCCTTCTATCATTCAATGTACAAAGGATGAATTGTACCACACAGAACCTCACAGATGAGTGACTATGCCCATCGTCATTGTCAGATGGACAAGACATTGATGAGGTCACACCTGGAATATGGTATGCGGTTCTGGTCACCTTATCTGAGGAAGATTGTTCTTGCTATCGGGGGAGTACCAGCTCGGGATGGCGGGACTGAAATATGAAGAGAAATTGCATCAGTTAGGATTGTATCACTGGAGTTTAGCAGAAAGAGGGGTAAGCCTGTGGAATTTACTTTCATTGAAAGCAGTTGAGGCTAAAACATGATGTGTTTTCAGGAAAGCGGTGGATATAGCTCTTGTGGCTGAAGGGACTTTTGTTCATTCACTCATGGGACTTGGATGTTGCTGGCTGGCCATCAGTTGTTGCCTATCCCTAGTTGTCCCTGACAAGGTGCTTCTTGAGCCACTGCAATCCATGTGCTGTAGATAAGGAATCTGGGGGGGGGGGAGGCAGGATTGGGGTAGTGGGCATGATGATCAGTATGATGGTCATACTGAATGGCAAAGCAGGCACGAGGAATTGAATGGCCTACTCCTGTCTTTGATATTTCTTTGGCCAACCTAGCCTGAGTCAGGGTCACTGGGATGTGGAGTGGAGGAGAATCACAGCATTTAACACTGACTAATTCACACCAAAGGATGGTGAAAGGGGTACAATAAATAAACATTTCCACTTTTGGTGAAAATCAGTATGATCTCTGAGGTAGAATGAAAGATGGACAGGAAAGATTCATGATTTGGAGATGCCGGTGTTGGACTTTGTCTATTTATCCTATCCATGCCCCTCATAATTTTGTAAACCTCTATAAGGTCACCCCTCAGCCTCCGACGCTCCAGGGAAAACAGCCCCAGCCTGTTCAGCCTCTCCCTATAGCTCAAAACCTCCAACCCTGGCAACATCCTTGTAAATCTTTTCTGAACCCTTTCAAGTTTCACAACATCCTTCCGATAGGAAGGAGACCAGAATTGCACGCAATATTCCAACAGTGGCCTAACCAATATCCTGTACAGCCGCAACATGACCTCCCAATCCTGTACTCAATACTCTGACCAATAAAGGAAAGCATACCAAACGCCTTCTTCACTATCCTCTCTACCTGCGACTCCACTTTCAAGGAGCTATGAACCTGCACTCCAAGGTCTCTTTATTCAGCAACACTCCCTTGAACCTTACCATTAAGTGTATAAGTCCTGCTAACTTTTGCTTTCCCAAAATGCCGCACCTCACACAGAGGAGAGGCTGTTTACTGTTCTGTGTGAGAGAAGGGATTCACTATCATATAACCTGTGTACAGTGAGTTGAGATGATCATTTGAACCCAGTCCCGCAGTGGGAGCACGGGAACAGTCTCTAGTCAGGATGTACAAGTTGATGGATATTTACTCCCTGGAATTGTTTTTGCACTTCCTGTGTTATCAGCATTTAACAGGTCTCGCACCAGTATTGCTGATATGTGATCAAGTTCCAATACTCAGAGTTGGTGAATGGTCTCTCACCAGTGTGGATTTGCTGGTGTGTAGTGATTTAAGATGATCGCTTGAACCCTTCCCCAAAGCTGAACTGTCCCCCATAAGTGTGTACATGTTGATGGGACATCATGTCTCTGGAATATTTATAGAATTTTCTGCAATTTGGGCATTTAAAAGGTCTCATCACTATTACCACACTGGTGCCTGACCAGGTGGGTTGCCTAAGTAAATCCCTTCCCATACGTGGAGCAGATAAACTGCTTCTCTGCAGTGTGGCTGCCTTGATGAGCATCCAGATGTAGTGTTAGGCTCAGAAATGATAACTTCAAATCAGCCCATTAATAGTAACTGTTAAGGGTTAATTAGGCGTGACAATGAGCAATTAAAGTGGCAACGTACATGAGAAACAGGCCTAATGCAAAACAGCCTGATCTTGAGGGTTGGTGTGAACCGTCTGCTTGTGTGGTCTACGAGGAGCCACCTGGACTTGTTTTTATTTTTAACCTAGTTTTGTGGAAATGTACTGGAGTTATTATGAAAAGGTGATACAGGTCATAGTCAGAATAGTATTGATATCAGGGACTTATTGAACTTTTCCCATCAGACCAAGGACTTTCAGCATTGGGCAGGGGTTCCTGAACCAGTGCCGTGTGGAAACTGAGATAGAACTCCAAATCACTGAGTAGCCCCTAACAGACAGCAAGCTGTCTGTTGACTATGTCTAAGCTTGTTTGAGCTAATAGACTCATTCATTAGTTTGCATCTATGTAAAGTAGATTAAGCTAATGAATTTGCTTCACATCAGAGCTCACATGTCTTGTATTCATTTTGATCAGATCTGACAGAATCCCCCAACACACTAAAACAGCAGCTCATGAACTTGAAAGACACTGTACTGACAACAAGCAAAACTAATGTCATTTACAAAATACCTTGTAAGAACTGTAACAAACATTACATTGGACAAACAGGCAGAAAACTAGCCACCAGGATACATGAACACCAACTAGACACAAAAAGACATGATGAGGAAGGACACCACTTCAACTGGGACAACACATCCATCCTAGGGCAAGCCAAACAGAGATACGCATGAGAATTCCTAGAAGCATGGCATTCCAACCAGAACTCTATCAACAAACACATCGACTTGGACGCCATTTACCACCCTCTGAGAACAAGAACCAGAAATTACATCACCACAGGAAATGGCATCACCACAGGAAATTACATCACCAACCCAAGGAAACTGAAACACATAAATAGAAAGCGGGTCACTAACACCAGTGCTTCACCGGAGGCGCACTGATGATGGTGCATAGTATGGTGACGAAATATCTGAAAACAAACTTTCTAGCCCAGTGAGCAAACCTACATTCAGAATCCATTAGACACTTTCAGCTTAACAATGCACTTGATGCTGCAAACAGGGCCGGAGCAAAACGTCCAAGATGGAGAAAGGCGAAGAGGAAAACCAAGAGACAAGTTCCCTCGAACACATTGGCTGGAGAGCAAATGATCAAAATGATTCCCAGAAGATACATTCACCTCAATATATAGCTAATTTATTAGCTTAATCTACTTAATATATTAGATTAGATTAGATGAGTCAACAGCAAAAAACATTTCTCGTTCCAAATTCCGAGTTCAAATTAAATGTCTTCCATAAAAGTTTCTCTGTTTTAAGAACAAGCAAAGCCATGTTTTTTCTTCACAACACCTTGTCTACAGCAGTATACAAAATAATTTTTTTTAAAACTTTTCAATGAAATAAGATTTCAAAGTTTTGAATCAATAATATTTCCAGACTACTCCTTATTTTAACATTGATTTCAGTCGAATATAAGAAATAATCTCATTATAACTGTGATAGGAACTTGGTGAAAGCAATCCAATTTGCACAGAGGGCTTCTTTAACTTCAGCGGAGGAAAGGGACATGTTGATCTTTTCCCTCACTGTGCCTCAGGGTTCTACTCCTTTGTCTGCCCCTTCCAGCTCCTATCTGACATTGCACACTTGTTTTATCTCACTACTGTACACAGGAATGGAACAGCTGGAGGGAGACACTGTTAGCTACATTCTCAAGGTTACATGTCTTGTCTTTGAAGGTAACAGTCCCAACTGAATTGAACTGAATTGAATTTATTGTCACGTGTACCGAGGCACAGTGAAAAGCTTTGCCTTGCGATCAATACAGGCAGATCACCGAGTTAAGTCGCATAGATAAGTAAACAGCGGCAAAAACAAAAAGATGTACAGGCGAATGTTATGAGTTTGTGAATCCATTCAGTATTCTAACAACAGTGGGGTTGTTACAAAACTGGCTGGTGCGTGTTGTCAGGCTTCTGTACCTTCTCCCCGATGGTAGAGGTTGTAGAAAAACATTGCCGGGGTGGGATGGATCTTTGAGAATGCTGGCGGCCTTTCCTTGGCAGCGGGCCTGGGAGATGGATTCTACCGATGGGAGGTTGATCTTTTGTAGATTCTGTCTCTCAGCTTTTGATTTTCTCCATTTGATAATTATATTCAATTGAAATTACCTTCCCAAAATTCCAATTTTCCCCATTCTCACATTTATCTAAATTAAACCCCATCTGCCACTTCTCAGCCCATTGGCCCACCTGATCAAGATCCCATTGTACTCTGAGGTAACCCTCTTTGCTGTCCACTACACCTCCAATTTTGGTGTCATCTGCAAATTTACTAACTGTACCTCTTATGCTCACATCGAAATCATTTATATAAATGATGAAAAGTAATGGACTCAGTACCGATCCTTGTGGCACTCCACTGGTCACAGGCCTCCAGTCTGAAAAACAACCCTCCACCACCACCCTCTGTCTTCTACCTTTGAGCCAGTTCTGTATCCAAATGGCTAGTTCTCCCTGTATTCCATGAGATCTAACCTTGCTCACCAGCCTCCCATGGGGAACCTTGTTGAACACCTTACTGAAGTCCATACAGATCACATCTACTGCTCTGCTCTCATCAATCCTCTTTGTTACTTCTTCAAACAACTCAATCAAGTTTGTGAGACACAATTTCCCACGCACAAATAGTTCTTGCATTGTGACAATATGAGGAGGGCATTCAGCAGAATACATTTTTTGGACCACAACATCCTTGGTTTGCTTGGGAAACTACTTCCTCTCTACAGTCCTTCTTGGCATGGTGTAGCCCCTTGGGATCTGTTCCAAATCCCTACAAACACTGTGAAGACCCAACCCAGCCAACCGGTTCACTAGCACACATGATTAGAGGACCATTCCGGGACACAGAATGTTTCCCCAGGTATCCATCTTCTTCTTGAAGATTTTGTTCAAGAATGGGCTCAGTGCTCCGGGTACTCCGGTTTCCTCCCACAATTCAAAAGATGTGCAGGTTACAGTGGATTGGCTGTGCTGAATTGCCCATAGTGTTAAGGGATGTGTAGGTGAGATACATGAGTCAGGGGTAAATGTGGGTTAACAGGGTAGGGGAATGGACCTGGGTGGGATACTATTCGGAGGGGTCAGTTTGGACTTGTTGGGCCGAAGGGCCTGTTACCACACTGTAGGGATTGTATGATTCTAAGACTCTGCTCACAGCACCCCGTTTAAAATCTCTTCCAACCTCTTCCCTTGGGCAGAAGATACAAAAGCTTGTGCACACACACCAAAAGATTCAAGAACAGCTTCTTCCCTGCCTGTATTAGACTAAACATTAATTAAATGTTACATTTAACGTTGATCTCGTTGTTTGTGCACCTCCTCTGCAGCTGTAACATGGTGTTTCTCGCTCTGTTCTATTACCCTTATTCAATTTGTATGGTATGATATGCCAGGACTGCATGCAAAGCAAAACTTTTCACTGTACCTAGGTACATGCAACAATAATAATTCAAATCAAAGATGCGTTGTTTGACTAACAACACATGCATAGAGTCATAGAGAGATGTACAGCACGGAAACAGACCCTTCGGTCCAACCCGTCCATGCTGACCAGAAATCCCAACCCAATCTAGTCCCACCTGCCAGCACCCTGCCCATATCCCTCCAAACCCTTCCTATTCATATACCCATCCAAGTACCTCTGAAATGTTGCAATTATACCAGCCTCCACCACTTCCTCTGGCAGCTCATTCCATACCCGCACCACCCTCTGTGTGAAAAAGTTGCCCATTAGGTCTCTTTTATATCTTTCCCCTCTCACTCTAAACCTATGCCCTCTAGCACTTCACTAATTTATTAGTTTAATCTATTTAACATCTATACAAGCTAATGAGTGAATCTATTAGTTTCCGTCACTTCATACATATGCAAACTGAGGAGTTTTCCTGCCTTGTCTTCAGGCTAGGGGCTTTGGATGAGTGGCACTTGGAGCTCTATCTCAGACCCATGTCATGAATCTCATGAACCTCCATCCAATGGCCTGACTGGGGAAGTCCAACAAGTGCACTGAAGTCCCCAGTATTCATACTACTCAGGCTAGGATTAAAGACAGGATTCTTGGCAGTGTGGAGGAACAGGGGGATCTGGGTGTGCAAGTACATAGATCCCTCAAAGTTGCCACCCAAGTGGATAGGGTTGTTAAGAAAGCATATGGTGTTTGGGCTTTCATTAACAGGGGGATCGAGTTTCAGAGCTGCGAGGTTTTGCTGCAGCTCTACAAGTCCCTGGTGAGGCCACACTTGGAATATTGTGTCCAGTTCTGGTCGCCCTACTATAGGAAAGATACAGAGGCTTTGGAGAGGGTGCAAAGAAGGTTTACCAGGATGCTGCCTGGACTGGAGGGCTTGCCTGATGAAGAAAGGTTGAATAAGCTTGGACGTTTCTCTCTGGAGAGAAGGAGGAAGAGAGGAGACCTGATCCAGGTGTACAAAATAATGAGAGGAATGGATAGAGTCAATAGCCAGAGACTTTTCCCCAGGGCAGGATTGACTGGGATGAGGAGTCATAGTTTGAAGATATTAGGAGGATGGTATAAAGGAGACGTCAGAGGTAGGTTCTTTATGCAGAGAGTTGTGAATGCATGGAATGTGTTGCCAGCGGTGGTGGTGGACGCACAGTCATTGGGAACATTTAAGCGACTCTGGTCATGCACATGGATGGCAGTGAGTTGCAGGGTGGGTCGGTTAAGTTACTATATTTTACATTAGGATTAAATCTCAGCACAACATCGTGGGCCAAAGGGCCTGTTCTGTGCTGTACTTTTCTGTGCTCTATGTTCTAGGACTTTCCTTACCTTTCCAGGTCATTCCATTGTGAAGAAAATAAGGTGAAAATATCCCCTGGTGGCTCTGTCTTATCTACACTGGTTCCCACATTGTTATGGACTAGGCCAGACCAGTCAAAACATTCTGAAGCAGTTAGCCCAGACCATAACTTTGCTGTTTGTTTCAGTAAGTGTACAGTGAAAATTACCCGGAGTAAGTTAACTAGGTTGACTACCAGGTTTTAAAACAGACAAAAATTTATTCACAAAATTACAGAATGAAATACAAAGAACAGAATCCCCACAGAATTCAGACTATCCCAAACTAGGCTGAATGATGCTGTTCCGAAAATACACAACAGTCCCAGTAAACAAACCCCTTAAACATAGGGTAAAACTGAAACAGAGGCTTACGGGTCGAAGTTAGAAGGGCAGAAGGAGAGAGAGTTCAGCAGCCTGTTTCACACACACACAGCTCCTGCTGCACTTAACTAAAGTTCCGAACTGAACTGCTCAGCTAGAGAGCTGGCCACGTCCCCTTCACCATACAGGCTGCTTTTAAAACGTAAAAGCTTTGCCCTAATGATTAGATTCCCTACAGTGTGAAAACAGGCCCTTCGGCCCAACAAGTCCACACCGACCCTCCGAAGAGCAACTCACCCAGACCCATTCCCCTACACCTAACACTACGGGCAATTTAGCATGGCCAATTCACCTGACCTGCACATCTTTGGACTGTGGGAGGAAACCGGAGCACCCAGAGGAAACCCACGCAGACACGGGGAGAATGTGCAAACTCCACACAGTCAGTCGCCCGAGGCGGGAATTGAACCCGGGTCCATGGCCCTGTGAGACAGCAGTGCTAACCACTGAGCCACCGTGCTGCCTCACCAATGTCTCATCTGTTTACATATAAACAAAAGGCCTCTCAGTAAGCCCTTTCATCTCTCTACTGCTTCAACCGATTCGAAGCCCGGACTGTTTCAGGACCCCTCTGAAAAACACCAAGGACACAGTATCCTTGAGAAAAGGAACGGCTTTTAGAAAAAGGACCCGCTTTGTGACACAGACCATCAAGTTATGCAGTTACTTCCCAGACAAAACAGTATTTTCCCCCCCAAACAGGCCTTTTTTCATGTATTTTTCCACAATTGCTTATTGTCATGTCCAATTAACCATGAATCCAGCCCTATCCCCAGAAATGGAAACAGATTAGATTAGATTAGATTACATTACAGTGTGGAAACAGGCCCTTCGGCCCAACAAGTCCACACCGACCCGCCGAAGCGAAACCCACCCATACCCCTACATTTACCCCTTACCTAACACTACGGGCAATTTAGCATGGCCAATTCACCTGACCCTGCACATCTTTGGACTGTGGGAGGAAACCGGAGCACCCGGAGGAAACCCACGCAGACACGGGGAGAACGTGCAAACTCCACACAGACAGTCGCCTGAGTCGGGAATTGAACCCGGGTCTCAGGCGCTGTGAAGGCAGCAGTGCTAACCACTGTGCCACCGTGCCGCCCACAAAAGCTGAGGAAGGGAAGGGAGGAATCGGAGATGAACCTGGTTTAGGTGATAATCTGGTGGAAATTGGAAGCAAAATGGATACGTTTTCTTCCAGATCAGAATGAGAGAGGGAAGCATGATGTACTGGAGGAAGGAGTTGTGGGGAAGGCACTGAGCAAGATTGGAACACGCTCCCTACAAAGAGACGGGCGTAACTGGGACCCACGTGGGTGCCCATGGCCACACCTTTAACCCGAAGAATGAGAAAGGAGTCAAGGGAGAGGCTGTTCGAATTGTGGAGGAGCTCAGCCAGGCAGAGAAGAGTGGTGACGGGCGGGGAGGGTTCAGCCCTTCCTTCCAGTCAGAAGTGGAGAGTCCCGAGGCCATCCGGACATGGGACGGACAGATGAGGGGATTGCACATTCATGGGGGAAGAGAAGGCAGCCCTGTGAACTAGAAAATCTGAAACCAACCTATTATTGTCAGAAGACTCGCGGATGTAAGTGGGGAGGGACTGGACGGGGGGAGAAAAACAAAATTGAATCAAGGTAGGACGAAACAGGTTACCTGAGGTAAGGAAGTTGGAAACGTGGGTTTGCCCGACCAGTCCTGTTTGTGGAGTCTGGGGAGAAAGTAGAAGCAGCTTTCAGGGATGATGGGCTGGGAAGCTCTCAGGGAGATTTTGTTCTGATTTTGTTTTCTTTATTACTGTCACGTGTGACAAAGTTGTGCGTGCTGTACAAAGTGGATCAGGGTAATAGAGCAGAGTGCGGAATATCGATCACGGTGTTACGGAATCATAAGAAGGCGCAGAGAGAGATCAGCACTAACATTTGAGAGGTCTATTTAGAAGTCCGATAACAACAGGGAAGAGGCTCTTCTTGAACCTGTTGGGTGCGTGTACTCAATCTTTTATATCTTGTGCTGGACAGGAGAGAAGGGGGAAGGGAGGATAACTGGAATGAGAGGGTCTTATGGTGGCTGCCTTCCCGAAGCAGCAGGAATTGCATATGGAGTCAATAGATGGAAGGCTGGAAGATCCCAATTGAGGAGAATTCCTCCTTCCCCACCCTGACCTGCTGACCTAGGAATGCATGACCTCCGACCTTGTGGCCTGTGACCTGGTTGCCCCAGAACTCTTGGCCTTGGAACACCTGGCGTCACACAGACCTGAGGAGGTGGCCTCTTGGCACAGCATGGCAGTCCCTTGGTCTGGCGTGGCAGCCTCTTGGCCCAGCATGGTGGTCTTCGGGCAGTCTTTCAGCCTGGCGTAGTGTCCTCTCGGCCCGGTGTGGCGATCTCCCAGTGGCCGATGCGTGGTGAACTTGGGGTGGTATGTGGCGGTCTCTCAGCCTGGCCTGGTCTCGGTGTGGACTTCCAGTCTCAGGGACGCAAGGTGCCAACATGGACTGGGTCAGAAGACTGTTTTTCTGTACTTTTTTCCCCCAATTTATAACTTATTCCTAAATCTACAATGCTGAGCATTTTTTCACTGCTCTATTTTGCCATGAACTGTAACCGAAAAAGCTGTACCCGGAGAACTTTGTACCTAAGGTGGGACCATAAGTAGCGACTTGCACACTTCTCACTGTATTCATTTGACTACGTGTGACAATGAAGCAAATTCTAATTAAGCATGGATTGCTTTTAGCACAGCCTACCCACTCGCAGAAGTATGGCCACATCACAAACAACAAAACCAGAAGTTATTGGAAATCTCAGCATCTGTTGGGGGGAGGGGCAGGGGGAGAATCAGTGTTAACGTATTACGTCCATCCTGCAGAATGGGTTCCTGATCCCAAGACGTTAACTCTGATTTCTCTGGACGGATCCTGCCAGACCTGCTGAGTTAATCTGGCAATTTCAGTTTCTCTTTCTGATTTCCAACATCCATAGATTTTTCAGTTTTGTATTGTCATAGAGTCATGGAAACAGACCCTTCGGTCCAACCCGTCCATGCCGACCAGATATCCCAACCCATTCTAGTCCTACCTGCTAGCACCCGGCCCATATCCCTCCAAACCCTTCCTATTCATATACTCATCCAAATGCCTCTTAAATGTTGCAATTGTACCAGCCTCCACCACTTCCTCTGGCAGCTCATTCCATACACGTACCACCCTCTGCATGAAAATGTTGCCCCTTAGGTCTCTTTTATATCTTTCCCCTCTCACCCTAAACCTATGCCCTCTAGTTCTGGACTCCCCCACCCCAGGTAAAAGACTTTGTCTATTTATCTTATCCATGCCCCTCATAATTTTGTAAACCTCTATAAGGTCACCCCCCAGCCTCCGACGCTCCAGGGAAAACAGCCCCAGCCTGTTCAGCCTCTCCCTGTAGCTCAAATCCTCCAACCCTGGCAACATCCTTGTAAATGTTACAGCACATATACCATTATGACTAATTCAGCTTCTCTACTGTGCTGGCTTGGCACCCCTGTTTACTCGCTCCTTTCATATCTATCTCTAACTTTCTGGGCTACATCTCCACATAGAACATCGAACATTCCAGCGCAGTCCAGGCCCTTCGGCCCTCGATGTTGTGCCAAACTGTGGAACCAATCTGAAGCCCATCTCACCAACACCAAGCAATCTACTACTGTTGCCCTTTCTACTCTCTGAGTAAAGAAACTATCTCTGATGTCTGTCCTCTATCTTTTACCTCTCAGTTTAAAGCTATGTCCCCTCGTGCTAGCCATCACCATCCAAAGAAAAAGGCTCTCACTGTCCACCCTATCTTACTCTTTGATCATATTCTTTGTCTCAATTAAGTCACCTCTCAACCTTCTTCTCTCTAACGAAAACAGCCTCAAGTCCCTCAGCCTTTCCTCATAAGACAGAGCCATAGAGCCATGGAGTCATACAGCACAGAAGCAGACCCTTTGGCCCAACTTGTCCATGCCGACCAGATGTCATAAACTAATCCAGCCCCATCTATTGGGACTTGGCCTATATCCCTCTAAACCCTTCCTATTCATGTATCCATTCAGATATCTATGAGACGTAGTAATTGTACTGGCCTCCACCATTTCCTCTGACAGTTCATTCCATACATGCACCACCCTCTGTGTGAAATATTTGCTCCTCAGATCCCTTTTCAATCTTTCCCCTCTCATCTTAAACCGATGCCCTCTAATTCTGGGCTCCCCCACCCCAGGGAAAAGACCTTGCCTATTTACCCCATCCATGCCCCTCATGATTTTATAAACCTCTATAAAGCTACCCCTCAGTCTCCGACACTCCAGGGAAAACAGCCCCAACTTGTTCAGCCTCTCCCTGTCGCTCAAATCTGAGGCCTGTGTCCATTACAGTTCAGATGAATGAGAGAAGATCTTGAATGGGAAGGGTTCAGAGAGATGTGGGCCAAATGCTGGCACGTGGGACCAGATCAAATTAAGATATCGGGTGGGTGTGGACGAGTTGGACTTAAAGGCATGTATTTGTGCTGTATGACTCCATGTTATTGAGATGGAGATATCCTGAGGGGAGGGGACAGGATGGAGGCTGAGGGGATATCACCCAAAGTTGGGCACTAAGAACCAGGGGACACAGTTAATAAACAAGCAAGAAAAAGGTGAGATTTTCACCCTCTCTATAAAGGATCGCGAATCTTTGTACATCGATCCACGGGGGCAGAATCACTGAATGACACTGATAGATTTTTACCAAGTGAGTTAAAGGCTAATTGGGTGGGGGTGGGGGAGTGGGGGTTGCGGTTACATCAGGAGTTTAGATCACAATCAATTGGTCCATACCTTTCGGATTAAGTTCGAGGGGAGCGCTGGCCTACTCCTGCTATTGCTGCTCAGACTTCCCTTTCTCCCCCCTCAGAGGTAGACTGGTGTATATCCATCACCCTGTGTTACTGACTGTATCTGTACTGATGTTAATTCAGCTCCCTCACAATGTCACTCAGTAACCCCTCTCCCCCCAGAGCCCTGTGTTACTGACTGTATCTGTACTGATGTTAATCCAGCTCCCTCACACTGTCACTCAGTAACCCCTCTATACCCAGCGCCCTGTGTTACCAACTGCATCACTAATGATGTTAATCCAGCTCTCTGACACAATCAACCAGTAACACCTCTCCCCTCCATCCCCCGTGTTACTGACTGTATCTGTACTGATGTTAATCCAGCTCCCAAAAGACCTTCCCTCCATCCCGGGCAACATCCTAGTAAATCTCCTCTGCACCCTTTCCAAGGCTTCTACATCCCTTCTATAGTGCGGTGACCAGAAATGTACACAACACTCCGTGTGTGGCCGCACCAGAGTTGTGTACAGCTGCAACATGACCTCATGGCTCAGAAACCCAATCCCTCTACCTCCTCTGCGCAGCACGGTGGCTCAGTGGTTAGCACTGCTGCCCCACAGCACCAGGGACCCAGGTTCAATTCTAGCCTCGTGCGACTGTCTGTGTGGAGTTTGCACATTCTCTCCGTGTCTGCGTGGGTTTCCTCCGGGTGCTTTGGTTTCCTCCCACAGTCCAAAGATGTACAGGTTAGGATGAATTGGCCATGCTAAATTGCCAGTAGTGTTAGGTGCATTAGTCAGAGGGAAATGGGTCTGGGTGGGTTACTCTTCGGAGGGTCGGTGTGGACTTGTTGGGCCGAAGGGCCTGTTTCCACACTGGAGGGAATCTCATCTAATCTACCAATGAAAGCTATCTCTTCCCTCACCATCCCACTTCCTTTTCTTCAGCACAAATACCGATCTGCTTTTAGTCCTAATGAAGAGTCAACGGGCTCGAAAACTTAACCCAGCTTTCTCACCAAGTTTAAAAATCACACACCACCAGGTTGTAGTCCCAACAGGTTTATTTGGAAGCACTAGCTTTCGGGGGAGGCTGTTCCTTCGTTTTAATCTAAGATTGTTTACTGTATCACATCCCCCTGACACTGGAATCCTTTTGCTATAAATTCTGTGTCTCAGGGTATGGTTCCACAACAGGCAGCAGTGCACCGAAAGCTAGTGCTTCCAAATAAACCTGTTGGGGCTATAACCTGGTGCTGTGTGACTCTTAGTCCACCCCAGTCCAACACTGGCCCCTCACGTCATTGCTCCTCTAGGCCCGCCCCCTTCATTCCCTCCCATTGGTTGGAGGACTGACCCCAGCACCGCCCCCTTTTCCTCACGATTGGCCTGCGCCTTCCGTCAATCGTGCAGGTCGGCGAGGCGCGCGGGCATGCGCAGCGCGGAGTTGCTACCTGAACGACTGGGCGCATGCGCAGCCGCCATTTCCTTGTTTACCTGAACAGTTGGGTCAGTTGCTCTGTCTCCAGTAGAATGAGCTGGAGATAAGTGGACAATATCTCTGGGGGATTTTAGCCCAAGAAGGAGGATGAGAGGGAGGTAGAGAGAGGGAGGATCTGTAACTTGCAGGGATCAAGAGAAGAGGATATTCCACAGAAACTGGAATTGTCTGTTTAATGAATTCTCTGCCTCACTGACAGTGAACTGTTTGGTCATCTCCTGTCACAGGGACTAGAAGAGGAGGGCTCACATCAAGGAAACCCAAACGAAACATCAGATCTGACAGAGTCGCTCCATCCATCAGGAGCTGAGCATCACCGGCCTCCGATTGTGGAAGGAGGAACGTTTGTCTCTTTTGTCTCTGAGGGTGTAGATTTCAAACATCAGCGTGACTGGAAACGCAGAAACGCACATGAATGAGGGTGTTCGAGTGAAATGACTGTGGAAAGAGCTTTAACCGGTCACGCAGGCTGAAAACAAAAATTGCATGTTTACAGCAGGGAGGAACTCTCTGTCTGGACAAGGGTTCAACTGCTCCTTCAGTTTGGAGGGACACAAAGGCCCTGTAGACCATGGGGAAGCCACGTAAAAGTGTGAAGCGTGGGAAGGGATTCAGAGGTCCATCCAAGGTGGATGGTCATCAGCGCAAAACCACTGGGGAGAGGCCATTCATCTGCTCCACGTGTAACAAGGGATATCCTAGTCTGTCCGGTTTATGTATCCACCGGAGAACTCACTCCGGGGTGAAATCGTACGTCTGTGACACGTGTGGTATGGGATTTGCTTATTCATCCAGTTTACACGTACATCAGCGAATACATACTGGGGAGAAGCCATTCACATGTTCCAAGTGTGAAAAGAAATTTGCTCATTTATCCAGCTTCCAGGTACACCAGAGGGCTCACACCGGGGAGAAGTCATTCATCTGCCCCAAGTGTGGTAAGCGATTTGCTCATCCATCTGGTTTACGTACGCACAAGAAGGTTCACATTGGGGAGAAACCATTCACCTGCTCTGATTGTGGGAAGGGATTCACTCAGTCATTCAGGTTACAACAACACCAGAGAATTCACACCAGGGAGAATCCATTCATGTGCTCTGAATGTGGCCGGGGATTCGCTGAGTCATCCACCTTACATAAGCACCAGAAAGCTCACACTGAAAAAAAACCGTTCGCCTGCCCTGACTGTGAAAGGAGATTCTCTTGGTTAACCAACTACCAATCACACCGGGGTACTCACACTGGCAGAAGCCCGTTCACCTGTTCTGACTGCGGGAGGAGATTTGCTCATTTTTCCAAGTTCTGTGAACACAGGAGAACTCACACTGGAGAGAGACCGTTCATCTGCCCTGACTGTGGGAAGGGATTCGCTCAGACGTCCACTTTGCATGTGCATCAGAGAACTCACACTGGAGAAAGGCCATTCACCTGCCCCAAGTGCAGGAAGAGATTCACTCAGGTTTCCAGCTTATATCAACACCGGAAAAGGTGTGCGAAATGATGCATTCAGTCATCCGATCTGCTGAGGGATGAGCACGTTCATGAGTGACTGAAGGGGGTTGAACGGCTTGTACGATATACTTTATCATGTGTATATTTAGATTGCCATTATTGAACAGGATGTACTTGCTTACGTAAGGTTCTAATCTTCTGGTTTGAAGATTGCAGACAGTGGAATGTAGTATATTGATCACAAAAAGATATTTCCAATCCAGATCATTAAGGGTTGATTGGACATGGCAATAAGCCACTGATGGAGAATGGAAAGGCAAGTGAAAACTGCCGGTTTTGGAAGAAGAAGGCCTCAGCGTAAGAATAGGCTGGTTTGAAGCAACAGTGAGACATGTTTTTGACCACCAAGCACAGAGGAATGCTTGGGAGAAGTACTCAGAAGAGGCAACTCAGCATATTTGATTCAATTTGGTTTGTTGATTTTGTCACACGGACACCGAAATGCATTGTTTTGCGTACTAGTCAGGCAGAACATACCATTTGTAAGAATATTAGGGGCAAAGAGAACAGGATGCAGAATGTAGTGTTACAGCTGCAAAGATGCTGCAGAGATGGACAGATCAACATTAAAATTAAAATAACATAAAATCAAGTAAATTATTAACACTGGGGACTTTTCCCAGTTCTTTCGACGTCACCGTCGGACTGGGTTCACAAGCGATGCCATGGAAGTTGAGGTTGAGCTCCATGTGCCAGCCATCTCCAGGGTTCTCAAGGGTGACAGGATATAAGACTCCCTTGCTTGGATATATCTAAAGTAGTTTAAGTTATTAATTTTTGTTGAAATCTATCTGAAGTGTTGTAAGTTAACAATGATTAGATTACTTTATATATATTAAGTGACCAAAGCTAATAGATTTCTGTGATGCACTAGTCTCAGCGGGCATGTCATACCCAGTTCTGGCGGGACACGTTTCGGACACGTAGGCGAAGCATTAGAGAGGGTCATCGCTTATTACAACATGAAAAGAGACTCTTTGGCTCCTCGTGCCCAAAACAATCATCAAGTAGCTCCCTCATCGGCACGGTGGCTCAGTGGTTAGCCTCACAGCGCCAGGGACCCGGGTTCGATTCCAGCCTTGGGCAACTATCTGTGTGGAGTTTGCACATCCTCTCCCCGTGTCTGCGTGGATTTCCTCTGGGTGCTCCGGTTTCCTCCCACAATCCAAAGATGTGCAAGTTAGCGTGACGTGTTGCCCATTGTGTTGAGAGATGTGTAGGTTAGGTGTATTAGTCAGGGGTAAATGTAGGGTAATAGGGGTAGGGGGAATTGGTCTGAGTGGGTTAGTCTTCGGAGGGTCAGTGTAGACTTGTTGGGCCAAATGGCCTGTTTCCACGCTGTAGGGATTGTATGATTCTGATCCCATTTCCCAGCATTTGGTCCGCAGCATTGTCTCCCATGCTACTTCAAGTAATCATCTAAATATTTCTTAAAATGTTGTGCTGAATCCTGCGTCTACGCAGTGAGTGACAGGCACCTGCCACCCTCTGGTTGAAAGTATTTCTCCTCGAATCCCCTCTGATTCCTGCTCCTTTTGTTTTGTGGATCTACGTCACCTTGTTGTTGATCCTGTCCTTAAAAGGGAGAAGTTGCTTCCTATCATACCTATCTCTGCCTCTCATAATTTTGTAGCTCTCAGTCAGGTCCCTCCTCGATCTTCTCTGCTTCAAAGGAAACACCAGAACTTATTGAGCCTCTCTTCATAGTTATATTGCTGCATCACAGGAATATCTTAGTGAATCTCCGCCGCAGCCTCTCTAATATAGTCACGGCTGTTTGCTCAAGCCACTTGGGAGGGTTTAAACTAGTTTGGCTGTGGGGTGATATTCAAAGCAATAGGGAGACCTAAGACCATAAGATATAGGAGTGAAAGTAAGGCCATTCGGCCCATTGAGTCCACTCTGCCATTCAATCATGGCTGATGGGCATTTCAACGCCACTTACCCGCACTCTCCCCGTAGCCCTTAATCCCTTGCGAGTTCAAGAATTTATCGCTCTCTGCCTTGAAGACATTTAACGTCCCGGCCTCCACTGCGCTCCGTGGCAATGAATTCCACAGGCCCACCACTCGCTGGCTGAAGAAATGTCTCCTCATTTCTGATTTAAATTGACCCCCTCTAATTCTAAGGCTGTACTCACGGGTCTTAATAACCCCCTTGACGGAAACAAATTCCCAGCGTCCACCCTTTCTAAGCCATCTTGTAAGTTTCTATTAGATCTCCCCATAACCTTCTAAACTCTAATGAAGAGAAGGTCGAGGACTGTTGAGAAGTTATTGCGAGTAAGTTAAATAGTGAAGGCCGTGTTGGTAATCCTAGTATGAGACAGGGCAGGCAGGACCGAGACAGGAAGCAAAGGAAACTGGCTTAAACAATGCAAAAGGCCTGACAGGTAAGACAATTGAACTTGAGACATGAATGGATATGTGGGACTGGGATATTATTGCTATTACAGAAACATGGCTGAGGGAGGGACAGGATTGGTGGCTCAGTGTTCTGGGTTACAGATATTACAGCAAGGATAGAAGGGGAGGTAAGAGAGGAGGAGGAATTGCATTTTGACTATGGAGACCACTGTGGCATTACTGAGAGAAGACACTGAAGGGTTAGTCCACTGAGTCTATATTGATCGAACTGAGAAATAAAAAGGGTGTGGTGCTGCTGTCTTTTTAACAAGGTTGTTTTGACGTTGGGTCTCCTTTAAAGAGAGGTCATAGAGGCAGAGGTGCTGAGGGATCTGGGAAGAGCGTAGTTTGGCAGGGGAGGGGAATGGCCCTTTCTCCCAGTTTGGTTTAGCTGTGGCAGTCACAAGATGCTGGAGTCCAGGAAGGTTGCAAGGTTCAGCAAATGATTCCTGACTGACTTTCCCTCTGCAATCTCTTTGGCTGTTGTTCCCTCCTGCCTGTAAGAATGCTGCGCACCAGGTGCTGGGAAATGGGATCAGAATCATAGAATCCCTCCAGTGTGGAATCAGGCCATTTGGCCCAACAAGTCCATACTTAACCTCCAAAGAGTAACCCACCCAGACCAATTCCCCGTACCCTATTACTCTACATTTACCCCTGACTAATTCACCTAACCTACATATCCCTGAACACTATAGGCAATTTAGCACGGCTCAATCCCCCCAGACCTGCACATCTTTGGATTGTGGGAGGAAACCGGAGCAATTGGAGGAATCCCAGACACAGGGAGAGAATGTGCAAACTCTACACGGACAGTAGCCTGAGGCTGGAATCGAACCCGAGTCCCTGGCGCTGTGAGGCAGCGGTGCTAACCACTGAGCCGCTTTGTCGATCAGAGAGTACTTGATGATTGTTTTGGGCACGATGAGCCAAAGAGTCTCTTTGCGTGCTTTAGTACACGATGACCCTCTTAAATGCTTCGCGTACTTCCGAAACGTGTCCTCCTTTTTTGCTAAGGGGTGTATTTATGGGGTGTTACTGAATCCGAACAGTTCCTTAGTTAAGTTGCTGTTTTGGGTCAGTTCAGTTTTCCAATACTTAGGTAATTCTAAATTCTGTTTTCTTTTGGTTGTGTTTCAACGGTCATGTTTAAATCTGTTCTGTTTTGCTTAAAGCCGACTGGTTTGACCAGCTGCATCACACCTGGAACACCCACTTCACATCTGCCTTTACACTAAAAAGTAAGGGTCAAGGCAACCTCCTTAACAGATTTTGAGGGTGTCTGCCGTGGTCCATGACATCACTTTGATCGTATTCTACTGTAGCCCCTTCCAATAGTCTGCAGAAGACTGAGGAACAAACACATAAGGAGATCGCAATGCAATGTGAAAAGATTAAATTGTACTATCTCTCTGGACATTAATGTAATATTAAAGTGTTAAACTGTACTGTCTTTGAATGGGGATGACAGTCATGAAGCAAGGCTAATGACTCCCACTCCAATTAGACAGTCATTTGCTGCTACTCCTGCTATTGTCAAGTTAAACTATCATTGAAATGCTTTCTGGGCAGAGGTATGTTGCACCTGCATTGTCTTGGGGAATCGTCGAGTCAAGAAATTGTCTGTGTAACGATTCCCCAGGATTAGGCCATTAGCATTTGCATTATCTCTGAGGATGGATCTCATCCTGCCATTGTATCTGGGGTAATGTGAGAGTGTGAGTGACTGGGGTTTGTCTTAAGAGGCATGTGACTATGGGGGCATGGCCAGAACATCTGTTGCATTGCCAACTGACCTGTATAAACGTGGATGTGTTTTCTTTGTTTGGGGCCTCACTTTGACTTGACCTTTGTACGCCTGCGAAGAGAGTCAAAGAGAGGTAACTTAGCTTGTACAGGCTTTTGTAAACCTTAACTGTTTGCAGAAGTTGGTGTGTGCGACTGGCATCTCATGTACAAAACCTCGGGAAAAGGGATTCCAACATACAAGGACCTTCCAGGTGGACTGAATAAGCGATTGTCTGAGTGTTGGTTGCATGAGACAAATGGGCCCACAAGGTAAGCTTCACCTTGATCTCTCAGTTGCGCTCGCGCTCTCTCTTGCTCTGCCTCATTCTCTCTCTTGCTCGCTCTTTCTCGCTCTCGCTATCTCTCTCTCTTGCTCTCGCTCTCGCTCTATCTCTTGCCATCTCCCTCTCTTTTGCTCTCTCCCTCTCTTTTGCTCTCTCGCTCTCTTTTGCTCTCTCGCTCTCTTTTGCTCTCTCGCTCTCTCTCTCTCTCTCTCTCTCTTTCTTTCTCTCGCTCTCTCTAAATTGACCACTCAGACGACCTCTCATCCTCTGGGACTTGGTTGTGATGGAATCTTTGAGGTCACTGTCACACTTACGCACCAACGAGTCGCTTTCTGCGAAGCTGGGTTTTAACTGGGTTTCAGAACAGTTAAATCTGGGTTAGAGTCCCAGGGTCGAATTGGTGTTAGCGTCCCAGAGTTAAAAAGGAGTTGGAGTTCTTTGGTGGGGAGCGGGGGGTAGCGAAAAGGGGTTGGAGTCCTCTAGTGGCGAGATTTGAGGGTCCAGAGCAAAACAAAAGAATAAACAATTTGGTACTTCTTAAAATTGTTGACTTTATCCCCCACACGTCCCCTGAGAAGTACTTTTAGGACGACATGGCGTCACCGGGAAAAGGGGGAGAAAGTGGAGCTGGTCCCCTCGGGTCCCGACAGTAAAGTGCATTGACTGCCGGGGAAGCTTTGTCTGGGTTTTTGTGCTGTGAACTCCATGCTGCAAGTCCACCTTCTGGGGAAGGAGGAGCGGCTGGACTGCAGCACCACGTGGTCCGCTGCGAGGCTTTTCTCTTTTTGTGGGTGTGATTTCATCGTGAGGCAACAACTGGTCTGTCTTTCCTTCATGGCCTCCTCCGGCAATGGGGTGGCGTTCCTCGGTCCGGTTTCCGCCGAGCTGAGGATGTGTCAGTGATCGTATTGTGCACCAGGTGCTGTGGGGTCTGTGGAACTTTGGGAATCTTGGACCAATGCTTGGGTTTTTGTTCCTGTGTGCCGTGGTGGTTGATCTGGAGTAGGCAGGTCTGATCTATTTTTGGTCCAACTCTGATGTAGATCTTTTGGGGGCCACCTCCTCCATCTTTTTGACTCCTCATTTTCCATTTCACGGATCGTCTCCAAGTGAACTGAGAGGGGTTCTCAAATGTGCACGTTTCCCCCCCCCCCCCCCCCCCCCGTATTAAAATGAGAGGAACTCTGACCAAAGGCTCTTCAAAACAAAAACGAGAAACACTGACATTAAGGTTGTACTAATACTTGGGTCAAAAAAAGGGCATTTCAGCGTAAGTTGTGCCATGATGTGAGTGTTTGATATTTAAATATTGTGGTTTGTGAAAATACCGGTTCCGAAAATCCTTTTAAGTGACTGTTTTGCCTTGTTTGAATCAGGATCTCAATTCAGTGTGTTTTGTGCGCTATGTAATACGCCCGGTTTGTTTTTACATTGAAATTGTACAACATTAGGTCCTTATCGAACTTGGAACCTTAATACAGGGTGCCTTGAGCCTCTGATTTGTTTGAAATTTTACAGTGCCTGTTTCAAAAAAGAAACTATTGTGTCAGTGGTCATGCTTTAGCCAGCTGAGAGTATTGTATTAAAATATCTTTGCTGCTGTGTTTTTTAATGCAGAGTGTTCACACAAAAAAACCACAAGAGTGCAGTTTTAGTTTGATGTTTTGTGAAGACTTTAGAGGCTGAGCTGTTTAAATTCTTTCAATTATTGTTAAGACTTCATTGGCCCCCTTCCTATTGCAAATTCAAAGAACGTTGATCTCTACCAAAGTTTCCACTGTAATCCCGACTGTTTTATTTGGAAAGTTTCATTTGGAGGACATATTTTAATATATTCTGCATTGTGTTTCCCATGAATATTTGAGATTTCAATCTGAACTGAAACTGCCTCTTAAATGGTTAAAGCGCAGGAAACATTTTGCCGTTTTCTTGCTGTTCCAGATTTTTGAAATAACGTTTCCTGACAGTTTTCACGTCCGCCAAATATTAACTTGTTAAAGGAAAATAATCTTTGAATAACCCGAAGGAGGTTCCTGAGGGTTTGATTTTAGGACCATTGATTGTTGTTTTATATTTGACTGAATTGTTTAGGCAGTACAATGTGCAAGTCTATGGGTTGTATAAAACTTGATAATGTCATAAAATCGTGAACAGAGTAACATTCTTCAAGAATTCAAAGGATGTTCAAATAGGCAGACACAATTTAGTGCAGTAAAATGTGTGACTGTCTTCATACTGATAACCGCCTTGGCAAGGAAGGAATGAGAGAGGAAATGCAAAGATGCTTTCAGGAGCTAACATTGTCTCTAGAGTTTCCTCATTCGCAGGTAAAGCACGCCTTCGGACCACCGCCTGCCCATCCACAACCTGATCCAACGGATTCAATCGGCTCCCCAGTCATGAGCACGAAAAGTGAAGAAGCTAACAACAGTGAAGAGGAGGTTGGTATGCTTTTTGTCAGTGGCCTTCCTATGGACATCAAACCACGTGAGCTTTACCTTCTCTTCTGACTATTTAAGGGATATGATGGTTCACGAACATCACAACAGCCAGTTAACCTTGTTACATTTGACAGCAGAACAGGAGCAGAAGCAGCAAATAATGCTGCGTTCACCTAGCCTACTGCTGCTGCAGCTGCTGCACCACACACTCAGATGCGCTAGTATCCTCCATCTGAAGCAAGTCCACAAGGATGGAAGTCTCATCAGTTTTGTGAAGCATTGCCCTTATCCACCAATTCAGATTTCTCCATGGAGTGATGCACAAGGACAGATTGAATTTTGTTTTCAGTTTGAAGGAGGTTTTGGAGAACTGGCTCATTTCCACTCGACTTGGAGGGGAGTGGAGTGGTCACTAAGGACTGCGGATTTAAGAACTTTACCGGTGAACCTTTTTTCCTCGTGGGAGGCTCCTGGGAATCCTTTGGGCTAGTGATTTTTGTTGTTATAATCGTTGTATGTTGCGTATCAATAACTTGCTTAAGTATTGGCTGTAGGATTCTTATCAATAAATTGTTAGTGCCTTTCTCATTTCCCCCATCAAGACGGTTATCCACGGAATGATAAAAGGAGGGAATGAAATATTAAAGAGCTAACTTGCTCAACTGACCTGCAAGAAATTGAATGCCGTGGGGGTAAGGTGGTGTGACTTTGGCTTATAGCTGGAATGTGGGAGGTTTACACAGCCATTTCCTTGCCATTCAGGGATGATCTACATTTTCATCCAGAAATCAATAAGAACATTACAGTTGGAATCTGACTACTCCCCTCCAGTTACAAAAATCAAACACTTGGCAACAGATTTGACCATCAAGGG
Source organism: Chiloscyllium plagiosum (assembly GCF_037043375.1). NCBI lineage: Eukaryota > Metazoa > Chordata > Chondrichthyes > Orectolobiformes > Hemiscylliidae > Chiloscyllium > Chiloscyllium plagiosum. The sequence continues at coordinate 31,495,121 of NW_028270165.1, forward strand.
ATGATTTGCTTTACATTGTTTCTGGAGGTGGGGTGTTCGCTGTATTGTATCTGGAGGGGCATTTGACTATGAGGGGATGGCTGAGGGTTGTCTTGCGGGCAGTACTGACTATGATGTTGAGAGTTTTGTATAAAGCAAAGACTGTTCCCTTTGTTCAGAGAGAGATTTTTGCCACGACCCCGGAAGCTGTGCGAGGTGTGTGCTAAAGGCTCCTCCAGAAAGCTTGTATTGTACTGTACTTAATAAATTTGGTTGCCTGTTCACAGACGTTGGTGTGTTGTAGTTCCATCAAGGGTGTAAGAATCTCAAGAGTAAAAGAACCTAATACACAAATTTTTGCAAACTTCATCACGTGTATAATTAGCTTGCCATGATTGAACAGGATGGACCTACTTATGTAAGATTCTGATTATCTGGTTTGAAGATCACAGAGAGTGGAATGTAACGTATAGATCACAAAGTGATATCTCCAGTCCAGATTATTAAGGGTTAATTGGACATGGCAATAAGCTATTGACGAAAAGCAAGTGGAAACCGGCTGTTTCGCAAGGAGGTGGCCTTGGTGTGAGAACAGCCTCATTTGCAACAACAGTGAGACTTGTTTCCGACCACCAAGCACAGAGGAATGCTTGGAAGAAGTACTCAAGAGGCAGTTGAGCATGTTTGATTGAATTTGGTTTATTATTTCTGTCACATGGACTGAGATACAACGAAAAGCATTGTTTTGCACACTATTCAGACAGATCATACCATACATAAGCCCATCGGGGGGAAAGAGAACAGGATGCAGAGAGTCGTGTTACAGCTGCAGAGAAAGAGCAGAGACCGAGAGATCGACGTTAAAATTAAAATAATGTAAAATCAAGTATATTAACACTGGGGACTTCTCTCATTTTTTCCGACTTGACCATTGGACTAGGTTCATAAGCAGTGCCGTGGAAGTTGAGATTGAGCTCCAAGCGCCAACCATCTCCAGGCTTCTCGAGGGTGAAACGACGTGAGACTCCCTTGTTTGGATATATCTAAAGTAGTTTAAGTTATTAATTTTGTTGAAATCTATCTAAAGTAGTGTAAATTAATAATGATTAGATTACTTTATGTATATTAAGTGACCAAAGCTAATAGATTTCTGTGACGCGCTAGTTTGGTCTCAGGGGACATGTCATACCCAGTTCTGGGGGGACACGTTTCGGAAGTACATGAAGCGTTAGAGAGGGTCATTGCTTATTACAGCACGAAAAGAGACTCATCGTGCCCGAAACGATCATCACGTAGCTCCCTAATCGGCATGGTGGCTCAGTGGTTAGCACTGCTGCCTCACAGCGCCAGGGATCCGGGTTCGATTCCAGCCTTGGGCGACTGTCTGCGTGGAGTTTGCACATCCTCTCCCTGTGTCTGCGTGGGTTTCCTCCGGGTGCTCGGGTTTCCTCCCACAGTCCAAAGGTGTGTGGGTTTGCGTGATGTGTTGCCCGTTGTGTTCAGGGATGTGTAGGTTAGGTGCATTAGTCAGGGGTAAATGTAGAATCATAGGGCAGGAAGAATGGGTCTGGGTTTGTTACTCTTTGGAGTGTCAGTGTGAACTTGTTGGGCCAAATGGCCTGTTTCCAAACTGTGGGGATTCTATGATTCTGATTCCTGTTTCCCAGCACTTGGTCTGCAGCATTGTCTCCCAAGCCACTTCATGCAATTACCTAAGTATTTCTATCAATACTGCATTTACGCAGTGAGTGTCAAACACCTACCACCCTCTGGCTGAAACAATTCCTCCTCAAAGCCCCTCTGAACAGCTTTTTTTAAAAATCTGCGTCCCTTAGTCGATCCTGTCATTAAAAGGGAAAAGTTTTTTTCCTATCATACCTATCTCTGCCTCTCATAATGTTGTAGATCTCAGTCCATAAGACATGGGAGTGGAAGTAAGGCCATTTAATCATGGCTGATGGGCATTTCAACTCCACTTACCCGCACTCTCCCCATAGCTCTTAATTCCTTGCGAGTTCAAGAGTTTATCACTCTCTGCCTTGAAGATGTTTAATGTCCCCGCCTCCACTGCGCTCCGTGGCAATGCGTTCCACAGGCCCACCGCTCTCTGGCTGACGAAATGTCTTCTCATTTCTGTTTTAAATTGACCCCCTCTAATTCTAAGGCTGTGCCCATGTCCTAGTCTCCCCGGCTAATGGAAATAACCTCCCAGCGTCCACCCTTTCCAAGCCATGCATTATTTTGTAAGTTTCTATTAGATCTCCCCTCAACCTTCTAAACTCCGATGAATACAATCCCAGGATCCTCAGCTGTTCATTGTATGTTAGGCCTACCATTCCAGGGATCATCCGTGTGAATCCCCGCTGGACACGCTGCAGTGCCAGTATGTCCTTCCTGAGGTGTGGGGCCCAAAATTGGACACTGTATTCTAAATGGAGGCGAACTAGAGCTCTATAAAGTCTCAGAAGCACATCGCTGCTTTTATATTCCAACCCTCTTGAGATAAATGACAACATTACACTTGCTGTCTTAACCACGGACTCAAGCTGCAAGTCAATCTTTAGAGAATCCTGGACTAGCACTCCCAGATCCCTTTGTACATTGGCTTTATGAATTTTCTCACCGTTTAGAAAATAGTTCATTCTTTTTTCCAAAATGCAAGACCTCACATTTGCTCATTTCCTGGACCATTCTCCTAAACTGTCTGAATCTTTCTGCAGCTTCCCCACCTCCTCAGAACTACCTGCCTGTCCACCTAACTTCATATCATCGGTGAACTTCGCTAGAATGCCCCCAGTCCCTTCATCCAGCTCATTAATATATAAAGTGAACAGCTGCAGCCCCAACACTGAACCCTGCGGGACACCACTTGTCACCGGCTGCCATTCCGAAAAAGAACCATTTATCCCAACTCTCTGCCTTCTGACAGATGGCCAATCCTCAGTCCATGCCAATAGCTCACCTCAAACACCATGGGCCCTCACCTTACTCAGCAGCCTCCCATGAGGCACCTTATTAAAGGCGTTTTGGAAACCTTATTAAAGGTTTCCCTGGTCTAACCTAATTGTTACCTCTTCAAAGAATTCAAACAGGTTTGTCAGGCACGACCTTCCCTTACTGAATCCATGCTGACTTGTTCTAATCTGACCGTACACTTCCAAGAATTTAGAAATCTCATCCTCAACGATGGATTCTAGAATTTTAACTACAACTGAGGTTAGGCTAATCGGCCTATAATTTTCCATCTTTTGTCTTGATCCTTTCTTGAACAAGGAGGTTACAACAGCGATCTTTAAATCATCTGGGAATTTCCCTGACTCCAGTAATTTTTGAAAGATCAGAACCAACGCCTCCACTATTTCCTCCGTCACCTCCCACAGAACTCTAGGATGTAGCCCATCGAAGCCTGGAGATTTATCAATTTTTAGACCTTTTAGCTTTTCTAGCACTTTCTCTTTTGTAATGGCTACCATACTCAACTCTGCCCCTTAACTCTCCTTAATTGTTTGGATATTACTCATGTCTTCCAGTGTGAAAACTGACACAAAGTACTTGTTAAGTTCTTCAGCTATTTCCTTATCTCCCATCACTAGCCTTCCTGCATCAATTTAGAGTGGCCAATTTCTACTTTTGCCTCTCGTTTGTTTCTTATGTATTGAAAGAAACTTTCACGATCATTTCTAATATTACTGGCTAGTTTACCTTCATATTTAATCCTCTCCTTCCTTATTTCTCTCTTTGTTATCCTCTTTGTTTTTGTAGCCTTCCCAATCTTCACACCCCTGTCATTACCCTTATTTAACTGTAACACCATTCCATCTGACGTTGCCTTCTCTCTTTCAAACTGCAGACTGAACTCTACCATATTATGATTGCTGCCTCCTAAGTGTTCCCTTACTTTAAGATCTTTTATAAAGTCTGGCTCATTATATAGCATGAAGTCCAGAATAGCCTGCTCCCTTGTGGGTTCCATCACAAGCTGTTCCAAAAAGCCATTCTGTAAGCATTCCATGAATTCCCTTTCTTTGGATCCACCGGCAACATTACTCACTTAGTCAATTTGCATATTGAAGTCCCCCATGATCACCGTGACCTTGCCTTTCTGAGAGAAAGTGAGGACTGTAGATGCTGGAGATCAGAGCTGAAAATGTGTTGCTGGAAAAGCGCAGCAGGTCAGGCAGCATCCAAGGAGCAGGAGAATCGACGTTTTGGGCATGAGCCTGAAGAAGGGCTCATGCCCGAAACGTCGATTCTCCTGCTCCTTGGATGCTGCCTGACCTGCTGCGCTTTTCCAGCAACACATTTTCAGCCCTTGCCTTTCTGACATGACCTATCTATTTCCTGGTACATTTTGCACCCCAGTCCTGGCCACTGCTGGGAGGTCCGTACATAGCTCCCATTATGGGTTTTTGTCTTTGTGGTTCCTCAACTCCACCCAGACGGACTCCACATCATCTGACTCCATGTCATTCAGTGCCATAGATTTAATTTCATTCTTAACTAACAAGGCAACCCTGCCCCCTCTGCCCACCTCCCTGTCTTTTCGATAAGTTGTAAATCCTTGGATGTTTAACTGCCAGTCCTGAACCCCCTGCAACCACGTCTCTGTGATGCCTACCACATCATAATCATTTACAATGATTGCTGCTGTTAATTCATCTACTTTGTTACGAATACTATGAGCATTCAGGTAAAGCACCTTAATGCTAATTTTCTTATCCTCATGATTTCCATCACCTCTAGTAGTATGTCCTAAGTAATTCTTCCTTTTTTGTTTTATTTCTAGTCTGCCTAGAACTTTAGCTCTGCTCACATGCTAACCTGCTGCTTACTTTCTACTTGACTCCATACTCCCTGTTGCTTTCCCTTTCCCCCCCCCCCCCCCCGACTCACAAGTTTAAAGTCCTAGTGACCACCCTATTGATCCTTTTCACCAGAACGCTGGTTCCAGATCGGTTCAGGTGGAGGCCGTCCCATCGGTACAGATCTCCCCAGTTCCAAAACTGATGCCAATGTCCCATGAAATGGAATCCCTCCTTCCCACACCAATCTCTTAGCCACGTGTTTACTTCCCTAATTCTCTGTTCCCTATGCCAATTAGCACGTGGCTCCGGCAGTAATCCAGAGATTGTGACCCTCGAGGACCTGTTCTTCGATTTTGTTCCTAGCGCTTGATAATCCCCAAACAAATCCTCCTTCCTAGCCTTGCCGATGTTGTTAGTGCCAACGTGGACCGCAACAACTGGATCCTCTCCCTCCCGCTCTAATATCCTTTCGAGCCGGTCAGAGATGTCCTACACCCTGGCACCGGGCAGGCAACACACCATGAGGGACTCCCGATCCGGCTCACAAAGGATACTATCTGTCCCCTAATTAGAGAATCCTTATAACAACTATTTGTCTTTTTGCTCCTCAGCTTTGAATGGCCTTCTGCGCCATGGTGCGGTCGTCAGCTGGCACATCCTCCCCATAGCCCTTTTCTCATCCATATTGGGGAGCAAAAGTCTCCTACCTGTTGGACAAGGTCAAGGGGTGGTCCCTTCTCCATCTTCTCTGCTTCAAAGAAAAGGCCAGAGCTTTATTGAGCCTCTCTTCATAGTTTGAAGTAGTCTGTTTGCAGGCAAAGGGACCTCCGGCAAGTGGGAGGCCTTTAAAAGTGAGATAGCTAGAGTTCAAGGTCTATATGTTCCTGTGGGGGTGAAAGGCAAGGTTGACAGGAATCAGGAACCCTGGATGACAAGGGATATTGAGGCTTTGGCCAGAAAAAAAGGAGGAGATGTGGCTCAGGTACAGGCAGCTGAGATCAAGGGAATCCCTGGGAGGTATATAAGGGATACAGGAGTTTACTGGAAATCAGGAGGGCGAAAGGGGGGACACGAGACAGCCTTGGTTGAGAAGATTAGGATGAATCCAAAGAGGTTCTTACATTTATTAAAGAAGAAAGAATAACTAGGGAGAGAATAGGGCCCCTCAAGGATCAAAGTGGACATATATGTGTAGAACCGCGGGAGATGGGTGAGGTCATCAATGAATATTTCTTCTCTGTGTTTTCCATGGGGGTTTGTGTGGGGGAGTGAGCGTGGGGGAGTGAGTGTGACAGTGGGGGAGTGAGTGTGACAGTGAGGGAGTATGCGGGGGAGTGAGTGTGACAGTGGGGGAGTGTGCGGGGGGGTGAGTCTGACAGTGGGGGAGTGTGCGGGGAGGGTGAGTCTGACAGTGGGGGAGTGTGTGGGGGGTGAGTCTGACAGTGGGGGTGTGTGCGGGGGGTGAGTGTGACAGTGGGGGAGTGTGCGGGGGGATGAGTCTGACAGTGGGGGAGTGTGCGGGGGGGTGAGTGTGACAGTGGGGGAGTGTGCGGGCGGTGAGTCTGACAGTGGGGGTGTGTGCAGGGGGAGTGAGTGTGATGGTGGGGGAGTGTGACCTGGGGACTTGGGGAAGTTAGTGGTGATATCTTGAGGACAGTCCATATTGCAGTCAAGGAGGTGTGGATGTATTAAGGTGGATAAATCTCCTGGTCCTGACCAGATCTAGCCAAGAACACTGCAAGTGGCAAGAGAAGAAATTGCAGGGGCCCTGGCTGGGTGAGGTCCCGGAAGACTGCAGGGTAGATTTGAGCTATAGGGAGAGGCTGAACAGGCTGGGGCTGTTTTCCCTGGAGCGTCAGAGGCTGAGGGGTGACCTTACAGAGGCTTATAAGATCATGAGGGGCATGGAAAGGATAAATAGATAAAGTATTTTCTCTGGGGTGGGGGAGTCCAGAACTAGAGGGCATAGGGTTAGGGTGAGAGGGGAAAGATATAAAAGAGACCTAAGAGGCAGTTTTTCCACACAGAGGGTGGTACGTGTATGGAATGAGCTGTCAGAGGAAGTGGTGGAGGCTGGTCCAATTGCAACATTTAAGAGGCATCTGGATGGGTATATGAATAGGAAGGGTTTGGAGGGATATGGGCCGGGTGCTGGCAGGTGGGACTAGATTGGGTTGGGATATCTGGTCGGCATGGACGGGTTGGACCGAAGGGTCTGTTTCCGTGCTGTACATCTCTATGAATGTTGTGCCATTGTTCAAGGAGGACTGCAAAGAAAATTCTGGGAACTATAGACCAGTAAACTTAATGTCTGTGGTGGTAAATTACTTGAGAAGATTCTGAGAGATAAGATGTACATGCATTTGGAAAGACAGGGTTTGATTAGGAGTAGTCAGCATGGCTTTGTGTGCGGATGATCATGCCTCACAAATTTGTTCGAGTTGTTTGATGAAGTGACCAGGGAGTTTGACGAAGGCAGGGTGGTAGATGTAGTCAATATGGCTTTCAGTAAGGCCTTTGAGAACGTTCACATGGTAGGCTGCTCTGGAAGGTTATATCACATGGAATCCAAGGTGAGCTGGTGAATTGGATACTCAGTTGGCTTGACAGTAGGAAGCAGATGGTAATAGTGAAAGGATGCTTATTGGACTAGAGGCCTGTGACTAGTGGAGTGCCTCAGGGGTCAGTGCTGGGTCCATTACTGTTTGTCATCTATATCAATGATATAGATGAGAATGTGCGAGGCATGATTAGTAAGTTTATCGATGACACTAAAATACATGGTAATGTGGGCAGTGAGGAAGGTTGTGAGAAATTGCAGCTGGACCTTGATCAGCCGGGTAAGTGAGCCAAAAACTGGCAAATGGAGTTTAATATAGATTAGTGTGAGGTCTTGTGTTTTGAAAAGTTATGTCAAGGTAGGAGTTTCATGGTGAATGGTCGGGTCTTAAGGAGTGTAGTGGAACAGAAGGATCTTGGAGTTCAGGTGGACAGTTCTCTGAAAGTGGAGTCACAGGTAGACAGGGCAGTGAAGAAGGCTTTTGGTACACTGGCTTTCATCAGTCAGGGCATTGAGTATAGAAGTTGGGAAGTTATGTTGCAGTTATACAGGATGTTGGTGTGTATTGTGTTCAGTTTTGATCATCTTGCTCTAGGAAGGATGTTATTAAACTGGAAAGAGTGCAGAAGAAATTTACAAGCATGTTGCCAGGACTCAATGGTCTGAGTAATAGGGAAAGGTTGGACAAGTTCGGATTTTATTCTTTGGATCGTAGGAGACTGAGGAGGGGATGCTATAGAGGTGTATAAGATCACGAGAGGCATGGAAAGGGTGAATGCACTCAATCTTTTTCCCAGGGTTGGGGAATTGAGGATTAGTGGGCGTCAGTTTAAGGTTAGAGAGTGGAAAGAATTAAAGGGAACCTGAGGGGCAACATTTTTACACTGAGGGTAGTACACATATGGAATGAGCTGCCAGCAGGAGTGGTTGAGGTAGGTACATTACCAACATTTAAAAGGCATTTGGACAAATATATAGATAGGAAAGGTTTAGAAGGATATGGACCAAGTGCAGGGAATTTAGGTTAGTGTTAATGGACATTATGGTCTGCATGGACCAGTTTGGGACAAAGGGCCTGTCTCCGTGCTGTCGGACTCTATGACTCTGATTTTGATTGGGAGAAGCTATTTGCAGCCAAAAGGATGTCTGGGAGGTGGGAGGCTTTCAAAAGTGAGTTAATGAGTGTTTAGGGCCAGCAATGTTCCTGTTAGAGTGAAATGTAAGGCTGGCATCAGGAGGGAACCTTGATTCCTGGAAGTTACTGAAGCCCTGGTCAAGAGAGAGGCATTTGGGATCAAGTGAATTCCTTGAGGAGTACAGAAGGTGTCGGAGTAGACTTGAGAGAGACATCAGGAGGGCCAAAAGGGGACTCTGATCTCCAGCATCTGCAGTCCTCACTTTCTCTTGGCTATCTACCTTAGTGAGCGACATTATCTCTGCCTCTCATGATTTTAAAGATCTCAACAAAGTTTCCGACACACCAGGGAAGAAAATCCAAACTCTCCTTATAACTCAAACCTTCCAGTCTCGGTAGCATCCTAGTAAATCTTCTCTGCACTCTTTCTTGTTTAAGAAGGTCCTTTCTATAGTAGGGTGACCACAATTGCCGCAGTACTCCAAATGTGGCTTCACCAACATTTTGTACAGCTGCAATAAGACACCCCAACTCCTAACTGGTCTAATTAGCAAGTTTGCGGATGACACAAAGATCGTTGGAGTTACGGGTAGTGAGGAGGATTGTCAGAGGATGCAGCAGGTTATAGATCAGTTAGAGGCATGGGCAGAAAAATGGCAGCTGGAGTTTAATCCGGACAAATGTGAAGCGATACATTTTGGATGGTCAAATACAGGTGGAAATTATACAGTGAATGGCAGAACCCTTAGGCATATTGACATGCAGAGGGATCTGGGTGTGCAGACCCACAGATCACTGAAGGTGGTAGTGCAGGAAAGGCCCATGGCATGTTTGCCTTCATTGGAAGGGGCATTGAGTATAAAGGCGGACAGGTTATGCTGCAGCTTTCTAGAACTTTAGTTCGGCCACACTTGGAATATTGCGTACAGTTCTGGTCACCACACTATGCTTCAGAGTGGAAATTATGAGGCTTTTTGTTCCCAGGGTGGAGGGGTTAATTACTAGGGGACTCAGGCTCATGGTGCGGGGTGGAAACTTTAAAAAAGAGAGGCAGGAAGCTTAAAAGAGATGTGCGAGGCACTTTTTGTTTACAGAAAGGTGAGTGTCTGGAATGCACTACCAGAGGAGGTGGTGGACACAATTGTAGCATTCATGAAACACCTGGATGAAAACACGAATAGGAAGGGAATAGAGGGAAACAGATCCTGGAAGTGAAGACAGCTTTAGTATGGAAGGGCAAAATGCGACAGAGCAGGCTTCGAGGGTTTGTTTCTGTGCTGTATTCTTCTTTGCTCTCCATCGCTTTTCCCCATGGTAATGGAGTTTAAAACTAGAGGGCATAAGTTTAAGGTGAGAGGGGAGAGACACGAAAGGGGGATTTGTTTTTCCACACAGAGAGTGGTGAGTGTTGGAATGGACTGCCAGAGGTAATGGTGGAAGCGAGTACGATTTTGTCATTCAAGAAACATTTAGGTGGGTATATGGACGGGATAGGAATGGAGGGATACGGATCAAATGCAGGCAAATGGGATTAGTTTAATTGTGAAAACTGGGTGACATGCATAAGTTGGGCCGAAGGGCCTGCTTGCATGATGTAGACCTCGTTGAGTCTATGACAGCGAAGTAACAGTCCACACAGCTCTTAGTCAGGATGGCGTGTGGCTTGAAGGGGAACCTCTAGATGGTGGTATTCCAATGAAAATGCCAGCTTGTCCTTCTAGATGGCAGAGGTCACAGTTTTATAAGATGCAGGAGAAGGATTGTTGGTCAATTTTGGCTGTCCTTCTTCTAGACAGTCCACAGTGCGGCCTGTGTGTGTCGGTGTTAGAGTGAATATCAAAGGTGGTGGTTAGAATCAGATTTACAGAATTGTTACAGTGCAGAAGGAGGCAACGTGCCTGTGTGAGCTCTGAGAGTCTCACTGAGTGCTATTTTCCTGCCCACTACCTGTAACTTTGCACTTTGATGCTTTTCAAATAACTGTCTCATTCTCTTTATGAATACCTTGATTGAAGCTTCCAAATTGAAGTATCAATTAACTGGGCTCCTTTCTTCTGTATGGGGTTGAGTTTCGGGAATGCGGTTGGTGCAGCTGTCATCTGTGCGATCAGGGAGTATTCTACTGTACTCCCAATTTTAGACAGTGGACAGACTTTGGGGAGAAGGGAGGGAAGCGAATTACCACAGAATTCCCATCTCTGAGAAAGAAAGTCATTGCTGTATCAGCTGTAGTTGGTTGGATGGAGGACACAAGCGTGAGGAAGTTCTGGCATCCACAACAATCTTCCTTTGTGTTCGGGATTGCTCGAACAAGTGGACTGTTTTCACCCTGATTCCCATTGACTTCACGGTTACATGTAGCCTTGTTGTTAAGGAGAGTCACTCTCACCTCACTTCAAGAATTCAGCTGAAAATGTGTTGCTGGAAAAGCGCAGCAGGTCAGGCAGCATCCAAGGAACAGGAGAATCGACGTTTCGGGCAAATTCAGCTCCCAGGATATGCAGGTCCTGGGCCTGCTCCACCGCCAAACCAATACCACCTGACTCCTGGAGGAAGACTGCCTCCCATTTAACTCCCCACTCCCTTGTGCCACCTCCTCATTCCTGATTAAGAGCTTATGCTTGAAACGTCGATTCTCCTGCTCTTCAGATGCTGCCTGACCGGCTGTGCTTTTCCAGCAACACACTCCTCGACCAGTTTTGGACCAGGTCTATCACGAGGTCAGCAGCTGAGTGGCCTTGGTGGAATCTGAACAGAAAGCCCAGTAAGCAGGTTATTGCTAAAAAATGCTTCACAGAACTGCCAAAAGTCGGGTGACAGTGCTGCCTCACCGCAACGGAGGTGCAGATTGGATTCCAGCCTCAGGGGACTGTCTGTGTTGGAGTTTGCAAATTCTCTCCGTATCTTCATGGGTTTCCTCCGGGTTCTCCGGTTTCCTCCCACAGTCCAAAGCTGAGCTGATTAGGTGGATTGGCCATGCTAAATTGACCAGGAGGTCCAGGGATGTGCAGGCCAGGTGGATTCCCGCCTCAGGTGACTGACTGTGGGGAGTTTGCATGTTGTCCCTGTGTCTGCGTGGGTTTCCTCCGGGTGTTCCGGTTTCCTCCCACAGTCCAAAGATGTGCAGGTCAGGTGAATTGGCCATGCTAAATTGCCTGCAGTGTTAGGGAAGGGGTAAATGTAAATGTAGGGGTTGGGGTATGGGTGGGTTGCGCTTCGGCGGGTCGGTGTGGACTTGTTGGGCCGAAGGGCCTGTTTCCACACTGTAATGTAATGTAATCTAATCTAATCTATTTACAGAATAGAGGGAAGGACATTTGCTTATCCGAGGAAAGGGAAGGTCTGGAATTCCCTACCCAGAGAATTGTGGAAGGTAGATCACTGGCAGAAATTAAAGAGGATTTAGATAGATTATTGAATGTCAGGGTGTTGAGGGATATGAGGAACTGGCAAAAAAGTGAAGTTGAAGCTTGGGGTAAGTAGGCCTTGATCTTTTAAAATAGCTTGAGAGGATGAATGACCCAAGCCTGCTCCTATTTCCCTGTTCATTCCAACTCCCTGTGAAAGGAATTTGCAAACTCCCTCACTTTTAGTCCAGGATAGAAATTCAAAAGAGCCAATATTTTTTTCATGGGTGGAAGTTGCTGTGCACAAATCCTCCCCTTCTAACCCGCTGTCAAAGCAGTTCCCAGCTGCAGTTTCTAACTGGGGTCTTGGGGATGGGGGGCATGTTCCTGTCTCAAGGTTCCGCCCTTTGTCCCTTTAAATCCCACCCTCGGTCCTTCCAGCTCCAGCGCCGGCGATGCGCATGCTTCGCACCGCTGTCCAGTCCCGCCCCTTCATTGACTCCGATTGGTTGGAGGACCAGCGCTGTCCTCCGGTCCTCCAGGCCCGCCTCCTCCCTCGCTATTGGACTTGACTATCCGTCAATCATCCAGCCCTTTGGTGCGGGAGCAGACCTGCGCAGCATGGTTTTGCTCCCCGAACGGCTGTGCACATGCGCGGCCGCCATTTTAGCAGCTTTCTTCAAAGTGGGGTCAGGGTCTTGTCTCCAGCTGTAACCATTAGTCAGAATGGGTTGGAGATAATTATCCAATATTTTATTGGGATTTCACCCAGGAATGAGGGTGGGAGAGAGAAAGAGAGAGTGTGGGGGACGGGGAATTATTATTTGGAGGGAACAAGAGAGGAAAATACACCACAGAAACTGGAATTGTCTGTTTAATGATTTCTCTGCCTCACTGACAGTGAACTGTTTGGTCACAGGGACTAGAAGAGGAGGGTCACATCAAGGAAACCCAAAACAAAGCATCAGGGCAAGGTCTGACAGTGACACCAACATCAGGAGTTGAACATCACTGCTGTCTTGATTGTGGAAGGAGACGTGTTTGCTTTGTCTGAGGGGAAGGATTTCTAACATCAATACGACTGGAAGAGCACCGAGCCGCACCTGAGTGAGAGTGTTCCAGTGAGCTGACTGTGTACAGCGCTTTCACCAGACACACAGACTTTAAGAAACTATTTAGAGGAGAAACTGCGCACCTGCGATAGGGTTAGGTGTTCCCTGACTGGATAAGATTTGAACTGATCCTTCAATATGGAGGGGCACAAAGACCCTGTCACCATGGAGAAACCATGTAAATGTGTGGAGTGTGGGAAGGGATTCAGATTTCCATCCAGGCTGGACGTGCATCGACGTACGCATACTGGGGAGAAACCATTCACCTGCTCAAAATGTGAGAAGGGATTTGCTCGTTTGTGCAGCTTACAGATACACCAGAGAACTCACACTGGAGAGAAACCATTCATCTGCATCAAGTGTGGTATGGGATTTGCTCATTCATCCAGTTTACGTGTACACCAGCGAATTCACACTGGGGAGAAGCCATTCAAATGCTCAGAGTGTGAAAAGGGGTTTGCTCATTTATCCAGCTTACAAATGCACCAGAGAACTCACACTGGGGAGAAATCATTCATCTGCTCTGACTGTGGTAAGGGGTTCACTCATTCAACCAGTTTACATGTACACCAGAAAGCTCACACAGGAGAAAGACCATTCACCTGCTCTGACTGTGGGAAGGGATTTCTTCAGTCATCCAAGTTACATCAACACCAAAGAATTCACACTGGGGAGAAACCGTTCGTCTGCTCTGAATGTGGGAAGGCATTTGCTCAGTCATCCACTTTAAATGTCCACCAGAGAATTCACACTGGAGAGAGACCGTTCACCTGCTCCAAGTGTGGGAAGGGATTCGCTCAGTCATCCAGCTTACATGAACACTGGAGAACCCACACCGGTGAGAGACCATTCATCTGCTCTTACTGTGGGCAGGGATTCGCTGAGTCATCCACCTTACTTAACCACCAGAGACTTCACACTGGAGAAAAACCATTCGCTTGCTCTGAGTGCGGGAAGCGATTCACTCAGTTGTCCAACTTGCATCAACACCAGAGAACGCACACTGAAGAAAAACCGTTCACCTGCCCTGAGTGTGGGAAGGGATTTGCTCAGTCTTCCAAGTTACGTGAACACTGGAGAACTCACACCGGGGAGAAACCATTCATCTGCTCTGACTGCGGGAGGGGATTCGCTCAGACGTCCACCTTGCGTGCACATCGGAGAATTCACACCAGAGAGAAGCCATTCATCTGTTCTGAGTGTGGGAAGGGATTTGCTCAGTCATTCAAGCTGCACCAACACCAGAGAACTCACACTGGGACGAAACGTTCATCTGCTATGACTGTGGGCTGGGATTCACTCAGTCATCCACCTTACATGTACAGCAGCGAATTCACACTGGAGAGAAATGACTCACCTGCTCCAAACGTGGGAAGGGATTTGCTCAGGCATCTAGCTTACATGAACACTGGAGACCTCGCACTGGGGAGAAGCCATTCATCTGCCCTGAGTGTGGGAGGAGATTTGCTCAGTCTTCCAAGTTACATGAACACTGGAGAATTCGTATCTGGGAGAAACCATTCAACTGCTCTGATGATGGGCAGGGATTCCCTCAGCCATCCACCTTGCATAACCACCAGAGAACTCACACTGGAGAAAAACTGTTCACCTGCCCTGAGTGTGGGAGGGGATTTGCTCAGTCTTCCAAGTTATGTGAGCTCACGTGAAACCACTGGAGAACTCACACTGGAGAAAAACCATCCACCTGCTCTGACCACTGGAAGAGATTCACTTGGTTATCCGACATACATTCATAGCACGGAACTCACAGTGGAGAAAAACTCTTCACCTGCCCTGGGTGTTGGAAGGGATTTACTGAGTCACCCAAGTTCTGTGAACACTGGAGAATTCGCACCGGGGAGAAGCCATTCATCTGCTGTGACTGTGGGAAGGGATTAGCTCAGACTCGCAGGTCGCATGTACGTCAGAGAGGTCACACTGGAAAGAAAAAACGTTCGCCTGACCTGAGTGCGGGAAGAGATTCACTCAGGTTTCCAACTTAAAACAACAGTGTGCGAAATGATACACTCACTCATCCGATCTGCTGAGGGATCAGCAAGGTCATGAGTGACTGTGGGGGGGGTGGGTCTAACAGCTTCTATAATGTACTTGTGTAATGGCTTGCAAACTTTATCACGTGTATAATCAGCTTGCCATTTTTGAACAATTCATCCGTGTTTGTGTGAGGGTCGGATCATCTGGTTTGAGGATTTCAGATGTCGTGTGTCGATCACGAAATGATGTCTCCAATCCAGATCGCTAAGGGTTCATTGGACATGGCAATAAACCACTGATGGAGAGCGGAAAAGCAAGTGAGAACCGGCAGTTTCGCAAGAAGATGGCCTTTTGGCGTAAGAACAGCTTGATTTGCAGCAACGCCGGGACTAGTTTTTGACCACCAAGCACAGAGGAATGCTTAGGAAATCTACTCAGAGGAGGCAGTGTAGCACGTGACATAAGATCCAGTATCTTATTATTGTATGGGACTTTTCACAGTTCGTTGGACTTCTGCGGATTGGGTTCACACGTGGTGCCGTGGGAGTTGAGATTGAGCTCCAAGTGCCAGCCATCACCGGGTTTCCTGACGAGTGAAAGGATGTGAGGTTTATGTGTTTTAATATATCTAAAGTAGTTTAAGTTATTAATTTTGTTGAACTCTGTCTAAAGTAGTGTAAGCTAATAATTATTAGATTACTATATATATATTATTCAGTGATCTAAGCTAATAAATTTGTGTGGCACACTAGTTTGGTCTCAGCTGAAATGCCATATCCAGTTCTGTGGGCCGCATTTTGCAAGCATTACAGAGATTTCATCGAGTATTACAGCACACACAGAGACCCTGTGGCTCATCGTGCCCAAATCAGTTGTCAAGTCCCTATCTACTTTAATCCCGATTTGGAGATGCCGGTGTTGGACTGGGGTGTACAAAGTTAAAAATCACACAACACCAGGTTATAGTCCAACAGGTTGAATTGGAAGTACACTAGCTTTCGGAGCGACGCTCCTTCACAAGCACCTGATGAGGGAGCAGTGCTCTGAAACCAATGCTTCCAATTCAACCTGTTGGACTATAACCTGGTGTTGTGTGATTTTTAACGTTGTACTTTAATCCCATTTCCCAGCACTTGTGTGCAATGGCAGCTCAAGCATTCAACTAAATCCTTCTTAAATGTAGTTTCTGCCTGGACGCAGAGAGTTCCAGGTACCTACCAGCCTCTGGCAGGAATGATTTTGCATCCCCTCTAAACTTCCTGCCTTTTACTTTAAATCCACGCATCCCCGTGTCATTGATCCTGTGGCTAAAGGGGAAGACTTTTTTCCTAACATCCCTGTGTATAATAATTTTGTAGACCTCAGTCAGGTCACCCCTCAACCTTCTCTGCTTCATATCAAAAGACACAGCTTATCTGGCCTCTCTCTATAGTTAAACTGATCCATATCAGAAATGTCCTGGGAAATCTCCACAACCTTCCTACAGGAGAGTGACCAGAGCTGTGCACGGTACTCCAGCTGTGGCCTGAGTAATGTCATATCCAGTCCCATCTTAACCTCCCTGCTTTTGTGTTCAGTGCCTCAGTGATTAGAGGCAAGTATCCGATATGCCGAGTGCAGATTTGTTTTCCTTTAAGCTTTCACAGAGGATGTGGGTGTCACTGGTGAGGCTGACATTTAGTGACCATCTCTAAATGCTCTGCAGAAGGTGGTGGTGAGCTGCCTTCTTTAACCACGTTAAAAATCACACAACGCCAGGTTCTAGTCCCAAGTTAAAAATCACACAACACCAGGTTATAGTCCCAAGTTAAAAATCACACAACACCAGGTTATAATCTCAACAGGTTTGTTTGGAAGCACTAGCTTTCGGAGCAGTGCTCCTTCATCAGGTGGTTGTGGAGTATAAGATTGTAGGACTGCATTAGTCAGTTGTTAATGTAGAGTCATAGGAGAATGGGTCTGGGTGGCATACTCTTTGGAGGGTTGGTGTGGACTTGTTGGGCCGAAGGGCCTGTTTCCACACTGTAGAGATTTTATGACACAGAATTTATAGCAAAAGTTTACAGTGTGGTGTAGCTGAAATTACAGATTGAAAAAGACCTGAATTGTTTGTTAAGTCTGTTCACCTTTCAGAATGGGCATGTTGGTCTCAGTACGTAAATCCCAGAACTTTTTTTTTTAAAGTTACATTCTCAAGTGAACTTTAACAATAGGTTCCACGTTGGCCCAGATAATGCACTGAAGATGTGAGGTGCCCCGGGTGAGGCTGTCAGTGCCCCAATGTTCAGACTGATTCTCATCTAAAAAAGGGATTTACAGAATCTTACATGGATTCATATAGTTTTTGAGCAAAATAAAGTGTATTTCTACAAGTACAAATGCACCCCACCGACTTTTATGTGTGCGCGCATGGGGTGGAGGAGGTATGAGTGTCTGTGAGAGCGCGTGTATGTGTGTGAGTGTAAAGAGGTATAAGTCTGTGAGAGTGCGCGTGTGGGAGTGTGTGAGCGTATGAGAGAGCTTATGTATGAGAGAGGGTCTGTATGTGTGTGTAGTGCAGTGGGGTCACCTGTAGTGTGACATTAACCCAAGGTCCCGGTTGAGGTCATCTCCGTGGATACCGAACTTGACTATCAGCCTCTGCTCAGCCACTTTGTGTTGTTGCCTGACCCACAGTCCGCCTTGGAGGGTGGTCACCCGACGGTCTGAGGTCGAATGTCCAAGATCGCTGAGGTGTTCTCCGACTGGGAGGGAACACTCCTGGCTGGTGGTTGTTGTGTGGTGCCCATTCATCCGTTGCCATAGCCTCTGCTCGGACTCGCCAACGTACCATGCCTCAGAGTATCCTTGCCTGCAGCGTATGAGATAGACAACGTTGGCCGAGTTACAAATACCTACCATGGTGGGTGGTGTCCCCATGTATAATGGTGGTATCCGTGCCCACACTCTGATACATCTTGCAGCGCCTACCGTGACAGGGTTGTATGGTATTGGCGTGAAAGCTGGGCAGTTTGCTATGAACAATGATCTGTTTGAGATTTGGTGGTTGTTTAAAGGCGAGCAGTGGGGGCGTGGGGAAGGTCTTGGCGAGGTGCTCATCCTCATTGTTAATGTGTTGCAGACTGTGAAGAACATGGTGTAGTTTTTCAGCTCCTGGAAAGTACTGGACAACGAATCAGTATGACCAATGGGGCACAGACAGCCTCGCACAGGGTACCTCCCACCTTCAATGCATTATCTGGGCCGGCGTGGCATCTATTGTTAAAGTTCACTTGAGAATGTAACTTTAAGAAAGTTCTGGGATTGACATATGAAAGAACTGAAACCAACATGGTCATTCTAAAAGATGAGAGACTTAACAAACAATCCAGGTTTTTTCAATATAGAAGTTCAGTTACATCACATTCTAAACTTTTGCTATAAATTCTGTGTCCTCTGATTCTTACACTCCACAACCACCTGATGAAGGAGCAGCGCTCTGAAAGCTAGAACCAAAAGAGAAAAGTTTGGCAGCATCTGTAAGGAGAGTAAAGAGCTGTCATTTCGAGTCTAACTGACCCTTTGTCAAAGGGTCAGTTAGACTCGAAACATCAGCTCATTGCTGTCCTTACAGATGCTGCCAGACCTGCTGGGATTTTCCAGCATTTTCTCTTTTGGTTTCAGATTCCAGCATCCGCAGTAATTTGCTTTTATCCTCTGAAAGCTAGTGCTTCCAAATAAATCTGTTAGACTTGTGCGTTTTTTTAACTTTGTCCACCCCAGTCCAACACTGGCAACTCCACCTCATGGCTTCTTTAACCACAGCAGTCGAGGGACACCCATAATATAATCAGGGAGAAAGTTCCAGGATTTCAGCCAGTGACAGTGAAAGAATGGTTGATACAGTTCCAAGTCAGGGTGATGTGTGTCTTGGAGGGGAAACTGTAGATGGTGCTGAAAATTAAAAATGCCACCCTTGTTCTTCTGGATGACAGGGGTCACAAGTTTGCATATCAATGGCGAAGGATTTTTCATGAATTATAGCAGTCCTTCTTGTAGATAGTGCACAGTGCGGCCTGTGTGTGTGTGTCAGTGATGGAGTGAGTGTTAAAGGTGATTGGAATCAGGTTTGCGGAATAGTTACGGTGCAGAACGAGGCAGTTTGGCCCACGTGTCTGTGCGAGCTCTGAGGGGTTTCTCACTGAGGGACACTTTCTTGCCTGCTGCCTGTAACTCTTCATGCTGAACCCTTCCAAATAAAAACATCAATATCTTTATGGATATCTTGATTGAAGCTCCCAGATTTTTTTTTTAAGAATCCCTACAGCCTGGAAACCGACCCTTTGGCCCAACAAGTCCACACCGACCCTCCGAAAAGTAACCCACTCAGACATATACCCCTACCCTATATTTGCCCCTGAAGGTAAGTGATTGATATTTGAGTGGGTGTGTTCTGTACCCCAGGCCCTACATAGTAGGGCCTCTCTCCCATCCTCCTCCTCTAACCTAACTTTAAAGTTCACAGGTAAGCTACTCTGTTCTTGCTTTGGAGACGAAGTGTAGAGTAATGGCAGCGCAGGCAGTGGAATGTTCCTCCTGCCGGATGTTTGAGGTAGGGGTGACCACCAATACTCCTGCCGACTTCATCTGCAGGAAATGCAGTCAGATTCTGCTCCTCACAGAACGAGTTAGGGAACTGGAACTGGAGTTGGATGAACTGAGGATTATTCGAGAGGCTGAGAAGGTGATAGATAGAAGCTACAGGGACATAGTTACGCCAGAGAACAGAGGTAGCTGGGTAACAGTTAGAGGTGGGAAGGGGAGGAAGCAGGCAGTGCAGGGATTCCCCTGTAGTCATTCCCCTAAACAATAGGTATACCGCTTTGGATACTGGTGGGGGGGACAGCCTAGCAGGGGTAAGCTGCAGTGACCGGGTCTGTGGCGTGAGGTCTGGCTCTGAGACTCAGAAGGGAAAGGGGGAGAGGAGGAGAACGCTAGTTATAGGAGACTCTCTAGTTAGAGGGACGGACAGGCGGTTCTGTGGGCATGGGCGAGACTCTCGGATGGTTTGTTGCCTCCCGGGTGCCAGGGTCCGAGACGTCTCGGACCGTGTCTTCAGAATCCTTAAGGGGGAGGGTGTGCAGCCAGAAGTCGTGGTGCACGTTGGCACCAACGACATAGGTAGGAAGAGGGGTGGGGAGGTCATTCAAGAGCTCAGGGAGTTAGGCTGGAAGCTGAAAGCTAGGACAGACAGAGTCGTCATCTCTGGGTTGTTGCTGGTGCCACGTGACAGTGAGGCAAGGAATAGGGAGAGAGTGCAGTTGAACATGTGGGTGCAAGGATGGTGTAGGAGGGAGGGCTTCAGGTATTTGGACAATTGGACTGCATTCTGGGGAAGGTGGGACCTGTACAAGCAGGACGGGTTGCACCTGAACCAGAAGGGCACCAATATCCTGGGGGGTAGGTTTGCTAGCTATCTTCGGGGGGGTTTAAACTAATTTGGCAGGGGGATGGGATCCGGACTTGTAGTCCAGCAAGTAGGCTAGCTGTTTGTCAGGATGTCCAAGTATGTGGGGAGGCTGTGAAGAAGGTAGCACTGACAGGGAATACTTGCGGACACAGAGATGGGTTCAAGTGCGTATACTTCAACGCAAGGAGTATCAGAAATAAGGTCGCTGAACTTAAGGCATGGATCGGTACCTGGGACTACGATGCTGTGGCCATCACGGAAACGTGGATAGAAGAGGGACAGGAATGGTTGTTGGAGGTTCCTGGTTACAGATGTTTCAGTAAGATTCGGGAAGGTGGTAAAAAAGGAGGGGGGGTGGCGTTGCTAATTAGAAATGGTATAACAGCTGCAGAAAGGCAGTTCGAGGGGGATCTGCCCTTAGAGGTAGTATGGGCTGAAGTCAGAAATAGGAAAGGTGCAGTCACCTTGTTGGGTGTTTACTATAGGCCCCCCAATAGCAGCAGAGATGTGGAGAAACAGATTGGGAAACAGATTTTGGAAAGGTGCAGAAGCCACAGGGTAGTAGTCATGGGCGATTTCAACTTCCCAAATATTGATTGGAAGCTCTTAAGATCAAGTAGATTGGATGGGGCGGTGTTTGTGCAGTGTGTCCAGGAAGCTTTTCTAACACAGTATGTAGATTGTCCGACCAGAGGGGAGGCCATTTTGGATTTGGTACCCGGTAATGAACCGGGACAAGTGATGGGCTTGTTAGTGGGTGAACATTTTGGTGATGGTGGCCACAATTCTATGACTTTCACCTTGGTTATGGAGAGAGATAGGTGCGTGCAACAGGGTAGGTTTTACAATTGGGGGAAGGGTAATTACGATGCTGTAAGACAGGATCTGAGGAGCATAAGTTGGGAGCATAGGCTGTCGGGGAAGGATGTCGTGGAAATGTGGAACTTTTTCAAGGAACAGATACGACGTGTCCTTGATAAGTATGTACCGGTCAGGCAGGAAAGAAATGGTCGTGTGAGGGAACCTTGGTTGTCGAGGGAGGTTGAATGTCTAGTGAAGAGGAAGAAGGAGGCTTACATAAGGTTGAGGAAACAGGGTTCAGACAGAGCAGTGGAGGGATACAGGATAGCCAGAAGGGACCTGAAGAAAGGGATTAGGAGAGCCAAGAGAGGGCACGAAAAATCTTTGGCGGATAGGATCAAGGATAACCCAAAGGCATTTTATGCGTATGTGAGAAACATGAGAATGACAAGAACGAGGGTAGGTCCAATCAAGGACAGTAGTGGGAGACTGTGTTTTGAGTCGGAAGAGATAGGAGAGGTCTTGAATGAGTACTTTTCTTCAGTATTTACGAATGAGAGGAACCGTATTGTTGAAGAGGAGAGTGTGAAACGGACTGGTAAGCTAGAGGAGATACATGTTAGGAAGGAAGATGTGTTGGACATTTTGAACAACTTGGGGATAGACAAGTCCCCCGGGCCTGATGGGATATATCCTAGGATTATGTGGGAAGCAAGAGAGGAAATTGCAGTACCATTGGCAATGATCTTTTCATCTTCACTGTCAACGGGGGTGGTACCAGGGGACTGGAGAGTGGTGAATGTTGTGCCCCTGTTCAAAAAAGGGAATAGAGATAACCCCGGGAATTACAGGCCAGTTAGTCTTACTTCGGTGGTAGGTAAAGTAATGGAAAGGGTACTGAGGGCTAGGATTTATGAGTATCTGGAAAGGCACTGCTTGATTAGGGACAGCCAGCACGGATTTGTGAAGGGTAGGTCTTGCCTTACAAGTCTGATTGAATTCTTTGAGGAGGTGACCAAGCATGTGGATGAGGGTAGAGCAGTGGATGTAGTATACATGGATTTTAGTAAGGCATTTGATAAGGTTCCCCATGGTAGGCTTATGCAGAAAGTCAGGAGGCATGGGATAGAGGGAAATTTGGCCAATTGGATAGAAAACTGGCTAACCGGTCGAAGTCAGAGAGTGGTGGTAGATGGTAAATATTCAGCCTGGAGCCGTTACAAGTGGAGTTCCGCAGGGATCAGTTCTGGGTCCTCTGCTGTTCGTAATTTTTATTAATGACTTGGATGAGGGAGTCGAAGGGTGGGTCAGTAAATTTGCAGACGATACGAAGATTGGTGGAGTTGTGGATAGTGAGGAGGGCTCTAGTCGGCTGCAAAGGGACTTGGATATGATGCAGAGCTGGGCTGAGGAGTGGCAGATGGAGTTCAACCCTGCCAAGTGTGAGATTGTCCATTTTGGAAAGACAAATAAGAATGCGGAATACAGGGTTAACGGTAGGGTTCTTAGTGAGGTGGAGGAGCAGAGGGATCTTGGGGTCTATGTACATAGGTCCTTGAAAGTTGCCACTCAGGTGGATAGAGCTTGTAAGAAGGCCTATGGTGTATTAGCGTTCATTAGCAGAGGGATTGAATTCAAGAGTCGTGAAGTGATGTTGCAACTGTACAGGACTTTGGTTAGGCCACATTTGGAGTACTGTGTGCAGTTCTGGTCGCCTCACTTTAGGAAAGATGTGGAAGCTTTGGAGAGGGTGCAGAGAAGATTTACCAGGATGTTGCCTGGAATGGAGAATAGGTCGTACGAGGATAGGTTGAGAGTGCTAGGCCTTTTCTCATTGGAACGGCGAAGGATGAGGGGTGACTTGATAGAGGTTTATAAGATGATCAGAGGAATAGATAGAGTAGACAGTCAGAAACTTTTTCCCCGGGTACGACAGAGTGTTGCAAGGGGACATAAATTTAAGGTGAAGGGTGGAAGGTATAGGGGAGATGTCAGGGGTGGGTTCTTTACCCAGAGAGTGGTGGGGGCATGGAATGCGCTGCCTGTGGGAGTGGTAGAGTCAGAATCTTTGGTGACCTTTAAGCGGCAATTGGATAGGTACATGGATGGGTGCTTAAGCTAGGACAAATGTTCGGCACAACGTCGTGGGCCGAAGGGCCTGTTCTGTGCTGTATTGTTCTATATTCTATGTTCTAATGCACCTGACCTACAAATCCCTTTAGGCAATTTAGCGTGGCCAGTTGACCTAATCTGCACATCTTTGGACTGGGGGAGGAAACCGGAGCAAACCCACACAGACACGGGGAAAACGTGCAAACTCCATACAGACAGTCGCCCGAGGCTGGAATTGAACCCGGGTCCCTAGTGCTGTGAGGCTGCAGTGCTAACCACTGAGCTACCAACTCAGAGGTATGGAGGGATCAGGCAGTATTGAGTCCATCAATGGCATTATGCACATGAAGCAAGCAATGAGGAATAAAGGCATCAACATCTTTATGGATATCTTGATTGAAGCTCCCAGATTGAGTCTCAATCAACTCGGCTCCTTTGGTCCTGAGTGGAGTTGAGTTTTGGGAACGTAGTTGGTGCTGCTGTCATCCAGACAAACAGAGCTTACCGTCGCATTCCCAGTTGTGCCTTGCAGATGGTGGACAGACTTTGGGGGGCACAGGAGGTAAGCTAATTGCCACAGCATTCCCAGTCTCTGAGAGGTGCAGGTGAAGTGGTTTGGCCATGGTAAATTGACCAGTGTTCAGGTTAGGTGAGTTAACTGTGGTAAATATGGGATCGTGGGAGTCTAGGTCTGGGTGGGATGCTCTTTCAAGAGTTTGTGTGGATGTGATGGGCCAAATGGCCTCTTTCAGCACCTTAGGGATTCTTGTTGTGTCACTACACACTTACTGACCAGACGGGCTGCTCTCTTATCAGAGAGAAGTGACTGGTGGTGATTTAACGTGAGGGCCACCAGACCTTAGGCAAGGGAAGAAGTCGAGAAGGAGAGTCCTTCATGGTAACCTCAAACCAGTGAAGGGAATTGAACCCATGCTGCTGGCATCACACTGCTCTGCAAACCAACAGTCCAGCTAATTGAGCCAGGATGGGCCAATGGGCGGCGAAGTGGCAGATGGAGTCTAATTTAGGTAATTGCAAGGTGCTGCATTTTGGGAAAAGGAGTTAACCGTGGAAAATATGGGATTGTGGGAGTCTAGGCCTGGGTGGGATGCTCTTTGGAGAGTTCGTGTGGTCAGGTCCTAGGGAGTGTTGCTGAACAAAGAGACCTTGGAGTGTAGGTTCATAGCTCCTTGAAAGTGGAGTTGCAGGTAAATAGGATAGTGAAGGTGGCGTTTGGTATGCTTTCTTTTATTGGTCATAGCATTGAGTGGAATCTGAACTGAACCACCCAGTGATCAGGCGGAGTGCTTCGCAGTGCTGTCAACGTCACTCGTGATCGGTTTTCCGACGGCTGGAATTAGACTAATGAGGGAGTAACTGCCCGAATGAGATTTGTCCTGCTTTTTGTCAGGACACACTGTAGCTGGTTGGAGGCGGTGCTGGAGTGGTCTGGTGACTGAACTAGTCATCCAAAGGTCTGTGGTAATGCCCTGGGGTCCTACATTCAAATCCCATTATGACAGGCAGTGGAATTAAAATTCATAAGGAAAGAATATCTGGAATTAACAATCTAACGAAACTGCTGTCAAGTATTGAGGGGAAAAAAAAACATCTGAGTCATAGAGATCTGCAGCGTATGGGTTTTCAGCCATAGAGTCTGCAACAGTCAGTATGCCTTTACAGTGGTTGACAGTCACCATTCAATATTAATCTGCTGCAAGAATAGAGTAAATAGGCAAAGTCTTTTCCCTGGCGTCGGGGAGTCCAGAACTAAAAGGCATAGGTTTAGGGTGAGAGGGGAAGGATATAAAAGAGACCTAAGGGGCAACTTTTTCACACAGAGGGTGTTACCTGTATGGAATGAGCTGCCAGAGGAAGTGGTGGAGGCTGGTACAATTGCAACATTTAAGAGGCATTTGGATGGGTATATGAATAGGAAGGGTTTGGAGGGATAGGTGGGACTAGATTGGGTTGGGATATCTGGTCGGCATAGACGGGTTGGACCGAAGGGTCTGATTCCATGCTGTACATCTCTATGACTATGACTCCATGTGCTGTGACTTTTCCCTCTGTTATGTAATACATAAAGTATGAATTGTGCTACACAGAACACCTCTCGCAAGTGACTAATGCCTCGTGTCATCAGAAGGACACCTGAAATGTTGCGTGCAAGTTTGTTCTCCTTATCGAAGGAAGGATGTTCTTGCTATAAAGGGAGTGCAAGGAAGGATGAGGGAGATTTAAACAATCCTTAGATAAGCACATGGATGATTTTGGGGTAGCGTAGGGGGACAAGCTGAGAATAGTTCACAGGTCGGCGCAACATCAAGGGCCGAAGGGCCTGTTCTGCGCTGTCTTGTTCTATGTTCTATTACCATCTTGATCTCTGGGATGGCAGTGCTGACGTATGAGGAGAGATTGAGTCATTTAGGATTAGAGTCTGCACTGGTCAGAAACAGCTTTTGAGTTCTGAAGCAATGCTGGAAGTTTCATAGTCATCTTTCAGGTATCACTGGGGTCAGGGAGGGTCCCAGCGAACTGGAAAACCCCCTGTTTAAGAAAGGACTAAAGCAAAAGATGGGAAATTATAGGCCGATTAGCCTGACTTCAGTTGGTGGTAAGGTTTTGGAGCCCATTGTGAAGGATTAGATTTCTGAAGACTTGGAAGTGCATGGTAAAATAGGGCAAAGTCAGCATGGTTCCATCAAGGGGAGGTCATACCCGACAAATCTGCTAGAATTGTTTGAGGAGGTAACAAGTAGGTTAGACCAAGGAGAGCCAATGGATGTTATCTACCTGGACTTCCAGAAGGCTTTTGACAAAGTGCTGCATAGGAGGCTGTTGAGTAAGATAGGGACCCACGGTGTTAGAGGCAAGGTGCTAGCATGGATAGAAGATTGGTAGAAGGCATAGAGTTGGGAGAAAAGGGACCTTCTCAGGATGGAAGCCGGTGACTAGTGGTGTTCCGCAAGGCTCAGTGTTGAGAACCACAATTTTTCACTTTATACGTTAATGATCTGGATGAAGGAACCAAGGGCATTCGGGCTAAGTTTGCAGACGATACAAAGATAGGTGGAGGGGGTGAGGCAGAAGAAAGATTTAGACGGGTTCAGAGAGTGGGCAAAGAAGTGGCAGATTAAATCCAGTGTGGAAAAGTGTGAGGTCATGCACTTTGGTCGGAAGAATAGAGGCATGGACTGTTTTCTAAAGGGGGAGAAAATTCAGAAATCTGAAGTGCAAAGGGACTTCGGAGTCCTAGGCCAGATTTCTCTGAAGGTAAACTTGCAGGTTGAGTCAGCAGTTAGGAAGATAAATACAGATGTTGTCATTCATCTCGAGTGGACTAGAATAGAAAAGCAGCGGTGTCCTTCTGAGGATTTATAAGGCTCTGGTCAGACCACATTGAGAGTATTGTGAGCAATTTTGGGCCCCACACCTCAGGAAAGCCCTGGAGGGGGTCCATAGGAGGTTCACGAGAATGATGCCAGGAATGAAAGGCTTAACAGATGGGGAACGTTTGAGGATTCTAGGTCTA
This sequence comes from Chiloscyllium plagiosum, assembly GCF_037043375.1. Lineage (NCBI taxonomy): Eukaryota > Metazoa > Chordata > Chondrichthyes > Orectolobiformes > Hemiscylliidae > Chiloscyllium > Chiloscyllium plagiosum. The sequence continues at coordinate 31,521,951 of NW_028270165.1, forward strand.
TACTCGATGAAGTTTAGAAGGATGAGGGGAGATCTAATTGAAACTAACAGAATACTGAACGGCCTGGACAGAGTGGATGTTGGGAAGATGTTTCCATTGGCAGGCAAGACAAAGACACAGCCTTAGAGTAAAGGGAAGACTCTTTAGAACAGAGATGAGGAGAAACTTCTTTAGCCAGAGAGCGGTGAATCTGTGGAATTCATTGCCACAGAAGGCTGTGGAGGCCAGGTCATTGAGTATATTAAAGACTGAGATGGAGATGTTCTTGTTTGCCAAGGGGATCAAAGGTTACAGAGAGAAAGCAGGAAAATGGGGGAATAACCTATCAGCCATGATTGAATGGTAGAGAAAAACTTGATGGGCTGAATGGCCTAACCTCTGCTCTTACATCTTATGGTCTTATGTGATTCACTGGAGTTTAGAAGAATGAGGGGGGAGGAGTCTCATAGAAAATTGTAAAACTCTCACAGGGCTAGACAATTTGGCTGCGCGAAGGATGTTCCCAATGGTAAGGGAGTCCACATATATAACAGTAAGGGGGGGTAATCATTTTAGGACAGACGAGAAATGATTTCACCGGGGAGTGCTGGCCCTGAGGAATTCACAGCCATAGAAAGCAATCGAGGCAAAAACATTGTGTTCCTCTGCTACCGCAAGACGTGCAAAACCTGTGCCCAACCCCCAACTTCTGTCCTAGGTCCCAAAGGATCCTTCCTCATCTGAAATAAATTTACCTGCGCTTCCACAAATGTCATCTTCTATATCTGTTGCACCCGATGTGGTCTCCTCTACGTCAGGGAGACAGGGTGCCTTCTTGCGGATCGTTTCAGAGAACATCTCTGGGACACCCGCACCCACCAACCCCACTGCCCTGTGGCTGAACACTTCAACTCCCACACACACTCCGCTGAGGATGTGCAGGTCCTGGGCCTCCTCCATCGTCAAACCCTAACCACCTGACGTCTGGAGGAAGAACGCCTCATCTTCTGCCTCAGGACCCTGCAATCACACAGGATCAATGTGGATATCACCAGTTTCCTCATCTCCCCTCCCTTCACCTTATGCCAGTTCCAAGTTTCCAACTCGGCCCCGCCCTCTTGACCTGTCCATCGTCCTTCCCATCCATCTGCTCCATCCTCCTATCTGACATATCACCTTCTCCCCCACCTTCATCTACGTCAGCTTTCCCAGCTACCTTCCTCCCAGTCCCAGTCCCAACCCCCCTCCCATTTCAGTCTCAGCCCCTGGCCCACAAGCCTCATCCCTGATGAAGGGCTTTTGCCTGAAACGTCGATTCTCCTGCTCCCTCAAATGTCTGCCCATGATGCAACTTTCAAGGAACTGTGTACCTATAGTCCTCTTTGTTCGACAGCACCACCTAGGGTCCTACCATTTACTGGATAGGTCCTGATTCATTTGGTGTTGAATATCATCAGCTTTTGAATGTGGAATAAAAAAACGTTTGTCTCAGGGGAAGGATTTCAATCGTTAGTGTGACAGGACAAGTACCAAGACATGCATTCACTGCATTGAGAATGTTCCAATAAACTAATGATAGAAACTCCTTTCATCAACAATTCCTGATGAAGGGCTTATGCCCGAAACGTCGATTCTCCTGCTCCTCGGATGCTGCCTGACCTGCTGTGCTTTTCCAGCACCCCACTCTCGACTCTGGTCTCCGGCATCTGCCGCCCTCACTTTCTCCCCCTTTAATCAGTGACACGTACTGAGTGAGTGTGTTCTCGAGCACAGACCGTGGAAAGAGCTTTAACTGGTTATGCTGACCTGGGAAAAAAAACACTCCATTCACAACGGGGGTGATATTGTACAAGTGTGTGTGTGTGTGGCTGAAACTCCAACCAGTTATTCAATTTGTGGAGACTGAGGAGCTGGACGAAATTACAGAAACTGTGGGAAGGGATTCAGAAATCTGCGCACTGTGGAAATACATCAGTACAGAAACTGTTCACCTGCTCTGAGTGTCAGGAGAGATTCATTTGATCACAGCACCCACACCCCGACAGGCTGTTTGCCTGCTGTGTTGTGAGAGAAGTAACGGATGGTCATGGAACCTGTATACAGTCTGATGAAATGATCACTTGAACCCAGAGTAGGCTGTCATTCGTGCGAACACGTTGATAGGGCATTTGTTCCATGAGGCTTTTACAGAACATCCTCCATTATGGGCTTTTCACAGGTCTCTCCTCAGTAGCAACTTAGTGATGCACGATCGGTTTGGATAACTGAGTCAGTCCGTTCTCCATGCTGAATGGTCTCTCGCTAGTGAATTCGCTGGTGCACAGTAATCGGAGATGATCGCCTGAACCCCTGCGTACATGTCGATGGGACATCTTAACTCTGGACTGTTTACAGCCCTTCATGCAACACACAGGCATTTAAGAGTTCCTCATTGATTGTCTGATCAGGGGGGTTAGGGAGGGAAGGCTGTTGAATGAGTGAATCCATTCCCACACTTGGAACAGATAAATCCAGTGTGATTACTTGACGAGTATCCAGATCAGAAAGGGAATTGCATCCCATTCCAAAGGGCCTGTACTTCCAGGGTTTTGCTGGTGTGCCTGAAACTCCACGGTGACAGAGGAGGTGATCGTTTGAAGGATCGTCCACAGATGATCTATGTTCAAAATCCAATGATATTCAGGACTGATGGGTGTATGAATAGGAAGGGTTTGGAGGGATATGGCCTGGGTGCTGGCAGGTGGGACTAGATTGGGTTGGGACATCTGGTCGGCATGGACGGGTTGGTCCGAAGGGTCTGTTTCCGTGCTGGACATCTCTCTGACTCTATGATGAATTGAGTGTTTCTGTCAAGTCTAAATATGATGTTTGGTTTGAGCTTTCAGGCTGCAAATAACTCCCTTTCCAATGCCCTGTGAAATGCTTATTCGGGAGGTAGAAGTCAAAGAGAACACAACAAAACCAAGGCAGGTTGTGAAATTGAGCTTCATGAACGAATAATTTGTACAGCTGGCAGTAGGAAATGGGATCAGCAGTTGTTGGAAATATCTTGTAGTTCTCTGGGGATAGTGCAGTGAAATTAGACTGGATTGCTGTAGAAGGAGATGGCCCAGACTCAATTCTTTACCTCTGATAACGTTTTGTATTCTTTCATGAGATGTGGACATTGCTGGCTTGTCTTTCAGTTTTTAGAACATAGAACATAGCAGCACAGTACAGGCCCTTCGGCCCTCAATGTTGCACCTACCGATAGAGCCAGTCTGAAGCCCATCTATCCTACACTAGAACATAGAAGAATACAGCGCAGTACAGGCCCTTGGGCCCTCGATGTTCCGCCGATCCAAGCCCACCTAAACTACACTAACCCACTATCCTCCATATACCTATCCAATGCCCTCTTAAATGCCCATAAAGAGGGAGAGTCCACCACTGTTACTGGCAGGGCATTCCATGAACTAACGACTCGCTGAGTGAAGAACCTACCCCTAACATCAGTCCTATATCTACCCCCCCTTAATTTAAAGCTATGCCCCCTTGTAATACCCGACTCAATACGCGGGAAAAGGTTCATACTGTCGACCCTATCTAACCCCCTAATCATCTTGTACACCTCAATCAAGTCACCCCTAAACCTTCTTTTCTCTAGTGAAAACAGCCCCAAGTGCCTCAGTCTTTCCTCATACGATTTTCCTTCCATACCAGGCAACATCCTGGTAAACCTCCTCTGCACCCGTTCCAATGCCTCCACATCCTTCCTATAGTATGGCGACCAAAACTGCACACAATATTCCAGATGCGGCCGTACCAGAGTCTTATACAACTGCATCATGACCTCAGGACTCCGGAACTCAATTCCTCTACCAATAAAAGCCAGTACGCCATATGCCTTCCTCACCGCACTATTTACCTGGGTGGCAACTTTCAGAGATCTGTGTACATGGACACCAAGATCCCTCTGCTCATCCACACTACCAAGTATCCGACCATTAGCCCAGTACCCCATCTTTTTGTTATTCTTCCCAAAGTGAATCACCTCGCACTTAGCTACATTGAATTCCATCTGCCACCTTTCTGCCCAGCTCTGCAGCTTCTCTATATCCTGCTGTAACCTGCCACATGCTTCCTCACTGTCAACAACTCCTCCGACTTTCGTATCATCCGCAAACTTGCTCACCCAACCTTCTAACCCCTCTTCCAGGTCATTTATAAAAATGACAAACAGCAATGGTCCCAAAACAGATCCTTGCGGAACACCGCTAGTGATGGCACTCCATGAAGAAACTTTGCCATCAACTACTACCCTCTGTCTTCTTCCATCCAGCCAATTCCTAATCCAAACCTCCAACTCACCCTCAATGCCATATCTCCGTATTTTCTGCAGTAGCCTACCATGGGGAACCTTATCAAACGCCTTACTAAAATCCATATATACCACATCTACCGCTTTCCCCTCATCAACCTCCTTCGTCACCTTTTCAAAGAATTCAATAAGGTTTGTGAGGCACGACTTGCCCTTCACAAAACCATGCTGACTATCCTTGATCACATTATTCCTATCTAGATGTGCATAAATCCTATCCCTTACAATTCTCTCTAAGACTTTGCCCACAACAGAAGTGAGACTCACCGGCCTCCATTTCCATCCATGTGTTTATCCAATGGTCATTTAAATGGCCTTAAAGTTGGCGAGTCTACTACTGTGGCAGAAGTGGGTACTGCAGATGCTGGAGATTAGACTCAAGATTCGAGCGGTACTGGAAAAGCACAGCAGGTCAGGCAGCATCTGAGGAGCAGCACAATCGACGTTTCGGGCAAAAGCCCTTCATCAGGAATAGCCTGATGAAGGGCTTTTGCCCGAAACATTGACTTTCCTGCTCCTCGGATGCTGCCTGACCTGCTGTGCTTTTGCAGTACCGCTTGAATCTTGAGTCTACTACTATTGCAGGCAGTGCATTCCACACACTTACGATTCTCTGAACAAAGAAACTACCTCTGACATCGGTCCTATACCTATCACCCCTCAATTTAAAGCTGTGTCCCCTCGAGCTTGCCATCACCGACCGAGGAAAAAGGATGTCCACCCTATCTAACCCTCTGATTATCTTTTTTGCATTGGAGAAACTGGTAGTGAGCTGCCCTCTTGAGTTAAAAAATACTGCAACAATACAAGACCTTAGTCTGACCACATTTGGAGTAATTGTGCCAGTTTTGGTCTCAGAATATTTACTTGCCATAAAGGGACTCCAACAAAGGTTTACTTGGTTGATACCAGGGATTGTAGCAGTGTGCTATGAGGAGTGATTGGTTCAGTTGGGCCTGTATTCAATCAGGTTTATTAAAATGAGAGGGGATCTGATTGCAATGTACAAAATACTAACAAGGTTGGAGAGACTAGAAGCAGGAGGAATATTTCCCAAGTTGGGGAGTCCAGAGACAGGAGTCACAGTTGATGAGAAATGCTTTCTTCAACCTCTGGAATTTGCTACCACAGAGGTCTGCGGAGGTCAGGACACTGAGAAATTCAAAATTAAAAGTCACACAACACCAGATTATAGTCCAACAGGTTTATTTGGAAGCACTAGCTTTCGGGGCACTGCTCCTTCATCAGGTGGTTGTGGATTAGAATCAGTCTGACCATTGTGGCACAGACTGCCTCACACAGGGAGCTAACACCTTCAATACATTATCTGGGCCAACGTAACACCATTTGTTAATAGAGTCAGAGAGGTGTACAGCATGGAAACAGACCCTTCCGTCCAACCTGTCCGTGCCGACCAGATATCCCAACCCAGTCTAGTCCCACCTGCCAGCACCCGGCCCATATCCCTCCAAACCCTTCCTATTCATATACCCATCCAGATGCCTCCACCACTTCCTCTGACAGCTCATTCCATACCCGTACCACCCTCTGTGTGAAAAAGTTGCCCCGTGGGTCTCTTTTATATCCTTCCCCTCTCACCCTAAACCTATGCCCTCTATTTCTGGACTCCCCGACCCCAGAGAAAAGACTTTGCCTATTTTACCCTATCTATGCCCCTCATAATTTTGTAAAGCCATAACATTTTTAAAAAGTTTTTCGATTTACATATGAAAGAACTGAAACCAACATGGTCATTCTAAAAGATGAGAGACTTAACAATCCAGGTCTTTTTCAATAAATAATTTCAGTTACATCACGCTGTAAACCTTTGCTGTAAACTCTGTGTCTTACAATCTTATTCTCCACAACCACCTGATGAAGAAGCAGAACTCTGAAAGTTAGTGCTTCCAATTAAATCTGTTGGACTATAACCTGGTGTTGTGTGATTTTTAACGTTGTACATCCCAGCCCAACACCGGCGTCTCCAAATCGAGAATATTCAAGAAAGAGACAGGTGAATGTCAAGACATTAAAGTGTCAAGAGTTATCGAGAGAAAGCAGGAATATGGTGTTCAGGTCGAGGATCAGCTATGATCGTATCGAATAGAGACAAAAAAAAACTCCAGATGCTGGAATCCAAGGTAGACAAGCAGGAGAAAGCGAGGACTGCAGATGCTGGAGATCAGAGTCGAGAGTGTGTTGCTGGGAAAGCACAGCAGGTCAGGCAGCATTCGAGGAGCAGTAGAATCGATGTTTCGGGCATAAGCCCTTCATCAGGAAGTAGGAGGCTGGGAGAACATATTGAATGACAGAGCAGGCTCGGAAAGGCTGAATAGCCGCCTCCTGCTCCTAGGTTCTATGTTTCTTGAACTGTGAAGTCCTCCGTGTGCAGAGACCCTGCTGCGGAGAGCGTTCCAGGATTTTAACCCAGCGACAGCGAAGGAACAGTCAAGATAGATTGTGACTTGGAGGTGAACTTGCAGGCGATACTGATCACCTACCTACCCTTTTCCTTTCAGGTAATGATTTTGAAACATTCTGTCGAAGGTGGAGTCAAGGTATCATGTGAGTGTATCTGTCGCCCCACCAGATACTTCCTGAGATATTTTGCCCCAAAGTAAAAAAAAACATGCTCACGACATTGCCTAACCAGTGTTCTGAATATCTCAGTGCTTCAGTGATACGGATCTGAAATCTTCTTCCAAAAACAAACCTTTGCTTCAACAGTCAAAGTGCTGATGATATTCAGATCGTGCTGAATCGAGTGACTCACTCCAAATATCAAATCGAAATTTTTAACAGTTTTCCACCTGAAAATGTTTCTCCCCAATGTCCATTAAAATGTACTTACAAAACAAAATCACTCTCAGTCTGGGATAGTAATTCAGAGGGGCCAAACTCTTCTCTTTGAGTTTACTCTGTGATAATCCTCCCATTCTGCTATTGTGAGGAAGATATAAGGAATCTGCAAATCCTTCAACCCTGGCAACATCCTTGTAAATCTTTTCTGAACCCTTTCAAGTTTCACAACAAGTGCTGGCAAATGGGACTAGAGTAAAAGAGATGTATAGCACGGAAACAGACCCTTTGGTCCAACTCGTCCATTTTGACCAGATATCCTAACCTATTCTAGTCCCATTTGCCAGCATTTGGCCCAGACCCCTGTAAACCCTTCCTATTCATAAAACCATCCAGATGCCTTTCAAATGTTGTAATTGAATCAGCCTCCACCACTTCCTCTGGCAGCTCATTTCATAGGATGGCGAATTCTGGAATTCTCTACACCAGAGAATTATGAAGGCTAGGTGACTGAAAGTAATGAAAGAGGATGCAGATAGATTTTTTGAATGTCAAGGTGAGGATGGCTTTGAGGACACGGCAAAAAAAAAGTGGAGTTAAAGCCTGGGGCAGGGAGACCTTGATCTTTTAAAATAGCTTGAGAGGATCAATGACCCAAGCCTGCTCCTATTTCCCTGTTCATTCCAACTCCCTGTGAAAGGAATTTGCAAACTCCCTCACTGTCAGTCCAGGATAAAATTCAAAAGAGCCAATTTTTTTTTTAATGGGTGGAAGTTGCTGTGCACAAATCCTCCTCTTCTAGCCCGCTGTCAAAGCAGTTTCTAATTGTGGGGTTGGGGAGCATGTTCCTATCTCAAGGTTTTGCCCTTTGTCCCTTTAAATGCCGCCCTCGCTCCTTCCAGGGGCAGCGATGCGCATGCTTCGCTCCGCGGTCCCGTCCCGCCCCTTCATTGACTCCGATTGGTTGGAGGACCAGCGCTGTCGTCCAGGCCAGGCCCGCCCCCTTCCCCTTACCCCTACCTTTTGGTCCCGCTTCTCCGTCAATGATCCAAACGCCGCCCCGTGCGGGAAAGGGCATGCGCAGCACGGAATTCCGCCCTGCCCGACACTGCGCACGCGCGGTCGCCATTTTAGCAGCTTCCTCAAGTCGAGGTCGGGGTGAGGGGGGTATTGTCGCAACAGGAATTGCTGGAAAGATCTCAGCAGGTCTGGCAGCGTCTGTGCAGAGTAAATGTTTCGCGTCCAAGAGAGTCTCGTCTCCAGTTTGGTTTGATTTGTTACTGTCACGTGTGTTGGGGTACAGTGAAAAGTGTTGTCTCACTGTGTAAGTGCAACAGGGTGACAGAAGAGAGTGCAGGATACAGTGTTACAGCTGCAGAGAGAGAGATAAATATAAACATGAACATGAACATTAAAGAAGTCCATTCAAAAGCCTGATCACAGCAGTTTACAGTTGGTCAGAATGAGTTGGAAATTATTATCCAGTGTTTTATTGGGATTTCAATCCAATGGGGATGATGGCACGGAGAGAGTCTGCGCGCGCGTTATGGGGATTCATAACTTGGAGGGAACCAAGGGGACAACACACCACAAAAACTGTAATTGTCTGCTTGCGATTTCTCTACTTCACTGACGGTGAAGGGTTTTTATCATCTTCTTCTGTTACAGGGATTAGAAGAGGAGGGTTTACATCGTGAAACCCAAACAGAACATCAGGTCAAAGTCTGACAGAGTCGCACCATTCGTCAGGAGCTGAACATCACTGCCCTCTGATTGTGGGAGGAGAAGGAATTGTTTCTCTGGTTTGTCTGAGGGTTTAAATTTCAAACACTGGTGGGACTGGAAAAGCACTGGGATGCAAGTGCGCCTGAGTGAGAGTGTTCCAGGAAACTGACTTTGGAAACAGCTTTCGCTAGTTACCCAGACTGAACAGACATTGCATCGTTTAAAGCAGGAGAAACTGCACCTGTTCAGTGTCTGGATAAGGATTGAACTAAACCTTCAGTCTGGAGGGACACAAAGATACTGGCACCATGGAGAAACCATGGAAATGTGTGGAGTGTGGAAAAGGATTCAGATTTCCATCCTGTCTGGAAGTTCACTGGCGCAAACACACTGGGGAGAAACCATTCGCCTGTTTTGAATGTGGGAAGATATTCACTCAGTTATCCAACTTAAATCAACACCAGAGAACTCACACTGGAGAGAAACCATTTCCCTGCCTTGAGTGCGGGAAGAGATTCACTCAGTTATCCAACTTAAATCAACACGTGAGAACTCACACTGGTGAAAAACCGTTTATCTGCCCTGAATGCAAGAAGGGATTCACTCAGTTATCCAACTTAAATCAACACCTGAGAACTCACACTGGTGAAAAACCATTTATCTGCATTGAGTGTGGAAAGAGTTTCACTCAATTATCCCACTTACATCAACACCAGAGAACTCATGCTGGAGAAAATCTGTTCACCTACACTGAGCATTGGAAGACATTCACTCAGTTATCCCACTTAGATTCACACCATGGAGCTCTCGCAGTAGAAAAACTGTTTACCTGCTCTGAATGTGGGAAGGGATTTGCTGATTCATCCACTTTGCAAGTACACCAGAGAACTCATACAGGAGAGAAACCATTCACCTGCTTTGTGTGCGAGAAGAGCTTCACTCAATTATCCCACTTAAATCAACACCAGAGAACTCACACTGGAGAGAAACCATTTTCCTGCCCTGAGTGCAGGAAGAGATTCGCTCAGTTATCTCACTTAACTCAACACCAGAGGATTCACACTGGTGAAAAACCATTTAGCTGCCCTGAATGCAAGAAGCGATTCACTCAGTTAGCAAACTTACACCAACACCAGAGAACTCACACTGGAGAAAAACCATTCATCTGCCCTGAGTGCGGTAAGAAATTCACTCAGTTATCCAACCTGCAATCACACCGGGGAACTCACACTGGAGTAAAAGCGTTCGTCTGCTCTGACTGCGGGAAGGGATTTGCTCAGTCATCCACCTTACGTGTACACCAGCGAACTCACACCGGAGAAAAACCGTTCACTTGCCTTAAGTGCGGGAAGAGTTTCACCCAGTTATCCAACTTACAGCAACACCAGAGGACTCACTGTAAGCCGCGCATTGTCAGGAAGGCGAGATCACATCCGGAGTGAGAGAGAGAGAGTCTGAGTGAGTATATAATTTGTTGAGTTTATAGGCAGTCTTGGAATTTGGTGCAGAGGTGCTTTTTGCTTGTGTTCTGACTTGTTGTTTGTAAGGTCTTTTTAAAATGATCAATTGCAGCCCCAAGATCTGGGTCCAGCACAACACAGTGACATCACATTAAAGCCATAACTTCATTGGTTGGTGAAAGCTACTAATGTGACTATCTGTCAAAGGTTACTTGCAGATTGAAGATAAATAGGGTAAATATTTACAGGTTACAAACTAAAAGATCAGTAGAAAATTTGTAAAAATCAAATTAAGAATGAATTAAAAAGAGGTGCAGAGCCAGGTGATGTATTGTACCTGTATGATGTGGGAGCTGGAAGACCCCATTTCGTATCACAATGACCACATCTGTAGCAAGTGCTGGTTGGTTGAGGAACTGCGGCTCAGAGTTGATGAGCTGGAGTCTGAGCTTCGAACACTATGACACATCAGGCAGGGGGCGAGAGTTACCTGGATGTTGTCTTTACAGAAGGCGTTACACCCCTTAGATTAATAACCTCAAATTCAGGGACAGGAGGGTGTGACGGGGATGCAGGAGGTAGTGCAGAAGGAGCCTCAGTCCTTGCCGAATAGGTTTGAAATTCTTGCTCCCTGTGTGGATGACGAACGGCTGTATGGAGAATGAGCAAACTGAGTGCCGTGGTGCAAGTAGCTACTCAACATGGAGAAGGAAAGAGAAGTATAGTTGCAATCAAGGATTGTACAGTCAGGATTTGGAGATGCCGGTGTTGGACTGGGGTGTACAAAGCTAAAAATCACACAATACCAGGTTATAGTCCAACAGGTTTAATAGGAGGCACTAACTTTCGGAGTGCTGCTCCTTCAGGTGGTTGTGGAGTATGAGTTTGTAAGACACAGAATTTATAGCAAAAGTTTACAGTGTGATATTATTCAAATTATATATTGAAAAAGACCTGGATTGTTTAAGTGTCTCATCTGTTAGAATGACCATGTTGGTTTCAGTTCTTTCATATGTAAATCGCAAAACTTCCTTTAAAAGTTACATTCGCAAGTGAACTTTAACAATTGGCGTCATGTTAGCCCAGATAATGTATAGAAGGTGTGCGCTTCCCTGTGTGAGAATGTCTGTGCCACAATGGTCAGACTGATTCTCATCTCAAAAATGGATTTACAGAATCTTACATGGACTCATGCATTTTTTGAGCAAAGTAAAATGTAATTCTACAAGTACAGATTCACCCCACAAACGTATGTGACAAAACTCCCACACGTGTCTATATATATACACACACACACACACACACACACATGTTTGTGAGGTGAATCTGTACTCACAGAATTACATTTTATTTTGCTCAAAAACTGCATGAATCCATGTAAGATTCTGTAAATCCATTTTTTTTTTTAGTTTAAAATCAGTCTGACCACTGAGCAACAGACAGTCTCACACAGAGAAGCTCACACCTTCGATACATTATCTGGGCTAACATGACACCAGTTGCTAAAGTTCACTTGAGAATATAACTTTTAAAAAACGTTTTGCGATTGACAGATGGAAGAACTGAAACCAACATGGTCATTCTAACAGATGAGAGACTTAACAAACAATCCAGGTCTTTTTCAATATATAATTTCACTTTTATCACACTGTAAATTTTTGCTATAAATTCTGCATCTTACAATCTTATACTCCACAACTACCTGATGAAGGAGCAGCGCTCCAAAAGCTAGTGCTTCCAAATGAACCTGTTGGAATATAACCTGGTGTTGTGTCATTTGTAACTTTGTATAGTCAGGAGAATAGACATTGTTCTATGTGGGCATGATCAAGAGTCCTGAAGGCTGTGTTACCTGTGTTCCAGATATCTCCTCTGGGCTATGGAGGGAATGGGAGGGGAAAGATCCAATTATCATGGTCCACCTAGGTACTGACGATAGAGGTTAAGAGAGGAAAGAGATTCAGCTGAGGGAAGTAAAATTTAATTCTACAAGTACAGATTCACCCCACAAACTTTGGGGGTTAGATTAAAAAGCAGAAACAAAAAGTAATCTCTGGATTACTAACTGAGCCGCAAGCTAATTGGCACAGTCTCTGCAAGATTAAAGAGGTAAAGGTGTGGCTCAAAGATCAGTGTGGGAAAAACAGGTTCATATTTCATGGGCAGTTGGCAACGGTACTGGGAAAGGGGAGAGCTGTTCTGATGAGCAAGGTCCACCGGATCTGGCTGGGATCAGAGTCCTTGTAAATTGCACCACTTAGGGTCAAGCATGAGGCTTTAACTAAATAGTGGGGTGTGGGTACACTTCCGTGGAAAATTAAGGAAAACGTTAATGGTGGATTTGGCTCAGCAGAGGTTACGGAAGTTTCCAGAACGAGTCATGGGACTGAGAGTATAGAAAGGATTTGGAATCTAACTTCAGGCCCAGCAGATAAAGCGGCAGCTATGAGAAGGGAGGCAGGCAGTGCAGGACTGAGGGTGTTGTACCTGTATACAAAACAAGGTAAGTGAGGTTGGAGCGCAGATTGACATTGACAGGTGATTTCGTGACTGTCACAGAGACATGACTCCAAAAGGATCAGGGCTGGGAACTAAATATCCAAGAATACACATCCTATGGAAAGGATATGCGAATACGCAGAGCAGGCTTGATCGTAAGAAATAAAATCGATAAGGAGATGTGATAGAGACTTGGAGGTCATGGAATCTGTGTGGGTAGACTTTTAGTGTCGAAGAGTCCTACAGCACAGAGACAGACAACTTTGGCTCAAACTGGTCCATGCTCGCTCACCCCACTTACTAGCAGTTGGCCCATATCCTTTGAAACCTTTCCTATCCATGTTTTTGTCCAAATGCCTTTTAAATATTGTTAATATACCCGCCTCAACCACTTTTGCTGGCAGCTCGTTCCATGTGCATTTCGCTGTGTAAAGAATTATTGCCCCTCAGGTTCCCTGTTATTCCTTCCCCTCTAACCTTAAACTGATGCTCTCTAGTCCTTGATTCCCCAACTCCAGGATAAAGACTGAGTGTATTCACCCTATCCATGCCTCTCATGATCTGATACACTTCTAAAAGTGCCCCCCCACCCCACCCCTCAGTCTACTACACTCTTAAACAAAAAAGTCCTAGCTTGTCCAACCTCTCCCTAAAACTCAGACTATTGAGTCCTTGGAAATTTCTTCTGCATTTTTTCCAGTTGAACAACATCCTTCCCGTAGCAATGTGACCAAAACTGTACACAATACTCGCTAACATTTTGTCCACCTGCAACATAACTTCCCAACTTCTATACTCAGTGCCCTGACTGATGAAGGCCAGTGTGCCTAAAGCCTTCTTCACTGCCTTATCTACCTGTGACTCCACTTTCAGAGAACCATGCATCTGAACTCCAAGATCCCTCTGTTCCACTACACTCCTTGAGGCCCTACCATGAAACTCGTACCTTGATTTGACTTTCCTCACATTTATCTATATTAAACTCTATTTGCCATTTCTCGGCCCATTTCCCCAGCTGATCATGGTCCAGCTGCAATTTCTGATAACCTTCCTCACTGTCCACAATACCGCTTATTTTAGTGTCATCTGCAAACTTACTAATTATGCCTTGTACATTCTCATTCAAATCATTGATACAGATGACACACAGTATTGGACCCAGCACCGACTCCTGAGGCACTCCACTAGTCACAGGTCTCTAGTCTGACAAGCATCCTTTCACTATTAACCTCTGCTTCCTACCGTCAAGCCAACCGTGTATCCAATTTGCCAGCTCGCCTTGAATTCCATGCGATCTAATCTTCCAGAGCAGCCTACCATGCAGAACCTTCTCAAAGGCCTTACTGAAATCAATATACACTATATCTACCGCCCTGCCCTCGTCAACCTTCCTGGCCACTTCATCAAAGAACTGTAATAAATTTGTGAGGCATGATCTCCCACTCTCAAAGCCATGCTGATTATTCTTAATCAAAGAGGAGAAAGTGAGGACTGCAGATGCTGGAGATCAGAGCTGAAAATGTGTTGCTGGAAAAGCGCAGCAATCAGGCAGCATCCAAGGAGCAGGAGAATCGACGTTTCAGGCATGAGCCCTTCTTCAGGAATATCGACGTTTCGGGCATGAGCCCCTCTTCAGGAATCCTGAAGAGGGGCAACACATTTTCAGCTTTCGTTTCTATTCTTGATCAAACCCGGTCTTTCCAAATCCATGTATAACTTATCTCAGAATCTTCTCAAACAGGTGTTGAACTTACTGGTCTGTAGTTCCTGGGTTTTTCTTTGCAGCCCTTCTTGAATAATGGCACAACATTCACTACCCTCCAGTCTTCCGGGACCTCACTTGTGGGTCACGACGATGCAAAAGTATCAGCCAGATCCCCTGCAATTACTTCTCTAGCCCCTTGCAGTGTTCTTGCATATATCTGGTCAGCACCAGGATATTTATCCACCTTCATACATTCTGATACATGCAACACCACCTCTACTGTGATATTGACTGTCCCCAAGGGATGACCACTAACTTCCCCAAGTCTTATGTCTTCCTCCATGGTAAACACAGAGGAGATATATTCATTCAGGACCTCGCCCATCTCCTGTGCTTCTGCAAATACATGTCCAGTTTGGTCCTTGAGGGGCCCTATTCTCTCTCTAGTTATTCTTTTTCATTTAATGTACTTAAACCTTTATGGATTCACCCTAATCTTCCCAGTCAAGGCTATCTCATGTCCCCTTTTTGCCCTCCTGATTTCCTTCTTCAATAAACTCCTTTATCCCCTATATTCCTCCAGGGATTCCCTTGATCCTGGCTGCCTGTACCTGAGCCATACCTCCTCTTTCTGGCCAAAGCCTCAACATCTCTTGTCATCCAGGGTTCCCTATTCCTGTCAACCTTGCCTTTCACCCTCAGACCTTGAACTCTCAATGTCTCACTTTTAAAGGCCTCCCCTTCGCCTGCAAACAAACTGTTCCAGTCAACCCCTGCAAACTCCTGTCAAATCCTATCAAAATTCATCTTGCCCCAATTTAGAACTTGATTCGCTTGAGGAATTGCAAAGGAAAAACAACTCTGAAGAGTGTTATGTACAGGCTGCTAGCAGCAGTCAGGATGTTGGACAGAAGATAAATCAGGACATTGGAAAAGGCATGGAAGAAAGACACTTAGAATAATCATGGGGGACATGGATGTGTGGGGAGATTGGGACAGTAAGGTTGGGAGTGTATCAGAGTCAACAAAATGTGGCGCTGCAAAGGCACAGCCGGTCAGGCAGCATCCAAGGAGGTTAGCAGCCTGAACGGCTGTGCTTTTCCACCGCCACACGTTTTGACTCTGATCTCCAGCATCTGCAGTCTTCACTTTCTCCAGGTTGGTAGTGGATCCAAAGAAAAGGAATTTGTGGAATGTCCATGGGATTTCTTTTCAAGCAGCTTGAGATAGACTTGACTGGGGAACAGGCAGTTCTGGATTTGGTGATGTGTTGTGAAACATGCTTTATTAGGCAGCTTGATGTGGATAACCTGTTCGGGGGCAGTGACTATTTATTCTTAGAATTCACCCTGCAGGTTGAGAGGAGAGGCTTGAATCAAATGAACTGATATTACAATTGACTAAAGGAAACTACAGAGCGATGGGAACCGAGCTGGCCAGTATTGATTGAATTGGAAGTATAGCGGGGAGATGGTGGAGAGTAGTGACAGGAGTTTCTGGGGATAACTCAGAACGCACATTTATCCCAAGTGCCGCTCAGACACTGAATTAATCACATAGACAGACACAAAGTGGATCCATAACGAGATGAATGTTTTGTGAAGTGATTGCAATAACCTCTCCCTGCCCCCGAGCTACAGGTATTACAGAGACTTCTGACAGTTTGTTTTATGTAAGGCGGGAATAACTATTCATTCCTAACAAAAAGCACCAGGCAAAATTCTAGGAATGGTGATGATACAACTTCTTAAAGCCACGAGCTAACAACCCGCAGTGTGAGCACAAACTCCCCCTTTTTCCCTCAAGGCGGTACTTCAACTTGGCAGATGAGACAAAAGGTTGGTAGTGGAGGTTAGATGTCAGGTTAAAGACAGAGAGGTGGTGAGCTATGTGGCTGGATTCAGAGTGTTTGAGTCTCAGGCTAGCAGTTGCGACCTCCAGTTGTGCAGCTCCCAAATCATTGATATAGGTAACAAACAATAGTGGACCCAGTACCGATTCCTGAAGAAGGGCTTATGCCCGAAACGTCGATTCTCCTGTTCCCTGGATGCTGCCTGACCTGCTGCGCTTTTCCAGCAACACATTTTCAGCAACACATTTTCAGCACTCCACTAATCACATGTCTCCAGTCCAACGAGCGTCCTTCTACTATTACCCTCAGCTTCCTATCACCAAGCCAATTGTGTTACCAACTTGCTGTCGTCCCCCTCACCCGAGCAGCTCTACGATGGTTTGGTGAAGAAAGAGCTGAAAGCTTTGGAAGAGTTACTGAGCTGGTTTGGTTCCTTCCTCTGGCAATGTCCTCGTGGTAGCCGAGGATGCTCACGATACAGCTCCTTGTCAAAAACGGTCTTCCAGTTCACAGTGATCTGTTGTTTGCTTCAAGCAGTGTCCCTGTTTATTCCCTAGTAATCAGGTGCTCACGATTGTCTCCTCTCTGGGAGCAATCCTTTCACGGACCTCGCTGCTGAAGGTCTAGCCATCGACACCTCACACTGGGCTGGGAAAAGAGGCTAAGCAGCAGCCAATCCTGATCCATGCTGATCTTGCCATCGCCAAGGTTGATTTCCCCTGCGCTGGAGACAGTGAGGGTCTTTTCTGACAATTTAAAAAAAATTTTTTAATGTAAGTGATTCGTAGAAGGAAAAGTTTGCACATTCTCCCTGTGTCTGTGTGGGTTTCCTCCAGGTGCTCCAGTTTCCACCCACAATCCAAAGATATGCATGTTAGGGTGAATTGGCCATGCTAAATTGTCCATGGTGTTCAGGGATAGTGTGGGCTAGGTGCATTAGTGACGGGTAAATGTAGAGTAAGAGGGAATGGGTTACTCTTTGGAGGGTCGGTGTGGACTTATTCGGCCAAAGGGCCTGTTTCCACGCTGTAGGGATTCTATGATTGGATTCTATGAACACAGCAGGTCAGGCAGCATCCACTTCCCACACCTCCACCCTCGAACCTCGCCCCTCCAACTGCAACAAGGACAAAACCCCCCGGTCCTCACCAGAGAGGGTGTCCCCTCCCCACCCCCATCTGCTTTCCATAAAGACCATTTCCTCCGTGACTCCCTCCTCAGATCCAAACCCCCCCCCAACCAACCCAACCTCCCTCCCAACACCTTCCCTTGTCACCGCAGGAATCGCAAAACCTGTGCCCAAATCTCCCCCCCTCGCCTCCGTCCAAGGCTCCAAAGGAGCCTTTCGCATCCATCAAAATGTCACCTGCACTTCTAAACGTCATTTACTGTATCTGCTGCTCTCGATGTGGTCTCCTCTACACTGGGGAGACAGGACGCGTACTCACAGAGCACTTCAGAGAACATCTCCGGGACACCCGCAACAACCAACTCCACCGCCCTGTGGCCGAAAACTTTAACTCCCCCTCCCACTCCGCCGAGGACATGCAGGTCCTGGGCTGCCTCCATCGTCACTCCCTAATCACCCCCTCCCTAGAGTAAGAACACCTCATCTTTTGCCTTTGGACCCTCCAACCGCACGGCATCAAAGTGGATTTCACCAGTTTCCTCATTCCCCCCCCCCCACCTTATTCCAGTTCCAACCTTCCAACACGGCACCACCCTCATGACCTGTCCTACTAGTCCATCGTCCTTCTCACTTATCCGCTCCACCCTCCTCTCTGACCTATTACCATTACCCCCCACCTCCATCTACCTATTGCACTCTCAGCTACATTCCCCCCAACCCCACCCCCTTCCCATTTCTCTCCCCACCCCGTTGGCTCACAGCCTCATTCCTGATGAAGGGCTTTTGTCCAAATCATCGATTTTCCTGCTCCTGGGATGCTGCCTGACCTGCTGTGCTTTTCCAGCACCACATTCTCAACTCTAATCTGCAGTCCTCACTTTTGCCTAGTTGCTTTTTAAACTTTGTCCACCCCAGTCCAACACCAGCACCCATTAGTGTAGATACTTCAAAATAGAGTACACTGTCACAGAACAATGGGACTCTTATTTAACACAAAGGAGGGAAGAAAATTTTCCTCTTGAGAGTAAAGAATGCCTGGAATTGTCTACCCAGAGAATAGTGGGACTACATGATTGAAAGAAATCCATTTTTGAATGTCAGGGTGTTGAAGTCATAAAAGCAGCTGGCTCAAAAGAGGAGCTGAGGCCTGTGGCGAATGAGCCTTGATCTTTGAATGATTTGGAGATGCCGGTGTTGGACTGGGGTGTACAAAGTTAAAAATCACACAACACCAGGTTATAGTCCAACAGGTTTAATTGGAAGCACACTAGCTTTCGGAGCGACGTTCCTTCATCAGGTGATTGTGGAGGGCTCGATCGTAACAGAATTTATAGCAAAAATTTGCAGTGTGATGTAACTGAAATTATACATTGAAGAATTGATTGTCTGTTAAGCCTTTCATCTGTTAGAATACAGTGATAGTTTCACTTCTTTCATGTGTAAATCACAAAACCCTTTTTTTAAGTTGCATTCTCAGGTTAGCTGTTAACAGTGGTGATAGCTAGACCATGTGTTGAAGGTGTTAGCCCCCTGTGTTCTCTGTCTATGACCTGATGTTTAGATTGATTCCAATCTACAAAGTGAAATAACAGAGTTTTACATAAATTCATGCAGTTTTTGAGCTCAGAGTTCGACATGAATCTGTGGTTTTTGAGCAAAGTGCAATGTAACTTTTTACCAAAAGAATTCACCACACACAATATATATGTGTGCATGTGGGTCTGTCTGGAGTGGGGGTTGTGAGTGTGCAAGTAGTGGAGGTGTGGGGAAGGTCTTGGTGAGGTGCTCATCTGCATTGATAATGTGTTGTAGGTCACGAAGAATATGGCGTAATTTTTCAGCCCCTGGGAAGTACTGAGTAACAAAGGGTACCCTGTCAATTTTGCAAGTAGTGGAGGTGTGGGGAAGGTCTTGGTGAGGTGCTCATCTCCATTGATAATGTGTTGCACTCACAACCCCCACTCCAGACAGACCCACATGCACACATATATATTGTGTGTGGTGAATTGTTTTGGTACAAAGTTACATTGCACTTTGCTCAAAAACCACATAGATTCATGTCGAACTCTGAGCTCAAAAACTGCATGAATTTATGTAAAACTCTGTTATTTCACTTTTTAGATTGGAATCAATCTAAACATCAGGTCATAGACAGAGAACACAGGGGGCTAACACCTTCAACACATGGTCTAGCTATCACCATTGTTAACAGCTAACCCGAGAATGCAACTTCTTAAAAAAGGGTTTTGTGATTTACACATGAAAGAAGTGAAACTATCACTGTATTCTGACAGATGAAAGGCTTAACAGACAATCAATTCTTCAATGTATAATTTCAGTTACATCACACTGCAAATTTTTGCTATAAATTCTGTGTTACGATCGAGCCCTCCACAATCACCTGATGAAGGAGCGTCGCTCCGAAAGCTAGTGTGCTTCCAATTAAACCTGTTGGACTATAACCTGGTGTTGTGTGATTTTTAACTTTGATCTTTTAAAATAGCTTGAGAGGATGAATGGACCACGCCTGCTCCTATTTCTTATTGTTTATTGCAAACTCCCCTCACTGTTAGTGCAGGATAGAAATTCAAAGAGGAAAGTAGCTGTGCATAAATCCTACCCTTCTAACCTGCTGTCAAAGCAACTTCCAGTTCCCAGCTGCAGTTTCTAATTGGGGTCTTGGGGGTGGGGGGGCATGTTCCTGTCTCAAGGTTCCGCCCTTTGTCCCTTTAAATCCCACCCTCGGTCCTTCCAGCTCCAGCGCCGGCGATGCGCATGCTTCGCACCGCTGTCCAGTCCCGCCCCTTAGTCGACTCCGATTGGTTGGAGGACCGGCTCTGCCGCACGGTCCTCCAGACCCGCCCCTTCCCTTCCAATGTGTCAATGACTGGCTCCGTGCAAGTCCGCGCATGCGCGGCACGGATTTCATCCCGGAACTGCGGTCTCCACTTCAGGAGCTGCTTCTAAGCAGAGTCAGGGTCTTGTCTGCAGCTGTAACCATTAGTCAGAATGAGGTTGAAGATAATTACCTTATATTTTCTATAGGTATGTTAGGAATAAAAGAATGACTAGGGTAGGAATAGGTCCAGTCAAGGATAGTAGGGGGAAGTTGCGTGTGGAGGCGGAAGAGATTGGGGAGACAATGAATGAATACTTTTCTTCAGTATTCACTCAGGAACAGGGCATTGTTGTCGATGAGAATACTGAGGCACAAATAAGTAGAATGGATGGCTTTGAGGTATGTAGAGAAGAGGTGTTGGAAATCCTGGAAAAGGTGAAAATAGATAAGTCCCCTGGGCCTGATGGCATTTATCCTAGGATTCTCTGGGAAGTAAGGGAGGAGATTGCAGAGCCATTGGCCTTGATTTTTATGTCCTCTTTGTCTACAGGAGTAGTCCCAGAAGACTGGAGGATAGCAAATGTGGTTCCCTTGTTCAAAAAGGGGAGTAGGGATAGCCCTAGTAACTATAGGCTGGTGAGTCTCACTTCTGTTGTGGGCAAAGTCTTAGAGAGAATTGTAAGGGATAGGATTTATGCACATCTAGATAGGAATAATGTGATCAAGGATAGTCAGCATGGTTTTGTGAAGGGCAAGTCGTGCCTCACAAACCTTATTGAATTCTTTGAAAAGGTGACGAAGGAGGTTGATGAGGGGAAAGCGGTAGATGTGGTATATATGGATTTTAGTAAGGCGTTTGATAAGGTTCCCCATGGTAGGCTACTGCAGAAAATACGGAGATATGGCATTGAGGGTGAGTTGGAGGTTTGGATTAGGAATTGGCTGGATGGAAGAAGACAGAGGGTAGTAGTTGATGGCAAAGTTTCTTCATGGAGTGCCGTCACTAGCGGTGTTCCGCAAGGATCTGTTTTGGGACCATTGCTGTTTGTCATTTTTATAAATGACCTGGAAGAGGGGTTAGAAGGTTGGGTGAGCAAGTTTGCGGATGACACGAAAGTCGGAGGAGTTGTTGACAGTGAGGAAGCATGTGGCAGGTTACAGCAGGATATAGAGAAGCTGCAGAGCTGGGCAGAAAGGTGGCAGATGGAATTCAATGTAGCTAAGTGCGAGGTGATTCACTTTGGGAAGAATAACAAAAAGATGGGGTACTGGGCTAATGGTCGGATACTTGGTAGTGTGGATGAGCAGAGGGATCTTGGTGTCCATGTACACAGATCTCTGAAAGTTGCCACCCAGGTAAATAGTGCGGTGAGGAAGGCATATGGCGTACTGGCTTTTATTGGTAGAGGAATTGAGTTCCGGAGTCCTGAGGTCATGATGCAGTTGTATAAGACTCTGGTACAGCCGCATCTGGAATATTGTGTGCAGTTTTGGTCGCCATACTATAGGAAGGATGTGGAGGCATTGGAACGGGTGCAGAGGAGGTTTACCAGGATGTTGCCTGGTATGGAAGGAAAATCGTATGAGGAAAGACTGAGGCACTTGGGGCTGTTTTCACTAGAGAAAAGAAGGTTTAGGGGTGACTTGATTGAGGTGTACAAGATGATTAGGGGGTTAGATAGGGTCGACAGTATGAACCTTTTCCCGCGTATTGAGTCGGGTATTACAAGGGGGCATAGCTTTAAATTAAGGGGGGGTAGATATAGGACTGATGTTAGGGGTAGGTTCTTCACTCAGCGAGTCGTTAGTTCATGGAATGCCCTGCCAGTAACAGTGGTGGACTCTCCCTCTTTATGGGCATTTAAGAGGGCATTGGATAGGTATATGGAGGATAGTGGGTTAGTGTAGTTTAGGTGGGCTTGGATCGGCGCAACATCGAGGGCCCAAGGGCCTGTACTGCGCTGTATTCTTCTATGTTCTATGTTCTATTTTACCCAGGAATGAGGGAACGGGGGTTTGCAATTTTGAGGGAGCAAGAGAGGAAAATCCTCCACAGAAACTGGAATTGTCTGTTTTAACGATACCTCTGCTTTACTGACATTGAACAGTTTGGTCGCAGGGACTAGAAGAGGAGGGCTCACATCGGGGAAACCCAAAAGAAACATCAGGTGAAGATCTGACAGAGTCACTCCATTCATCAGGTGCTGAACATCACTGCCCTCTGACTGTGGACGGGGGGAATCTTTGTCTGTTTTGTCTTGAGGGGAAAGATTTCAAACATCAATGTGACTGGAAAAGCACTGAGACACGCACGCCTGAATGTGAGTGTACCAGTGAATTAAGTGACTGCGCAAAGAACCTTAACCAGTCGCACAGATTGAAGCGATATTGCACCATTTAGAGGAGGAGCTGTACACGTTTTCTCTGTCTGGATAAGGATTGAGCTGATCCTTCAATCTGGAGTGTCGCAAAGATCCTGGCACCATGGAGAAACTGTGTAAATGCGTGGAGTGCGGGAAAGGATTCAGATTTCCATCGAGGCTGGACATACATCGACGCAAACAGACTGGGGAGAAACCGTTTACCTGCTCCAAGTGTGACAAAGGATTTGCTCGTTTATCCAGCTTCAAGGTACACCAGAAACGTCATGCTGGGGCGAAGTCGTTCATCTGCACCACGTGTGTTAAGAGGTTCGTTAATTCTTCTGATTTACACGTGCACGAGAAAGTTCACACTGGGGCGAAACCATTCCCCTGTTCTGTGTGGGAAGGCATTTGTTCAGTTATCCAAGTTACAGCAACACCAGCGAATGCACACAGGGGAAAAGCCATTCACTTGCTCTGACTGTGGGAAAGGATTCAGTCAGTCATCTAACTTACATGTACACCAACGAATTCACACGTGAGAAAAACCATTTGCTTGCCCTGAGTGTGAAAAGAGTTTCACTCAGTTATCCCACTTAGGTTCACACCAGAGAATTTACTCTGGTGAAAAACCATTCACTTGCCCTGAATGTGGGAAGAGATTCGCTCAGTCAGCAAACTTACATTCACACCAGAAAATTCATACTGGAGAGAAACCATTCCCCTGTCCTGATTGTGATAAGTGGTTCATTCGGTTATGCAACTTGCACCAACACCAGGGAACTCACAGCAGAGAAAAGCCATTCACCTGCGCTGAATGCGGGAGGGGATTTGTTCAGTCTTCCACGTTATGAGAGCACCAGAAAACTCACACTGGAGAGAAACCGTTTACCTGCTCTGACTGTGGAAAGAGATTCACTAAGTCATCCAGTTTACTTAGGCATCAGAGAACTTACACTGGTGAAAAGCCTTTCACCTGCGCTGAACGTGGAAAGTGATTCACTCACTTAACACACTTGCATCGTCATCAGAGAACTCACATCGGTGAAAAGCCATTCACCTGTCCTGACTGCAGAAAGAAGTTCGCTCAGTTAACAAACTTAGATCAGCATCAGAGAACTCACACTGGAGGAAAACCATTTCCCTGTCCTGAATGCGGGAAAAGATTCACTCGGTTATCCAACTTAAACCAACACCTGGGGACTCACACTGGAGAAATGCCATTCACCTGCTCTGAATGTGGGAAGGGGTTTGCTCAGTCTTCCAGGTTATCTGAGCACCAGAGAATTCACATCGGAGAGAAACCATTCACCTGCTCGAGCTGCGGGAAGGGATTTGCTCAGTTATCCCACTTGTATCAACACCAGCGAACCCACACTGGCGAAAAACCGTACACCTGTACTGAATGCGGGAAGGGGTTCAGTCAGTTAGCAAACTTAAAAGTCACACCACAGAACCCACACTGGAGAAAAACCATATACCTGTTTTGACTGCAGGAAGGGATTCGCTTAGTTTTCCAACTTAAACATCAGAGAACTCATACTGGAGAGAAACCATTCACTTGCCCTGAGTGTGGGAAGAAATTCGCTCAGTTATCCAACTTAGAATCACACCAGAGAAATCTCACTGGAGAAAGACCGTTCCCCTGTCCTGCGTGTGGGAAGAGATTCACTCGGTCATCCAACTTACATCAACACCAGGGAAGTCACAGTAGAGGAAAAATATTCACCTGCTCGGACTGCGGGAAGAGATCCAGTAACTCCTCCAGTTTACTTCAGCACCAGAGAAACTGTTTACCCGGTCTGACCGCAGGAAGGGATTTGGTCAGTTATCCCAATTGCAGCAACACTAGAGAACGCACGCTGGAGAGAAACCATTCACCTACTCTGTGCGTGGAAAGGGATTCACTCGGTCTTCCAGCTTACATCAACATCAGATAACTGTCACTTGAGAGAAACTGTTTACCCACTCTGATCACAGGAAGGGATTTGGTCACTTATTCCAATTGCAGCAACACCAGAGAACTCGCACTGGAAAGAAACTGTTCCCCTGTCCTGAGTGTGGGAAGAGATTCATTAATTCATCCACTTTCCTTAGGCACCAGAGAACTCACACTGGAGAGGAACTATTCACTTGTCCTGAGTGTGGATAGGGATTTGCTCAGTTAACACACTTACATCAAGATCAGAGAATTCACTCTGGAGAGAAACCATTCGCCCGCTCTGAATGCAGGAAGAGATTGTCAGTTAACGAACTTAAAGTCACACCAACAAACTCACACTGGAGAGAAACCGTACACCTGCTCTGACTGTGGGAAAACATTCACTCAGTTATCCCACTTACATTCACACCAGAGAACTGATACTGGAGAAAAACTGTTCACCTGTCCTGAATGCGGGAAGGGATTCACTCAGTTAGTGAAATTAGAATCCCACCACAGAACTCACACTGGGGAGAAACCGTTCCCCTGCCCTGAATGCGGGAAGGGATTCAGTCAATTAGGGAACTTGCGTTCCCACCAGAGAACTCACACTGGAGAAAAGCCATTCACCTGCTCTGACTGCGGGAAGGGATTCACTCAGTCATCCAAGTTACGTGTACACCAGCGAACCCACACTGGAGACAAACCGTTCTCCTGCCCGGAGTGCAAGAAGAGTTTCGCTCAGTTACCTCACTTGCATTCCCACCGGAGAACTCACGGTAAACTGCGCACTGTCAGGAAGGGGAGATCACATCCGGAGTGAGAGAGAGAGAGCCTGAGTGAGTACACAGTTCGGGGAAATTTGTGGGCAGTGTCGGAATGTGGTGTAGAGGGCCGGAGATGCTTTTTGCTTGTGTCTTGGCTCGTTGTTTGTAAGGTCTTTTTAAAATGATCGATTGAAGGCCAGAGTCTGGGCCCAGCATAACGCACAGAGTGATGTCACAGAAAAGCAATGACTTCATTGGCTGGTGAAAGCTACAAATTTGTCTGCCTGTCATTGGTTACTTTCAGGTTGAAGTTAAATGAGGGAAATGGGTTCCAAAGTAAAACATCAAAAGGACGTTTTTTTTAAAATCAAATTAAAAACTAAGTAGATAATGTGGAGATGAAAAACCCCTTAATGTATTGTTTCTGTATGATGTGGGGACTGGTGGCTCCTTTTAGTGGTCCGTAGTGACCCCGTCTGGAGCGAATGTTGGTTGCTTGAGGAAGAGTAGCTCAGATTTGATGAGCTGGAGTCTGAGCTTCGAATGCTGCGACACATCAGAGAGAGTGACCTGGATGCTATGTTTCAGGAGGCAACGCTCCCCTTGGATTAATGACTTCGAATTCAGTCAGTGGTCGGAGACCGGAGGATCTGACCATGAGCGAGGCAGGTAGAGGCATAGTACCAAGGAGCCCCCCGGCAAGCAGGTTTGGGATTCTTGCTCCCTGTGCAGATGCGTGGAAGGGCTGTAAGGGGGATGTGTAAACTGATCACAGCGTGGCGGTACAAGGCATGATTCAAGCTAGGGAAGAAAAGAGAAATGTAGTTGTCATCAGGGATTGTATAGTCAGGGGAATAGACACAGTCCAGGATCAAGAGTCCTAAAGCTTTGTTTCCGCCTGGTGCTTGGGTTGAGGGTATCTTATCTGGGCTTCAGACGAACTTGTGGAGTGGGAGCAGAAAGATCCAGTTGTCGAGGTCCACAAAAATACCAATGGTGTAGGGAGAAAGAAGGAAGAGGTTCTGCTGAGGGAATATGAGGCGTTAGGAGCTTAAAAAAACAAACCAAAAGGTAGCAATCTCTGGATTACTAACTGAGCCAATCGGTACAGTGTCAACAAGCTTTAAGAGGGAAGCCCGTGGCTCCAAGATCAGTCTGGAGAAGATGGTTTGAAATTAATGGGAAATTGGCACCAGTACTGGGGAAGGAGAGAGCTGTTCCAGTGAGGCAGACTGCACCTGGATCAGGCTGGGATCAGAGTCCTTACAAATTGCATAACTTGGGCTGTGGATAAGGCTTTAACCAAACAGGGAGGCGTGGGTTCAATTGCATGGAAAGTTAAGGAAAACGTTAAAGGTGAGGTTATAGAAGTTTCCAGATATTAGGATAGAGAGTATGGAAAGGATCAAGAACTGAACTTCAGGCCCTAGTGGATGAGGGGGCAACTATGAGAAGGGAGGCAGTTAATGCAGGACTTGAGGATGTTGTACTCCGATGCATGCAGCATATGAAACAAGGTAAATGAGGTTGTAGCGCAGATTGACATTGACAGCTATGATTTTGGGAGTATCACAGGGATGTTGCTGAACAGGATAAGGCTAGAAACAAAATATCTAAGGATATGTTTGATGGAAAGGACATAGACAAAGTCTTTTCCCTGGGATCGGGGAGTCCAGAACTGGAGGGCTTAGGTTGAGGGGAAAGATATAAAAGAGACCTAAGGGGCAATGTTTTCATGCAGAGGGTGGTATGTGTATGGAATGAGCTGCCAGAGGAAGTGGTGGAGGCTGGTATAATTGCAACATTTAAGAGGCATTTGGATGGGTATATGAATAGGAAGGGTTTGGAGGGATATGGGCCGGGTGCTGGCAGGTGAGACTAGATTGGGTTGGGATATCTGGTCGGCATGGACGGGTTGGACTGAAGGGTCTGTTTCCATGCTGTACATCTCTATGACATGCAAATGAGCAGAGAGAGCAGGCAGTGAGAAACAAAATGGATCCGAACTAAAGCTGCTCAGGAGATTTAACCTAGTAAGGTGGGGAGGGCGGTGGGGGTGGTTGGGATCCGGGAGATAGTGAGGAAAGAGATCAGTCTGAGACTGGTACAGTTGGGAAGACGAGCAACTCAAATGGTCAGGGCAGCCAGGAACAAAGCAGAAAATGATGTGGTAGTAAAGCAAACTGCATTTCTTTCAATGCAAGAGGCCTAGCAGGGAAGGCAGATGAATTCGGGGCATGATGAACATGGCATTGGGATATCATAGCAATTACAGAGATGTGGTTCAGTTATGGACAGGACTGGCTGCTCAAAGTTCCAGGATACAAATGCTACAGGAAGAATGAGGAAGGGGAAATGGTATTTTTGATAAGGGATAGCATTACAATTTGTACTTAGGGAGGATTTTCCTAGGAATACGTCCAGGGAAGTTATTTGGGTGGAACTGAGAAATAAGAAAGGGATCATCACCTTATTGGGATTGTACTGTGGAACCCCTCCCCAGTAGTCAATGGGAAATTGAGAAACAATTTTGTGTAGAGATCTCAGTTTTCTGTAAGAATAATAGGGTGGTTATGGTAGGGGATTTTAACTTTCTAAACATAGACAGGGACTGTCATAGTGTTAAGGGTTTAGAAGAAGAGGAATTTGTTAGGTGTGTACAAGAACATTTTCTGATTCAGGATGTGGATGTACCTACTAGAGAAAATGCGAATCTTGACCGACTCTTGGGAAATAAGGCAGGGCAGGTGGCAGTACAGGAGCACTTTGGGCCAAGTGACCATAACACTCTCAGTTTTAAAATAGTGATGGAAAAGGATAGACTGGATCTAAAAGTTGAAGTTCTAAATTGGAGGAAGGCCAATTTTGACGGTATTAGGCAAGAACTTTCAAAAGCTGATTAGGGTTGGTTGTTCGCAGGTAAAGAGATGGCTGGAAAATGAGACGCCTTCGAAAATGAGAGTCCAGAGACAGTATGTTCCTGTTAGGGGGAAAGGTGAGTCTGGTAGGTGTAGGGAATGCTGGGTGACTAGAGAAATTGAGGGTTTGGTCAAGAAAAAGAAGGAAGCATGTGTCAGGTATAGACAGCAAAGATCGAGCGAATCCTTAGAGTATAACGACAGTAGGAGTATACTTAAGAGGGAAATCAGGAGGGCAAAAGGGGACGTGAGATAGCTTTGGCAAATAGGGTTAAGGAGAATCCAAAGGCATTTCATAAATACGTTAAGGGCCAAAGGAAAAATAGGCAGAGAATGGGGCTCCTCAAAGATTAGCCAGCCAGACTGTGTGTGGAACCCCAGAAGATGGGGGAGGTACTAAATGAGTATATTCCGCATCAGTGTTCACTGTGGAGATGTAGAATGTGGGGAAATAGATGGTGACATCTTGAAAAATGTACAGGACATTGGTTAGGCTACTTTTGGAATATTGTGTGCAATTCTGGTCTCCTGTCTTTCGGAAGGATGTTCTTAAACTTGAAAGGGTTCAGAAAAGATATACATGGATGTTGCCAGGGTTGGAGGATTTGAGCTATAGGGAGAGGCTGGAGAGACTGAACAGGCTGGGGCTGTTTTCCCTGGATTGTCGGAGGCTGAGGGGTGACCTTATGGAGGTTTATTAAATCATGATTTTATATTTATCCGATGACAAGATAAATATCCAAGGCCTTTTCCCTGGGGTGGGGAAGTCCAGAACTAGAGAGCATAGGCTTCGGGTGAGAGGGGAAAGATATAAAAGGGACCTAAAGGGCAGTCTTTTCATGCAGAGGGTGGTGCGTGTATGGAATAAGCTGCCAGAGGAAGTGGTGAAGGCTGGTACAATTACAACATTTAAAAGGCATCTGGATCGATATATGAATGGAAGGATTTAGAGGGATACGAGCCAAATGCTGGCAAATGGGACTAGATTAATTTAGGATATTTGGTCAGCATGGACGCGTTGGACTGAAGGATCTGTTTCCATGCTGTACATCTCTGTGACACTGACTAAGTGATGTAGACTTGGAAGGCTTGGAATCTGTGTGGGCAGAATTGAGGAACTGCAAAGGAAAAAGGACCCCGATGAGAATTATATACAGGCCTCCCAGCGGTAGTCAGGATGTGGGGCAGATAATAAATCAGTAGATTCAAAAGGCATGTAAGAACGACGCTATTACAATAATCTTGGGGGACAGATATGCAGGTAGACTGGGAAAATCAGGTTGGTACTGGATCACAAGACAATGAATTTGTGGAATGTCGATGGGAATATCTTTGGAGTAGCTAGTGGTAGGGCCCGTGAAGGAGCAGGCAATCCTGGATTTGGTGATGTGTAGTGAAGCAGTCCTGATTAGGTAGCTGATCGTGAATGAACCCTTCAGAGGCTGTAACTGTTCTCGGAATAACTATTTATTCCTGACAAAACAGCACCAGACAAAATTCTGGGAATGGCACTGAGGCAATTGCTTAGTCATGCGCTAAAAACCTGGAATATTAGCCCAAATTCCCTATTTCTCCCCAAGCTGGTATTTCAGCCTGTGATACAAGACAAGTCGGTCATGGAGGTTAGCTGTCAGGTTAAAGGTAGAAAGAGAGAGAGAGAGAGGTGGTGAGCTGCGTGTCTGTGTTTGGTGTGTTTGAGTGATGTGCCATCAGTCCCGATGTACTAAACCCCTCTGAGTAGATTTGCAATGGTTTGGTGAGGAAAGAGCTGAACTCTTTCAGAGTCACCAAGTTGGGTTATGTCGTGATTGGAATGAGGTCGACATCGTTGACTAATATAACGAGGCAACTGGAATCTCCTCAGCTCGGAGGATTGACTCCGAGCTAGCTAGCCACTGCCAGTACCATATGCAATTAAATAAACGGTGGATTGCTGATGGAATACTAGGCTCTGTGCACTTATTTCAGGCTGGTTCCTTATTAGATTCCTTACAGTGGGGAAGCAGGCCCTTCGGCCCAACAAGTCCACACCAACCCTCCGAAGAGCAACCCACCCAGACCCATTCCCCTACATTTACCTCTTCGCCTAACACTACGGGCAATTTAGCACGGCCAATTCACCTAACCTGCACATTTTTGGACTGTGGGAGGAAACCGGAGCATCCGGAGGAAACCCACGCTGACACGGGGAGAATGTGCAAACTCCACACAGACAGTTGCCTGAGGTGGGAATTGAACCCAGGTCTCTGCCGCTGTGAGGCAGCAGTGCTAACCACTGTGCCACCGTGCTGCCCATCTGGACAACCTTCTCATAGTATCCTACCAATTGGACACTCATTCTATGGCCTGGTGCCAAAAATAGTCCTCCAGTTCGACTTTTACTGCTCCAGTCACAGTTTCCTGTTGTTTTGATTCAGGACAATCTCCCCTTGGTTTTTACTAATTGGACATTCGGGGGGGGGTGTCTCCTCTCTGGGTACAATCCTTTCTTGGAATGTGCTGCTCAAGTTCCAGCCATTGACTCCTCGGACAGGCTAGAGGGATGTGGCTTTTACTGCACTGACCCCTAGTTTTTCCCTGCAGATTGTGACTGTTATGTTTGCACTTATTGCGAGGTTATGGGTTTAAGTACCCTTGTAGCTTTGGTTGGCTTTCTGCAGTTAGGAAATGACCGTGAGTGGGCAACAGAGTTGTTTGTCTGTAATGGGGGTAAGCATGAATATGGTATGGTGAATCGGATGTTAAACTAACAACAAAAATCCCTTCTGTTGCAGCAAACTGATGTGCTGACTGCTGCGGTGCCTGTTTCCTCCTGCCTTGTATGGCATGAGATCTGCCATCACCTGCACAATCTCACCACAGGATACAGTCTAGAGGATGAAGTCGTCATAATAACAACTGCATGCAAAATAATTGTAATGGTTTACCAGGTGAAATGTGTACTTTGTTGAACTTTCATTACACATGTAACGACCCATATTCACGGAGAACGCCAGGAAACAGGAATTAAGAATGCTACTGTTACTGGATGACATGGAATAGCATTGCACCCCGACAGAACTAGATGGCACCTCACCATTGACCTGAAATAATCTATAAGAAAGCAGTGCCTAAACTAGGCCCTGCCTAGCAGTAGCTGACATGAAAATTGGCATAATATAGTGCTTTGAAGTAGTGATTTGCCACTGTGTCCCAGATGTTACAGATATAAAGGGACATGGATTCTGGGGTGTGGGGTCATGATGGGGTGAATGGAAGGGCCCATCCAGTGACATACAGATACCCCATCTTCAGTGGTAGTATGATACATGTACCCCAGTGTTCAAACAAAATATTGTTTTGGCTGTGACGGAAATAACTAATGAAAATAAAAATCACCCTTCCATTGCTGCCCTTTACACACCCCCATTAACAATGCAGAGGTGTGGCAGAAGAGTTGTACTCTCTCCCATTCAAAATGGAGCAGAGACAGAGATGGGTGCATTAAATTCTATGGTTGTTGCAACTTTACAAAACAAGATTGCTCAAATTGGGCAACTCACTATTAGCTGCTGTATGGAACAAAACCATCAGCACGTAAAGATTTAGCAAATTGGTGTCTGGCCAACAATGGTTTGGAAGCTTGCTGATAGCCTTGTCTGGGGCATCGCACTCACAGACCTTAACGCTGAAGCTATTTGAACAGACGGTAACTTTTTAGCGACTTTGACAAAATTGAATGGAGTAACACCTCATTGCTATCCAGGTATCTGTGGTCTCGCAAACGATTATTAAGTCTCTCATGTGCTAACTTTTAACGGTTAAACCTGATTTATGTAAAACTAATTGAAACGCCACAGTACGCAATGCTCCTTTTTGATTTTAAATAGTACACAGTGATAAATATGGTGCAAGTTTATCGCCCCATCTGTTGGGAGGTATGTTGTGGGAACCTGTATTTATGGGAAATGGCTGGATGATAACAATCAAACCCACACAGGTGGGTGGTTGTGAATAGCCTGAAGGCCCAGTGTGCCTCTTCCACACCCCTGCCTTCGAACCATGTAGATTGTAGTCTAGCAGGGCTACCTGCACATGAAGGAAATTACTGTCAGTGATACAGCCATTCACACAACTGGTCCTGTCCACAGGTGTGTAACTAGTACTCATACAGTATATCTTAATGATGAGAGAGAGAGAACCACCCAGCAACTTCTATAGTGACAAAAGTTATGTTCTTTATGATTTTTTTTGTTGGAAATAAAACCTACAGAATTAAAGAATGGGAAATGATGACCTTGGACTGTACCATTAACCAATGGAGGATACTTCTACATGTGACATTTGAAACACTGAGGGCTTTCCTTGCACATTATAAACAGATTTGCTCTCATTTGGCAGCAGTATAATGTATTGCTGTGAAAACCTGCCATGATCAGCTATGATCCATTAATTGGTTTAGAAGACAATTTAGGAACTCTTGTTGTGTATTTAAGGGATGGTTAGCAAAAGCTAGCGAGCTCTTACGGCACCCAGTTATTGTAATTTTGCTAATTGTTTGCTTTTTTTTAATCACCTGATTAATGGCTTGTCAACTTTGTCACGTGTATAATTAGCTTGCAACCGTTGGACAACACATTGTTCTGATTACCTGGTTTGAAGATATTAAAGGATATTCTGGTGTACAAATTCAAAAATGATACCTCGAAGCCAGACCAATTGTGGACGTGATAATAAGCAATTGATGGAGAGTGGAGGAATACATGAACACAGACTTTTGTTTTTACAAGAAAGTGGCCTTGGCGTGAGAACAGGCTGTTTTGCAAGGATAACAGAACTTGTTTTTGACTTACTTGTGACCTCCAGGCATTGAGGAAAGCTTTGGAAAAGTACACAGAAGAGGTAGTTCAGCACATAACAGCAAGTCCAGTGTATTATGAACACTGGGGACTTGTCCCAGTTTGTTGGTCTTCACGAACAGACTGGGTTCACGCAAAGTGCCCTGGAAATTGAGATTGAGCTCCGAGTGCCAGCTCTTGCCAGGGTTCTGGACAAGCAAAAGAGCATGAGACTCATGTTTGAATATATCTAAAGCAGTTGAAGGTAATCATTTTGTTTAAGTATGTCTAAAGTAGTGTAAGCTAATAATTGTCTGATTACTTGATATATGTTAAGTAACCTAAGCTAACATATTTGCATTATATCGAAGCGCACATGTTCCCCCACCCACAAAATCAGCCCATACTGTATGTCAGTTCAGGACAGGAGACATTGGATGGATGAGGAATGGGTGGGTGAGTGGTTGAAAGAATGTTCAGTGAAGGTGGGCCGTCCTTGGTGCTGTGGTGGGGGTTGTTCATTCTGAAGAAGTCCCACCTGAAATGGTGACCACTAATTTCTCACGTTTCGATAATGAGTGATCTGCTGTCTATTTCTCCATGTTTGGTTTTCCGTTTCCATCTGTCTGGGGCTGTCCCAGAGTTCAGGTTTTGTTTCAGTTTGTATGGCACACCTGTTTGATCTCAGCTGGAATGTCATGTCCACTTCTGGAAGGATGTGAAGCATTAGAGAGGGTCACCAATTTAATACAGAACAGAAAGAGATCCTTTGGCCCATCTTGTCTGAGTCAGTCAGCAAGTACCTATCTACTCTAATCCTATTTCCCTGCACTTGGTCCATAGCCATTCATCAAAATATTTCTTCAACGTTGTGATAATTCTTGCGTCTACGCAATGAATTCCAGATCCGTACCAACTTACGGCTGAAAAGATTCCTTCTCAAATATCCTCTCATGCGTCTATGCATCCTTTTTATTGTTCCTGTTAACTAATAGGGGAAGATTTGTTCCTATCATCCCTATATCTGCCTCAAGTTTGTAACCTCAATCAGGTTCCCCCCTCGACCTTCTCTGCTCAAGGAAAACACTTACCCCGCCTTTCTACATTGTTAAACTGCTCCATCTGAGGAACATGTCAGTGAATCTCCTCTACACCCTCTCTAGTGCAGTCACAACCATCTACTGTGTCTAGAACTGCACACAATATTCCAGCTGTGGCCTGAGCAACATTGTTTACAGTTCCATAATAACCTCTCTGCTCATTTTCACTACCTCAACAAATAAATGCCTTCTTAACCAACTGTTCTGTTGAGTGCAGATTTGTTTTCTTTAATCTTTCCCAGGATATGTGTATCTCCAGCAAGCCTGGCATTGAGTGCCTATCACTAAATGTCGTGGAGAAGGTGGTGGTGGTAAGCTGTCGTCTTTAGCGACAGCGATCTGTAGGGAGTTCCAGGATTTCACCTCGTGACAGTGAAGGGTCAGTCGATCAGGATGTTGAGCACCGTTGGTAGCTTGGATTGAGGTTTCAGCCTCAAAAAAAAAACTTCTTCTCAATCTGGGACAGAAACCCGGTTGGATATTTTTGCTCATAAATCATCCCTTTCTAAGCTCCTATCAATGGTGTTTGCAAAAATCCATTACTGTCAGTCTAGGATTAAAAATTCAGAAGAGCCAAATGTCTTGGTTTTAGCTTGTGTGTTAATTCTCCCACTGTGATGAGGAATCTACAACTATATAATAGGTTAAGTGAGTGGGCAAAAACTCACTCAACCTTTGTTTGCAGATGTAATTTTACTGTAGGAAAGAGCGTGGTCATGAACTTCAAGAGGAAGAGTCAAAAGGCAAGCAGTCATTTAAATAGAGAGTCCAAAGAAGAGCAGCTCAGAGAGGTCTTGTGCATGAAACACACATGAAGCAAGTAATTAAGGCAAATATAATTGGGTCTTTATTGCCGGGCTGTTATGAGTTTGCAAATAGGGAAGTTTTGTTTTAACTGCACCAAGTGTTGGTGAGTGCAATTGTAGAATTGATTAGATTAGATTAGATTCCCTACAATGAGGAAACAGGCCCTTCGGCCCAATATGTCCATACCGACCCTCCGAAGAGTAACCCACCCACACCCATTCCCCTACCCTATATTTACCCCTAACTAATGTACTTAACACTACGGGCAACTTAGCATGGCTAATCCACCCTAACCTGTACATCTTTGGACTGTGGGAGGAAACAGGAGCACCTGGAGGAAACCCATGCAGACTGGGAGAATGTGCAAACTCCACACAGTCGCCTGAGGCAGGAATCGAACCGGCGCTGTGAGGCAGCAGTGCTAACAACTGAGCCACCGTGCCATCCCAATTTTTAAGAAATTATATGGAAATGGTGCAAAAGAGATGAACTCGGCTGATTACTGGGATGAAGGGACTGACATGTCAAGAATGGCTGAGCTGCTTAGCTCTCAGTTTTGAAGATGTCGTATTGGAATTAAAACGTGAACTGTTTTATTCTCTACAGATGCTGCCAAATCTTTGGCGTTTCTGTAACGTTTTCTGTTTTAGGCATTTATTAATTAGTGTTTACAACAATGGGGGTGACCTTTTTCAAACATATAAAATTCTAAGGGGTGGTGGTTTTTGAAAAGAAAGATGATGAGATGTTGCCACTTGTGTGGACATACTGAAATGGGATTCACTGTTTAAAGAATAATGGGTCTCATTTAAAATAGAGAAGGGAAGAAAATACTCTTCTGAGGGTAGGGAAGATCTGGAGTTTTTTTACCCATAGAATTGTGGAGGCTAGGGCACAAAGTAGTTAAAGAGGATGTGTAGAGATTTTTGAAATGTTTGGGTCCTGAGGGCTTTGAGACGCTCGCACAGAAGACAATGCAAGCCTGGGGCAGATAGCCATGATCTTTTAATATAGTCGGAGAGACTTGAGGGGATGAATGGCCTTTTGCCTGCTCCTATTTCTTACGATTATTCCAACCCCCGTCAAAGGAATTTCCAAACTTCTCTTTGTCAGTCAGGATGGAAGTTCAAAAGAACCAAATAGTTTTCTTGGGATGAATAAGTTATCTCCTTCTGGCCAAAGGAAACAAAGATGTTGGAAATCAGAAACCAAAGACAGAATTTGCTGGAAAAACTTAGCAGCGCCTGTGGAGAGATAGCAGGGAACAGCCTCTTCCCTGCTGTTAGCAGATTTTTGAATGGACTGCTTTAATGTTAATGTTGATCTTTCTCTGCACCATCTCAGCAGTTGTAACATTGTTTCCTGCACTCTCTTCTGTGTTTCCCTGATGTATTGTATGATCCATCTGTCAGGCACACAAGGCAAGACTTAATTGTACCTCTGTTCTTGTGATTCGAATAAATCAGGAAGTGTTTTGGGCCCAATGACCCTTCTTTAGAACTGATTGTATTTGGGAAATTGTTGATAATATGCTAAAGAAGGGGTGGATGGGGAGAGAAGGAGTAAATGATAGGTGGAGATGGAGCCTAGAGAGAGAGAAACAACCCATCCCACCAGCATCCACATCCAAAGGATCAGTAGCTGCCATTTCAGTCAGAGACAAAAAAAAACTACAGATGCTGGAATCCAAGGTGGACCAAGCTGGAGGCGGGAAGAACACAGCAAGCCAGGCAGCATCAGGAGGTTCAGAAGTCATTTCGGATGTAACCCTTCTTCAGGACTGGGGGTTGGTGTAAGGGGAGCTACGTATAAAGGGAAGTGGGGGAGGGGGTGGTGAGGTAGGTAAACATAGGGTATGATCTGGAGGAATAATGCCTCGTCTTCTGCCTAGGCAGCCTACAGCCTGGAGGATTCACGACATTGAGTTCTCAATTTCAAATGACCTTCCCTGCCATCTCTTAACTCCCTTCCCAGCCCCTCATCCCTCTTCTATTCCTCTGATCGACCCTTCCTTCCAGCTACCAACTGGATTCATTCCTCCCATCAAAAACCAGGACGTACCCTCTGCCTGTGTTCAACAATCCCTACCTCACCACCCTACCCCCTTTATCTGCAGCTCCCCTTACACCCACCCCCAGTCCTGAAGAAGGGCTACACCCGAAATGTTGACTTCTGCATGTCCTGATGCTGCCTGGCTTGCTGTGTTCTTCCATCCTCCGGCTTGTCTACCTCCTGCCACTTCTAGCAGGTTGCCACACCAGTGACCCTTTGTCAGCCTTCCGCGGGGACCATTTATTCTGGGATACCTCCAGCCCCTCTTTCAATGCCTTCCTGTAGCTCCATGTAGACAAGCAGGAGGCTGGAAGAACACAACAAGCCAGGTGGCATCAGGAGGTGGAGAAGTCAATAGTATAGGTATAATCCTTCTTCAGAAATGGAGGTGGGGGAGAAGGAGCAGCTGATGAGGGGAGGGGGCAGAATGGTGAGGTAGTGATAGGTGAATACAGGTGGAGGGTATGACCTGGTTGGTCGACAGGAGAGATGATAGGATGGAAGCTGGAAGGAAGGGTCAGGTGGAATGGAAGGGAGGAGCTAGGACTGGAAGGGGTGTCAGAGGATGGTTGGAAAGGTTAATTGAAATTAGAGAACTCAATGTTGAGTCCTTTGAGCTGTTGGCTACCCAAGTGGAAGATAAGGTGGTGTTCCTCCAATTTGCCGTCTGATTCACTGTGGTAATGGGATAGGACGAGGATGAGGGATTGAGAAAGGGAATTGAAATGGGCGGTGACCAGGACATCAGGCTGGCCCTTACGGACCCAGCTGAGATGCTGAGCGAAATGATCCCTAAGTTTACGTTTGGTCTCTCCGATGTAGAGAAGACCATATCGGGAGCACCGGACGCAGTAAGTTAGGTTGGAGGAGAGACAGGTGAACCTCTGTTTAACCCAGAATGACTGTTTGAAGCCCTGGATGGAGGTGAGACAGGAGGTGTGCTGGCAGGTTTATTAGATTAGATTAGGGCTGGAAATGTGTTGCTGGAAAAGCGCAGCAGGTCAGGCAGCATCCAAGGAACAGGAGAAGACGTTTCGGGCATAAGCCCTTCAGGATTCCTGAAGAAGGGCTTATGCCCGAAACGTCTTCTCCTGTTCCCTGGATGCTGCCTGACCTGCTGCGCTTTTCCAGCAACACATTTCCAGCTCTGATCTCCAGCATCTGCAGACCTCAATTTCTCCTCATAGATTAGATTAGGCCCAACAAGTCCACACCGACCCTCCGAAGAGTAACCAACTTCCCTCTGGCTAATGCACCTAGCACTATGTGTAATTTAGTATGGCCAATCCACCTAACCTGCACATCTTTGGACTGTGGGAGGAAACCCACGCAGACACAGGGAGAATGTATAAACTCCACACAGTCACCCAAGGGTGGAATCGAACCTGGGTCCCTGGCGCTGTGAAGCTGCAGTGCTAACCACTGAGCCACCATGCTGCATCTATGGGGAGAGTGGCTGCGAACCAAGGAGTGATGAAGGATGTGGTCCTTGCTGAAGGCAGAGAGGGATAGGGAGAGGAAGATGTTCTGGGTGGTGGGGTCAAATTGGAGTAGGCAAAAGTGTTTAAGGATAATACATTGAATGTAGAGACTAGTGGGATGGAAAGTGAGGACAAGGGGGACCCTGTCTTTATCATGTTTGGAGGGGGCAGGTTTAGAGCAGTGGAGCAGGGAATGGAAGGGGTGTGGTGGAGGGCTGCCTGGATAGCAGAGGGGGAAATGCACGTTGTTTAAAATAGGTGGACATCTCGGACTTTGGGAGTGGAATGTTTCCTCATCAGAGCAGATGTGATTGATTTGGAGGATTTGGGAAAAACGAGATGGCGTGTTTGCAGGATATGGAGTGGGAGGAGGTGTAGTTCAGATAGTTATGGGGAGTCTGTGGCTTTATTGTAAATGTCAGTCCGCAAACTGTCACCAGAGATGGAAAAGGAGAGGTCAAAACAAGGGGAGGGAGGTGTCCAACATAGACCAGGTGAATTTGAGGGCAGGTTGGAAGTTGTTGGCGAACTGAATGAACTGCTCCATTCAGGGTGGATGCAGGATGCAGCACTGATGCAGTCATCGATGAAATGGCAGAAGACCTGGGGAACCATACTGAAGAGGGACTGTTCGATGTAGCTGACAAAGGAGTAGGCATTAGGTAGGACCCATGCAAGTGCTCATGGCCACTCCCTGGATTTGGAGGAAATGGGAAGAGTTGAACAAAAAGTTTTTGAGGGTAAGGACTAATTCAGCGAAGCGAAGGTGGGTATTGATGGAGAGGAGTGGGATGGGTCTGTTGGAGAGGAAGAAACTGAGGGCCTACAGGCAATCCTTGTGGGGACTGGACGTGTATAAGGACTGCACGTCCATAGTGAAGCTGGAGTGCTGGGTTTGGGGCAGGGAAGAGATGAGGGTGTGGGAAGTGCCTGGACCGAGGGGGAGAAAATGAAGTCAAGGTAGGAAGAAGTGAGTTCAGTGGGGCAGGGGCAAATGGATATGATGGGTTGGCCAAGTTAGTTGGGCTCGTTGGATCTTGGGGAGCAGGGAGAACCAGGCAGTGCAGGGCTGGGGGCTATGAGATTGGAGGCGGTGGAGGGGAGATCATTAGAGGTGCTGAAGTCACAGACTCTGTCGGCACTGGTGGCCTGATGGGTCATGGTGGGGTTGTGGTCAAGGGGGAGGTACAACGTGGCATACCTTCCTGAGCAGTTCCACTTCTTGTGTTTACTTCCTCCCTCCTCCCTGTCAAAGGGAGTCCAGACACAGTTTCCAGATGAAGCAGCAATTTACCTGCACTTCAGTCAATCCAGCCTATTATATTTACTGCTGATATGTAGTGACCGGTACGTTCTGGAGGCAAGTGCAGACTGGGTGACTGCTTTGCAGAACACCAATGTTCTGTCTGCCTTTGACCCTGAACTTCTGGTAGCCTCTATTGGGTATGCTGCAATGAAGCTCAGCTAAAACTGGAAGAAGGGCACCTCATCTTCCACTTGTAAACCCTGCAGCCTCTGGACTCAATATTGAGTTGAACGATGTTCAGGCTTGAGCCCCTTCTCTCGTGTCCTTATTCCAAACCCCACACCCCAAGCCGAGTCATCACGAGTTGTTACCTACCACAAACAACCCACTGTCACCTACTGACAGTACCCATCATTAAGTATTCATTCTGCCAGGCTGACCATCACTCGCCCTCTGTTGGATCTTCTCCCTCTCTGGGCCACATCATCTATCACTTACTCCTCCGTCACTCCGTCTTTAGTGTATACGCCAACCTTTTAAAAGGCATCTGGATGAGTATATGAATAGGAAGGGTTTGGAGGTATATGGGCTGGGTGCTGGCAGATGGGACTAGACTGGGTTGGGTTATCTGGTCAGCATGGACAAGTTGGACCGAGGGGTCTGTTTTCATCCTGTACATCTCTATGACTTTCCCAGGAATCGGTTTAGCTCAGTTGGCTGGATTGCTGGTTTACCAACCAGTATGATGCCAGCAGTGCAGGTTCAATTCCCATCACTGATTTGAGATTACCATGAAAGACTCTCCTCAACTTCTTCCCTTGCCTGAGGTCTGGTGGCAGTCAGGTTAAACTATCACCATTTGCTTCTTTCTAATGACAGAGCAGCCCTCTATGGCGACACAAGAACCTTTTTCCACCTGCAGTCAGTTCTGAAGGGTCATCACACTGGGAACGATTAATGTGCTTTTTCTCAACAGAGGCTGCCAGACCTGCTGAATTTTTCCAACACTTCGTTTTTGCTGCCCTTCCAACCCGTTGGTTAAAGCAATTTCCAGTTGCAAGAGTTGCAGTTTCTAACTGGGGTCTTGGGGATGGGGAGCATGTTCCTGTCTCAAGGTTCCGCCCTTTGTCCCTTTAAATCCCACCCTCGGTCCTTCCAGCTCCAGCGCCGGCGATGCGCATGCTTCGCTCCGCGGTCCAGTCCCGCCCCTTAGTTGACTCCGGTTGGTTGGAGGACCGGCTCTGCCGCACGGTCCTCCAGACCCGCCCCCTCCTTCGCTATTGGCCGGCCTCCTCCGTCAAACAACCCGCGCTTCTCTCCACCCCCAATCCACACCCAACCCGGGCCCCGGCGGACATGCGCAGCACGTGTTTGCTCCCCGAACGGCTGTGCACATGCGCGGCGCCCATTTTAGCAGTTGCCTCAAAGTGGGGTCAGGGTCTTGTCTCCAGCTGTAACCATTAGTCAGAATGGGTTGGAGATAATTATCCAATATTTTATTGGGATTTCACCCAGGAATGAGGGTGGGAGAGAGGAAGAGAGAGTGTGGGGGACGGGGAATTATTATTTGGAGGGAACAAGAGAGGAAAATACACCACAGAAACTGGAATTGTCTGTTTAATGATTTCTCTGCCTCACTGACAGTGAACTGTTTGGTCACAGGGACTAGAAGAGGAGGGTCACATCAAGGAAACCCAAAAGGAAAATCAGGTCAAGATCTGACAGAGTCACTCCATTCATCAGGAGCTGAAAATCACTGCCCTCTGACTGTGGACAGAGAAATCTTCGTCTGTTTTGTCCTGAGGGGGAAGATTTCAAACTAATCCTCCCTTACAAAAACACTGGCACCATGTAAACGTGTGGAGTGCGGTAAGGAATGAAGATTTCCATCCAGGCTGGAAGCTCATCGGCACAATCAGACTGGAGAGAAACCAATTATTTGCTCCACGTGTGAGAAATGATTTGCTTGTTCATGCAGTTTCAAGGTACACCAGAGACATCACACCGGGGAGAAGTGGTTCATCTGCACCACGTATGGTAAAAGGCTCATTAATTTTTGCGATTTTTGTGAAAGTTCACACTGGGGAGAAACCATTCACCTGCTCTGAGTGTGGGAAGGTGTTTGCTCAGTCATCTGAATCACACCAGCAAACCCTCACTGGGGAGAAACTGCAGAAAGGGTTTCACTCACTCATCCCACTTAGGTTCACACCAGAGAGTTCACACTCGACAAATACTCTTCCCGTGTCCTGATTGCAGGAAGAGATCGTCAGTTATCCAACTGACATCAACATCAGGGAACTCACACTGGAGAAAAACCATTCACCTGCTCTGAGCGTGGGAACAAATTTGCTTAGTCTTCCAAATTGTATGAGCACCAGAGAACTCTCACTGAAAAAAAATGTTCACCTGCTGTGACTGCGGGAAGGGATTCAGTCGATCATCCACCTTACGTGTTCACCAACGAATTCACACAGGAGAAAAACCATTCGCCTGTCCTGAGTGTGGGAAGGGATTCACTCAGTTAACAAACTTAGAATCACACCTTAGAACTCACACCGGAGAGAAACCGTTCCCCTGTCCTGAGTGTGGGAAGGGATTCGCTCGCCTCTCCAACTTACATCAACATCAGAGAATTCACACAGGAGAAAAACCATTCACCTGTCCTGAGTGTGGGAAGGGATTCAGTCAGTTAACGAACTTAGAATCACACCATAGAACTCACACCGGAGAGAAACCGTTTCCCTGTCCTGAGTGTGGGAAGAGATTCACTCGCGTATGCAACTTACATCAACACCAGAGAATTCACACAGGAGAAAAACTATTCACTTGTCCTGAATGCGGGAAGGGATTCACTCAGTTAGCAAACTTAGAATCCCACCATAGAACTCACACTGGAGAGAAACCGTTCCCCTGTCCTGAGTGTGGGAAGAAATTCACTCGCGTATCCAACTTACAGCAACACCACGAAGCATACCATAGAGAAATACGGTTCACGTGCTCTGATTGTGGGAAAGGATTCACTTATTCTTCCACGTTACGTCGGCATCAGAGAACTCACACTGGAGAGAAGCCGTTTGCCTGCTCTGAATGTGGAAAGGGATTCACTCAGTTAACAGACTTGCACCAACATCAGAGAATTCACGCTGGTGAAAAACCATTCAACTGTCCTGACTGCGGGA
This sequence comes from Chiloscyllium plagiosum, assembly GCF_037043375.1. Classification (NCBI taxonomy): domain Eukaryota; kingdom Metazoa; phylum Chordata; class Chondrichthyes; order Orectolobiformes; family Hemiscylliidae; genus Chiloscyllium; species Chiloscyllium plagiosum. The sequence goes on from NW_028270165.1 coordinate 31,564,952, forward strand.
AGGGATTCACTCAGTTCGCGAACTTAGAAGCACACCAGAGAACTCACACCGGAGAGAAACCGTTCCCCTGTCCTGAGTGTGGGAAGAGATTTATTCGGTTATCCACCTTACAGCAACACCAGGGAACACACAACAGAGAAATACGGATCGCCTGCTCTGACTGTGGGAAGGGGTTCACTTATTTATCCAGTTTACTTAGGCACCAGAGAACTCACACTGGAGAGAAACCATTCACGTGCTCCAACTGCGGGAAGGGATTCGCTCAGTTATCCCAATTACATCAACACCGGCGAACTCACACTGGGGAAAATCCGCTTCTCTGTCCGGAGTGTGGGAAGAGATTCACTCAATTATTCGACTTACGTCAACACCAGAGAACCCACACGGGAGAAAAACCATTGGCCCGCTCTGAGTTTGGGAAGGGATTTGCTCATTCTTCCAAGTTACGTGAGCACCAGGGAACTCCGAGTGGAGAGAAACCGTTCACCTGCTCTGACTGCGGGAGGGGATTCACTTATTCTTCCACTTTACTGAGGCACCAGCGAACCCACACTGGGGAGAAGCCTTTCACCTGTCCTGAGTGCATGAAGAGTTTTACTCAGTTAGCGAACTTACATTCACACCAGAGAACTCACACTGGAGAAAAACTGTTCCCCTGTCCTGAATGCGGGAAGCGATTCGTTACATTATCCAACTTACAACAACACCAGAGAACTCACACTGGGGAAAAGCCATTCACCTGCTCTGACTGTGGGAAGGGATTCGCTCAGTCATCTACCTTACGTGTACACCAACGAACTCACACGGGAGAAAAACCATTCACCTGCCCTGAATGTGGAAAGGGATTTGTTCGGTGTTCCAACTTGCATCAACACCAAAGAACTCACGCTGGAGAAAAACCATTCACCTGCCCTGAATGTGGAAAGGGATTTGCTCAGTTATGCAACTTGCGTCAACACCAAAGAACTCACACGGGAGAAAAACCATTCACCTGTCCTGAATGTGGAAAGGGATTCACTCACTTATCCAACTTGCATCAGCATCAGAGGACTCACACTGGGGAGAAACCATTCACCTGTCCTGAATGCGGGAGGGGATTCACTCAGTTAGTGAAATTAGAATCCCACCACAGAACTCACACCGGAGAGAAACCGTTCCCCTGCCCTGAATGCGGGAAGGGATTCAGTCAATTAGGGAACTTGCGTTCCCACCAGAGAACTCACACTGGAGAAAAGCCATTCACCTGCTCTGACTGCGGGAAGGGATTCACTCAGTCATCCAAGTTACGTGTACACCAGCGAACCCACACTGGAGACAAACCGTTCTCCTGCCCGGAGTGCAAGAAGAGTTTCGCTCAGTTACCTCACTTGCATTCCCACCGGAGAACTCACGGTAAACTGCGCACTGTCAGGAAGGGGAGATCACATCCGGAGTGAGAGAGAGAGAACCTGAGTGAGTACACAGTTCGGGGAAATTTGTGGGCAGTGTCGGAATGTGGTGCAGAGGGCCGGAGATGCTTTTTGCTTGTGTCTTGGCTCGTTGTTTGTAAGGTCTTTTTAAAATGATCGATTGAAGCCCAGAATGACTTCCAGGCTGCAAATTAACAATTCTGCTAAAAGATGCATAAAAATGGCTTCTAATTCTGCTCTAGCTGCACAATTAACTAACCATGTCTGCTTCGATAGAGATTAGCAGGCAATGCTCCCTTTACAGCGTAGAAATAACTAGATGAGGTCAGACATTACTGGCCAGCCTAACTGACCTTCAAATGCAGGTGCAATGGCTCGGTTAGTGAGATAAGGGTGGCCTGCGTGTTGCAAAACAAAGTTGGTTCCCAGGAAATATCACTGGACCAAGTAACGGTCAAATAAAGCGATATTGTAAATTGATTGGTAATTGACTGAATGTACTACACGATCATGGCCTGTACCTTGCTTTAAGAAAAATATAAAGATGTCTTTGTTTGAAGCCATGTGTGCAGCTCCTCCGAGGAATATGTATGTACACAACCAGTGTGTTTCTGGACGATCTATGCCTGGCCATATGAAGAAATAAAGAGTGAAGTCCTAAAGAACCAGACTGTTTGTGTGTGCTTTTTGACTGATCACGGAACAGAGGGAGCATAGATAAAAATGGGGAAATCTGGTTGCTTTTTGTCTGTGTCTTTTGTTAGGAATGAGAACCTTTTTCCACGTATGGAGTCAGCTATTACGAGGGGGCATAGCTTTAAATTAAGGGGTGGTAGGTATAGGACAAATGTTAGGGGTAGATTCTTTACTCAGCGAGTCGTGAGTTCATGGAATGCCCTGCCAGTAGCAGTGGTGGACTCTCCCTCATTATGGGCATTTAAACGGGCATTGGATAGGCATTTGGAGGATAGTGGGCTAGTGTAGGTTAGGTGGGCTTGGATCGGCGCAACATCGAGGGCCAAAGGGCCTGTACTGCGCTGTATTCTTCTATGTTCTATGAATAGTAATTCCTGTCCTACATAAACCAAACGGTGTCAGATGTCTTTGTGATACCTGTAGCTCGGGGATGGTAAATTGAGGCACAGGTCAATTGGGAAGATTATTGCAATAACACCAAGAAAAGGTCTCTGTGGACTATGGGATGTTTTTTGGAGTAGCTAGTGCTCGGGCCCATGAAGGAGCAGGCAATTCTGGATTTGGTGATGGGTAGTGAAGCAGTCCTGATTAGGTAGCTGATTGATTGTGAACCAACCCCTCGGGGGGCGGGCTGTAACCATGCTATGATAGAGTTCATCCCACAGTTTGAGAGGGAGAAATTTGAATCAGATGTAAGAGTGTGAAAATTGAGGAGAGGTCACAATAAAGATCCGAGGGAGGAGCTGGCCAGAGTTGATAGGAATGGGAGCTGAGTGGAGAAGAGGGAGGTACGGTGGCACAGTGGTTAGCACTGCTGCCTCCCAGTGCCAAGGACCCAGGTTCGATTCCAGCCTCGGGGCGACTGTCTGTGTGGCGTTTGCACATTCTCCACGTGTCTGTGTGGGTTTCCTCCGGGTGCTCCGGTTTCCTCCCACAGTCCAAAGCTGTGCAGGTTAGGATGAAATGTCCGTGCTAAATTGCCCATAGTCCTCAGGGATGTGTAGGTTCGTCAGGGGGAAATATAGGATAACAGAGCAGGGGAATGGGTCTTGGTGGGTTACTCTTCGGAGGATGGGTGTTGACTTGTTTAGCTGAAGGGCCTGTTTCCACACTGTAGAGATTCTCAGTTCTAGGGTGGAGTGGTAATGGCAGGATGATCTGGGGTAACTCAGGACGCATAGCAGAAATTCATCCCAAGAGTCATGGAAGCTGAATTACCCACACGGTCAGATATGGGTCCGTAATGTGATGAAAAGTTTGTGATGTTATTGCCATAATCCTCCCAATTGACCTATGCCTCAATTTACCGCCCCTGAGCTACAGGTATTATGAAGACATCTGACACCATTTGTTTTATGTAAAGCAGGAATTACTATTTATTCCTAACAAAAAGCACTAGATTCGATTCCAGCCACGGGGCGACTGTCTAAGTGGAGTTTGTACATTCTCCCCGTGTCTGCGTGGGTTTCCTCCGGGTGCTCCGGTTTCCTCCCACAGTCCAAAGATGTGCTGGTCAGGTGAATTGGCCGTGCTGGTTTGCCCATAGTGTTAAGTGCATTAGTCAGAGGGAAACGGGTCCAGGTGGGTTACTCTTTGGAGGGTCGGTATGGACTTGTTTGACTGAAGGGCCTGTTTCCACACTGTAGAGATTCTCAGTTCTAGGGTGCAGCGGTAATGGCAGGATGATTGGGGTAATTCGGGACGCACAGCAGAAATTCATCCCAAGAGTCACGGAAGCTGAATTACCCACACGGTCAGATACAAAATGGAGAACTGTGGGTTCTCTGAACATTTGTGATGTTATTGCGATAATCCTCCCAATTGACCCGTGCCTCAATTTACTGCTCCCGAGCCTCAGATATTCCGAAGACACCGTTTGTTTTATGTAAAGCAGGAATTACTATTCATTCCAAACAAAAGGCCCCAGACAAAATTCTAGGAACGGTGATGATACAAATTCTTAAAACCACAAACTAATAGTCTGGATTATTGGCCCAAGTTCCTTCTCCTCGCGCAAGGCGGTACATTAGCCTGACAGACAAGACAAAGGGTTGGCCGTGGATATTAGGTGTCAGGTTAAAGATAGAAAGAGAGAGAGGTGGTAAGCTAGCACGAGGGGACATAGCTTTAAATTGAGGGATGATAGATATTGGACAGATGTCAGAGGTAGTTTCTTTACTCAGAGAGTAGTACGGGCATGGAATGCACTGCCTACAACAGGAGTAGGTTCACTAACTTTAAGGTAAAAGCAAGGAATGTAGATGCTGGAAACCAGAGTCTAGATTAGAATGGTGCTGGAAAAGCACAGCAGGTGAGGCAGCATCCCAGGAGCAGGAAAAATCGACGTTTCGGGCAAAAGCCATTCATCAGGAATAGAGGCAGAGTGCCGGCAGAGTGGAGAGATAAATGAGAGGGGGGGGTGGGGCTGGGGAGAAGGTAGCTAAGAGTACAATAGGTGGATGGGGGTGGGGATGGAGGTGATAGGTCAGAGGGGAGGGTGGGGGAAGGTTAGCAAAGAGTACAATAGTTGAATGAGGGTGGGGATGGAGGTGATCGGTCAGAGGGGAGGGTGGGAAAAGTTAGCAAAGAGTACAATAGGTGAATGGGGGTGGGGATGGAGGTGATAGGTCAGAGAGGAGGGTGGGGGAAGGTAGCAAAGAGTACAATAGGTGAATGTGGGTGGGGATGGAGGTGATAGGTCAGAGGGGAGGGTGGGGAAAGTTAGCAAAGAGTACACTAGGTGGATGGGGGTGGGGATGGAGGTGATAGGTCAGAGGGGAGGGTGGGGGAAGGTAGCAAAGAGTACACTAGGTGGATGGGGATGGAGGTGATAGGTCAGAGAGGAGGGTGGGGGAAGGTAGCAAAGAGTACAATAGGTGAATGGGGGTGGGGATGGAGGCGATAGGTCAGAGAGGAGGTTGGGAACTCTTTAGATACTGAGTGAACTGGTTGGCTCCTATCCCCCCCATCAGTCTCCTTTCTTTCCCCACCCACCCTTTCTACCCCAATTCTCCTTTCTCCCACTTGCCCTTCCTTTTCGGAAAGGAGGTGTGGGGGGAATTTAGAACACTACTGATCAGCTGTGCTTTTCCAGCATCACTCTAATCGAGACTCTTGCCAACTTTAAGGGCATTTGAATGGTCATTGGAAAGGCATATGGATGAGAATGGAATAGTGTCGGGTAGATGGGCTTCAGATTGGTTCCACAGGTCGGCGCAACATCGAGGGCTGAAGGGCCTGTACTGTGCTGTCATGTTCTATGTTCTCTGAGCTGCGTGGCTGGATTCAGTGGATTTGAATCTGATGCTGATGCGACATCCACCAAAGCCCACTGAGCAGCTCCATGACAGCTTGGCGAGGAAAGTGCTGAAAGCTGTGAAAGAGTCACCGTGTTGGGTTGGGTGGTGTCATGTTCTATGTTCGTTGATAGTGAAGAAGGCGTTTGGTATGCTTTCCTTTATCGGTCAGAATATTGAGTACAGGGGTTGGGAGGTCATGTTGCGGCTGTACAGGACATTGGTTAGGCCACTGTTGGAATACTGTGTGCGATTCTGGTCTCCTTCCTATCGGAAAGATGTTGTGAAACTTGAAAGGGTTCAGAAAAGATTTACAAGGATGTTGCCAGGGTTGGCGGATATGAGCTATAGGGAGAGGCTGAACATGCTGGGGCTGTTTTCCCTGGAGTGTCGGAGGCTGAGGGGTGACCTTATAGAGGTTTACAAAATTATGAGGGGCATGGATAGGATAAATAGACAAAGTCTTTTCCCTGGTGTTGGGGAGTCCAGAACTAGAGGGCATAGATTTAGGGTGAGAGGGGAAAGATATAAAAGAGACCTAAGGGGCAACTTTTTCACACACAGAGTGGTATGTGTATGGAATGAGCTGCCAGAGGATGTGGTGAAGGCTGGTACAATTGCAGCATTTAGGAGGCATTTGGATGGGTATATGAATAGGAAGGGTTTGGAGGGATATGGGCCGGGTGCTGACAGGTGGGACTAGATTGGGTTGGGATATCTGGTCGGCACGGACGGGTTGGACCGAAGGGTCTGTTTCCGTGCTGTACATCTCTATGACTGATTGGGGTTGTTAAAACCCGGGCTGGTCAGGAAAGCCGGTCTCGGGTGAGCGTCGCTGGAGTTTCTTTGGGAAGTGTTGGACCCACGATAGCTGGGACGATGATGAGCAAACCCCAAGGAGCCTGGGCGAGAACTGTAGCAGGAGATTGCTGGATTCGAAAGCCTGACGTGCAGGTCAACTTGGGGGAAGCAACAACAATTGAAGGAGAAAGGAAAAGCAGCAGCGGCACCATGTAAGTGATTGCTTTTTCTGATTTTTGCACAACCATTGCCTTCTCGCTACGTATTTCCTAAAGAAAAGGAAACTTTCGATACTGAGTGAACTGGTTGGCTCCTATCCCCCCATCAGTGTCCTTTCTTTCCCCACCCACCCTTTCTACCCCAGTTCTCCTTTCTCCCACTTGCACTTCCTTTTCGGAAAGGAGGTGCGGGGGGAAATTTAGAACACTACTGACCATCTGGGCTGGCTTAGTACGGTCTGGTGGCACTAAAGAGCCTGGATGTCTCCAGAGGAACCTGGAAAAGACCACAGGAAATCTTAATAACATAGAACAATACAGCGCAGAACAGGCCCTTCGGCCCTCGATGTTGCGCCGACCTGTGAGCTATTCTCAGCTTGTCCCCCTACACTATCCCCAAATCATCCATGCGCTTATCTAAGGATTGTTTAAATCTCCCTAATGTGGCTGAGTTGACTACATTAGCAGGTAGGGCATTCCACGCCCTTACCACTCTCTGCGTAAAGAACCTGCCTCTGACATCTGTCTTAAATCTACCACCCCTCAATTTGTAGTTTTGCCCCCTCGTATAAACAGAGTGAAGATGTCAAGGACCTAAGCTCAGTTCAGTCAAATCGTCTGTACAGGTTGCCATTTTGTTTAGTCTTTCGGCATGCACAGTAACTAATTTTGGTTTTTGTTTCAATATGCAAGTAAAGATTTGAAATCTTTTAAAAAGAAAGAGAATTATAACGAGGAGGTGAGACCCGCGCCTATTGCGAGGTGATGGGAATAAATTCCCTCTTCGCTTTGGTTGGCTTTCTGCAGTCGAATAGTGTGGGGCTGGAAAAGCCCAGCCGGTCAGGCAGCATCCAAGGAGCAGGAGAGTCATTCCCAGCTACCTTTCCCCCCCCCAGCCCCAACCCCAACCCTCTCCCATTTATCTCTCAGCCCCCTTGGCCCACAAGCTCATTCCTGATGAAGAGTTTATGCTCAAAACATCGACTCTCCTGCTCCTCGGATGCTGCCTGACCGGCTGTGCTTTTCCAGCACCACACTCTTCGACTCTGATCTCCAGTGTCTGCAGTGCTCACTTTCTCCCAGTTGGCTCACTGCAATATGAAGTGACCGTGAGTGGGCGACAGAGTTGTTTGTCTGTAATGGGGGTAAGCATGAATATGGTATGGTGAATCAGAAATTAAACTAACAACAAAAATCCCTTCTGTTGCAGCAAACTGATGACGTGGTAACTGCTGCAGTGCCTGTGTTTTCTCCTGCCTTGAATGACACGAGATCTACCATCACCTACACAATCTCACCACAGGATACAGTCTAGAGGATGGAGCCATCATAATAGCAACTGTACGCAAAATAGTTGGAATAGTTTACCAGGTGAAATGTGAACTTTGCTGAACCTCACTTGCACATGTAACAACTTATGTTCCCAATAACTCCAGGGAACAGGAACGAAATATGCCCCTGTTACTGTATGATGTGGAATCGCATTTCTCCCCCCACCGACCCCCTCAATTATCTGTGAAAACTAGATGACAATAACTGCACCTCACCATTGACCTGAGATAAGACTATCAGAAGGCAGTGCCTAAAGTAGCTGACATGAAAACTGGTGTAAGATAGGGCTTTGAAATAGTGCTTGGCTGTTATGTCTCCTTCCTATCGGAAAGATGTTGTTAAACTTGAAAGGGTTCAGAAACTAATTACAAGCATGTTGCCTGGGTTGGAGAATTTGAGCTATAGGGAGAGGCTGAACAGGCTGTGCTGTTTTCCCTGGAGGCTGAGGGGTGACCTTTTAGAGGTTTACAAAATTATGAGGGGCGTGGATAGGGTAAATAGGCAAAGTCTTTTCCCTGGTGTTGGGGAGTCCAGGACTAGAGGGCATAGGTTTAGGTGAGAGGGGAAAGATATAAAAGAGACCTAGTGGGCAACTTTTTCACACAGAGGGTGGTACGGGTATGGAATGAGCTGGAAATGTGTTGCTGGAGAAGCGCAGCAGGTCAGGCAGCATCTAGGGAACAGGAGAATCGACGTTTCGGGCATTAGCCCTTCTTCAGGAATGAGGAAAGTTTGTCCAGCAGGCTAAGATAAAAGATAGGGAGGAGGGACTTGGGGGAGGGGCGTCGGAAATGTGATAGGTGGAAAAAGGTCAAGGTGAGGGTGATAGGACAGATTGGGGTGGGGGCGGAGAGGTCGGGAAGAAGATTACAGGTTAGGGAGGCGGTGCTGAATTTGATGGATTTGACTGAGACAGGCTGGGGGGAGGGGAAATGAGGAAACTGGTGAAATCCGAGTTCATCCCTTGTGGTTGGAGGGTTCCTAGCCGGAAGATGAGGCGTTCTTCCTCCAACCGTCCAACTCCCTCTACAAAGGTTTCAGTCCATCGTCAGACCACAGCGAAACGACGGTTGGAGGAAGAACGCCTCATCTTCCGGCTAGGAACCCTCCAACCACAAGGGATGAACTCGGATTTCACTAGTTTCCTCATTTCCCCTCCCCCCAGCCTGTCTCAGTCAAATCCATCAAATTCAGCACCGCCTCCCTAACCTGCAATCTTCTTCCCGACCTCTCCGCCCCCACCCCAATCTGTCCTATCACCCTCACCTTGACCTTTTTCCACCTATCACATTTCCGACGCCCCTCCCCCAAGTCCCTCCTCCCTATCTTTTATCTTAGCCTTCTGGACAAACTTTCCTCATTCCTGAAGAAGGGCTAATGCCCGAAACGTCGATTCTCCTGTTCCCTAGATGCTGCCTGACCTGCTGCGCTTCTCCAGCAACACATTTCCATCTCTGATCTCCAGCATCTGCAGACCTCATTTTCTCTTATGGAATGAGCTGCCAGAGGAAGTGGTGGTGGCTGGTACAATTGTAACATTTAAGAGGCATTTGGATGGGTATATGAATGGGAAGGGTTTGGAGGGATATGGGCTGGGGTGGGCTGGCAGGTGGGACTAGATTAGGTTGGGATATCTGGTCGGCATGGACGGGTTGGACTGAAAGGTCTGTTTCCATGCTGTACTCTATGTTACAGAGATAAAGAGACATGGATTCTGGGGTATATGATTATGGTGGGATGAATGGAAGGGACGTACAGATACCTCATCTTCAGTGGTAGAATGATACATGCATCCCAGTGTTCAAACTACTGCCCTACCCTCATCTATCTCCTTGGTTACCTCTTCAAAAAACTCTGGAAGATTTGTCAGACATGACTTCCCGCCGCGCACAAATCCATGCTGACTATCTCCAAGCAGACTATCCAAATGTTAGTTGATCCTGTCCCTCAGTATCCTCTCCACTGATGTCAGGCTGAGTGGCCTGGAGTTCCCTGGCTTGTCTTTGCTACCTTTCTTAAACAATGGAACAACATTAGCCACCCTCCAGACTTCTGGAACTTCACCAGTGGCTAACATTGAAACAAATGTAGTTTAGAACATGACGGAAATTACTAATGGCAGTAAAAACGACCCTTCCATTGCCCCCCCCCCTTGACACGCCCCGTTAACGTGATAGCCAAGCAGCAGAAGCGATGTACTCTATTCCATTTGAGATAGAGCAGGGACAGAGATGGGTGCATTAAGTTCAACGGATGTTGCGACTTTACAAAATAAACTTGCTAAAGTTGGGCAACTCATGAGGGAAGCTATTAAATTACCTGCTGCATGGCCCAGACGATCAGCGCATAGAGATTTAGCAAATTGGTCTCTGCCCAACGTGGTTTGGAAGTTTGCTGATAGCCCTGTCTGGGGCATCACACTCTCAGATCTTAATGCAGAAGATATTTGTGATTTGTTAGAATGATATTGCACTTCGGAGCAGCGAGAGGCGGAAGCCGGGAGGAGGTGACGTTGGTGCGAGGTGATTGTCGGGAAGGCCGGTAAGTATATTTAAACTTCTTATCTTCAGACCAGCGAGGGAGGAGCGAGCAAAAGACTTCTGGAAAGGGTAAGTAGAACAGTTTATATTTGCGAGGAGCATCCGAAATAAAGTGGGTGAACTGACAGCGTGGGTTGGTACCTGGGTCTTCCATGTTGTGGCTATTACGGAGACATGGATAGAGCAGGGACACGAATGGCTGTTGCAGGTTCCGGGATTCAGATGTTTCCGTAAGAACAGAGAAGATGGTAAAAGAGGGGGAGGTGTGGCATTGTTGGTCAAGGACAGTATTACAGTTGCAGAAAGGAAGTTTGGGGACTCGTCAACTGAGGTAGTATGGGCTGAGGTTGGAAACAGGAAAGGAGAAGTCACCGTACTGGGAGTTTTCTATAGGCCTCTGAATAGTCCCAGAGATGTAGAGGAAAGGAGAGCAAAGATGATTCTCGATAGGAGTGAGAGAGCTAGGGTAGTTGTCATGGGGGACTTCAACTTTCCAAATATTGACAGGGAACACTACAGTACGAGTACTATAGATGGGTCAGTTTTTGTCCAGTGTGTGCAGGAGGACTTCCTGACACAGTATGTAAACAGGCCTACAAGGTGCGAAGCCACTTTAGATTTAGTACTGGGTAATAAGCCTGGCCAGGTGTTAGACTTGGAAGTAGGTGAGCACTTTGGTGACAGCGATCACAATTCTGTCAGATTTACTTTAGTGATGGAAAGGGATAGGTGTACTCCACCGAGCAAGAGTTACAGCTCGGGGAAGGGAAATTACGATGCAATTAGGAAATATTTAGGAAGCGTAGAATGGGGAAGGAAACTGCAGGGGATGAGCACACTAAAAATGTGGAGCTTATTCAAGGAAAAGCTCCTGTGTGTCTTAGATAAGTATGTTCCTGAAAGGCAGGGAGGAAGATATAGAACGCGTGAGCTGTGGTTTACTAAGGAAGTGGAATCCCTGGTCAAGAAGAAGAAGAAGGCTTATGTTAGGACAAAATGTGAAAACTCAGTTAGGGCACTTGAGGGTTACAAGGAAGTCAGGAAAGACCTAAAAAGAGAGCTCAGAAGAGCCAGGAGGAGACATAAGAAGTTGTTGGCGGATAGGATCAGGGTTAACCCTAAGGCTTTCCACCGGTATGTCGGGAATAAAAGAATGACTAGAGTTAAATTAGGACCAATCAAGGATAATAGTGGGAAGTTGTGTGTGGAGTCAGAGGAGATAGGGGAAGCACTAAATAAATATTTTTTGACAGTGTTCACTGTAGAAAATGAAAATGTTGGCGAGGAAGATACAGAGATACTTGCATGTAGACTAGAAGAGATTGAGGTTCACAAGGAAGAGGTATTAGAAATACTGCAGAGTGTGAAAATAGACAAGTCCCCTGGGCCAGATGGGATCTATCCTAGGATCCTCCGGGAGGCAAGGGAAGAGATTGCTGAGCCTTTGGCATTGATCTTCAATTCATCATTGTCTACAGGAATAGTGCCTGAGGACTGGAGGATAGCAAATGTGGTTCCCCTGTTCAAAAAGGATAGTAGAGACAACCCTGGTAATTACAGACCAGTGAGTCTCACTTCAGTTGTTGGAAAAGGTTATAAGAGATAGGATTTATAACCATCTGGAAAAGAATAATCTGATCAGGGACAGTCAGCACGGTTTTGTGAAGGGTAGGTCGTGCCTAACGAATCTTATTGAGTTTTTTTGACAAAGTGACCAAAAAGGTAGATGAGAGTAAACCAGTTGATGTGGTGTATATGGATTTCAGCAAGGCGTTTGATAAGGTTCCCCACAGTAGGTTATTATACAAAATGCGGAGGAATGGGATTGTGGGAGACATAGCAGTTTGGATCAGTAATTGGCTTGCTGAAAGAAAACAGAGGGTTGTAGTTGGTGGAACATGTTGTTCACCTTGGTGTCCAGTTACTAGCAGCGTACCCCAAGGGTCGGTGTCGGGTCCACTGCTGTTCGTCATTTTTATAAATGACCTGGATGAGGGCTTAGAAGGGTGGGTTAGTAAATTTGCGGACGACACTAAGGTCGGTGGAGTTGTGGATAGGGACGAAGGATGTAGTAGGTTGCAGAGAGACACAGATAGGATGCAGAGCTGGGCTGAGAGGTGGCAAATGGAGTTTAATGTGGACAAGTGTGAGGTGATACACTTTGGCCGGAGTAATCGGAATGCAAAGTTCTGGGCTAATGGTAGGATTCTTGGGAGTGCAGATGAGCAGAGAGATCTCGGTGTCCATGTACACAGATCCCTGAAAGTTGCCACCCAGATTGACAGGGTTGTTAAGAAGGAGAAAGTGAGGACTGCAGATGCTGGAGATCAGAGATGAAAAATGTGTTGCTGGAAAAGCGCAGCAGGTCAGGCAGCATCTAAGGAGCAGGAGAATCGACGTTTTGGGCATAAGCCCTTCTTATTTTGTTGGTCTGAACGTGGTCCGGAGTCCATGTGGGGTCAGCCGGTTCCGTAGACAGGTGCTGAGGAAGGAGATGTGGCTGTGGTAGCGAGTCTGTTTGAGGACGTGGCTGAAGAGCTTCAGGGCCGAGGAGATGACCTGGGGGGTGCAGTGAGAGAGGGACTCACTGAAATCTTTGTAGAGGGAGGAAGAGAGCTTCTTCAAGGAAGGCATCCTTACAAGAGGATTCACAGTAGGTTAAAATCAATTAGGAGAAAGTGAGGCCTGCAGATGCTGGAGATCAGAGCTGAAAAATGTGTTGCTGGAAAAACGCAGCAGGTCATGCAGCATCCAAGGTGCAGGAGAATTGACGTTTCGGGCATAAGCCCTTCTTATTTTTTAAATATAAGGGCTTATGTCCGAAACGTCGATTATCCTGCTCCTCGGATACTGCCTGACCTGCTGCGCTTTTCCAGCAACACATTTTTCAGGGTTGTTAAGAAGGCATACAGTGTTTTGGCCTTTACTAATACAGGGATTGAGTTCTGGAACCAGGAGGTTATGCTGCAGCTGTACAAAGCTCTGGTACAGCCACACTTGGGGTATTGTGTACAGTTCTGGTCACCGCATTATAAGAAGGATGTGGAAGCTTTGGAAAGGGTGCAGAGGAGATTTACTAGGATGTTGCCTGGTATGGAAGGAATGTCTTACGAGGAAAGGCTGAAGGCCTTGAGGCTGTTCTCATTAGAGAGAAGAAGGTTGAGAGGTGACTCAATAGAGACACACAAGATAATCAGAGGGTTAGATAGGATGGACAGGGAGAGCCTTTTTCCAAGTATGGGGACGGCAAACACGAGGGGACACAATTTTAAAGTGGGGGGAGATAGGTATAAGACAGTTGTAGAGGTAGTTTCTTTACTCAGAGAGTAGTAAGGGTATGGAATGCTTTGCCTGCACGGTAGTAGATTTGCCAAGTTTAAGTGCATTTAAGTCGTCATTGGACAGGCAAATGGACGTACACGGAATAGTGTAGGTGGGATGGGCTTCAGATTAGTATGACAGGGCGGCACAACATCGAGGGCCGAAGGGCCTGCACTGCGCTGTAATGTTCTGTGTTTGACCGCACCACTGACCAATTACTTAAGGGAAGATCACCCAGTGCTTGAGCAGTCCCCTACCTCTTCTGGCACCCAGTTATCGTATTATTGCTAACTGCTTGCATGTTGTTTTTATTCACCTGCATACTGGCCGGTAAACATTGTCACACGTATAATTAGCTTCCAACCATTGGACAACACAGAGTCATCGAGTAATATAGCATGGGAACAGGCCCTTCGGCCCAAACTGTTCCATGCTGATCACGTTGCACACTCAGCCAATTCCAATTACCCACATTTGGTCTGTATCCCTCTAAACCCTTCCCATCCATGTACCCCTCTGACTGTGTTTTTTAAAATGCTGCTGTTGTACCTGCCTCAACTTTCTCTGGCAGCCCAGTCCATGTACGCACCATTGTCAGTGTGAAGACGTTGCCCCTCAGGTCCTTCTTAAATCTTTCCCCTCTCACCTTAAACCTATGTCCTCTAGTTTTCAATTCCCCATCCCTGGGGAAAATTAGACTATCTGCATTCATCCAATCTATTCCCCTCATGATTTTATACACCTCAGTAAGGTAACCCTTCATTCTCCTATGTTCCAAGGAATAAAGTCCTATCCTGGCCAAGTTCTCCCTCTACCTCAGGCCTACTAGTCCTGGCAACATCCTCGTCAATTTTCTTTGCACTCTTTCCAGTTTAACTATATCTTTCCTATGACAGGGTGACCAAAACTATACACTATACCCCAAATGTGGACTCACCAATGACTTACACAACTATAACATGACATCCCAAATCCTATACTCGATTCCTTGTCTGATGAAAGCCAGAATGCTAAATGTCTTCTTCACCACCCTGTCTACCTGTGACGCTGCTTTCAATGAACTATGTACTTGTACTCCTAGCTCCCGCTGTTCCACAATACTCCTCAGGACCTTACCATTTACTGTATAAGTCTTATCTTGGTTTGACTTTCCAAAAGGCAACACCTCACATTTATCTGTGATGAATCGCATTTACCAATCCTCAGCCCACTTCCCCATCTGAGCGTGATCCCTCTGATAACCTTCTTCGCAATCAACGATACCTCATAGTTTTGTGTCATCCGCAAACTCATGAATCGCGCCTTGCACATTCACATCTAGATCATTTATGTAAATACCAATAGTCCCAGCACCTTCCCCTGTGGCACACCACTCGTCACACGCCTCCAGTCCGAGAAACAACCTTCAACCATCACCCTCTGCTTCCTACCATTGACCCAATTTCGTATCCAGTTAGCTAGCTCTCCCTGCATCCCATGCAACCTAACCTTGATGACTGGCTTGCTGTGCAGGACCTTGTCAAAGGCCTCATCTATCCCTTTGGTTACCTCTTCAAAAATCTCCGGAAGATTTGTCAGACATGACTTCCCGCTGAGCACAAATCCATGTTGACTATCCCCAAGCAGACTATCCAAATGTTAGTTGATCCTGTCCCTCAGTATCCTCTCCAACGATTTGCCCACCACTGATGTCAGGCTGACTGGCCTGGAGTTCCCTGGCTTGTCTTTGCTACCTTTCTTAAACAATGGAACAACATTAGCCACCCTCCAGACTTCTGGAACTTCACCAGTGGCTAACATTGAAACAAAAATCTCTGCAAAGTCCTCTACAGTTCCTTGCCTAGCCTCCCACAATGTCTGAGGGTGGACTTGATCAGGCCCAGGGGGTTTATCCACTTTAATGAACTTTAAGGCGACAAACACCTCTTTTCTGGTAATATGTGTGCGTTCCAAAACATCCCCTCTTTTTTTCCCTTCTTTCCTTAGCATCCATGATTCTCTCCTCAGTAAACACCGAGGAGAAATATTCATTAAAAAATTTCCCCCATCTCCTGCAGCTGCACACATAAACGGGCATGCTATTTCTCTCCCTTGCCACCCTTTTATGCTTAATATCGCTATAGAACCTCTTGGGATTATCTTTAACCTTATCTGCCAGATCATCTCACACCCTCTTTTGATTTCCCACTTTAAGTGTGCTCCTACACTTTTTATGGTCTCCTTGGGATTCACTTGAGCCCGTTAGCTTAAACCCAATGTATGCCGCCTTCTTTTTCCTGACGAGACCCTCAATATCCCTCGTCAGCCAAGGATCCCTAAAGCTGCCAAATTTTCCCTTCACCCTAACAGGGACATACTGGTCCCCGGACTCTTGAGATCACACTTTTAAAAGCCTCCCATTTGCTAGTCGTTCCTTTTCCTTCAAACAGACTCCACTAGATCCTGCCTAATTGGCCCTGCTCCAGTTCAGCACCTTAATGATATGGACCTGTCCCTATCTTTTTCCATAGTTATTTTAAACTATAGGAGAGTGATGGTCACTGGACCCAAAGTGCTCTTTGATTTGACACTTCAGACACTTGCCTGAAATTAGTTCCGAAGAGGAGGTCCTGTGTTGCACCCATAGTGATTTAGGAAACTTTCTTGGGCATGTCGAACAAATTCCACCCCGTCTGGGCCTTTTACACTCTGGGTGGCCCAGTCAATACAGGAGAAATTAAAATCTCCAACCAATACGACTCTAATATTCCTACAGATATCTGCAATTTCTCTACAAATCTGCTCCTCTAGTATCTGCTGGTTATTTGGGGTTCTATAATACAGTCCTAACAGAGTGACCATCCCCTTCGTGTTTCTAAGTTCTAACCATATGGCCTCATTTGATGACACCTTAAGAATATTCTCTCTAAGCACTGTTGTTATGTCCTCCCTTATCAAAAGGGCAGCACCCCCTCCTCAATTACTTGTCCTTCTGTCCCGCCTGTAGCTTCTGTATCCTGGAACACTGAGCTGCCAGTCCTGTCCTCCTTTCAGCCATGTTTCTGTTATGGCTATAATATCCCAGTCCCCAGAGCCGATCCCTGCTCTGAGCTCGTCTGCCTAAGCCGTCAGCCTTGTGCACTGAAATAATTGCACTTTAAACCAGAAGTCTTTTCCTTCCCTTTGCTGTGCCCCGGGCTATCCTGAGTAGTAAACTTGTTCTCGATGGCTAGTGTATTTTCCCTTGACTTCTCGAAGGCCCCTCTCTTATTCAGAGTGCCAACCGGCCAAAACTGGTTTAAACCCTCCGGGGTAACACTCCTCGCAAGGATATTGGTCCCCCTCCGGTTCAGGTGCAACCTGTCTCTCTTGTAGAGGTCACCTCTACCCCAGAAGAGGTTCCAATGAGACAAGAAGACCCTGCCCCCCCAAGTGAATCCCGAGGGGACCGTAAACAGTGTAGGAGCACACTTAAAGTGGGAAATCAAAAATTTTGGTGTCATCAGCAAACTTACTAACTATACCTCTTATGCTCACATCCAAATCATTTATATAAATGACGAAAAGTAGAGGACCCAGCACCGATCCTTGTGGCACTCCACTGGTCACAGGCTTCCAGTCTGAAAAAGTAGAGGACTCAGCACCACCCTCTGTCTTCTACCTTTGAGCCAGTACTGTATCAAATGGATAGTTGTCCCTGAATTCCATGAGATCTAACCTTGCTAACCAGTCTCCCATAGAGAACCTTGTCGAATGTCTTACTGAAGTCCACATAGATCACGTCCACCACTCTGGTCTCATCAATCCTCTTTGTTACTTCTTCAGAAAACTCAATCAAGTTCGTGAGACATGATTTCCCACTGACTATCCCTAATCAGTCCTTGCCTTTCCAAATATATGTATATCCTGTCCCTCAGGATTTCCTCCAACATCTTGCCCCCACCACTGAGGTCAGGCTCACTGGTCTATCGTTCCCTGGCTTGTCCTTACCACCCTTCTTAAACAGTGGCACCACATTTGCCAATCTCCAGTCTTCCGGCACCTCACCTGTGACTATCGATGATACAAATATCTCAGCAAGGGGCCCAGCAATCACTTCTCAAGCTTCCCACAGAGTTCTAGGGTACACCTGATCAGGTCCTGGGGATTTATCCGCTTTTATGTGTTTCAAGACACTCAGCACTTGCTCCTCTGTAATATGGACATTTTTCAAGGTATCACCATCGATTTCCCTATATTCTGTATCTTTCCTGTCCTTTTCCACAGTAAATACTGATGCCAAATACTCGTTTAATATCTCCCCCATTTTCTGCAGCTCCACACAAAGGTCACCTTGCTGATCTTTGAGGGGCCCTATTCTCTCCCTAGTTACCCTTTTGTCCTTAATGTATTTGTAAAAACTCTTTCGATTCTCCTTAACTCTATTTGCCAAAGCTATCTCATGTCCCCTTTTTGCCCTCCTGATTTCTCTCTTAAGTATACTCCAACTGCCTTTATACTCTTCTAGGAATTCATTCGATCTTTCTTGTCGATACCTGACATATGCTTCCTTTTTCTCAACCAAACCATCAATTTCTTTAGTCATCCAGCATTCCCTATACCTACCAGCCTTCCCTTTCACCCTGACAGGAATATACTCTCTCTGGATTCTCGTTATCTCATTTCTGAAGGCTCCCATTTTCCAGCCGTCCCTTTACCTGCGAACATCTGTCCCAATCAGCTTTTGCATGTTCTTTCCTAATACCATCAAAATTGGCCTTTCTCCCACTTAGAACTTCAACTTTTAGATCTGGTCTATATTTTCCATCACTATTTTAAAACTAATAGAATTATAGTCGCTGGCTCCAAACTGCTCCCCCCGACACCTCAGTCACCTGCCCTGCCTTATTTTACAAGAGTAGGTCAAGTTTTGCACCTTCTCTAGCAGGTACATCCACATATTGAATCAGAATATTTTCTTGTATACACTTGACAAATTCCTCTCCATCTAAACCCTTAACACTATAGCAGTCCCAGTCTATGTTTGGAAAGTTAAAATCCCCTACCATAACCACCCTATTATTCTTACAGATAACCGAGATCTCCTTACAAATTTGTTTCTCAATTTCCCTCTGACTATTAGGGGGTCTATAATACAATCCCAATAAGGTGATCATCCCTTTTTTTAATTCTCAGGTCAACCCAAATAACTTTCCTGGATGTATTTCCGGGAATATCCTCCCTCAGTACAGCTGTAATGCTATCCCTTATCAAAAACGCCACTCCCCCTCCTCTCTTGCCTCCCTTTCTGTCCTTCCTGTTGCATTTGTATCCTGGAACATCAAGCTGCCAAACCTGTCCATCCCTGAGCTATGTTTCTGTAAATACTGTGATATCCCAGTCCCATGTTCCTAACCATGTCCTGAGTTCATCTGCTTTCCCTGTTAGGCCCCTTGCATTGAAATAAATGCAGTTTAATTTATTAGTCCTACCTTGTCCCTGCCTGCTCTGACTGTTTGACTCCTTTTCCCAACTGTACCAGTCTCAGATTGATCTCTTTCCTCACTATCTCCCTGGGTCCCACCCCATCACCTTAATAGTTTAAATACTCCTGAGCAGCTCTTTCAAACCTCCCTGCCACTATATTAGTCCCCTTCCAATTCAGGTGCAATCTGTCCTTCTTGTACAGGTCACTTCTACCCCAGAAGAGAGTCCAATGATCCAAAAATGTGAATCCTTCTACCATACACCAGCTCCTCAGTCATGCATTCATCTGCCACATCCTCCTATTCCTGCCCTCACTAGCTTGCAGCACTGGGAGTAATCCAGATATTACAACTCTCGAGGACCTTTTTAAATTGCTGCCTAACTCTCTCTATTGTCCCTTCATAATCTCATCCTCTTCCCTTCCTATGTCATTGGTTCCAATGTGTACAATGCCCTTCCCCTTGAGAACATTCTGCACCCTCTCTGAGACATCCTTGATCCTGGCACTAGGGAGGCAACACACCATTATGATTTTTCGCAGTTGGCCACAGAAACATCTGTGTCTCAGACCAGAGAATCTCCGAACACAATTGATCTCTTGGAACCCGACGTACCCCTCATTGCATTCGAGCCAGTCTCAATACCTGAAACTTGGCTGTTTGTGCATAGAATCCATCACCCCCTACATTTTCCAAAACAGCATACTTGTTTGAAATGGGGATAACCACAGAAGACTCCTGCACTACCTGTCTACCTCTCGTACCTTTCCTGGAGTTAACCCATCTATGTAACTGTATCTGTGACTTTCCTCCCTTCCTATAACTGACGTCCATCACATCCCCTTGCTCTTGTGCCAGGGTTGGTGGATCTGAGCTACAGGGAGAGGCTGAACAGGCTGGGGCTGTATTGCCTGGAGCGTCGGAGGCTGAGGGGTGACCTTATAGATGTTTACAAAATTATGAGGGGCATGGATAGGATAAATAGACAAAGTATTTTCCCTGGGGTCGGGGAGTCCAGAACTAGAGGGCATAGGTTTAGGGTGAGAGGGGAAAGATATAAAAGAGACCTCAAGGGCAACTTTTCCACACAGAGGGTGGTATGTGTATGGAATGAGCTGCCAGAGGAAGTGGTGGAGGCTGGTACAATTGCAACATTTAAGAGACATTTGGATGGATATATGAATAGGAAGGGTTTAGAGGGATATGGGCCGGCTGCTGGCAGGTGGGACTAGATTGGGTTGGGATATCTGGTCGGCATGGACGGATTGGACCGAAGGGTCTGTTTCCATGCTGTACATCTCTATGACTCTTGTAAATTCCTCATTGCCTCTAACTGTCGCTCCAATCGATCCATTCGATCTGATAGGATTTTCAACCAATGGCATTTATTGCAGATATAATCCTCAGTAACACGTAAACTCTCCCTGAACTCCCACATCCAACAAGAAGAGCATGTCACTCTACTAAAGGTCATTTTTGTTTCTTTCAATCTACACTCCCCGAAAATAGCACTGTCTTATTCCTCTACAAAACAGTGCTCCAGCCTAACGTAATACTTATGGCTTATATTTTTTAATATCTCAATTAAACATATAATCAAGAAAGAAACCAGTTTACTCACTACTGCAGACTTACTGTAAGGCAACACTTAAAAATATTCACTGATCCATCTCTGTTCTGTGACCTCTCCTAAACAGGTTCCTCCAAGATCAGTTGTGAATTTCACTGTTTGTTAATTTTCCCAGATGCCCTCTGATGTCCAGTGATACATGAATTCAACAGTAAAGGCAGTACCTGGGCAGGTTCACTGCTGTGTCAGGGAGCAGTGTGGGTTGCTTTCTGTCTCTCTCTCTCTCTCTCTCTCTCCCCTACACTGACCTCACCTTTGTCTGTTCCTCTCCCTTTTAAAAGTGCTGTTTTGACTCTTTTTGTTTTTCCAAAGTTCCAAAGCAATGCAGCAGCATATAAAACAGTAATTTCTGCTCCTGGAATTCACACTTCCAACACCTAAAATACCTCAAAAAGGAGCAACCTGTTAGAGCCAGAAAGATTTCCTGTCCTCCATCTTGGATTACCCAGAATCCTGTTCTGTGGAGGTGGGGTGTCATTGGTGGTGGGAATTGTTCATCCTGAAGAAGTCCCACCCGAAATAGTGACCACGAATTTCTTCACTTTCTAATGATGAGTGATTGGCTGTCTATTTCCCCATGTTTGTTTTTTTTTTCCCCTTTCAATCTGTCTGGGACTGCCCCACTGTTCAGGTTTTCTTTGGCCTCAGCTGGAATGTCCAGTTCTAGGGGGCCGTACTTCAGGAAGGATGTGAAACATTAGGGAGGGTCATTGAGTAATACAGCACAGAAGGAGACCCTTTGGGTCATCGTGTCCAATACAGTCGTCAAGTGCCCATCTAATCCAATCCCTTTTCCCAGCACTTACTCCTTGGTCATTCATCAAAATATTTCTTCAACGTTCTGATGGCTCCTGCCTCGACGCAGTGAATTCCAGATACCTACCACCCTCCGGCGGAAACGGTTTCTTCTCAAATACCCTCTCATGCTCCTGCCCTGTATCTTCAATCCGTGTAGCTTTGTTATTGATCCTGTGACTAAACGGGAGAAGTTTCTTCCTGTCATTCCCTACGTCTGCCTCTCATCATTTTGCAACCTCAGTCAGGTCCCCTCTCGATCTTCTCTGCTTCAAAGACGACACTGGAGCTTGTCCAGCCTTTCTTCATGGTTACACTGCTCCATCCCAGGAACATTGTGGTGAATGTCCCCTGCACCCTCTCCAATGCAGTGCAGTGACCAGAACTGTGTGCAACACCCCAGCTGTGGCCTGATCAATAACATTTACAGTTCTATCTTAAACCCTGCTGTTCTGTTCACTACCTTAACAAATAAAGGCAAGTGTCCCATCGGCCTTCTTAACCACCCGTTCTGTTCAGAGTGCAGGTTTGTTTTTCTTTAATCTTTCACGGGATGTGTGTGTCTCTAACAAGGCTGGCACTAAATGGACCCCGGAGAGAGTGGTTTTGGGCTTACCTCTTCAAAAGACAGCAGCCTGTGGGTTGTCGGGACACCCACAATATCGGGAGTTCCCGGATTTCACCCAGTGACCGTGAAGGATTCGTCAGTGCAGTTCCAATCAGGATGGTGTGCGGTGACGGTGATTTGGTTTGAGGTTTCCGCCTCAAGGAAGTTTCCCCAATGTCCAATAAAAAATATTTACAAAAGAAAATTGCTGTCAGTCTGGGACAGAAACTCAGTCGGGTTTGCTGCTCATAAATCCTCCCTTCTAAGCCCTTATCAACAGAGTTTCCAAAATCCATCACAGTCAGTCGAGGATAGAAATTCGGAAGAGCCAAATGCATTTCACTTGGTTTGAGTTTGTTGTGCGTTAATTCTCCCCTTGTGATGAGAACATGAGGGATCTGTAGAAATGTATGTATAGATTGAGTGTGTAGGCGAAAACATGGCAAGATGCAATTTTAATGTCGGAAAGTGTGTGGTCATGGACTTTTGGTAGGAAGAATCAAGAGGCAGACTGTGATTTAAATGGAGACTCCAATAAAGAGCAGCACAGAGGGGTGTTGTGCATGAAACACAAAACAAATTATCGTGCAAGTGCGAGTAATTAAGGGAAATATAATTTGGAAGTTTTGTTTCAAGTGTACAAGATGTTGGTGAGACTGCACTTGTGGCAATGTAGCTGAAAATGTGTTGCTGGAAAAGCGCAGCAGGTCAGGCAGCATCCAGGGAACAGGAGAATCGACGTTTCGGGCATAAGCCCTTCTTCAGGAATGAGGAAAGTTTGTCCAGCATGCTAAGATAAAAGGTAGGGAGGAGGGACTGGGGGAGGGGCGTCGGAAATGTGATAGGTGGAAAGAGGTCAAGGTTGCAGGGGTTGCGGTTGCGCCCTCACCTCCCTCCAAGGCCCCAAAGGAAATTTCCACATCCGCCACAGATTCACCTGCACCTCCACACACATCACCTATTGCATCCTCTTCACCCAATGTGGCCTCCTCTATATTGGGGAGACAGGCCGGCTACTTGCGGAGCGTTTCAGAGAACACCTCTGGGACACCCGGATCAAACAACCCAACCACCCTGTGGCTCAACATTTCATCTCCCCCTCCCACTCCACCAAGAATATGCAGGTCTTTGGACTCCTCCATCGCCAGACCACAACAAAACGACGGTTGGAGGAAGAGCGCCTCATCTTCCGCCTAGGAACCCTCCAACCACAAGGGATGAACTCGGATTTCACCAGTTTCCTCATTTCCCCTCCCCCCACCTTGTCTCAGTCAAGTCCATCGAATTCAGCACCGCCTTCCTAACCTGCAATCTTCTTCCTGACCTCTCCGCCCCTACCCCAGTATGACCTATCACCCTCACCTTGACCTCTTTCCACCTATCACATTTCCGACCCCCCTCCCCCAAGTCCCTCCTCCCTACCTTTTATCTTAGCCTGCTGGACAAACTTTCCTCATTCCTGAAGAAGGGCTTATGCCCGAAACGTCGATTCTCCTGTTCCCTGAATGCTGCCTGACCTGCTGCGCTTTTCCAGCATCACATTTTCAGCTCTGATCTCCAGCATCTGCAGACCTCACTTTCTCCTTGTGGCAATGTACACAATTTTTAAGAAATGATATACTGGCATTGGAAACAGTTCAAAAGAGATTTACTCAGCTAATTACTAGAGTGAAGGGGTTAACTTATCCAGAATAGCTAAGCAGATTAGGTCTCAGTTATGAAGAAATGCCATATGGGCAGCATGGTGGCTCAGCAGTTAGCACTGCTGCCTCACAGCGCCAGGATCCCGGGTTCAATTCCAGCCTTGGGCGACTGACTGTGTGAAATTTGCACGTTCTCCCCGTGTCTGCATGGGTTTCCTCCGGATGCTCTGGTTTCCTCACACAGTCAAAAGACGTGCAGGTCAGGTGAATTAGCCATGCTAAATTGCCCATAGTGTTAGGTGCATTCGTCAGGGGTAAATGTTGGGGAATGGGTCTGGGTGGGTTGCTCTTCGGAGGGTCGGTGTGGACTTGGGCCAAAAGGCCTGTTTCCACACTGTAGGGAATCTAATCTAATTAATGTTTGGGACAACGAAGTGACCTTATTGAAACACAACATCTGGGAGGGGGGTTTGAAAGGATAGATATTGAGATGTTGCTATGAGTGTATATAAGGTACACTGTTACAGAATAATGGCACTCTAATTTTAAATTGTGAAGGGAAGAAATTTTTTTTTAAAAGAGTAGTGAAGGTCTGGAATTTTCTAGCTAGAGAATTGTGGGGGCTAGATCACTGAAAGTAATTTCAAAAGATGTGTATAGATTTTTTGAAACGTTTTGGGGCTATTGAGGCCTTTGATGAGCTGACACAAAAGGCAGTGGAGGCCTGGGGCAGATGAGCCATGATCTGTTAAAATAGCTGGAGAGGTTTGAGGGGGATGAATGGTCGACATCAGTCCACTCTACCTCCACTCCCAGTGCCGCCCCACAGCCCTGTGGTATTTTCTCAAACAGCTACAGGAGCTGTAACATCTCGTGTGTTTGCTTCCTCCCTCCTCACTATCCAAGGCTGCAGACACAGCTTCCAGAATGAGGCAGCGATTTACTTGCACTTCAGTCTAGCCTACTGTGTTTGTTGCTGACAATGCAGTCTCATGTCCATTCTGGAGACAAAGTGCAGACTGGGTGACTGCTTTGCAGAACACCGACGTTCTCTCAGCAGATATGACCTTGAGGTTCTGGCTGCCTGCGGTTTTAACACTTCACTGTTTTCGTTGGCTAACCTTTGGCTCCTATTTCTTATAGTTATTCCAACCCCCATTCACAAGAATTTCTAGACCCCCTCAATGGCAGTCAGTTCAAAAAGGTTTCCTTGGGTGGAAATTGCTGTGTATAAGTCATCTCCTAACAAAAGCAAACAAAGAACTGTGGATGAGAAAATCAGAAACAAAAGTAGAATTTGCTGGAAAAACTTTCCAGCAGCACCTGTGGAAAGATATCAGAGAACAGCTTCTTCCCTGTTATTATCAGATATTTGAATGGACCGGTTTAACGTTAATATTGATCCCTCTCTGCATCTTCTCGGCAGCTAAAACTCTGTTTGCTGCACTCTCTTCAGTTACCCTGATGTACTTGTTACAGTACGATCTGTCTGTCAAGCAAGTAAGTCAAACTTCACTGTACCTTGGTCCATGTAACTGTAATAAATCAGTTAACGGTTTGGGTCCTATCACCCTTCTTCAGAACTGATCGTAGCTGGCACAAATTTCATATATATGCTAAAGGAGGGGTGGACGGAGACGGGAGGAAGAAATGATAGGTGGAGATGGAGCCCAGAGACAGAGAAAAATAGCCCACCCCAACAACATCCACATTCAAAGGATTATTAGATTCCATTTCTGCCACTTCTATTGGATTGCCACAGCAGATACATATTCCCCTCCCCTCCTTTGTCAACTTCCCACAAGGGGCATTTCTTCTGGAACCCCTCAGTCCACTCTACGTCCACTACCAGTGCCGCCCCACAGCCCTGTGGTATTTTCTCAAACAGCTACAGGAGCTGTAACATCTCGTGTGTTTGCTTCCTCCCTCCTCACTATCCAAGGCTGCAGACACAGCTTCCAGAATGAGGCAACGATTTACTTGCACTTCAGTCTAGCCTACTGTGTTTGTTGCTGACAATGCAGTCTCATGTCCATTCTGGAGACAAAAGTGCAGACTGGGTGACTGTTTTGCAGAACACCTACGTTCTGTTGGCAGATATGACCTTGAGGTTCTGGCTGCCTGTGGTTTCAACACTTCACTGTGTTCCTTGTCTAACCTTTGGCTCCTATTTCTTATAGTTATTCCAAACCCCATTCACAGGAATTTCCAGACTCCCTCACTGGCAGTCAGTTCAAAAAGGTTTCCTTGGGTGGAAGTTGCTGCAGTTTCTAACTGGGGTCTTGGGGGTGGGGGGGCATGTTCCTGTCTCAAGGTCCCGCCCTTTGTCCCTTTAAATCCCACCCTCGGTCCTTCCATCTCCACCGGTGCGCATGCTTCGCTCTGTAGTCGGGTCCCGCCCCTTCGTTGACTCCGATTGGTTGGAGGACCAGCCCGGTGCCACAGTCATCCAGGCCTGCCCCTTCACTCACTATTGGTCCGCATCCTGCGTCAATCATTCCCCCACCCACCCACCCGGACAGGCAGACATGCGCAGCATGATTTGCTCCCTGAACGACAGTGCACATGCGCGGTGGCCATTTTAGCAGTTGCCTCAAAATGGGGTCATGGTCTTGTCTCCAGCTGTAACCATTAGTCAGAATGGGTTGGAGATAATTATCCAATATTTTATTGGGATTTCACCCAGGAATGAGGGTGGGAGAGAGAAAGAGAGAGTGTGGGGGACGGGGAATTATTATTTGGAGGGAACAAGAGAGGAAAATATACCACAGAAACTGGAATTGTCTGTTTAATGATTTCTCTGCCTCACTGACAGTGAACTGTTTGGTCACAGGGACTAGAAGAGGAGGGTCACATCAAGGAAACCCAAAACAAAGCATCAGGTCAAGATCTGGCAGAGTCACTCTCTTCATCAGAAGCTGAAAATCACTGCCCTCTGATTGTGGAAGGAGAAATGTTTGTCTGAGGGGAAAGGTTTCAAACATCAGTGTGACTGGAAGAGCACCGAGACACAGACACACCTGAACGAGAGCGGTCCAGTGAACCGACTGTGCAAGGAGCTTTCCTTTTGTTGCATGACTACAAAAATAAATTGCACCGTTTAAAGCGGGGCAAAGACACACATGTGTTTTGTGTCTGGCTCAAGATTTAACTGATCCTTCAGTGTGGACAGGGCACAAAGACCCTGGCACCATGGAGAAACCATGTAAATGTGTGGAGTGCGGGAAAGGATTCAGATTTCCATCCAGGCTGGACGTTCATCGGCGCAAACACACTGGGGAGAAGCCATTTACCTGCTCCACGTGTGAAAAGGGATTTGCACGTTTATGCAGCTTACAGATACACCAGAGAACTCATACTGGCGAGAAATCATTCACCTGCGCCAAGTGTGGTAAGGGGTTCGCTCATTTATCCAGTTTACATGTACACCAGAGAACTCACACTGGGGAGAAACCGTTCATCTGTACCAAGTGCGGTAAGGAGTTTGCTCATTCATCAACTTTACACGTACACCAGAGAATTCACACTGGGGAGAAACCATTCACCTGCTCTGAGTGTGGGAAGGGATTTGCTCAGTCATCAAAGTTATATCGACACCAGAGAACTCACACTGGGGAGAAACCATTCATCTGCTCTGACTGTGGGAAGGGATTCGCTCGGTTATCCACCTTGCAGGTGCACCAGGGAATACACTCTGAAGAAAAAATGTTCACCTGCTCCAACTGTGAGCAAAGATTTGCTCATTTATCCAGCTTACAGACACACCAGAGAAGTCACGCTGGGGAGAAATCATTCATCTGCACCACATGTGGTAAGGGGTTCGCTAATTCATCTGGATTGCATGTACATCAGAAGGTTCACGCAGGGGAGAAACCATTCACCTGCTCTGACTGTGGGAAAGTGTTTGCTCAGTCCTCCAAGTTACGGCAACCCCAGCAAACTCATACTGGAGAAAAACCATTTACCTGCCCCGATTGCGGGAAGGAATTCACTCAGTTATCCGACTTAGATTCACACCAGGAAGCGCACACCGGGGAGAAACCATTCCCTTGCTCTGACTGTGGGAAGGGATTCACTGAGTTGTCCACTTTACAGGTGCACCAGAGAATCCACACTGGAGAGAAACCGTTCACCTGCCCTGAGTGCGGGAAGAGATTCTCTCAGTTATCCAACTTAAATCGACATCAGAGAACTCACACTGGAGAGAAACCGTTCACGTGCCCTGAGTGCGGGAAGAGATTCTCTCAGTTATCCAACTTAAATCAACATCAGAGAACTCACACAGGAGAAAAGCCATTCATCTGCCCTGAGTGTGGGAAGGGATTCACTCAGTTATCCAATTTACATTCACACCAGGGAGCTCATTCTGGGAAAAAAGCTTTCACCTGCTCTGAGTGTGGGAAGGGGTTTGCTCAGTCGTCCAAGTTATGCGAACACTGGAGAATTCACACTCGGGAGAAACCATTCATCTGCTCTGACTGTGGGCAGGGATTTGTTCAGGCATCCACCTTACGTGTACACCAGCGAACTCACACAGAAGAAAGACCGTTCACTTGCCTTAAGGGCGGGAAGAGTTTCACCCAGTTATCCAACTTACAGCAACCCCAGAGGACTGACTGTCAGCTGCGCACTATCAGGCAGGCAAGCTCACATCCAGAGTGAGAGACAGCCCGAGTAAGTACGTAGTTTGTGGGATTTGTAGGCAGCATTGGAATCCCGTGTAGAGGGCAAGAGGTGCTTTATCGGTTCATTGTTTGTAAGGTCTTTTTAAAATGATCAAAAGAAGCCCAGGTTCGGGGCCCAGCACGGTGGCTCAGTGGTTAGCGCTGCTGCCTCACAGTGCCAGGGACCCGGATTCGATTCTAACTTCTGGCAACTGTCTTGTGTGAAGTTTGCAAGTTCTCCCCATGTCTGCGTGGGTTTCCTCCAGGGGCTCCTGAGAAAGTGTATAAGGTAGGAGCAGGTTGGGAAAGAGTTGGGTTTTGGGTGACCAAAGTCTCAGCTAGCATGACTTGGATCAGATAAGAACTTGCAGTAAACAATGAGGTGCTGGAGGCAAGGATTAGTGGTTTAACAAGGTGAAAAAGCTGTCTTTATTTAAAGCCATTTAACAAGATGAAGAAGCGTTCATTATGCAAAGTCAGTTTAAAAAGGTGCAACACATTCATTATGTGAAGCCAGTTAAAGTTAAGAGCATTTATTGTATAACACCAGATGGCTCAATCTCTCCTATTAACAGTTGTTGATTGTAACGGCCACCCCAATCAATATGCATATTGCCTTATCTGGATGCTCCTCCCTGTAAAATGACTATATAGTTCATTGAGAAACTGCTGTTCCAGAGAAGACCATGAACTCATGTCCCTGTGCACATGGGCGATCGTTCTCTCTCCCTCCAGGGCCTGGAACAAAGACGAAGGAGGTAAAACTATACTGTCTCTGAGTGTTTTGCTTCGACTGAGGCCGGAATGGGACGACTCTCCGGTTTCCTCCCACAGTCCAAAGATGTTCAGGTCAGGGTGAATTGACCATGCAAAATTGCCCATAGTGTTCAGGGATGTGTCGGTTAGGTGCATTAGTCAGGGGTAGATATAGGGTAGGCGAATGGGCTGTTTGGGTTGCTCTTCGGAGGGGTCGGTGTGGACTTGTTGGGCCGAAGGGCCTGTTTTCACACTGGAGGGATTCTGTAAGCACAGTGCAAAGACTGACGTCACACAGAAACGATAACTTTGTCCGTTGGTTACAGCAACTAGTTTCATTGTGGGTCAAAGGTTACTTTCAGGTTGAAGGTAAGTAGGGGAAATATTTATAGGTTACAGGTTACGAAGTAAAAGATCAGTAGGAAAATTTTAAAAATCAAATTCAGAACTAAGTAAATAACATAGAGATTCAGAGCCAAGTGATGTATTGTTTCTGTCTGATGTGGGGGCTGGTGGGTCCTTATTGTGGTTCGTAGTGACCCCATCTGGAGTGAGTGTTGGTTGATGAGCTGGAGTCTGAGCTTTGAACAGAGCGACGCATCCGGGAGAGAGAGAGTTGCCTGGATGCTGTGCTTCAGGAGCTATCCCACCTCTTAGCTTAACAACCTCGAATTCAGTCAGCTATCAGAGACGGGAGGGTCTGACCATGAGCGAGGCAGGTATAGGGATCCATAAGATAGTGCTGAAGGAGCCTCAGCCCTCGAGTTTGTTGGAACAGGTTTGAGATTCATGCTCCCTGTGTGGATAAGAAATAGATATCTGAGGAGGACATGCCAATTGACCATGGTACCACGGTGCAAGGAGTTATTCAATATGGGGAAGAGAAATGTAGTTGTAATTGGGAATCGTATAGTCAGGGGAATAGTCACTGTTCTGTCTGGACACAATCAAGTGTCCTGAAGGTTGTGTTTCCTGCCTGGTGTCCAGGTTCAGGATATTCTCATCTGGGCTGCAGAGGAACTTGGAATGGGAGGGGTAAGAACCATTTGTCGAGGTCCGTGTGGGTAGCTGGAAGCAGGAAGAAGGTTCTGCTGAGGGAATGTCAGCAGCCAGGGACTAAGTTACAAAGCAGAACCACAAAGGTGGTAATCTCTAGATGATGACCTGATCCTTGAGCTATTTGGCTTTAGGTCAACACGTGGAAGAGGCAACCAAGTGGCTCAGAGCTCGGTGTGGGAGAAACGGATTCAAACTCATGGGAAATTGGCACCAGTACCGGGAAAAGAGGGAACTGTTCTGGTGAATCGTGATGAACAGAGGGACCTTGGAGTGCAGGTTCATAGCTCCTTGAAATTGGAGTCGCAGGTAGATAGGATAGTGAAGAAGGTGTTTGGTATGCTTTCATTTATTGGTCAGAGTATTGAGTACAGGAGGTCATATTGCAGCTGTACAGGACATTGGTTCGGCCACTTTTGGAATCTTGTGTGCAATTCTGATCTTCCTATCGGAAGGATGTTGTGAAACTTGAAAGGGTTCAGAAAAGATTTACAAGGATGTTGCCAGTGTTGGAGAGTTTGAGCTACAGGGAGAGGCTGACTAGGCCAAGGCTGTTTCCCCTGGAGCATCAGAGGTTGAGGGGTGACCTTACAGGGGTTTATAAAATCATGAGGGGCATGGATAGGATGAATAGACAAAGTCTTTTTCCCTGGGATCTAGACAACTAGAGACCATAAGTTTAGGGTGAGAGGGGAAAGATGTAATAGGGACCTAAGGGGCAACCTTTTCACACAGAGGGTAGTGCGTGTATGAAATGAACTGCCAGAGGAAGTGGTGGAGGCTGGTACAATTGCAACATTTAAAAGGCATCTGGATGGGTATATGAATAGGAAGGGTTTGGAGGGGTATGGGACAGGTGCTGGCAGGTGAGACTAGATTATATTGGGATATCTGGGCAGCATGGACGAGTTGGACCGAAGGGTCTGTCTCCGTGCTGTACATCTCTTTGACTCTATGCTGGGACCAGACTCCTTGCAAATTACATGACCACGGCAGTGGATGAGGCTTGAACTGAATACTGGGGCATGGGTTTAATTGCATGGGAAACTACGGACAAAGTTAAAGGTGGCGCAAGGGCTAAGCAGAGGTTATGAAATCTTCCAGAACATCAAATAGGACAGACAGAACAGGTCAGGAATCTAACTGCAGATACAGCAAGTGAGGGGGTATCTGTGAGAAGTGGTGCAATCAACACAGGACTGAGGGTGTTGTACTTAAATACACGCAGCATATGGGCCAACATTCATAAGCTCAAAGCGCAGATTGAATATGGTGGATACAATTTTGTGGGTTTGACAGGGACTTGGCTCTGACCGGACCAGGGCTGGGAACTAAATCTCTAAGGATACGTGTATTGAAAGGACATTTATAAAATCATGAGAGGCTTGGATAGGATAAATAGGCAAAGTCTTTTCCCCGGGGGTGGGAGAGTCCAGAACTAGAGGGCATAGATTTAGGCTGAGAGGGGAAAGATATAAAAGAGACCTGAGGGGCAACGTTTTCACACAGAGGGTGGTGCGTGTATGGAATGAGCTGCCAGAGGAAGTGGTGGAGGCTGGAACAATTACAGCATTTTAAAGGCATTGGATGAGTATATGAATAGGAAGGGTTTGGAGGGATATGGGCCAAGTGCTGGCTAATGGGATTAGATTAGGTTGGGATTTCTGGTCGGCACAGATGGGTTGGACCGAAGGTTCTGTTTCCGTGCTGTTTATCTCTGACTCTATGACATGCTGATGGGCAGAGCGGGTGAGGCCAGCCTTATTAATAAGGAATGAAATCGATAGGAAGAAGTGATATTGAGTCACAAGGCAAGGAATCTGTGTGGGTAGGGTTGAGGAGCCACAAAGAATAAAAGGACCCTGATGAGAATTACGTGCAGGCTTCCTAGCAGTCCTCAGGACGTGGGGCAGAAAATAAATCCGGAGATTGAAACGGCGTGTAAGAAAGGTACAGCAGGTCGTTCTACTATAACGTGTTTCGTTAACACAAATTTGCTGTAACGTGATTGATGGATTGGGGACTGTTTCTAAAGCGTGAATGTTTAAAACGTGTTGGCTGTAACACGATTACGTCGTCAACAGTTTAAGCGCTGTTTCGAAAGAGCGATTTTTCTATAATGCAGGGTTGCACAAGAAAGCAACCATCGCATCACAAGGATCTTACCCGTGTTACAATAATCAAGGGGGACATACATATGCAGGTAGACTGGGACAATCAGGCTGGTCGTGGATCCCGAGAAAAGGAATTCATGGAACATGTGTGGGATTGTTCTTTGGGAGTAGCTAGTGGTAGAATCGAATAGAGAACAGGCAAAGCTGGATTTGGTGAGGCGTAATGAGGCAGACTTGATTAGGGAGCTTAGTGTAACGGAATCCCTTTGGCGTAGTAACCATAATCTGATCGAATTCACCCAGCAGTTTGACAGAGAGAAATTTGAATCCGATGTACCAGTATTACATTTGAGTAAAGGAATCTCCACGATGGCGCAGTGGTTAGCACTGTTGCCTCACAGCGCTAGGTACCCAGGTTCAGTTCCAGCCTTGAGCGACAGTCTGTATAGAGTTTGCAGATTCTCCCCCTGTGTCTGCGTGGGTTTTTTCCGGGTGCTCCGGTTTCCTCCCACAGTCCAAAGATGTGCAGGTTAGGATGAATTGGCCATGCTAAATTGCTCACAGTGTTCAGGGATGTGCAGGTGAGGTGCATTATTTGGGGTAAAAGTAGATAAATAGGGTAGAGGAATGGGTATGGGTGGGTTACTCTTCGGAGGGTCAGTGTGGACTTGTTGGGCCGAATGGCCTGTTTCCACACAGTAGGGATTCTATGAATATTACTTGTTATGAACACGAGGGAGGAGCTGGCCAGAGTTGAATGGAACAAAAGTCTGCGGTTCCACCGTTTCCCTGCTAATGACAGGAGTTTCTGGGGTAATTCGGGAC
Organism: Chiloscyllium plagiosum; assembly: GCF_037043375.1. NCBI lineage: Eukaryota > Metazoa > Chordata > Chondrichthyes > Orectolobiformes > Hemiscylliidae > Chiloscyllium > Chiloscyllium plagiosum. The sequence goes on from NW_028270165.1 coordinate 31,598,099, forward strand.
ACAGTCCTGAAATTCATCCCAAGAGTCAAGGATGCTACATTAACCGCACAGATGGATGCAAAATGGAGAACTGCGGATCCAACATGATGAATGTTTTGTGAAGTGATTGCAATAACCTCTCCCAATTGACCTGTGCCTCAACATACTACCCCTGAGGTATAGCTATCGCGAAGACGTCTGACACGACTTGTTTTACATAAAATGGGAGTAACTGTTCATTACTGACACAAAGCACTTTCCAAAATGCTAGGAATTGCAACGATTCAAATGCTTAACTCACAACCCGGATGATAAGCCTAAAAACCCTCTATTTCCCCCAAGCCGGCATGTAAAACCTGACAGACAAGACAAAAGTTTGGTCATGGAGGTTAAATGTCAGGTTAAAGACAGACAGGTCATAGTCATAGAGATGTACAGCATGGAAACAGACCCTTCAGTCCAACTCATCCATGCCGACCAGAAATCCCAACCCAATCTAGTCCCACCTGCCAGCACCCGGCCCATACCCCTCCAAACCCTTCCTATTCATATCTGCCTCTGAAATGTTACAATAGTACCAGCCTCCACCACTTCCTCTGGCAGCTCATTCCATACCCATACCACCCTCTGTGTGAAAAAGTTGCTCCTTAGGTCTCTTTTATATCTTTCCCCTCTCACCCTAAACCTATGCCCTCTAGTTCTGGACTCTCCGACCCCAGGGAAAAGATTTTATCTATTTATCCTATCCATGCCCCTCATAATTTTGTAAACCTCTAGAAGGTCACCCCTCAGCCTCCGAAGCTCCAGAGAAAACAGCCTCATCCTGTTCACCCTCTCCCTGTAGCTCAAATCCGCCAACCCTGGCAACATCCTTGTAAATCTTTTCTGAACCCTTTCAAGTTTCACTACATGTGGTGAGCTCCGTGGCTGGATTCAGTGGATTTGAATCTCAGGCTAGCAGTTCTGCCCTCTGGACGTGCTAACCCCCACTGAGCAGCTCTACGACAGTTCGGTGAGGAAAGAGCTGAAACTTTTGAGTTCTTTGAGTGGCTCAGTGGTTAGCACTGCTGCCTCACAACGCCAGGGACGCGGGTTTGGTTCCAACCTCGGGCGACTGGAGTTTGCATATTCTCCCCGTGTCTGCGTGGGTTTCCTCTGGGTGCTCCGGTTTCCTCCCACAGTCCAAAGATGTGTAGGTCAGGGTGAATTGCCAATTCTGGGATGTGTAGGTGAGGTACATTAGTCAGGGGAAATGTAGAGTAATAGGGGAGGGGAATGGGTCTGGGTGGGACACTCTTCGGAGCGTCGTTATGGACTTGTTGGGATGAATGGCTTGTTTCTGCACTGTCGGGATTCGATCTATCCACTTGCTGAGTTCTGAGGAAAGATGACCGGATCCGAAATGCTAACTCTGACTTCTCTTCAGAGATGCTGCCAGACCTGCTGAGCTTTTCCAGCAACTTCTGTTTTTTTTTGGTTGTGAAAGAGTTGGGGTTGGTTCCTTCTTCGGGACAATCTCTTGGTGGCACCCGAACAATCGGACGCTGACCCTACAGTTCCTCACCGACAACCATCTTCCAGCTTGACCTTCAGTGCTCCAGCCACGGTCATCTGTTCTTTGCTTGACGCAGTCTCCTTCTTACCAGTTGGACACCCATGGTCTGATACAGTAGAATCCCTACAGTGTGGAAGCAGGCCATTCGGCCCATCGAGTGCACACCGACCCTGCGAAGAGCATCCCACACGAATCCCCCCCCCCTCCCACCATTAGCCTACACATCTCTGGAAACTGTAGGCAATCTAGTGGAACCAATCCACCTCACCCGCATATCTCTGGAGGAACTGTAGGTCTCCTCTCCTCGAGCAATCCTTCCTCGGACCTCGCTGCTCAAACTCCAGCCGTCAATTCCTCAGACAGGGTTGCAGGGTTTGCCTTTACAGCTCCGGGCCCTTGTTTCCCCTCCAGGTCATAACTTTCCTGATTGATAGTCTCTTTTTATGCCGAAGACTGTGGCGCAGGAAAAGCACAGCTGGTCAGGCAGCGTCCGAGGAGCAGGAGAGTCGACCGAGATTCCTGATGAAGAGCTTATGCATGAAACGTCGACTCTCCTGCTCCTCGGATACTGTCTGACTGGCTGTACCTTTCCAGCGCTGTACGTTTCGCCTCTGAACTCTCCAGCATCTGCAGTCCTCCCTTTCTCCTAATCGGTGTTTCGTTTTTGCACATATTGTGAGGGTTAAATTTCCTCTCAGCTTTGGCTGGCTTGCTGCAGAATAGCGAGGGGAGTGACCAATCAAGAGACAATCCTGATCTGTGCTGGTTCCTGCTCTCTCCAAGGTTGATTCCCCAGTGCACAGGTGTGTGTGTGTGTGTTTGTTGTGGGGGAAGACTCGCTGAGTGAACCATGAACATTATACAGAATCCCAATCTTTTCGGATAAATTGTTTGAAAATATTAATAGAAGTGACCTATCAAAGGTAAAATCAGAAAGGACAAATCGGGTTATCACACAAGGAGGAAGAAACACATGAAGGTGAGGGGAGGGAATGAAGCAACCACGGCCCACAAGAGAGGTCAGGGACGGTATAAAAGCAAGAGTACAGTGTGGTGACAGTTAGAGGACTGGGAAGCATTTAAAAACTAGCAGATAACTCAAAAAGCACTAAGTGGGGAGAAGATGAAATATGAGGGGAAGCTAGCGAGAAATAGAAAAGAAGATTTGCAAGAGATTTTTGTTTAGATATGTAAAAGATAATATAGAACGTTACAGCGCAGTACAGACCCTTCGGCCCTCGAATGTTGCGCACACCTGTGTAATTAATCTGATGCCCATCTCACCTCCACCGTTCCGTTATTATCCAAATGTATGTCCAATGCCCATTTAAATGCCCTTAATGTCGGCGAGTCTACTACTGTTGCAGGCAGCCTGTTTCATACCCCCTACTACCCTCTAAGTAAAGAAACTACCTTTGATATCTCACCTATATCACCTCTCAATTTAAAGCTATGTTCCTTCATGCTAGCCATCGCCATCTGAGGAAAAAGGCTCTCACTGTCCACCCTGTCTAACCCTCTGATTATCTTATATGTCTCAGTTAAGTCACTTCTCAACCTCCTTCTCTCCAATAAAAACAGCCTCGGTTCCCTCAGCCTTTCCTCGTAAGACCTTCCTTCCGTACCAGGCAACATCCTGGTAAATCTCCTTTGAACCCTTTCCAAAGCTTCCACATCCTTCCTATAATGCAGTGACCAGAACTGCATAGAATACTCCAAGTCTGGTCTTACCAGTGTCTTGTACAGCTGAAGCATAACCTCAATCCCCCTACCATTAAACGCCTTCTTAACAGCCCTTTCAACCTGGGTGGCAACTTTCGGGGATTTATGCAGCTGTACACCAAGGTCTCTCTTTCATCTACACTGCCAAGAAGTTTACCATTCGCCCAGTACTCTGCATTCCTGTTACTTCTTCCAAAGTGAACTACCTCACACTTTTCCACATTAAACCCTATTTGCCAATTCTCAGCCCAGCTCTGCATCTTATCTATGTCCCTCTGTAACCCACGACATCCTTCGGCACTGTCCACAACTCTGCCTACCTTAGTGTCATCTGCAAGTTTACTAACGCCCACACCCAGGTCATTTATAAAAATGACAAACAGCAGTGGCCCCAAAACAGATCCCTGTGGTACACCACTGCTAACTGAGCTCCAGGATGAACATTTCCCATCAACCACCACCCTCTGTCTTCTTTCAGCTAGCCAATTTCTGATCCAAACTGCTAAATCACCTTCAATCCCAAAACTCTGTATTTTGTGCAATAGCCTACCGTGTGGAACCTTATCAAACGCCTCACTGAAATCCATATACACCACATCAACCTTCATCCACCTGTTTTGTCACCTTCTCAAAGAACTCAATAAGTTAGTTAGGCATGACCTACCTTCACTATCCCGAATCAAATTATTCCTTTCCAGGCGATTATAAATCCTATCTCTTATAAACTTTTCCAACCACCAAAGTAAGGCTCACTGGCTTATAATTCCCAGGGTTGTCCCGACTCCCCTCCTTAAACAAGGGAACAACATTTGCTATCCTCCAGTCTTCTGGCACTACTCCTGTCGACAATAACGACATAAAGATCAAAGCCAAAGGCTCTACAATCTCCTTCTTGGCTTCCCAGAGAATCTGAGGATAAACCCCATCCAGCCCAGGCTCTTATCTATTTTTAGATCTTCCAAATTTGCTAAAACCTCCTCTTTGTCAACTGCAATCCCATCTCATCTAGTAGCCTGTATCTCTGCATTCTCACTAACATTGCTCTTTTCCGATGTGAATACTGACAAAAAATGTTCATTAAGTGCTTCCCCTATGTCCTCAGATTCCACACACAGCTTCCCACTCTTGTCTTTGATTTGCCCTAATTCTGTTCTAGTCATTCTCTTATTCCTGGTATATCTATAGAAGGCCTTAGGCTTTTCCTTGATCCGATCCGCTAACAACTTCTCATGTCCCCTCCTGGCTCCTCTTAGGCAAGAGTGGACAGTGAGGCTGGTGAAATAGCGTTTGGGACAAAGACTTTAGTCACATGGGCCAAATGGGCTGAGGAGTGACAGACAGAGATTCAGATAGACGTGAGATGTGTATTTTGGCAAGGCTGACCAGGGTAGGACTTATACAATTGATGGTAGGGACCTGGTGGGGGGTGTCACTGGCAAAACAGGCCCAGGGGTGCAGCTACATGGCTCCTTGAAAGTGGATAGATCAGGTGGTGAAGAAGGCGATTGGCACGCTTACCGTCATTGGTCAGAACACTGAGTAAAGGAGTTGGGATGTCACGTGGCAACTGTGCAAGACATTGATGAGGCCACTGTTCGAATGCTGTGTACAATTCTGGTTGACCTCCTGTAGGAAAGGTGTTGCTAAACTTGAGAGGGTGCAGTAATGATTTACAAAGAATGTTGTCGGGACTGGAGAGCTTGAATTATAGGGAGAGGCTGAATAGGCTGGGGCTGTTTTCCCTGGATTGTCAGGGGCTGAGGGGTGCCCTTGTAGAGGTTTACGAAACCATGAGGAGCATGGAGTGACTTGTCTAACTTGCTCAAAGAATTCTAATAGCTTTGTCAGCCATGCCTTCCCCTTGATGAATCTGTGCTAACTCAGTCCTATTTTACCATGCACTTCTAAGTACTCTGCAGTCTCAACCTTAATAATGGACTGTAAAATCTGACCGACAACAAACTGGTCTACAAGGTTTCTGTCTTCTGCCTCTCTCCATTCTTAAACAGGGGCATTGCAGTCGCCATTTTCCAGTCCTCTGGGACCCTCCCTGAATCCAGTGATTCCTGAAAGATCACTACCAATGCCTCCACAGCTATTCCCTTCAGAACTCTGCGGTCTGGTACAGGTGATTTTTCCAACTTCAGACCTTTCAGCTTCCACCTTCTCCATGTTAATGCCCACTACGCTCACCTTTGCCCCCCGATTCTGTCGAAGTTCTGGTATGCTACTTGTGCCTTCCACTGTGAAAACTGATGCAAAGCACTTTTTTCAGTTCCCCCACCATTTATAGTCATTGAATCATAAGAGTCATTCAACACGGAAAACAGACCCTCTGGTCCAGCTCATTCGCACTGACCAGACATCCCGATCTGACCACGTCTCATTTGCCAGCATTTGTCCCATCTCCCTCTGAAGATCTGGACCCCTCGGTGTGGGGTGGGGTCTCTCTGCACTGTGATTGATCAATAAGCACTGTCAATCATTCTGGTCCTTTCAGACTTCACTTTCTATTTCTTCATACGGTTGGGCACAGATCGTTAAGAAACACAGTGGTTGTGTACTTCCGTATTCCTTGGAGGAGCTGCACATATGATTTAAAACATGGACATTTTTATACTTTTCTTAAAGCAAGGTACAGGCCATGATCGTATAGTACATTCAGACAATTTACAATATCGCTTTATTTGACCATTGCTTGGTCCAGTGATATTTCCTGGGAACCAACTTTGTTTTCGAACAGGTAAAAGCAATGACTGCAGATGCTGGAAACCAGATTCTGGATTAGTGGTGCTGGAAGAGCACAGCAGTTCAGGCAGCATCCGAGGGGCAGTAAAGTCGATTTTACTGCCCCTCAGATGCTGCCTGAACTGCTGTGCTCTTCCAGCACCACTAATCCAGAATTTGTTTTCCAGCAGTTAGGCCACCCTTATCTCACTAACCGAGCCACTGCACCTGCATTTGAAGGTCAGTTAGGCTGGCCAGTAATGTCTGATCTTGTCTAGTTATTTCTACGCTGTAAAGGGACCATTGCCTGCTAATCTCTATCGAAGCAGACATGGTTAGTTAATTGTGCAGCTATAGCAGAATTAGAAGCCATTTTATGCAGCTTTTAGCAGAATTGTCAATTTGTAGCCTGGAAGCCATTTTGTCATATTATTTGCATTGAGAAGCCATTTTATTGCCGCCTAAGTTATTTAAGAGCTTGTGTTAAGCGGTTGTTCCTGACAACAACTAGTTACCTCAGCCTGCATTCAGGTTTCAGATGCTCACAGAGTCATAGAGATGTACAGCACGGAAACAGACCCTTCGATCCAACCCGTCCATGCCAACCAGATATCCCAACCCAGTCTAGTCCCATCTGCCAGCACCCCACCCATATCCCTCCAAACCCTTTCTATTTATATACCCATCCAAATGCCTCTTAAATGTTGCAATTGTACCAGCCTCCATCACTTCCTCTGGCAGCTCATTCCATACCCGTACCACCCTCTGTGTGGAAAAAGCTGCCCCTTAGGTCTCTTTTATATCTTTCCCCTCTCACCCCTCTAGTTCTGGACTCCTCGTCCCCCAGGGAAAAGACTTTGTCTATTTACCCTATCCATGCCCCTCATAATCTTGTAAACCCCTCTCCCCCCCGCCTTGGTCATTCCATGACCACACCATAGGATGAGAGAGCATAGATTAGATCGGTCCAATCGAATGAATGTGAGAGGCTGCCATGCACCTTCCTCCTCCGAGAATGCTGGGGTAGGCAACCGCTCCTCCTCATCTTCATTTGGGCGGAAAATAAGCATTTTCTGGGGGGAGCCGATGTTGTCAACAGAAGTTATTAGCTTGGCAATAATACATTTAACAGTAGCAATGCCAGCAAAGAGACAAGTTAAAATAACACCAACATACATGGCCAGATTTATCAACCAGTTGTAGCATGAGCCAAAAGCCCAATCTCCCCGTCCAGTGCCTTCTGTCATTTGACTGACGAAGACACGGATGTTACCTACATGCTTGGTAATGTTCTCGATGAGGTCAGTAACCCCCATCATGCATTTGCCCTTTGCTATGGCGCAAACCCCACCCTCTTTGGTGAGTAGGTAGTCGAGGGGGCACCGGTTTTGCTGGGAAAATAGATGTAATTCTGAGAGTGTGTGCTTCACTCCTGCCAGGGCCGAGGCAGTCTCGTTGCCCAAGAGGGTATGGCCGCAAATAAGGTAGTTTGCGTTTTGATGGCTAATAATTCCTGGCTAATAACATGAGTTAGGAAGCATGGACTGGGAGCAATTGTTCCATGGTAAAGGCACTATAGACATGTGGAGACTGTTTAAGGAACAGTTGTTGGCGAGTGATGAATAAATATGTCCCTCTGAGACAGGCAAGAAGTGGTAAGATAAAGGAACCTTGGATGACGAGAGCGGTGGAGCTTCTCGTCAAAAGGAAGAAGGTAGCTTCCATGAGGTGGAGGAAGCTAGGGTCAAGCTCAGCTCTAGAAGGTCCTGAAGAAGTGCTTATGCCCGAAACGTCGATTCTCCTGTTCCCTGGATGCTGCCTGACCTGCTGCGCTTTTCCAGTAACACATTTTCAGCTCTAGAGGCTTACAGGCAGGCGAGGAAGGAGCTCAAAAGTGGTCTGAGGAGAGCCAGGAGGGGGGCACGAGAAAGGCTTGGCAGAACGGATTAGGGAGAACACAAAGGCATTTTACACTTATGTGAGGAATAAGAGAATGGTCAAAGAAAGAGGGCCGATCAGGGATAGCATAGGGAACTTGTGTGTGGAGTCTGAGGAGGTAGGGGAAGCCCTAAGTGAATTTTTTGCTTCTGTCTTTACGAAAGAAACAAACTTTGTTGTGAATGAAACCTTTGAAGAGCAGGTATACATGCTGGAATGGATAGAGATAGAGGAAGCTGATGTGTTGAAAATTTTGTCAAACATTAAGATTGACAAGTCGCCAGGCCCGAACCAGATTTGTCCTCGGCTGCTTTGGGAAACGAGAAATGCAATTGCTTCGCCACTTGCGAAGATCTTTGCATCCTTGCTCTCCACTGGAGTCCTATCTGAGGACTGGAGAGAGGCAAATGTAATTCCTCTCTTCAAGAAAGGAAATAGGGAAATCCCCGGCAATTACAGACCAGTAAGTCTCACGTCTGCAAGGTATTAGAAAGGATTCTGAGGGATAGGATTTATGACCATCTGGAAGAGCATGGCTTGATTAAATGCAGTCAACACAGCTTTGTGAGGGACGGGTCATGCCTCACAAACCTTATTGTGTTCTTTGAGGATGTGACTAGAAAAGTTGATGAGGGTCGAGCTGTGTATGTGGTGTATATGGACTTCCGCAAGGCATTTGATAAGGTTCCCCATGGTAGACTCATTCAGAAGGTCAGGAGGAATGGGATACAGGGGAACTTAGTTGTCTGGATACAGAATTGGCTGGCCAACAGAAGACAGCGAGTGGTAGTAGAAGGGAAATATTCTGCCTGGAAGTCAGTGGTGAGTGGTGTTCCACAGGGCTCTGTCCTTGGGCCTCTACTGTTTGTAATTTTTATTAATAACTTGGATGAGGGGATTGAAGGATGGGTCAGCAAGTTTGCAGACGACACAAAGGTTGGAGGTGTTGTTGACAGTATAGAGGGCTGTTGTAGGCTGCAGCGGGACATTGACAGGATGCAGAGATGGGCTGAGAGGTGGCAGATGGAGTTCAACATGGATGAATGTGAGGTGATGCATTTTGGAAGGTCGAATTTGAAAGCTGAGTACAGGATTAAGGATAGGATTCTTGGCAGTGTGGAGGAACAGAGGGATCTTGGTATGCAGGTACATAGATCCCTTAAAATGGCCACCCAAGTGGACAGGGTTGTTAAGAAAGCATATGGTGTTTTGGCTTTCATTAACAGGGGGATTGAGTTTAAGAGTCGTGAGATCTTGTTGCAGCTCTATAAAACTTTGGTTAGACCGCACTTGGAATACTGCGTCCAGTTCTGGTCGCCCTATTATAGGAAAGATGTGGATGCTTTGGAGAGGGTTCAGAGGAGGTTTACCAGGATGCTGCCTGGACTGGAGGGCTTATCTTATGAAGAGAGGTTGACTGAGCTCGGACTTTTTTCATTGGAGAAAAGGAGAAGGAGAGGGGACCTAATTGAGGTGTACAAGATAATGAGAGGCATAGATAGAGTCGATAGCCAGAGACTATTTCCCAGGGCAGAAATGGCTAACACGAGGGGTCAGTTTTAAGCTGGTTGGAGGAAAGTATAGAGGGGATGTTCTGTGCTATGTTCTAACGCTATTAAGTTGGTAAGGCACAATCTCTCCTGCACAAAACCATGTTGCCTATCACGGATAAGCCCATTCGTTTCCAAATATAAATAGATTTTATCCCTCAGTAGCTTCTCCAGCAACTTTCCAACCACTGATATCAGGCTCACTGGCCTGTAGTTATCTGGAATATCCCTACTACCCTTCTTGTATTTGTTAGGGGCTCAGTGGGTATCCAAGAATAAAATCCCCATCCTCAAATAGGGTCGGTATGCCAGATGTAGGCTCAGGATTCCAAGTAGAATCTATGTTCTTTATTTTACAGCGTAGTTGCTTTAACCCTGTTTGTATATTCCTCAGTCTTAGTGGCCTTACACTGTTTCTCTTGTCCCTTTTACTTTATTCATCTACCCATTCACAGTCAGCTACGAACACCTCCCAGCTTTTGGGAGTTTCACGCTCCATCCATATATACCTCCATCCCCCAATGACATGCAGAATTCCTTCAACTGGCCAGTAATTCCTTCCATTCTGTAGTTAGCAATGAATTAATGCAGCCATGCTTCACATTACCCATGAGGCAATGAGGTAGGTCACTGACAATGTGTAAAGGAATCAAACCAAGCGATCCTGCCAATTAATTCTGATTTTGTGATTCAGGGCTAATACAATCGATTATTAAAACATAACAAATAAGATAATCATTGTCTGTAATTCAGAGGTGGAAATTAAACAAGTGACTAAGACATTTTAAAAGTCATTTTAAACTGGAAATTCATTTATTCAGTATTCAATATTTAAAATGTAAAATGTATACAGTTTCCAACTCTGAAATCCATTGTAGTTACCTGGTTCGAGTCCCTTAATGTAAATCCCAGATTAGGTTCCTTAAGCGGTCCTGACCAGACATTGCTCATTTACAACGCTATAGGCCGTGAAATGACTGCAGCTGCATTAAAAGGTTTTGTCTACTCACATGAGAACTAACAAACCTCTAATGCATGAATAATGGCCGAATCCAAAGACACAGATGTTAATTTTGTTACATGATTTATCACAGCCTAGTGTTGAACTGAAACTTCAGTTGTCATTGAGGGAGGGGAATTGATATAAAATAAAGCTACAACTGGCACACCATAATCACCAATGAAACACAGCAATCTTAAAATTAAGTGGAAACAAACGAGTCTGAGACAAAAATTAAATCTGCTAGTATCATTTTCTGAAAACAATGCTATTGGTATTTTGGATCTATCTTTATACTTCCAGTTTTACAAAATTTAACTAAATTAAATAAGGTTCATGCAATTCCTCCACTCAATGAGCAAATGTTCAAGTCTGAAGTGATTTTCCTCAATGTTAGGTTTAGGTTATAACTAAAATTGAGCAGAGACCTGCTCTCATCCTGGAACAGAATGATTCTGCACCCGAGGCCCAGATTTCATGCTACTGCTTTGCTTCCTTTGGTCAATTCTTTCATTAGTACAACACGTCAGGGTGAGGGGGGTGAAAATGATCTTTGGCATTAGCATGAAATAATGGGGAATTTGAGAGCAAGTTTATACTGATGTCAAATGGTGCAGAATCAAAGGAGAAGAATTTTTAAATAAAGATTATAATGTCGTCTTCCTCCGTATTAAACTGGTTTGAAATTAAATAAGGTTGGCTTTCACGTAAGCATAAAAGTGATTAGTTAGAAATTGACAGTAGGGCAGTCATGGCCTGTAAGAAGGGCTTTTGCCCGAAACGTCGATTTCTTGCTCCTCGGACGCTGCCTGACCTGCTGTGCTTTTCCAGCAACACTCAAATCTTGACTCTAATCTCGGGCATCTGCAGTACCCACTTCCATCATGGCCTGTAAGAAGAACAGGGGTTAATATTTCATTTTGTAATCACTGGTGGATCCTTCACCTTAAAAGAAATCATGTTAAATTCCCAAAATGCAAATCAAATTCAAAACAGTCCCAGATCTCAAGCTCCAGGGAACAGATCACAAACATTCAATCCCAAAAAGCAAATGTGCATTTAACTTTCTGCAAGCTTTCAGCGTTGATTCTCTCTCTCTCTCTCTCTCACTCACACACACACTCTCACTCACTCACTCATTTAGACACACACGAACATTTTAAGGGTCCGAGGCATTGACATTCCAAAACAGTCAAAGTTAGGGAGTTTAGCCTCATAAATCCTGGCTGTGGCGCATTGCTGCTTAACCGAGTGTGCGAGAATTGTATCACTGGCCGGCTTTCTTTTTTAATGCGACAAAAGCAGCAGCCACCCTCTATATTTCACAAACAGAGAACAAACACCAAAACAAACAGGACAAAACCATAACAGACAGACAAGACAAAGCAGCAAAACAAGACAAGCCAAGCTGAACAGGTACAACAGAGAAAATAATCTCGACCTAAACCTTACACTAATCAACAACCCGGCAACAAGACTAATGATTTCTGCGAAACATTCTCGACATTCTAAAACCCTGACAGTCTCTTTGTAATATATCGCGATACTTCTTTGTTATGTCTTTCACAGAATAATTTGAAAATCAATTTAGACAACGCCAATTTGACCAAATTTGAGTCCTCGACTCATTTGAAGTACATCCTTATGCAGACCCCTGACCTGTTAGTGGGAGTCCCTGACTCTATTTGGATCCTGATCTGCGGATCCCTAACCTGTTAGTGGGAGTCCCCGACTCGTTTTTAATCTTTTCTGATGAATTCTTACCAAGGCCGATCCTTCTCAGGCTGGACTGAGATAATAAGCAGCGAGGAGTCGAGTCAACTGCGACTTGAATGCGAGAAAAACCAAACAGAGAAAATACTCACATTTGGCCGGCCTTCCTCAACACTCAATAGTGGAGGACTCAAGGCTGTTACACTGCTGCCCACAGTCCGTCAGTCTGTGCCGAGTCCGAGTCACAGCATCAGATAAGGATCTGGACCCGTCTGGGTTGGGGGTAGGGGTGGGGGGTCTCTCTATTCCGTGATCGGTCAATAACACTCACAATCAGTCTGGTTCTTTAAAACTTTATTTCTTCACATGGCCGGGCACAAATCGTCCAGAAACACAGTGGTCGTGTACATCCGTATTCCTCGAAGGAGCTGCACGCTTGACTTAAAACATAGACGTTTTTATATTTTTTCTCAAAGCAAGGTACAGGCCAAGGTATAGTACATTCAGACAATTACCAGTCAATTTACGATATAGCTTTATTTGACCATTACTTGGTTCAGTGATTAGATTAGATTAGATTACTTACAGTGTGGAAACAGGCCCTTCGGCCCAAGTCCACACCGACCCGCCGAAGCGTAACCCACCCAGACCCATTCTCCTACATTTACCCCTTCACCTAACACTACGGGCAATTTAGCATGGCCAATTCACCTAACCCACACATTTTTGGACTGTGGGAGGAAACCCACGCAGACACAGGGAGAATGTGCAAACTCCACACAGAGAGTCGCCTGAGGCGGGAATTGAACCCGGGTCTCTGGCGCTGTGAGGCAGCAGTGCTAACCAACTTTATTTGCTAATCTCTATTGAAGCAGACTGTGGTTAGTTAATTATGCAACTATAACAGAATTAAAAGCCATTTTATGCAGCTTTTAGCAGAATTGTCAATTTGCAGCCTGGGGGAAGCCATTTTGTCATATTATTTGCATTGAGGAGCCATTTTATTGCTGCTGAAGTTATTAAGAGCTTGTGTTAAGTGGTTGTTCCTGACAACAACTAGTTACCTCAGCCTGTATTCAGGTTTCAGATCCTCACCTCTAAACCATTCTTATTGATATACCATCCTGATGCATTTTAAATGTTGTAATTGTACCAGCCTCCATCACTTCCTCTGGCAACTCGTTCCATACACGTATCACTCTCTGCATGAAAACGTTACCTTGTTAAATCTTGCCCCTCTCACCTTGAACCTGTGCCATATAGTTTTGGACTCACCTACCTTGTCGATTCATTTTATCCATGGCCCCTCATGATTTTATAAATGTCTATAAGGTCACCCCTCAGCCTCCGACAGTCCAAGGAAAATAGCCCCAGCCTATTCAGCCTCTCCTATAACTCAAACCTTTCAATTCTCACAACATCTTTGTAAATCTTCTCTGAACTCTTTCAAGTTTAACGTCTTTCCTATTAGCAAGAAGACCAGAACTGAATGCAGTATTCCCAAAGTGGTCTAACCAATGTCCTAAACAACCACAACATGACCTCCCAACTCCTATACTTAATGCACTGATCAATAAAGGCAAGCATACCAAATGCTGTCTTCACTATCCGATCTACCTGTGACTCCACTTCCAAGCAGCCATGAACCTCCACCCCAAGGTTGCTTTGTTTGGTGAACAAACTGTTCCGGACTCGGACGAGTTGGAGTTTCAGCAAGTGATTCCTAACTGTGACTTCCCATGGAACCTCGTGATGCTGTTTCCCCCTGGATTGGAAAACAGCATGTGAGAACCCGTGTCCGAATGTACCTTGTTGCCAAGGGGTGTGTTTATGGGATGTTAATGTAGTGGAACAGTTAATTAGTAATAGGTGCTGTATCTAATATTCAGATAAGTTTTCCAATAGTTAAGTTATAGAACATAGAACATTTCAGCGCAGTACAGGCCCTTCGGCCCTCGATGTTGCGCCGACCTGTCATACCAACCTGAAGCCCATCTAACCTACACTATTCCATGTACGTCCATATATTTGTCCAATGACGACTCAAATGCACTTAAACTTGGCGAATCTACTACCGTTGCAGGCAAAGCATTCCATACCCTTACTACTCTCGGAGTAAAGAAACTACCTCTGACATCTGTCCTATATCTATCACCCCTCAATTTAAAGCTATGCCCCCTCGTGTTTGCCGTCACCATACTTGGAAAAAGGCTCTCCCTGTCCACCCCATCTAACCCTCTGATTATCTTGTATGTCTCTATTAAGTCACCTCTCAACCTTCTTCTCTCCAACGAAAACAGCCTCAAGTCCCTCAGCCTTTCCTCGTAAGACCTTCGCTCCATACCAGGCAACATCCTAGTAAATCTCCTCTGCGCCCTTTCCAAAGTATTCTAAATTCCTCTTTCTTTTGTTTGTATTTTAACTATAGCGTTGAAATAAACGGTGTTTTCCTTCTTGTCGGGTGGTTGCATCACATCTGGAACACGCACTTCCCATCTACCTTCAAAATAAGACAAGTCAGGGTCTCGGCTACGCTCTTATTGAGGGGGTCTGGTCCGGTCCGTAGCACTGGAAAGCCGTCGTGTTTAACCCAAAGACGCAGACAGTAATAGAAAAGGAAGGTGTGGTTGGCTTCAGTCAGATGGTGGTAGGAGCAGCTGTAGTTCTTGCCCTCGAAGCGGAACCAGGGGTGGTGCACATTTTCCCGCATTCCCCAGGCTGTTGCCAATGCTTTGGTGGTTTGGATGTCACCACTGGATGATAGGGAAAAGCCTAATGAGGGCAACAGCTATGGGAGGAGATCTGGCAAGACGCTCAACGACACTCATATCACTGTGTACCGCGTCGATGACCAAACACACCTCTGAACTAACTACACATAATTAGAACAGTTGATAGCCTTACAAAGGATGCGCACCGCGTGGCTAACTGCAGAAGAAGAGCTCCGACAGTTTGACATGTGGGTGCGTACCAAGTCTGGAAGTTTGAGTATCAGGTACCAAAGCTGAAACTTTATTGCTGGAACAGCACAGCAGGTCAGGTACCAAACAATGGGCTGCAGCGCAAGGGATCCTACTGAGGCATGCCATCACTCAGGAAGTCGTGGAGCAATTCAAAACTTGCCAAAAGATGAACAGTTCCACTTGAAGAGTGGTTAGATCTTGCAATTGGGCTATACTGGACCGTTGTCCTTGCAACAAACCTTTCGACATATTTTGACCAGGCTGAGTACCAAATCGGTAACCTGGTAATCATACACCCCTGTGTGAAAGGAACCTGAGCCAGGACAGTAAAAGGATTGCATTTCCTGATCTTACCATATGGGGGAGCCAGTGGAAATACAAACTGACAATGGGCCATGTTCTGCAGCGTGAGCAGCGCAGTATGTGATAATGGGATCCAGTGGGTGTAGCACAGTTCCTGTTACCCACACGCTGCAGGGTTATTGGAACATATCAATGGACTTGTGAGGCAAACTGTTGACACCCTCGTAGACGCTCAGGGTGGGTTGTGAGTCTTACCCCCAGGTAGAATGCGATCTAGACAACCGCTCCCAACCTGGGTACAATGACGTGTGATACCCAGATGACCATAAGCGGATGACAGAGTTTACATTAGATTAGATTTAGATTACATTACAGTGTGGAAACAGGCCCTTCAGCCCAACAAGTCCACACCGACCAGCAACCCACCCATACCCCTACATTTACCCCTTACCTACAGGCAATTTAGCATGGCCAATTCACCTGACCTGCACATCTTTGGACTGTGGGAGGAAACTGGAGCACCCGGAGGAAACCCACGCAGACAAGGGGAGAACGTGCAAACTCCACACAGTCAGTCACCTGAGGCGGGATTTGAACCCGGGTCTCTGGCGCTGTGAGGCAGCAGTGCTAACCACTGGGCCACCATGCCACCCACGAGTTGTCTGTCTGTAATGGGTACAAGGTATTGGATCCACTATCCCAGCCAGCCAGTCATATCTGGGGACAGGGAGATATTTATCGGATATTATTACAGGGTAAAGATATCCCTGATGGGGTGGGGGGGGGGGAGAGAAGAAAAAACAAAGGTGGGGTAAGCATGAATATGGTATGGTGAATCGGATATTAAACTAACAACAAAACTCCCTTCTGTTGCAGCAAACTGATGACGTGGTAACTGCTGCAGTGCCTGTGTTTTCTCCTGCCTTGAATGACACGAGATCTACCATCACCTGCACAATCTCACCACAGGATACGGTCTCGAGGATGGAGTCGTCATAATAATAACTGTAGGCAAGATAATTTTCATTGTTCACTGGGTGAAGAGAGTACCTTGCTGAACATTACATGCACGTGTAACAACCCACGTACTCCCATCTCCAGGGAACAGGAGCTTAGTCATCTTTATCCCACATGGCTACTGTTCACTAAAAAACAACTACTGTTACTCTGTGACATAGTTAAACATCACACACGACACCAGGTTATAGTCCCACAGGTTCATCTGGAAGGACACGCTTTCATAGCACTGTTCCTTCATGAGGTAGCTAGTGGAGTAAAGTCATAGGGCACAGAATTTATGGCACCTCCACATCATGACTGTATGACGTGGAATCGCACCGTACCCCTCGATTACTGTGCAACATTAGATGGCAATAACTACACCTCACTGTTGCCCTGAAATAAGACTATCAGAAGGCAGTGTCTAAAGGAGGTCTTGTCTAACAGTAGCTCACATGAAAATTAGTGTAATATCTTGCTTTTAAATGATGATTGGCTACTATTCCATAGAATCCCTGCAGTGTGGAAACAGATCCATACTGACCCTCTGAAGAGTAACCCACCCAGACCCATTCCCCTGCCATATTATCCTACATTTACTCCTGACTAATGCACCTTGAATATTATGGGCTGTTTAGGCCAGCCAATTCACCCTAACCTGCACAACTTTGGACTGTGGGAGGAAACTGAAGCACCCAGAGGAAACCCACACAGACACTGGGAGGAGGATGTGCAAACTCCACACAGACAGTCGTCCGAGGTTGGAAACAAACCCAGGTCCCTGGCCTTATGAAGCAGTATCACTAACCACAGCCACTGTGCCAGCCAAAGCTAGCATCTTATGTCAAGATGTTAGAGAGATATGGGACATGGATTCTGGTGTGTGAGCTTACAGTGGACTGAGTGGAAGGGCCCATCCAAAACATATAGATACCCCATCTTCACTTGTATGATGGATATATTCCAGTGGCAAAACAAAATATGGTTTTGACTGTGACAGTGGAAATAACTAATGGAAAAAAAAATTACCCTTCTATTGCTGTCCTATTAACATTACAGAGGTGTGGTAGAAGCAATGTACTCTGTTTCATTCTAGATGGAGCAGGGACAGAGACAGGTGCATTAAATTCTAATGATATTGCAACTTTGCGAAATGGGATTGTTAAAGTTGGGCAACTATCAAATTAGCTGCTGTATGGACCAAGCCATTAGCACATAGAGATTTAGCAGATTGGTCTCTGACCAACATGGTTTGGAGGTTTGCTGATAGCCTATCTAGGGCCTCTCACTTAGGCGGATCTTAATGCAGAAGTCATTTGAACATAGTGCAATTTGTTAGAGGGATTTGACACATGAACTAACAACCTCGTTGCTATCCAAATTTCTGTGCTGTTGAAAACGGTTATTTAGTCTCACACATGCTAACTTAATGCTTAGAAGTGATGCATTAAAATCTAATTGTAACCCCATAGTATGACATGCTACTATTTTGACTTTAAATAGTAAACAGTGATAAATATGGTGCAAGTTTATCGCCCCATCTGTTGGGAGGTATGTTGTGGGAACCTGTATTTATGGGAAATGGCTGGATGATAACAATCAAACCCACAGGTGGGTGGTTGTGAATAGCCTGAAGGCCTAGTGTGCCTCTTCCACACCCCTGCCTTCGAACCATGTAGATTGTAGTCTAGCAGGGCTACCTGCACATGAAGGAAATTACTGTCAGTGATACAGCCATTCACACAACTGGCTCTGTCCACAGATGTGTAACTAGTATTCATACAGTATATCTTAATGATGAGAGAGAGAGAGATAGAAAATCATCCACTCATCAACCTTTATAGTGACAAAAGTTATGTTCTCCATGATACTGTTGGAAATAAACATACAGAGTTAAAGAACAGCAGCTGGTAACTGTGAACTGCTGCACTACAGTTACAACATTTCAAAGACACATGGACAGGTACGTGAATAGGAAAGGTTGAGAGGGATATGGGCTAAACACAAGCAAGCAGGACTAGTTTAGTTTGAGAAACTTGGTCAGCGTGGACGAGTTGGCTTGAAAGGTCTGTTTCCATGCTCTACGACTCTAGGCACCTCTATATAGGACGTTTGATAAACTACAGGTGTTCCTTGCACATTATAAACACGCTTCACTGTCGTTTGATAGCAGTGTACCATGATGTATTGCAGCGAGAATCTGCCATCACTTACAGCAGTGATCAATTAATTCATAAAGTGGACAATTTAGGAATTCTTACCATATGTAATTAGTGGGATGTATTTAACGGGTGGTCACCAATGTTTCAGCAGCTTTTATTGGCATCGGCGTATTTTTTTTAGATTAGATTCGATTCCCTACAGTGTGGAAACAGGCCCTTCGGCCCAACAAGTCCACACCGATCCTCTGAAGAGCAACCCACCCAGACCATTTCCCTCTGACTAATGCACCCAACACTGTGGGCAATCCACCCTAACCTGCACATCTTTGGACTGTGGGAGAAAACCGGAGCATCTGGAGGAAACTCACACAACCACAAGGAGAATGTGCAAACTCCACACAGACAGTCGCCCGAGGCTGGAATTGAAACTGGGACCCTGGTGCTGTGAGGCAGCAGTGCTAACCACTGAGCCACCCTCAGACTGTTTGCTTCTTGTTTTATTTACTGGTATAATGGCTTATAAACTTTGTCACATGTATAATTAGCTTGCAAAGGTTGGGATGTCGGGTATAGATCCCAAAACGATATCTCCAAGCCAGATCATTAGGGTTAAATTGGACATGGCAATAAGCAGACGGAGAGTGGAGAAATTTGTGAGAACAGGCTTTCATTTTGCAAGAGAGTGGCCTCAGCGTGAGAACAGGCCATTTTGCAGTGACCCAGAGACTTGGTTTTGACATGTTTGTGACTGCCAAGCATTAAGGCAATTCAGCACATAACATCAAGTCCAGTACCTTATTAATATTGGGGACTTTTCCCAGTCTATTGGACTTCACCATCAGACTGGGTGCCCTGGAAATTGAGATCGATTTTGAAGTGCCAGCCATCACCAGGATTCTTGATAAGCAGAAGGACGCGAGACTCACTTGTTTTAACATATCTAAAGTAGTTTTAAGTTAATAATTTTCTTTAAATATATCTGAAGTACTTAAGAGATATTAAGTAATCTTAGCTAATATATTTGCATTATATCGAAGCGCACATGTTCTCCCTAAAATCAGACAAGACTGAATGTCAGTGCATGCAGGGATACAATGGCTGAGTGGTCGATGGAATATTCAGTGCACATGGAGGTAGGGGCTGGCAAATGTTCATTCTAAAGAAGTCCCACCCGAAATAGTGACCATTCATTTGACTTTCTCGTCATGAGTGATCTACTGTGCAATTCCCCACGTTTGGTTTTCCATTTCAATTTGTCCAGGGCTGCCTCAGTATTCAGGCTGTGTTTCAGTTTGCATGACACTGCAGTTTGGTCTCAGCTGGAACATCGTGTCTGGTTCAGGGGGCCTGCCTTTAAGAAGGATGTGAAGGATTCAAGAGAGTCATCGAGTGATGCAGCACAGGAAGAGACCCTTTGGGTCATTGTGTCCGAGTCAGTCATCAACTACCTATCTATTCTAATCGCTTTTCCCAGCACTTGGTGCGTGGTCAGTCATCAAAATATTTTTAACTTGTTGTGATGGTTCCCGTCTCTCCGCAGATGCCTACCACTCTCTGGCTGAAACAATTTATTCTTAAATACCCTCTAATGCTACTGCCCTGTCTCTTACATCTATGCTCCCTTGTTATTGATCCTGTTACTAATGAGGAAAAGTTCTTCCTGTCATTCCTATGTCTGCCTCTCATAATTTTGTAGATCTCAATCAGGTCCTCCCTCAACCTTTTCTCCTTCAAAGAGAACACCGGAACATACTCTGCCTCTGTTCGCAGTTAAGCTTCTCCATCCTCGGAACATCCCAGTGAGTCTCCTCTGTACCCTCTCCAGAGTAGTCACAATCCTTCTACGATGCAGTGACCAGAACCGCACACAGTACTCCAGCTGTGGCTTGAGTAATGTCATATAAAGCTCCACCACAACCTCCCTGCTCTTGTATTCAATGCCTCGACAAATAGAGGCAAGTAAATTATGTGCCGACTTAACCACCTGTTCTGTTTGGAGTGCAGATTTGTTTTTTTTTAAACTTTCACAGGACGTGGGTGACACCAGCAAGACTGACATTTAGTGACCATCACTCTATGTCGGGACTCCTACAGTGCTGTTAAGTTGGGAGTTCCAGGATTTCACCTAGCGACAATGAAGGAATGGTTGATAGAGTTCCAAGTCAGGATGGCATGTGATGATGGCGATGTTCGGTTTGAGGTTTCTGCCTGAAAACGTTTCCCCTAACGTCCAATAAAAGGTATTTCCAACAGATAATCCATCTCCGTCCGGGACAGAAATTCAGTAGAGTTCGCTGTACATAAATCCACCCCCATCTCAGCCCCTACAATGGAGCTTCCAAAGTCCATCACTATCAGAAATGCAGAAGCGCTGAATACAGTTTGTTCTGTGTTAATTCTCCTGTACCCGTATTGTGAGGAGGACATGAGCAATCTGCAAAGGTATAAACATTGGTGGGCAAAAACATGGCAGATGCATTTTCGTGCAGCAAAGTGTATGGTCATGCTCAGTAGTAGGAAGAATCAAAAGGCAGGCTGTTATTTATATGGAAACTCCAAAAGAAGAGCACATGGAGGGGTCTTGTGTATGGAACACAGAACAAATTATCATGCAGGTGCAGCAAGTAATTAAGAAGGCAAATAAAATTTGGGTCTTTATCGCGAGTTGATGTGAGTTTAAAAATAGAAAAGTTTTCCTTCAACTGTACAAGGTGTTGCTGAGACTATACCTGCAGTACTGTATACAGTTATTTTAAAAAAAGTGATATACTGGCATTAGAAATAGTTCAAAAGCTGGGATGGTTCAGAGGATGAAGGGGCTGACTTATCGAGAATGGCTAAAGAGGTTAGGTCTCAGTTCTGAAGAAATGTCCTACCAGACTCAAAATACTAACTCTTTATCTCTTAAGATGCTTTCACACTTGTTGAGTTGCTCTAGCATTTTCTATGTTTTTTCTAGGCTTTTATTAATTAGTGTTAACAACAATGGGCTGATCTTATTGAAGCATACAAGTTTCTAAGAGGTGGGGGTTGACGGGATAGATGTTGAGATAATCCCACTCCTGGGGATCTATGAAACATGGATACACTTCCACAGAATAAGGGGACTCTCACCTAAAACTGAGAAGGGAAGGAAATTTTCCTGTGAGGGTACTGAATTCTGGAATTCTCTACCCCACAGAACTAGAGAGGTTACATTACTGAAAGTAATTAAAGAGGATGTATATAGATTTTTGAAATATCAGGCTGTTGAAGCAATGAGGAGTTGTCACAAAAGGCAGTAGAGGCCTGGGGCAGATTAGCCATGATCTTTCAAAAAAGCTGGAGAGGCTTGAGGAGATGAATGGCCTGTGCCTACTCCTATTGTAATGTTTATTCCAACCATCTGTCAAAGAAGTTTCCAAACTTCCTACTGTCACTCAGGATAGAAATCGAAAACAGCCAAATATTTCTTTTCTCAGGTGAAAGCTGCTGTGTGTATAAGTCCTCCCCTTCTACCAGGCTTGAATGGCTGACTGGCCAATTTGTGTTCCTACCTCCTATGGTTAGAATCTTGTTTTCTGGAGATGGTTATTGCCTGGCCATGGTGTGGATGAATACCACTTGCCGGTTTTCAGTCAAGATTGAATTGAGTCTCATTTAGCTTCACATGGATACGGACTACTTCTGGTGCTGAATATCGTACAATCATTGGGGAATATAATGACCGAGGGAAAGGCATTGCTGAGTCAACTGCAGTTAGTTGGACCAAAGGCACAATCCTGAGGAACTCCTGCAGTGATTGAACTCGAGCACCCATAAGGATCTTCCTTTGTATTAGAGAGCACTCTAACAAGTGGAGTGTTTTCATCCTAATCCCCACAAAGCTCATTCAGGCTTCCTTGACAAAAACAGGAATTGCTGGAAAAGCACAGCAGGTCCGGCAGCATCTGCGGAGAGAAATCAGATGAGGAAGGATCACAGGACCCGAAGCATTAACTTTGATTTCTCTGCCCAGATGCTGCCAGACCTGCTGAGCTTCTCCAGCAACTTCTGTTTCCATTTCTGATTTACAGCATCTGCAGTTCTGTCGGGTTTTTAAATTAGTACAGCCTCATTGATCTAATTCTGGTCAGCAGGAAAAGTGTGACATTGACAGACCGGTGAAGGATTTAGCAATAACTTGCTCACTGAACATTCAGTTGTGTTTCCACCAAGGCCAGTCAGCTCCTGCCAGTGTGATACCCTTAGTGCAAATATGGACAAAAGAGCTGAGAATTCCTGAGCTGAGGTTACTGACCGGATGCTGCATTCAGTTAAATGTAGCCTTGATGTTAAAGGCAGTTACTCTGGTATTGTCGCTGCATCTTCTCACACAACAAGCTTTTAAGATGAGTGAATTATATCATTCCAGAATTAAAAGATTCATCCATATGTTAAAATAATATTTGGACATCCACTCTGGCCAGAAAATTAAATTTCAAAGATGATTCTTCAATCAGAAAGCTTCTGAAATTCACCATTTAGCCAGTAGTCTTTCTTCCTACGAAATACAACACAAATCATACAGTATTTTGTGAAGTAGTAGTAATTTCATTTGATTTTTCTTTATATGACTAATTAATTCTGAGGTAATTTTTTTTAATATAATGCCCTTGGAAAAACTACCTCCAAATAAATATTAGACTGCCTTAAAGAATTAGGAGAAAGTGAGGACTGCGGATGCAGGAGATTGGAGTTGAAGAGTGTGGTGCTGGAAAAGCACAGGCGGCCAGGCAGCATCCAACGAGCAGGAGAGTTGACATTGCGAGCATAAGCTCTTCATCAGGAAGCGCTTATGCTCAAAACGCCGACTCTCCTGCTCCTCGATGCTGCCTGCCCGGCTGTGCTTTTCCAGCACCACACTCTGACTCTGCCTTAAAGAATTCACAATTTCTCACATGATCAGGCAGATGCCTGGGTTGCAGCTGCACTCAAAACGCTTGGCTAGGTGTTCAGCAAAGTCAAACCAAGAAATGTTCTATTCCCAGACTGACAATTTTTCCTAGTCAGACCATATTTGGAGTATTGTGTGCAGTTTTGGGCCCCATATCTCAGGAAGGATTTACTGGCCCTGGAGCATGTTCAAAGGACAGTCATGAAGAATGGTCCCAGGAATGAAAAGCTTACTATGAGGGATGTTTGAAGACTCTGCGTTAATACTTGATGAAATTTAGAAGATGAGGGAGGGATCTAATTGAAACATACAGAATACTGAATGGCTTGGAACGGTAGGTGTTCCAGTTGGTAGGAGAGACAAGGACCAGAGGGCATAGTCTTGGAGTAAAGGGAAAACCTTTTTGAACGGAAATAAGGAGAAACTTCTTCAGCCAGAGTGAGAGAATCTGGAATTCATTGCCACAGAAAGCTGTGGAGGCCAGGTCATTGAGTATATTTAAGACTGAGATAGATAGGGGATCAAGGGTTACAGGGAGAATGGGGTTGAGGAACATATCAGCCATGATTGAATGGCAGAGTGGATTCAATGGGCTGAATGGCCTAATTTAGATTAGGTTAGATTAGATTACTTACAGTGTGGAAACAGGCCCTTCAGCCCAACAAGTCCACACCGACCCGCCGAAGCGCAACCCACCCACACCCATTCCCCTACATTTACCCCTTCACCTAACACTACTGGCAATTTAGCATGGCCAATTCATCTAACCTGCACATCTTTGGACTGTGGGAAGAAACCTGAGCACCCGGAGGGAACCCACACTGACACGGGGAGAATGTGCAAACTCCACACAGTCGCCTGAAGGCGGGAATTGAACCCAGGTCTCTGGCGCTGTGCTAACCACTGTGCCACCGTACCGTTCTGCTCCTATGTCTTATGATGACTTCTGAAAAAAAGCTACATTTGCAGGTGTCACAGATGGATTGAGAGTTTTAAAAACTAATCTCCCTCCATATTTTCACAACCCGTCCAGAAACAGATTTTCTCTCTCCCCCTGTTTTAAATAGCCTTGGCATATTTTCGTACTCCTTTTGCTTGACTCTGTATGGACGGCAGCGACATCACAGCAGACGGAAGTTTAATGCAACACTATTCGATGTGGGGGTGGGGTGGGGGAAATGCTTGGAAGGGAAGACACACAAGTATACAAATAAAATGAAACGGATTATTCAGTTAGCAATAACCCAAGTTGTAAAACAGCCATGGGGTACCAATTTACCAAAGTCTTTGCATTTAAGATGGAGTCCAAAACTGGAGTTAGCAGCCTGGAATTCCTTTGAGGGGTCTCATTCATTGTTCAGCTGGCAGTTTAGAAATTATGGATGTTTCCTATCTGTAAAATTCCTTCAAAGGTGGAAGAATATTGCTGAAATTTCATTTCTATTTTGCTGTATTGATAAAAGAAACCTGATAACATGCAGAGAACATAAACACATGGTTTCTGGCTGCCTTTTACAGGACAGGCTTCACTTTTTGGCCTGGAATTAGGGGTTCTGAGATGGCCAGTAGATGGTGTATAAAGTAACATTGACACTGCGACTGACAAATATTTCAAAACAACTGAGCTCCAAATGTTTAAAAATCGCATAAACACCAGGTTACAGTACCAACTGTTCATTTTCAAACAAACCTGCCTGGACTATAACCTGGTGTTGTGCGATTTTTTTAAAAAAAAAAAGACTTTGTCCACCCCAGTCCAACACTGGCACCTCAAAACCATGAGTTCCCAGTGATGGGAGTTACGTGACCACATCTCCTTGGCGGGCATTGGAGTGAACATTTCCCTCAAGACAGAGGCTTGCATTGCAGACTTAAAAATACGAGAAAAAAAACTGCCCATCTCAAAGATTACGTGAGGAAATTTATATCTTTTCACAGGATAGGGGCAACTTACACTCATTTGAATCCTGTCTCTGTAGCAGTTAATAACATAATATTTTAATTCTCCAGTCCCATCAGGAAGTACATGATTCTGCAGCCCACTGACTTCTGAACAGGTTTCTGGAAGGCGACTGCTTTGTCCTGTCACATGGTTGTAGCAGCTGTCTTTATTAGGCTGTGTTTTAAAAACACAGTCACCAAATCATTATCGGTACATGCAAAACTTGGTTTTAAACCAGTTCATGACAAGATAATAAACAGGAAAAGTACAATATAACTGCCAATGCCGACCTCTCAGGAACTCGACTACAAACCTTCCCCCAGCTTAAAACAAACACACCCATTAACCACTACTCTTTGTTTACTGTCCCTCGATCAATTCTGGATCCATGTTGGACTGCCATAGTGTTAAAGGTTTAGAAGGAGAGGAATTTCTTAAGTGTGTACAAGACGATTTTCTGATTCAGTATGTGGATGTACCTACTAGAGAAGGTGCAAACCTTGACCTACTCTTGCGAAATAAGGCAGGGCAGGTGACTGAGGTGTCAGTGGGGGAGCACTTTGGGGCCAGCGACCATAATTCTATTTGTTTTAAAATAGTGATGGAAAAGGATAGACCAGATCTAAAAGTTGAAGTTCTAAATTGGAGAAAGGCCAATTTTGACAATATTAGGCAAGAACTTTCAAAAGCTGATTGGAGGCAGATGTTCGCAGGTAAAGGGACGGCTGGAAAATGGGAAGCCTTCAGAAATGAGATAACAAGAATCCAGAGAAAGTATATTGCTGTCAGGGTGAAAGGGAAGGCTGGTAGCTATAGGGAATGCTGGATGACGAAAGAAATTGAGGGTTTGGTTAAGAAAAAGAAGGAAGCATATGTCAGGTATTGACAGGACAGATCGAGTGAATCCTTAGAAGAGTATAAAGAAAGTAGGAGTATACTTAAGAGGGAAATCAGGAGGGCAAAACGGGGACATGGGATAGCGTTGGCAAATAGAATTAAGGAGAATCCAAAAGGTTTTTACAAATATATTAAGGACAAAAGGGTAACTAGGAAGAGAATAGGGCCCCTCAAAGATCAGCAAGGTGGCTTTTGTGTGGAGCCACAGAAAATGGGGGAGATACTAAATGAATATTTTGCATCAGTATTTACTGTTGAAAAGGATATGGAAGATATAGACTGTGGGGAAATAGATGGTGACATCTTGCAAAATGTCCAGATTACAGAGGAGGAAATGCTGGATGTCTTGAAACGGTTAAAGGTGGATAAATCCCCAGGACCTGATCAGGTGTACCAGAGAACTCTGTGTGAAGCGAGAGAAGTGATTGCTGGGCCTCTTGCTGAGATATTTGTATCATCGATAGTCACAGGTGAAGTGCCGGAAGACTGGAGGTTGGCAAATGTGGTGCCACTGTTTAAGAAAGGCAGTAAAGACAAGCCAGGGAACTATGGACCAGTGAGCCTGACCTCAGTGGTGGGCAAGTTGTTGGAGGGAATCCTGAGGGACGGGATGTACATGTATTTGGAAAGGCATGGACTGATTAGTGATAGTCAACATGGCTTTGTGCATGGGAAATCATGTCTCACAAACTTGATTGAGTTTTTTGAAGAAGTAACAAAGAAGATTGATGAGGGCAGAGCAGTAGATGTGATCTGTATGGACTTCAGTAAGGCGTTCGACAAGGTTCCCCATGGGAGACTGAATAGCAAGGTTCGATCTCATGGAATAAAGGGAGAACGAGCCATTTGGTTACAGAACTGGATCAAAGGTAGAAGACAGAGGGTGGTGGTGGAGGGTTGTTTTTCAGACCGGAGGCCTGTGACCAGTGGAGTGCCACAAGGATCGGTGCTGGGTCCTCTACTTTTTGTCATTTACATAAATGATTTGGATGTGAGCATAAGGGGTACAGTTAGTAAGTTTGCAGATGACACCAAAATTGGAGGTGTAGTGAACAGCGAAGAGGGTTACCTCAGATTACAACAGGATCTGGACCAGATGGGCCAATGGGCTGAGAAGTAGCAGATGGAGTTTAATTCAGATAAATGCGAGGTGCTGCATTTTGGGAAAGCAAATCTTAGCAGGACTTATACACTTAATGGTAAGGTCCTAGGGAGTGTTGCTGAACAAAGATCTTGGAGTGCAGGTTCATAGCTCCTTGAAAGTGGAGTCACTGGTAGATAGGATAGTGAAGGCGACATTTGGTATACTGTCCATAATTGGTCAGAGTATTGAGTACAGGAGTTGGGAGGTCATGTTGCGGCTGTACAGGACATTAGTTAGGCCATTGTTAGAATATTGTGTGCAATTCTCATCTCCTTCCTATCGGAAAGATTTTGTGAAACCTGAAAGGGTTCAGAAAAGATTTACAAGGATGTTGCCAGGATTGGAGGATTTGAGCTACAGGGAGAGGCTGGAACTGGCTGGGGCTGTTTTCCCTGGAGGCTGAGGGTTGACCTTATAGAGGTTTACAGAATTGATTGTGGTCTCCTTCCTATCGGAAGGATGTTGTGAAACGTAAAAGGGTTCAGAAAGATTTATGAGAATGTTGTCAGGGTAGGAGGGTTTGAGCTACAGGGAGAGGCTGAATAGGCTGGGGCCGTTTTCCCTGCAGCGTCCAAGGCTGAGGGGTGACCTCAGAGGTTTGTAAAATCATGAGGGATGGGGTGGGGGAGTTGGAACTAGAGGGCATAGGTTTAAGGTGAGCGCGGAAAGATATAAAATGGACCCAAGGGGCAACTTTTTCACGCAGAGGGTGGTGCGTGTATGGAATGAGTTGCCAGAGGAAGTGGTTGTGGCTGGTACAATTGCAACATTTAAGAGGCATTTGGATGGGTTGTGTGCTGACAAATGGGACTAGATTAGGTTGGCATATCTGGTCGGCATGGACGAGTTGGACCGAAGGGTAGGTTTCCGTGTTGTACGTCTCTATGACTCTTAGCAGAAATTAGCAGAAGTAACAGAGAAATACAAAACCTGGGAATGCCTTGGCAGAGGAAGAAGTGGAATAGCGTCAGAGATGTGATCAGGGCAAAGCTGAAATGCAGCAATGGATTGACTCCAGACAACAGGAATATGCCATTCAGCCCCTCGAGCCTGCTCCAGCATTCGGAGAGAGATCATGGCTGATCTGTGGCCTAGCTCCATGTTCCATTTAAAATTCCACCAGCTGCAGTGGATGCTGAAAAGTTTCCCAAAGGTCTCCTGCCATTTGTGTGCAGAGGTGCTTGCTGACATCGCTCCTTCAACGGTTTGGGCTCGTTGTCAGACTATGGCCCTCGATTCGAGAACAGAATCCGATCCACAGTCCAGCGGCCACACCAGCTCCGGAGGCCCGCAACCTCCCACGGAGAGCACAGCGCGGCATGAGAAATTCGAAACCTGGAGATGGATGCTCCCAGTACTGCTGGAACGAAGCCAGGAGCGCAGGAGAGAGAGGGAAAAAAAATTGCACAATTGAGAAAATCTACCGGGGAGTGGGTGAATGTCAGTGTGCAATTGTCACTACATGATGACATCACAGACAGGAACACAGAGTCTGGGTCCATACAAACCCAGAAATCAGCCACATGTTGTGAAGGATGGGAGCAGAGGGACAGAGACCACCTACCGGAATGTTTTGAGGGAAAGAGGAATTTTTATTTGTAAGGTTAACTTTCTTTCATTATTTGTTCATGGGATGTGGGCATCTCTTGCCCTTGAGAAGGTGGTGGTGGTGGTGGTGGTGAACTGCTGCAGTCCCTGTGCAGTGGAGACCTCCACAGTGCCACTGGGAAGGACCTGCAGGATTCAGGCTCTGCAACAGCTGAAGGAAAGCGACATCTTTCCGAGATGATGTATGGCTCAGGTGGTTACTTGCAGGTGGTGGTTCCCGAGTGTTTGCAGCGTGTGCTTCCAAGTGGCGGATGTTTGGGAGTTGCTGAGTGAGTTAATACAGTGCGTTTTGTAGATGGTACACATTACTGGCACTGCGCATCAGTCAATTCTGCCTTGTAGAGAGTGGATAGACTTTGGGGAGTCAGGAATTGGGAAACACTGGGATAGTTCCCAGTGTGGCAAAGGAGATTGAGGGAAGATTTGACAGAGGCATTTATGAGACAGGTTAGATGAAAGTGGTTCTCATTAGCTGACCTTGAAAGGATTGCAGGACCAATTTAAGGTCATGGGCAAGATCAGCAACTGGAAGGAGAGATTTGAGGGCTACATGTGAACATAACATGGTAATCGCTGGTACTCAATCTGAGAGTGAGGAAGCTAGGTCGGAAACAACTTTACTAAATTTAAATAAGGGTTAAACAAAGGATTAAGGGCGGTGATCGCTGGAATAGACAGGGTAAGGAGTTTAGTGTGGGGTGCTGGAGAAGCACAGCAGGAGAATCAACATTTTGGGAATAAGCCCTTCATCAGGAATGAGGCTTGTGAGCCAAGAGGGCAGAGAGATAAATGGGAGGGGGTTGGGGCTGGGAGGAAGGTAGCTGGGAAAGCGATAGGTAGATGGAGGTGGGGGAAGGTGTGTGATGGTGATATGTCCAAGAGGAGCGTGGAGCGGATAGGTGGGAAGGAAAATGGGCAGGTAGGACAGTTGGAGGGTTGGATCAGGAATATGGTTGGGCGGGGGAGGGGGGGGGGGGGAGGGGGAGAAGACGAGGGAGAGAGGAGGAAACTGGTGAAATCAACATTGATCCCGTGTGGTTGGATGGTCCCAAGCAGAAGGCGTTTAGCAGCAAAGATCATTGAGAAAAAACAGCAAATGTTTTATGAAAATAGTTCATGGCGCACAGCTCAGGTATATCTCAGTGCGAAAGAAGGTTTCCAGGAAAGGGATTGGTCAACCCTGATTAACTAGGCAAACTGAAAGAAAAAAAAAATGCAAAGATGCAGAAAAAGGCAAAGTTACGCACTTTGCCAGGAAGAATAGAGGAGCTGATTATTATTGAAGAGCTATAGCTTAGATAGCAAGAGCACAGAAGGATTTGAGTCCCTGTGCCTGAATCACAAAAGGCTAGCATCTACGTTCAGCAGGTATTAGGGAAGACAGGTGGAATGCTGGATGTTATTTCAATGGGAATAGTGTACAACAAAAAAGGGAATTCTTACTAAAACTGTGAGGGGCACTTGTTAGATAACAACCAAAATACTGTGAACAATTTTGGTCTGACCCCTTACTGAAGGAAAAATATTCTGGCATTGCAAACAGTCTAGAGAAGGTTTTTTTCTTAAGATTAGATTCCCTACAATATGGAAACAGGCCCTTCGGCCCAACAAGTCCACACTGACCCTCCAAAGAGTAACCTACCCAGACCCATTCCCCTGTTCTATATTAGCCCCTGACTAATGCACCTAACACTAGGGGCAATTTCCCACGGCCAATCCATCCTAACTTGCACATCTTTGGATTGTGGGAGGTAACCGGAGCACCTGGAGGAAACCCACGCAGACACAGGGAGAATGTGCAAACCTCACACAGACAGTCGCCCCAAGGCTGGAATCGAACCCGGTCCCTGGCGCTGTGAGGCAACAGTGCTAACCACTGAGCCACCGGGCCACCCCTTACTGAGGATCACTTGGCTGATCACATGCAGAGAGGGGCTGTCTTAGGAAGAGAAGCTTAGTGGGTTCGAAGAATGAGAGGTGACCTTATTGAAACAGACAAGATTCTTAGGGGACTTGACAAGGTTAATGTGGAATGGTTGTTTCTCTTTGTGAGCAGAATAAGGGGTGGCCCTTTAAGACAGTAAAGAGAAGGAATTTGTTCTGTCAGAAGGCAGTGAATCTGTGAAATCCTTTACCACAGACAGCTGTCGAGTCTGGATTGTTATGTGCATTCAAGCTGAGAGAGAAGATTTTTAACTCAGTAAGAGAGCCAAGCGTTATGTAGAAGAGGCAGGAAAGTGGAGCCGTGATCGCGTTGTATGTTGGACAGACTCAGTGGGCTGCTCCTACAGCAAATGGATGCTTACAGAGAGAAATGGGCTAAATGCAGGCAAATGGTATTACATCAGATTGGGATGTCTGGTCAGTGTGGACGAGTTAGACCAAAGGGTCTGTTTCCATGCTATATGATTCTATGACTATGATTCTATGATAATCAGCTAGAACTCAATACTTACACTCAAACGTCTGATAACGTCCAGGCCCTGGCAAATGAAGGGCTTCTAGGAGAAAGTGAGGACTGCAGATGCTGGAGATCAGAGCTTAAAAATGTGTTGCTGGAAAAGCGCAGCAGATCAGGTCATTCCTGAAGAAGGGCTTTATGCCCGAAACGTCGATTCCCCTGCTCCTTTGATGCTGCCTGACCTGCTGCGCTTTTCCAGCAACACATTTTTAAAATCAAGGGCTTCTGTGTCAGATTCTTGATATGCAGCTTTGTTTGAGTTTCTCATTTGCGAATCCTGTTGTAATATCCTGGATTGGAGTTTAGAAAATGCATTATTTTCAGTCAGGTCAGAAGTTCAGAAAAGAAAGACTTTTCTCTCGCTCTGAGTTATGATTCAGGCTATAGAGAGTTATAGATTTATACAGCATGGAAACCAACCCTCCCGTCCAACCAGTCCACGCTGAACATAATCCCAAACTAAACTAGTTCCACCTGCCCGCTCCTGGCTGATAACCTTCCAAAGCATTTCCTTATTCATCTACTTATCCAAATGTTTTTAAACATTATAATTGTACCCACATCCTCTGGAAGTTCATTCCACACATGAATCACCCGTTTTTTTAAATCTCTGTCCTCTCACCTTAAACATGTGCCCCATCCTAGGGAAAAGACAGCTACCATCAACTCTACACCCCTCATTTGTTTATAAACTTCTATAAGGTCACATCTCAACCTCCTATGCTGCAGTGAAAAAAAAAGTCCTAGTTTTTCTCAATAACTCAAACCTTCCATACCTGGTAATATCCTGGTACGTCTCTTCTGAACCCTCTCCAGCTTAATAATATCCTTCCTATAAGTGGGTGATTAGAACAGGACACAGCATTCCTCACCAGAATCCTGAACAACCTCAACATGACTTCCCAACTCCCAATACTCAAAGGACAGAGCAAAAAAGGTCAGCATGCCAAACACTTTTGTCACCACTCTGTCTATATGTGATGCAGACTTCAAAAGAATTATGTACTTGAGTTGAAACTTTATTGCTGGAACAGCACAGCAGGTCAGGCAGCATCCAGGGAACAGGAGATTCGACGTTTCGGGCACAGGCCCTTCTTCAGGAATGAGCAGAGAGTGTTCAGCAGGAGAAGATAAAAGGTAGGGAGGAGGGACTTGGAGGAGGGGCGTTGGAAATGTGATAGGTGGAAAGAGGTCAAGGTGAGGGTGATAGGTCGGAGTAGGATGGAGGCGGAGAGGTCAAGAAGAAGACTGCAGGACAGCAAGGCGGTGCCGGGCTGGAGGGATTCGGCTGAGACAAGGTGGGGGGAGGGGGGATGAAGAAACTGGTGAAGTCCAAGTTCATCCCCTGTGGTTGGAGGGTTCCCAGTCCGAAGATAAGACGCTCCTCCTCCGACCGTCGCGTTGTTGTGGTTTGGCGGTGGATGAGTCCAATGACCTGCATATCCTCGGTGGAGTAGGAGGGGGAGTTGAAATGCTGTGCTACAGGTTGGTTGGGTTGGTTCGTCCGGGTGGCCCAGAGGTGCTCTCTGAATCACTCCGCAAGTAGGCGGCCTGTCTCCCCAATATAGAGGAGGCCACACCGGCTGCAGCGGATGCAGTAGATGATGTGGGTGGAGGTGCAGGTGAATCTGTGGCGGATATGGAAGTTTCCTTTGGGGCCTTGGAGAGAAGTGAGAGGGGAGGTGTGGGCGCAAGTGTTGCACCTCCTGCGGTTGCAAGGGAAGGTGCCAGGAGTGGAGGTTGGGTCGGTGGGGGGTGTGGATCTGACAAGGGAGTCGCGGAGGGAGTGGTCTCTACGGAAAGCTGATAGGGAAGGGGAGGGAAATATATCCTTGGTGCTGGGGTCTGTTTGGAGGTGGCAGAAGTGACGGTGGATGATGCGCTGTACATGGAGATTGGTGGGGTGGTAGGTGAGGACCAGTGGGGTTCTGTCCTGGTGGTGGTTGGAGGGGCGGGGCTCAAGGGCGGAGGAGCGGGAAGTGGAGGATTATGTACTTGACCCCTAGGTCCCTCTGTTCTACAACAGTACACAAATTTAAGACAATTGGCATTATCTAAAGGAAAAGCAATTTTAATGCAGAAACTAAGAACAAAAAATTGCTGGATAAAACTCAAGTCTGGCAGCATCTGTGGAGAAAAAGCAGTTAGCATTTTGAGTTCAGTGACCCTTCTTCAGAACTGATGGTAGCTAGGAAAATGTGGCATAAACACTGAAGACAGGAGAGAGAGGAGTACACAATAGGTAGAGACATAGCCCAGAGGGACAGAAAGACAGTTAGCAGACAAAGGGACAATGGTAAGCCATGGAAGACCAAAAAGCTAATAATTGGAACCATTAGCAGGTAAAATTAGGTTGGCTATGCTGAAAGCTGCACATGTGATGATGACACATTTTGAAGTGTGGGGGTGGGTCAAGGACATTGAAGGAGGTGCTTAGGCCCAAACATTATTGGACTTGATATGGAGTCCTGAAAGTTGCAGGGTCCTCAAGTGGAAAGCCTCATTGGAGCACTGAACAGGCCCAACTCAAAAGTTTAGTCAGCGAACATTTGGTGTGGTGTATTGAAGTGGTAGGCTCCATCTCTACCAATCACATACTCCTTTCCCTCCCCACCAACTCCTAGTTGGACAGAATCTCTACAGTGGTCCACCGAACAGTAACCCAACCTATTATCTATATTTACCCCTGACCAATGCACCTAACCTACATATCCCTGAACACTATGGATAATTTAGCATGGCCAATTCAACCTAACCTGCACATCTTTGGATTGTGGGAGGAAACCGAAGCACCCACAGGAAACCCATGCAGACACAGTGAGAATGTGCAAACCCCACACAGACGATGTGAGACAGTGTGTGCTAACCACTGAGCCACCATGCCACTCCTTCAGTATGTATATCCTCTGCTAGTTACCATCAACTCTGAAGAATGAGTCACTGGATCCAAGACATTAAACACTCTACAGATGCTGCCAGACCTGCTGAATTTCTCCAGCAATTTCTTGTTCTGTTCCTGACTTCCAGCAACCGCAGTTCTTTGTTTTACTTTAATGTTCCATAAAGTAGTGGGAAAAGGGGGAGCAAGCTTTGCCCCCCTTTCTTCATTGCCCTGTTTAGCCTAATCGATAAGACACTGGGTGTGAACGTTTCATGCAACTCATTGGACAAGTTCCGTGACTATCTGGTCAGGTCCACGCCCCCCTACAACCTACCCTCCCATCCTGGCACCTTCCCCTGCCACCGCAGGAATTGCAAAACCTGCGCCCACACCTCCTCCCTCACCACCATCCAAGGCCCTAAAAGAGCCTTCCACATCCATCAAAGTTTTACCTGCACATCCACCAATATCATTTATTGTATCCGTTGCTCCCGATGCGGTCTCCTCTACATTGGGGAGACTGGACGCTCCTAGCAGAGCGCTTTAGGAAACATCTTTGGGACACCCGCACCAATCAACCACACCGCCCCCGTGGCCCAACATTTCAACTCCCCCTCCCACTCTGCCGAGGACATGGAGGTCCTGGGCCTCCTTCACCGCTGCACCCTCACCACCAGACGCCTGGAGGAAGAACGCCTCATCTTCCACCTCAGGACGCTTCAACCCCAGGGCATCAATGTGGACTTCACCAGTTTCCTCATTTCCCCTTCCCCCACCTCACCCTAGTTCCAAACTTCCAGCTCAGCACTGTCCCCATGACTTGTCTGGACTTGTCCTACCTGCCTAGTTCCTTTTCCACCTATCCACTCCACCCTCTCCTCCCTGACCTATCACCTTCATCCCCTCCCCCACTCACCTATTGTACTCTATGCTACTCTATCTCCACCCCCACCCCCCTCTAGCTTATCTCTCCACGCTTCAGGCTCTCTGCCTTTATTCCTGATGAAGGGCTTTTGCCCGAAACGTCGATTTTACTGCCCCTCGGATGCTGCCTGAACTGCTGTGCTCTTCCAGCACCACTAATCCAGAATCTGGTTTCCAGCATCTGCAAGTCATTGTTTTTACAAGATTGTAAATGGACAACTTCCTCCCAGTCACTGCCCCCTACAAAGATGGCGCTGTACTAATGCCCCCCTGCCCCCAATAAAGATGGCAGCCGCTTTCCCTGAGGCCTGTCACTGGGAGATAAGCCTGGGCCGTCGTTCCCTTTGGTGTGAAGGGGGGGTGGGGACCTGTAAGTTTTATCCGGCGTTAAGAAACCCTTTCCACTCACCGACAATCGTGTCCAATCCATTGCCAGCAGCTTCTTGTCATGGTGTATGAGACCTGCTCTTGGCGTTCCCCGGTCCCAGCGGCACTGCGCATGCTCACTGCGCCCGGGGGGAAATGGGCGTGGCTTGGGCTTCAGCTTGGGTGGCTGTTACAACCACCTATGGGAATGAAAGAGGGGCGGGACTGGAGGACTGAGTGGGGCTGGTCCTCCAACCAATGGGAGTGAATGATGGGCGGGACTGGAGGATCAAGCTGCTCTGGTCCTCCAACCAATGGGAGTGAATGAGGGGCGGGACAGGAGGATCCCGACGGCGGGGCTGGTCTTCCACCAGCCTATCCAGGTCTTTCTGCTGCACAACAGTCTTTGACCCTCCTTTGTATCTTCTGCAAACTTAGAAACAATGTCCTCAGTTCCTCATCGAGATCGTTCATATGCAAACTGAATAATTGTTAAAAAAATCACACAACACCAGGTTATAGTCGAACAGTTTCATTTGGAAGCACTTCCAAAGGAACAGCTTTGACAAAGGGTCAGTTAGACTCGAAACATCAGCTCTTTTCTCTCCTTATAGATGCTGCCAGACCTGCTGAGATTTCCCAGCATTTTCTCTTTTGGTTCCAAATAAATCTGTTGGATATCTGGTCGGCATGGACGGGTTGGACCGAAGGGTCTATTTCCATGCTGTACATCTCTACGGCTCTATGACTATAACCTGGTGTCATGTAATTTTTAAACTCTGCCCAGCCCAGTCCAACACTGGCTCCTCCAAATCAAATTGTGA
Source organism: Chiloscyllium plagiosum (assembly GCF_037043375.1). NCBI lineage: Eukaryota > Metazoa > Chordata > Chondrichthyes > Orectolobiformes > Hemiscylliidae > Chiloscyllium > Chiloscyllium plagiosum. The sequence goes on from NW_028270165.1 coordinate 31,634,672, forward strand.
TTCCAACACTAATCCCTGCAGAATTTCACTTGTTCCTAGCTGCTATCTTGAGAAAATCCCCTTTATCCTCACTCTTTGTCTTCTGCCACTGCCAGTCAGCCAATCCTTTATCTGTGCCAGAATGTTGCTCTTTACATCATGGATTCTTATGTATCTGCCTCCACTGTAGTATCTTGTTAAAAGGTCTTCTTACAAGCTAAATATATCATGACCACTGATTCTTCTTTGTGTAACCTACTCATTACTGTCTTTGATTTAATTTGATTTGATTTATTATTGTCAAATGTACGTAGGTACAGTGAAAAGTTTTGTTTTTGGTGCCACAGATTATACCATATAAAGTGCAATAGGGTAATAAAACAGAGCAAAGAATACAATATTGCAGCTGAAGAGAAAGTGCACAGACAGCAAGATCAACATGAAATGTAAAATTTGAGAAGTCTATTCAGAAGTCTGTTAATAGCAGAGACGTTGAGGTGTTACATGGAAATTTTACATTGAGGATAGGAGTTAGGAGGTCATGTTGTGGCTGTGCAGGACGTGGATTAGGCCACTTTTAGAATATTGTGTGCAATTCTGGTCTCCCTCCTATAGGAAGGGTATTGTGAAACTTGAAAGGGTTCAGAAAAAAAATTACAAAGATTTAGATTACCTACAGTATGGAAACAGGCCCTTCAGCCCAACAAGTCCTCACTGATTTTCTGAAGAGTAACCTACCCAGACCCATTCCCCTACCCTATATTTACTCCAACTAACGTACCTAACACTATGGGCAATTTAGCATAGCCAAATCACCTGACCAGCACATAGAATCATGGAGATGTACAGCACAGAAACAGAACCTTCAGTTCAACTTGTCCAGGCCGATCAGATATCCCAACCCAAATCTAGTCCCACCTGCCATCACCCAGCCCATGTCCCTCCAAACCTTCCTATTCATATACCCATCCAGATGTCTTTTAATTATTGCAATTGTACTAGTCTCCACCACTTCCTCTGGCAGCTCATTCCATAGACGAAAGAGTTGCCCCTTAGGTCTCTTTTATATCTTTCTCCTCTCATCCTAAGCCTCTGCCCTCTCGTTCTGGACTCCACCACCCCAGGAAAAAGGCTTTGTCTATTTATCCTATCCAAGTCCCTCATGATTTTGTAAACCTCTATAAGGTCACCCCTCAGCCTCCAACGCTCCAGGGAAAACAGCCCCAGCCTGTTCAGCCTCTCCTTGTAGCTCAAATCCTCCAACCCTGCCAACATCCTTGTAAATATTTTCTGAACCCTTTCAAGTTTCACAACATCTTTCCGATAGGAAGGAGACCAGAACTGCACACAATATTCCAACAGTGGCGTAACCAATGTCCTGTACAGCCGCAACATAACCTCCCAACTCCTGTACTCAATATGCTGACCAATGTAAGAGCATACCAAATGCCTTCTTCATTATCCTATCTACCTGCGACTCCACTTTCAAGGAGCTATGAACCTGCACTCCAAGGTCTCTTTGTTCAGCAACACTCCCTTGGACCTTACCATAAAGTATGTAAGTCCTGCTAAGATTTGCTTTCCCAAAATGCAGCTAAATTAAACTCCATCTGCCACTTCTCAGCCCATTGGCCCATCTGGTCAAGATTCTGTTGTAATCTGAGGTAACCTTCTTCACTGTCCACTACACCTCTCATCTGCAAACTTACTAACTGTACCTCCTATGCTCACATCCAAATCATTTATATAAATGATGAAAAGTAGTGGACCCAGCACCGATCCTTGTGGCACTCCACTGGTTACAGACCTCCAGTCTGAAAAACAGCCCTCCACCACCACTCTCTGTCTTCGATCTTTGAGCCAGTTCTGTATCCAAATGGCTAGTTCTCCCTGTATTCCATGAGATCTAACCTTGCTAACTAGTCTCCCATCTGGAACCTTGTCGAGTGTCTTACCGAAGTCCATATAGATCACATCTACCACTCTGCCCTCACCAATCCTCTTTGTTACTTCTTCAAAAAACTGAATCAAGTTTGTGAGACATGATTTCCCACTCACAAAGATATCTTTGGATTATGGGAGGAAACCCACACAGACAGAGGGAGAATGTACAAACTCCACACAGACAATCACCCAAGGTGGGACTCAAATCCAGGCCCCTGGCTTGTGAGGCAGCAGTACTAACCACTGAGCCACCATGCCACCCCGAGATGTTGGAGTGTTGGAGGCTGAGGGGTGACCTTGTAGAAGTTTATAAAACCATGAGGGGTGAAAATGTGTTGCTGGAAAAGCGCAGCAGGACAGGCAGCATCCAAGGAGCAGGAGAATCGACGTTTCGGGCATGAACCCTTCTTCAGGAATGAAGACTTTCCTCATTCCTGAAGAAGGGCTCATGCCCGAAACGTCGATTGTCCTGCTCCTTGGATGCTGCCTGACCTGCTGCGCTTTTCCAGCAACACATTTTCAGCTCTGATCTCCAGCATCTGCAGTCCTCACTTTCTCCCAAAACCATGAGGGGGTATGGATAGGGTAAATAGAAAAGGTCCTTTCCCTGTGGTGGGGGGAGTCCAGAAGTAGAGGGCATAGGTTTAGGATGAGAGGGGAAAGATATAAAAGAGACCTAAGGGGCAACTTTTTCACACAGAGAGTGGTGTGTGTTTGGAATGAGCTGCCAGAGGAAGTGGTGGAGGCTGGTACATTTACAGCACTTAAAAGCCATCTGGATGGGGATATGAATGGGTAGGGTTTGGAGGGATATGGGCCAAATGCTGACAAATTAGACTAGATTAATTTAGGATATCTGGTCGGCATGGACGAGTTGGACTGAAGGGTCTGTTTCTGTGCTAAGGATGGAGATGCTCCCCTTACCGGTCTATTCAGTGGCATTGTACACTCTGGGATTGGACGTTTCGGGCACAGGCCCTTCTTCAGGAATGAGCTCATTCCTGAAGAAGGGCCTGTGCCCGAAACGTCGAATCTCCTGTTCCCTGGATGCTGCCTGACCTGCTGTGCTGTTCCAGCAATAAAGTTTCAACTTTGATCTCCAGCATCTGCAGACCTCACTTTCTCCACACTCTGGGATTGGCATTAGCCTCATCAATCTTTCTGTGGCTTCTTCGAAAAATTCCAGCAAGTTAGTCAAATGCAATTTCTCCTTTGGAAATCCATGCTGTTCTTCCTCAGCAACCCTCCTTTTCCCAAGTGACTACTATTTCAGTTCCATTTAATTGTATCTGCTTGTTTCTCCACCACTTGAGTTTAACGTGTCTGTTCCGTCATTGCTCGGCCTGTCTTTACAACCTTTATTGAACAAGGACAAAATGCCTGCAATTCTTAAGTCTTCTAGCAACTCTCCTGAGTCCAGCAAAGGCAGAAAGCCAAAGGCCAGTACCTCTGCAATTCCACTCTCACATCCTCGGACATATTTCATCCAATCCCGGTGCTTTGTCAACTTTAAGTGTCGCCATTCTATCCTACACTTCTTCCTGATTATTTTCAACTATTCCAGTGACAGATCTATCTCCTCGGTCACCATGGTCTGAGGTGCAGCTACATCTTTGGTAAAGACAACTGCAAACTTCCCATTTAACGCCTCAGCTAAGCTTCATGCCTCACGTGGAAATACCATTTTTGATCCCTAAATCGTATTATTACCATACTTTTACTTTTGATCTGCTGTCTGAAGGATTCAGTAAGTAGGGATCAGAATGTGTTGTGGTGACTGAAGCCAATGAGTTTCATCTTGCCAATTTTTAGTTCTAGCACTGGTTGTGTGATAAGTAATTTGATAAACTAGGAAAAGTGGAAGACTAGTGCTTCCAAATAAACCTGTTGGACTATAACTTGGTGCTGTGTGATTTTCAACTTTGTCCACCCCAGTCCAACATTGGTACCTCCAAGTCATAAAGGTGTACAGCACAGAAACAGACCCTTCAGTCCAACTTGTCTGTGCAGACCAGATATCCTAAACCAATCTAGTCCCATTTGGCCCATATCCATCTATTCACATACCCAGCCAGATGACTTTTAAATGTTGTAATTGTACCAATTTTCACGACCTCCTCTGGCATCTTGTTCCATAAACGCACCATCCTCTGCATGAAGACATTGCCCCTCAGGTCTCTTTTTGCTCTCACCTTAAATCTATGCAAACTAATTTTGGACTCCCCTAGCCTAGGAAAAAGATCTTGACTATGCACCCTATCCACGTCCCTCATGATTTTATAAACCTCAAAACAATCCCTCAGCCTCTGACACTCCATGGAAAAAAAAAACCCCAGCCTATTCAGCCTCTCCCTATAATTCAAATCCTCCAATCCCTGTAACGTCCTTGGAAATCTTTTCTGCACCCTCAATCTTTCAAGTTTAACAACGTTTTTCCTATAACAGGGAGACGAGAATTGAATGCAGTATTCCAAAGTGGTCTTAGCAATGTCTCTACAGTTGCAACATGACATCACGACTCCTATCGTCAATGCACTGACCAATGAAGGCAACCCTGTGAAGTGCCTTAGTCTACCTGTGACTTCACTTTCAAGGATCTATTTATCTGTACCCCTACATCTCTTTGTTCAGCAATACACCCCAGTGTCCTGCCATTAACCGTATAAGTCCTGCCCTGGTTTGCCTTACCAAAATGCAGCACCTCGTATTTATCTAAATTAAACTCCATCTGCCACTCCTTGGTCCATGTCATCAAGATCCCATGGTGCTCTGAGAGAACCTTCTTCGCTGTCCACTGCACCACCAATTTTGATGTCATCCGCAAACTTAGTAACTGTATCTCCTATAGTCACATCCAAATCATTTATATAAATGACCAAAAGCAGTCAACCCAACACTGAACCTTGGCAGACACTGCTAGTCACAGGCCTCCAGTCTGAAAAACAACTCTCTACTACCACCTTCTGTCTTCTACCTTCAAGCCAATTTTGTATCCGATCGGCCAGCTCCCGCTGGATTCCACGTGAACTAACCTTACTGATCAGTCCATCATACGGAACCTTGTCACGTGCTTCCCTGAAGTCCAAATAGATAACAATTACCACCTTCTTCAATCTTCTTTGTCAACAGAAACATGTTGACTATCCCTAACCAGTCCTTGCCTTTCCAAATGCAGGCATATCCTGTCCCTCAGAAACCCTTCCAGCAACTTGTGCAATACTTTCGTAAGGCACATCAGTCTATAGTTCCCTGGGTTTTCCTTACTGCCATTATTAAATAGTGGCACCACATTAGCCAACCTCCAGCCTTCCAGCACCTCACCCATGACTGTCAATAATATAAGTATCTCAGCAAAGGGGCCCAGCAATCTTTTCTCTAGCTTCCCACAACGTTCTGGCATTCACATGATCAGGTACAGGGGGTTATATACCTTTATGTATTTTAAGTTCTCCAGCACCTCTTCTTCTGTAACACGGACACTTTGCAAGACATCACTATCTATTATCCCAGGATGTGTGGCTTCTATTTCTTTCTCCACAGTAAATACTAATGTGAAATACATGGTGGCTCAGTGGTTAGCATTGCTGCCGCACAGGGTCAGGGACCAGGATTCAATCCCAGCCTTGGACGACTGTCTGTGTGGAGTTTGCACATTTCCCCCCGTGTCTGCGTGGGTTTGCTTCAGTTTCCTCTCACAGTCCAAAAATGTGCAGAATAGGTGAATTAGCCATGCTAAATGGCCCATAGTGGTCAAGGATGTATAGGTTAGGTTCATTAGTCAGGGGGAAAATGTAGGGGAATGGGTCCAGGGTGGGCTACTCTTCAGAGGGTCAGTGTGGACTTGTTGGGCTGAAGGGCCTGTTTCCGCACTGTATGGATTCTATGAAATATTCATACATCTCCTGGGGTTTGACACACAGACCACTTTGTTGATCTTTACGGCGCTGTGTTCTTTTCCTCGTTACTCTTTTGTCGTTCATGTATTTGTGGAATCTCTTTGGCTTCTCCTTAATCCTATTTGCCAAAGCTATCTCATGTCCCTTTTTGTCCTCCTGATTTCCCTCTCTTACTGCCCTTATATTCCTCTCGGAATTCACTTGATCCCAACTGTCTTTACCTGACACATTCTTTCTTCTTTTCCTTGACCTCAATTTCTGTCGTCATCCAGCATTTCCTACACCTATCAGATACCTAGCCCTATGCACGAAGAGTAACATATTATCTCTGAACTCTCATTATCTCATTTTTAAAGGCCTTCCATTTTCCAACCATCCCTTTAACTGTGAACAGGATATTAGTCTACGTAAAAACCATCACACTATTTTTGGATCATGTCACTTAAGGGTGGCACGGTGGCTCAGCAGTTAGCACTGCTGCCTCACAGCACCAGGCTCCCAGGTTCGTTTCCAGCCTCGGGCAATGTCTGTGTGGAGTTTGCACATTCTCCCTGTGTCTAAGCGGGTTTCCTCCCACAGTCCAAAGATGAGCAGGTTAGGGTGAATTGGCCGTGCTAAATTGCCCATAGTGTTCAGGGATGTGCAGGTTAGGTGCAGTGGTCGGGGTAAATGTAAGATAATATTATAGGGGAATAGGCCTGGCTGGGTTACTCTTCGAAGGCTCGGTGTGGACTTGTTGGGCCAAAGGGCCTGTTTCCATACTGTAGGGATTCTTTGAGGAAAAGGATGGACACAGGATATATTTCAAGAGGAACCTAATACAAGACTTTGGAGATAAAGTGATGATGGAGTTGAGTTGGTAATTTGGAATGACGGTGGGATCAATTTTTTTTTAAGTTGGGTGATGATAGTGAAGTTAAGCAGGAAGGGGGGGCAGCACAAGGAGAGAACTGTAAGCAGTATGGGAAAGTTGGGTTGTCAGAATCAGAGAATCTGATCAAGGGAGCAGAGGTGGGTCTCATTGACAAGAGCAACTCGAACAGGGCAGGAGAGAAGAGGGAAGAGGAACTCGAGGAACCAGCAAGGAGCAAGAAGGAATGTTGGAGGCAGTTTGGCCAAATAGGCAAGTGAAAGGACAATGGTCTCAATGTTAGCGTGAAAGAAACTGTGCAAACTCCATACACTTGTCTAGATTAGATTAGATTCCCTACAGTATGGAAACAGGCCCTTTGGCCCAACAAGTCCACACTGACCCTCCGAAGAGTAACCCACCCAGATCCACCCCCCCAATAATTTACCCCTGACTAACGCACATAACACAATGGGCAATGTAGCATGGCCAATTCACCCTAACCTGCACATCTTTGGACTGTGGGAGGGAACCGGAGCACCCAGAGGAAACCCACGCAGACACGGGGAGAATGTGCAAACTCCACACAGACAGTTGCCTGAGGCTGGAATTGAACCTGGGTACCTGGTGCTGTGAGGCAGCAGTGCTAACCACTGAGCCACCGTGCCGCCCCTTTAGTGGAGGTAAGGATGGAGGAGAGCCCTTGTAAAGAATATAAGTTGTTGGAGATTTTAAAAAGACTCAACACCCTGTGTTTCGCAAAAAGCCGAATTACCTCGACTTTTATTCGAAACATCTGCTCTCCCGCAACTGGGCTGCGGCTTATGAACACCAGCGGAAATAGACCCCCAGTGAACAAGGTTCAGTCCTGCACGTGATTAAACGACATCATCCAATCACCAATGTCACTGGTGAACCCGCTGGTGTGTCAGCTGGCTAGACGAGGTTGTGAATCCCTTCCCGCACTCGGAGCAGGTGAACGGCCTCTCCCCAGTGTGAACGCGCTGATGTACGGTGAGGTCAGATGATCGCCTGAACCCAGCCCCACAGCGAGAGCACCTGAACGGTCTCTCGTCAGTGTGAACACGTTGATGGGACATCAGCTCCCCGGAACTTTTATAGCTCTTCCCACAGTCTTCGCATCTGAAGGGCCTTTCATTCTTGTGAACGCGTTGGTGCCTCAGCAGGTTGGACAGCTGAGTGAAGCCCTTCCCACACTCAGAGCAGGTGAACGGCCTCTCCGCAGCGTGGATCTGCTTGTGTCTCAGCAGGTCAGATGACCGAGTGAATCCTTTGCCACAAGCTGAGCAGCTGAAGGGTCTCTCCCCGGTGTGACTGCGCTGGTGGACAGTGAGGTGCGAAGATTGTCTGAACCCAGCGCCGCAGTGAGAGCAGCGGAACGGTCTCTCCCCGTTGTGGACCCGTTGGTGTTTCAGCAGGTGGGATGATCGAATGAATCCCTTCCCACACTCCGAGCAGGTGAAAGGCCTCTCGCCAGTGTGAAGCCGCTGATGCGTCAGCAGTTCGGACGACTTAGTGAATCCCTTCCCACACTCAAGGCAGGTGAATGGCCTCTCCCCGGTGTGAGTGCGCTGATGGATTTCCACTTCGAAGGGGTAGTTGAAGCCCTTCCCACAGTCCCTGCATTTCCATGGTTTGTCCCCAATGTGACTGCGCTTGTGCCTCGACAGGCCAGAGGAGCGGTTGAAGCCTTGCCCGCATTCAGAACAAGTGTACCTCTTCTCCCCATCCCGAACGGTGCTTTTTCCTTCCATGTCCAAAGCCCGACGATACTCAGATCCTGATGAAATGAGCGCCTCCGTCAATTCTTGGCATTTCCTGCCTGAAAACTGACCTGTTCCGAAGCCCTGGAAAACGTATTTAAAACAAGGCAAAAAAAACAGCACTGAGAGAATCCAGTACGAGAACGTGAGGATCGCAGATGCCGGAGATCAGAGTCGAGAGAGTGGTGCTGGAAAAGCACTGCAGGTTCAGGCAGCATCAGCTCCGATTCCTGATGAAGGGCTCATGCCTGAATCGATTCCCCTGCTCCTCGGGTGCTGCCTGTGCTTTTCCAGCACCACACTCTCAACACAGAGAATCCATAAACACAAAGGCAGGCTGGGCAGTGGAGGTGAAAGAATTTGGTAGTTTGTGAGGCAGGCGCTGGGGATAAACGTAACCATGAAAGATGACCTCATAAAAACTGGAATGGAAAATTAACAAAATTAACATTTACTGTGAAATCTGAAAGAGAATACTTTGCTAAATTTAATACTTTGCTGAATCTTGCAGGTAGACAGCCTGGGTTTGCTGAACTTTGCAAGCAGACAACCTGATCTTGCAAGCAGCCAAATTCAGCAAAGTCAGGGGAAACATAAAGACATAAGCAATTATATCAACAGGAAAGGAATGAGCTCAAATGTTCCCAGCTCTTGTCCTTGAGCGTGTGATCAGGATAAGCGAAAAATAGTATAAAGAGAATATGTGAAAATTGTTCAGGGCCCTTACATAAGGCGTTTTTGCCAAGTGTATTGGGCCTGCTGCAGAGGTTACAATAAAGCTTTTTCTTTGCTCTTGCCAGCATTTGAGTCGAGTCGATTTGATTTCGACAAAAACCCACTGGTTTGTTGATGTCTTTCAGGGGAGGGCACCCAGTTTGGACTTACATAAGACTCTGGCCTCTCTGGGAGAAAGACAGCTGGGAAGAGGAGAAAAGGGAGATAGACTTCAAACATCGATAGCTCAACCAAATGTTTGACAGAATCTCTCAAAACCACAAACACGGCCATTGGAAAGACACTGGAGGGAGAACAGATTTAACGTTCCAAGTCCGACAGGACTCTTTTACAGACATTTTTTTCATATTTAACATCACACTGATCCTGCATGAGCTACCATTTGACGAAGCAATTCTCAACCTTGTGCCGATTTGGCCTGAAGAGACATTTCTACATTCACTCCTGAAAAGTCTGTCTCTCTTTTTCTGTCTATGTCCCCTCACCCTGGTTTTTCCAAACAGTGGTAATAGTTCTGGTTCCTTTCTTATCAACATCACCAGTTCTAATTTACATCCTGAAAGCTTTGATCAAATCAGCTTTTAACCTTTTGAATTTCAGGAATATATCCCTCAAATTAGGAAATTCAGGAAAAGAAATATCAGCAGATATAGCAGCTTCTGCACAGAGAGAAACAAAGTTAACATTTCAAGATTTTTTTAGAATGTACAACGAGGTGAAACATTTTGGCACAAGGAATAGGGTCAGTGGCTATATATTAAATTTTAGAGATGTATAGAGTGTGCAGGACTTGGGGGATAATGTGCAAAACCCTTAAAGGTAATGGGATATATTGAGAAAAGTTCGCAAAATATATGACATCTTTGGCTTCATAAATAGAAGTTTATGAGAACAAACTCAGGGAAACTATACTGGCTGAATAAAGGAAATTTAGTTACACGGTTAGTTTGGGTTTGTTCAGCTTTAAGAAAAGGATGTGGGGTGAGATTTCATAAAAGTGTACAAGATTTAAACAGAAACAAAATCAGAAGTTACTAGAAAAGCTCAGCAGGTCTGCCAGCATCGGTGAACAGAAATCAGAGTTAACATTTTGAGTCTGGTGACTCTGTTTAAACAGGTTTAGATTAGGATGACAAAAGAAATGCTCTTTCCAGTGGATGATGCCACAAAGATTAGGGGATACCGGTTTAAGGTGTTGGGAAAGAAATAGCAGGTCAAGAATTATTCATTATGCACTGACTGGTAATATGCAGAATCTGCTGCCTATAAGGGTGGCAGAATTGATTCTATTAATGACTGATGAAGGAAATTGGGGGAACACTTGACAGGAAATAAACTTGCACGGCTTTGAGTAAAGAGCAAGAGTTTGGGACTGACTGGATCATCCTGCAGAGAGCTGGCATGGATTGAATAGGTTTAATGTCCACTTTCTGTACCATAATGAATCTATGGCAGATTTACTTAACATCTGCTCACAGCCTAACCATACTGACGGTATGGTCTAAATAGGACTTTGCATACTTTTTACAACCACATTTGTATCTGAAATCTTTTCCGACAGAACGAACCTTTTTCCTTCCACTGTCAAATGCCGTTGATATCCAGGTCCTAGTTTGATCTTGATGTTTAAAAAAAAAAATCAATCATTCAGGGACAAGACCCTCAGTGGCTACGGCAGTGATTATTCCCAATCTCCAACTGCCCTGGAGAAAATGGTGGTGAAGATCCTCCACTGCAGTCTTTAACGGGTAGTATACCACGGTGCTGTTACGAAGTGGTTTGGTTGGAGTGTCCCGTCCACGAATCCTTCCCATTCAACAACCTGCAAGAGTATTTTGCAAAACAAAAATCCCTCACTGTCAGTCCAGGATAGAAATTCAGAACAGACAAACATTGTTCTTGGTTTTGAGTGGGCTGCCTGTGAATACTCCCCTTCTAACCCTCTGCCAAAGGATTTTACAAAAAAAAAACAACAAATTCCCTCACTCACAGTTCAGGAGAAAAACTTAGAAGGGGTGAACATCTCTCTTGGTCTGAGTGACCTGTCAAAGGCAGCGCATGCGCCCTGCGGCATATTGCCCCCTACAAATAGAGCGCCCACGCCAATGCCCCGCGGAACATTGACCCTAACAATGATGGCGACAGTAACAGGGACCCGCAGCTGTTTTCCTATTTGCTGCAAGCGGAAGGACCGGGAGTTCCTGATTTGGATCTGAGCGCCTAGATCGGGTGTTTATGAGCCCTCTAAGGTCTCGAATTCATTTGCACTCCCCGTTGTGCCTCTCCTGGCTCTTTTTCCTCCTTCGGCTCCTGCAATTGCCCAGACTTCAGCCTTTTGCGTCTGCGCAGGAGCGACGCACGAGTGTGGACGGTCACGCGGCTTTCCCACTCCAGCTCCGCCCCCGCCCGCCCCTCTATGCCTATTGGCCACAACCATTGCCAATCACGCGGACCCGTTTGTGAGGGGATACGTCACCCGAAGTTCCTGATCGTTCCCAGCGTTTTCTATTGTCCACTGGAGTTGCAGGCTATGCGTCTGCTCAGGGTTTCGCCCGTGTGTGGACGGTCACGTGCCTTTCACCCAGTCCGGGGCTCGTCCCTGAAGCCCCGCCCACCCCCTCTATGACTATTGGTCAGAAGCACTGTCAATCACCCGGACCCGATTGTGAGGTAATGCTGACGTTGCCGAGGTGACACTGAGTTCTGATTGTTCCCAGTATTTTCTATTGTCCATTGGAACTGGGGGGGGGTCAGGTGTCACATGATCAGGTTACTGTTTACTGACCTCCCCAAGGCGGGGATTAGCTCCTTCACTTATCCCCAAGGTACGGATTGGCATCTCTACTGTTCCCAGGATTGGGGTTTGCAGCTTTACTGTTTGCAGAACAGAGGTTAGCACCTTCTGTGTCCCCAGAACTGGGATTAGCACATTTACTTTGAAGGAGAAAAATCCACCTTCTATCCCGAATCCCTGTTTACAGTACCTCCGGGTGACCATAAAATATAGGAGCAGAAGTAAAGCATTGAGCCCATCAAGGTCAGCTCTGCCATTTGATAATGGCTGACCATGGTTTGCAAACACATTCTCCTGCCTCCTTCCCCTCATGAAGCAAGAAGCTATGTACATCTGTCTTAAGCATACTCAATGACTTGGCCTCCACAGCCCTATGTGGCACTGAGGACGGCAGGGTCACCACCACCTTTTGGCTGAAGAAATTCCTCTTCAAAGTAGTTCTAAAGGGTCGTCCCTTCAACCTGAGGCCATGTGATGGGTCCTAAACTCTCCTACTAGAGGAAACTAAAACAACTGGGTGGAAGATGGTCTGACCCTTTATTATCATGTGGAGCATCCTTAACACTGATCCAGCTCCCAAAGAGCCAGCTGTCAGAGTGAACAGGGTGTCTGACAATCCTGTTCGCTCTTTTTTTTCCTTCCCCACACGACCGGTGTTCATCCAATTCTGCCTCTAATACGGATGTTAGGCGGTAGTGCTTATTTTACCCCAGCACCCATGTTGTGTGTGCAGGTGTCGGACACAGTGGAAAAATAACAAGCGAGTAAATCTTTATTTATATTCCACCACCAGGAAAAAAGGAAACACCTGAGTGGCTAGTGACAAGCAGTGCCCTTCTCGAGAGAGTGCAATGTTGCATGATCAAAAGGTGAAGGGGAGGGGGAAGGGATTAGATCAAAATAGATTTGGAGGGGGAAATAAAACACTCCACTCCCTGCCCATCTCTCCCTGAAAATCTCAAGGGTGTTGGTGGAACAATCCTGTTCAAATCTGTCATCAAGGGCTCCCTGATTGGACTGGTTTAATAGCCCCAATCATGGGAACTCATATTCTGGCTGACCTCATTACAATCACTACATTCCTCCCTCTTTCAGTCCAAGGACATAGGCTGATCCTTTCTCTTTAGCTCCTCCAGGGGTGTTTCACCACTGGTTCAGGCTCATCCAACTCTGCCTCTGATACAGATTAAATGCAATGCACAGTAGTTCATCTGTTGTGCCCGGACCGTTTTGGAAGACCCATTCTCATTTTTCAGTGACGACATCCACTGTGTCCAACTCAGATTTCGAGGTACCACCAATGCTTGATAGAGAAGTAGACACATGGATTCTGGAACAGTCAGAAAGGCTGTCGGGGTGCAAGGCATGTTTTGCCCTTGCACTATTTGCAAGTTTGCAGCTTTCATATGGTCCACATGCTTGTTTAGAACTGTTGCACCAACTCAAACTATATATGTCAATGGACCTGACCTCGCATCCTCTTGCCCCTGCAAGGCCATTCCTGTGGCCCCTACACCAAACTTCAATGCCTGAAGTAAACTGTCCCAATTAGCAGGGTCTTGTGACCAGCCATAGCATTCCTGATGGCTGTCTCTATCACCAACCCCCTCCCTCAAAAATCTGGGAGGATCAGATTTGACCTTCTCCTCATTTGCAACTCTGCTGCAGCCATCCCTATAGTTGTATGAGGGGTGGTCCTATAAGCAAATGGGAACTGGGACTGTTTGATAGCTAGAGAAGCTGTAGGCTGTTTAATAAGCCTGCCTTCAAGGTTTGGACAGGTCTTTCTGCCAGACTATTGGATGAATGATGGTATGGAGCTGTGCTTATATGTTGGATACCATTCGACTTTAGAATTAGAATCCCAACAGTGTGGAAACAGGCCCTTTGGCCCAACAAGTCCCTCCAAAGCGTAACCCACTCAGACCCATTCCTCATCCCTATATTTACCCCAGACTAAAGCACTAGCCTTCACATCACTGAACACCTAACCTGTGCATCTTTGGATTGTGGGAGGAAGCTGGAGCACCTGGACGAAACCTACGCAGGCATTGGGAGAATGTGCAAACTCCACACAGACAGTCGCCCGAGGTCGGAATTGAACCCGAGTCCCTGGCGCTGTGAGGCAGCAGTGCTAACCACTGAGCCATGGTGGCGTTTCCTTTACTCAAATATAATACTGGTAAATGATGGCTCGTGATCTGTGATCAACACTTCCAGGAGTCCTTGTATTGCAAAAGATGTATATAGCTTTTCTACCATTGTCCCTATGTTTGACGAATGAACTCTATGCATGTCCAGCCACACTGAGTGCACACCCACAATGACTAAGAACACTGAGCCCCTTGAAAGGAACTGGATGCTCAATGCGTAACCCGGTTTACCCGGTCAATCCCACGAATGTGGTGGATCTGCTGGCAGGAAGTTTTGTTCTTGTTGGCATTCTGGGCACTGCCCCACCAATGCAGCTATGGTCTGTGTCAAATGCTGGCCCCTAAGCATAACTTCATGCCAACATCTTCACATTGGAAGCTCCGGGATGGCCCTGTTGGGAGTTCAGCCAGTATCTGCTGGAGACCTTTGCTTCCCGTAGTAATATGCTGTCGTCTACTGTGATCTGGTCTCTCTCTGGATTCAGAGAGGTTTCAGTTCTGGTTTTCTCAACCTCTTGGATCCCCCCATCACCACCAGCTATTTCAGTTGTGCCAGGACAGGATGTCTCTGTGTCTGAAGTCTGAAATTGTCAACTGTGGCCGGGAGTGTGTCCACAAAATTTAAAACCATTACAGACTTTTCCTGTGGCGGTGCTACCAGTGGTTTATCTGCCAACAGGAAGTGGCTCAGTGCATCTGCATTTGCAACTAGTCATCCGGACAGTGTTCCAACTTGTAATTAAATGCACTTCAGATGAAAGCCATTGCTATGGTCTGAAGCTATGGTTGGCACTGCATTGTCCTCTTTAAATAGACTTAGCAGGGCCTTGTTGTCCTTTATTGTTACACATTTATATCCATAAAGGTATTGGTGGAACTTCCTGACTCCAAACATGACTGCCGAATCTTTCTTCGCTATCTGGGCATATTTATGCTCTGAATTAGCCAAAGTCCTGGATGCATAGTCCTGGGGTGGCACGGTGGCTCAGTGGTTAGCACTGTTGCCTCACAGCGCCAGTGTCTCAGGTTCGATTCCAGCCTCGGGCGACTGTCCGTGTGGAGTTTGCACATTCTCCCCGTGACTGTGTGGGTTTCCTCCGGGTGCTCTGGTTTCCTCCCACAGTCCAAAAGATGTGCAGGTTAGGGTGAATTGGTCAGGCTAAATTGCCCACAGTGTTAGGTGCATTAGTCAGAGGGAAATGGGACTGGGTGTGTTACTCTTCGGAGGGTCGATGTGGAGTGGTTGGCCGAAGGGCCTGTTTCCAAACTGTAGGGAATCTAATCTAATCATATGCTATCAGGCCTTCATCTCAAGTGTACCATCTACGAGCTAATAGTCCCCCGATGGTGTATGGGAAGGCTTCACATGTCAGAGTGTGCCAATACTTTCGAGGATGAAAGCTGTTTCTTTACTTTCCTGAAAGCTATGGCGTGGCTCCACAACCAGTCCCAAAGCTGACCCTTTTTAAAGAGTTCATGCAAAAATGGAGGCTAGGTTATTGTGGGAAAAGATTTGGTAACCCACGTTAGGCCCACAACAGCAAATTGGCCAAATTGTACCAGGACACCCAGAATTCCCGAGCAGCTCACGAACTGGGTCAGACGGTACGCAGGCAATGGAATACACTTTCAAGCTCCCATGGACATGACAAGAGATCTCAAAGCCCTCAGGGCAGTTTCACAACCCAGCAATACCCTAAAGCCACACAAAGAGCAGGACAGACAGACAGACAGGCACCACAGGACAATGGAAGCACCTCACCACTTCAGGAAAGACTTTAACACCGACCTGGGAAGATGAATGGAACCGTGATACTGTCAGGATGTTGCATTGTGTGAAGGAACAGGACATTCATCCAATAAACTGTTTTCCAATTAGCACCCTTGCAACTAAAATACTCCATTTCCAGATACATTGTATTGTCTCATTTCTTAATCAGTGTCATTGTGCAGCATAACTATCATCCTCAGCTGAGGTCTCATCCTCAGCTCTGGGAGGAGAAATCAAATTCTCTGTGCAGACTGTCAGTTCTGTGTCAGCTGGTCGGTTTTCTCCTCCAGTGATATCACTTGCAATAAACTGTTTGTCAATTTCACTTCGAGCTGTGTTTTGTGATCTCTAACCTACTGGGCAAATTTCTCCAACAGTTACGTTTGAACTTTCTGGAATAATTCACCAGCCCGAGGAAAGCTCTAAGCTCTGATACAGAGGTGGAAGCTGTAGCGTCTTTGATCGCCCGATCAGGTCAAATAGGTCACTTGGGGTGCATTGAACATGTGTATTTCACTTCTATGCTTGTTTGGGAGCAAGTCCAAGAGTAAATCCAAATCCCCTTAATGCTCCCTATCAGTTGTCACTGTTATTAGCTTGTCAGCCAGATAAATAGTGATCTGGGGGGTGAGTAGACCTTGTAAAATGTTTTCCATTGTCCCCTGAAAAATTGCACAGGCTGGTGATAGCCCAAATGGCCGTCTTGTATATTAGTACAAATACTTACGGAGGTTTTGTTTACTTCTGGGAGGACTCGTATAACCAAATGTTTGGCCCGGCTTGTGCCCAGCTTCATGAAGGAACGCCGCCAGCTTTGCATATAAATCCTCAATGCGAGAGATTGAGTATCTATCCAACTGCGAAGAGCAGTTCACCGTTTGCTTCAAGTCCCCACAAAGGTGAACTGACCTGTCTGCCCATTCCACAGACTGGAGCGATTTGAAGATTCCTTTGCTTTCCAGCCTCCTGATGTTTGCCTCTACCGTTGCCCGTAAGGCGAGCGGCACTGGGTGGGCCTTGCAGAGGCGTGGAATTGTTTCCTGGTCAATGTGCAAGATGGTCTTGGCCACTTTGACAGCCCCTAGACCTTCCTGAAAAAAAAACTTCTGAGTATTTAATTAGGACTTCACTCAGGTAACCATTTTCTAATCAAAAAAGAAATCTAAGTGAACTTTTCTCAACCAATTTCACCCCATCAGGCTTGGGCCTGAGCTTTTGACTACAATCTGTGGTAACTGAACCGGCTGCTCCTCAGACCAGAACCAACGTTGTACCCTAAATCTGTGTAGGTTCCCCGATACAGGTTCTCAGTCCAGCTGAAGTCTTGCGCAAATTTAAGTGTTGGAGTCCAGAGTGAATTTTGTTAAAGACTGGCTGTGCTGGCCTCGACCTCCATTAGAACTGGGTGACCATTTAACCAAATGTTATTGTGATTTGTTCTGATTCAAACATTGCTCAGCAAGTTAACTGTTCCAAATCAGATGTAGCTGGGCTGTCCAAGGTGTGAACTCTTATGGATCCTGGCTGAGGAGTTCTCTTACTCAATTTAGGTCTTTTGCTATCTCAAGTCCACATACCGGCAGCAATTACAATGGCTTGCCCACCCGGATCCTGAAGAAAATTTGGATGGCCAAGCCTGTTTTGGGGTTTTGCGATGGGATGACCTGGAGTCCCTCTGTCAGGATATGTCCTGAGTGAGGCCATGTGATTGCCTTCACTCAAGTGGTGTTTCCCTAAGCTTGGCTGGACTGGGGAGGATGTCCATTTCCATTAGAATACTCTGCAACTCATATGCTGCACTTGCCACACTTTCCAACGATAAAGCCAGTTGTAGTGCCTGTTTGGAGTCCAGGAAGCCTTCATAGAAGATAGGACAATATAGCGCAGAACAGGCTCTTTGGCCCTTGATGTTGCGCCAACCTGTGAACTAATCTAAGCCCATCCCCCAACACTATCTCATCATCATCCGTGTGCTTATCCAAGGATTGTTTAAACCTCCCTAATGTGGCTGAGTTGACTACATTAGCAGGTAGGGCATTCCACGCCCTCACCACTCTCAGCGTAAAGAACCTGCCTCTGAAATCTGTTTTAAATCTATCACCCCTCAATTTGTCGCTATGCCCCCTCGTACAAGCTGACATCATCATCCTAGGAAAAAGACTTTCACTGTCTACCCTCTCTAATCCTCTGATCATCTTGTATGTCTCTATCAAATCCCCTCTCAGCTGCCTTCTTTCCAATGAGAACAGACCCAAGTCTCTCAGCCTTTCCTCATAAGACCAGGCAACATCCTGGTAAATCTCTTCTGCACCTTTTCCAATGCTTCCACATCCTTCCTGTAATAGGGTGACCAGAACTGTACACAATATTCCAAGTGAGGCCGCACCAGCGTTTTGTATAGTTGCAGCATGATATTGCGGTTCCGGAACTCAATCCCTCTACAAATGAAACCTAGCACACCGTATGTCTTCTTAACAGTACTATCAACCTGGTGGCAACTTGCAGGGATCTATGTACATGGACTCCAAGATCCCTCTGCGCATCCACACTACCAAGAATCTTTCCATTGACCCAGTACTCTGCCTTCCTGTTATTCTTCCCAATGTGAATCACCTCACATTTAGCTGCATTGAACTCCATTTGCCACCTCTCAGCCCAATTCAGCAGTTTATCCAAGTCCCCTGCAACCTGTAACATTCTTCCACACTGTCCACTATTTCACCAACTTTAGTGTCCTCTGCAAACTTACTAATCCATCCACCTATGCCTGTGTCTAAATCATTTATAAAAATGACAAACAGCAGTGGTCCCAAAACAGATCCTTGTGGCACACCACAAGTAACCGGACTCCAGGCTGAATATTTTCCATCAACCACCACTAGCTGCCTCCTTACAAAAAGCCAGTTTCTAATCCAAACTGCTAAATCACCCTCAATCCCATGCCTCTGCATTTTCTCCAACAGCCTATCATGTGGAACCTATCAAAGGCTTTACTGAAGTCCATGTATGCCATGTCAACTCTCTACCCTCATCTACATGCTTGGTCACCTTGTCAAAAAAACTCAATGAGGTTTGTAAAACATGACCTGGCCTTGATGAAACCATGTTGACTATCTGCAGTCAAATTGTTGCTTGCTAGATGATTATAAATCCTATCTCTCATAATCCTTTCCAAAATCTTTCCTACAACAGATGTAAGGCTCACTGGTCAATAATTACCTGGGTCATCTCTACTGCCCTTCTTGAACAAGGGCACAACATTTGCAATCCTCCAGTCCTCTGGTACCAAAACCTGTAGACAATGACACCTCAAAGATCGAAGCCAAAGGCTCCAACACCTCCTCCCTCGCTTCCCAGAGAATCCTCGGATAAATCCCATCTGGCCCAGGGGACTTGTCTACTTTCACTAATTCTAGAATTGGTAACACCTAACCTTTACTAACGTTGATCCTTTCTCATCTAATATTTCGTATCTCATTCTTCTCCTCACAATATTCTCCTTGAGTGAAAACAGATGAGAAATATTCATTTCTCCGATCTCCGATCTCCACAGGGTCCACACATAATTTCCCATTTCTGTCTTTGACTGGCCCTACTCCTACCTAATCATCCTTTTATTCCTCGCATACCGATAGAAAGCTTTAGGGTTCCCCTTTATTCTACCTGCGAAAGACCGCTCATGGACCCTCCCTACTCTTCTTAACTCTCTCTTTAAATCCTTCCTAAATAATCTGTAACTCTCCATCGCCTCATCATCCATCACATAAGCCTCCCTCTTCCACTTATCAAGAGATGCAATTTCTGTAGTAAACCACGGCTCCCTTACCTTATCACTTCCTTCCTGTCTGGGTTACCATCAGTCTTTGTCTGTGGAAGGAGAAGTGTACATCTCTGGGAAAGTATTTCAAACATCAGTGTGACTAGAACAAAACTGAGACAAACACAATCTACAGTCTGTGGGAGGAGATTTTACCAGTTAACCATCCCGAAAGTGCATTATTTCATTCACAGCAGAGAGAGAGAGAGAGAGAGAACATAACTGTGTCGTGTGTGTGTATGAATTGATTGTTTCTCTCAGAGATAAGGAGAGTCAGGTCATGGAGAAACCATAGAAATGTGGGGACTGTGGGAAGGGATTCAAATCCCCATCTGATCTGGAAAGTCATCGATGCACACACACTGGGGAGAGGCCATTCACTTGTTCCAAGTGTGTGAAGGCATTTGCTCACATGCCTAGCTTACGAATACATGAAAGAATTCACACCGGGGAGAAACCTCTCATCTGCTCCAAGTGTGGGAAGAGACTCGCTCATTCATCCAACTTAAATAAACACCAAAGAACACACACTGTTGAGCGACCATTCACCTGCTCTGAGTGTGGGAAAGGTTTTAATCAATTATCCACCTTGCGTGAGCGCCGGAGAACTCACACCGGGAAGAAACCATTCACCTGTCCTGTGTGTGAGAAGAATTTCACTCAGTTATCCAGGTTACACAGACACCAGAGAAGTCAGACTGGGGAGAGACCGTTCCCCTGCTGAGTGTGGAAAGAGCTTCAGAGAGGTGTCCAACTTGCATGCACACCAGTGAACTCACAGCGGAGAAAAATACATTCCCTTGCCCTGAGTGTGGACAGAAATTTTCGCAGCCAGCTTACAGAAACATCGGAGCACTCATTCCTGTCGGACAGGATTTACATGTATTTGGAAAGGCAAGAACTGATTAGGGATCATCAACATGGCTTTATGTGTAGGAAATCATTTCTCACAAAGTTGATTTAGTTTTTGAAGAAGTAAGGGGTCTGTTTCCATGCTGTATACCTTTATAACTCTATGACCCTAAGATTGTCACCTGCTCCGAGTGAGGTAAACAATTCTCTTGGTCATCCACTGTGCTGAGACACCAGCAAATGCACAAGTGATGGCAGGGGTTAGATCTTGCAGTTATTGATACTGGTTATCACATCGAGGACTGAACGTGTGTATTAATCCTGAGCTGTTGAAGGAATGTGCCCCAGCCACGCTCTTCCACAGTTCTGGAATTAGAAAAGAAAGCCCCTTTACAATTGGGTTTCAAGTCCGGAAGGATGCTGGTGGATGCTGGGAATATGCTTCAGTCAGGATCAGATCAGAGATTGGGGCTAAATCTGTTCCTGACTGAAGGTGAAATGGCAAGTTTAAATTTCCAATCTGAAAGTTATTATGGTCCGAGAGTTCAAACTGTTTACGATATTCTCCTGAGATGAAGTATCTGGCCAGTCTGTGTGTGCCTCTGCTGAAAGCAAATATGATGCACCAGGTAGAAACGATATAAACATTTTAGGCTAGAGATTGCAACTCACCAATTGTGTGCACATTAATTTGACAAAATATTTTGGTTTTATATATTTTATATGTTAGTTCCAGCTCTCATTCATTCTCAGTCCCAAGGGCTCACCTTTTTTTCACTAAGTTCTTGTTGTCGCATTATTAAATCAGAAACAAATTAGTTATTAACTTTCAACTTGATCCTTGGAGACTAACATCGAACTTAAAATTCTCATATGTAGTAAACAGAGGGAAAGCTTTGGGAATAGGGTATAGTTTCTTTTATGGTTTCAGTTATGACAATACTGGGTAAGTCCGATCCCAGAGTGAAACCTGTCCAGAATTTTAATTTTTTGCTATTTGTCTACTTTGGAGGTCAGTTGTTGAGGATATTCACAAAAGATTGTCAATGTACTTTTAACAAAATGAAAAACAAAGCTTATTAAGTAGAAAAAGACCATATTGCACTTTACTAGGACTACAAATGTCAGAATAATAGATTCAACCTTTTATCTTCAACAACAATGTTACAGATAATTAAACCTCAGTCAAGTGTCGCAGTGTAGTGGACAGCGAAGAGGGTTACCTCAGATTACAACAGGATCTGGACCAGATGGGCCAATGGGCTGAGAAGTGGCAGATGGAGTTTAATTCAGATAAATGCGAGGTGCTGCATTTTGGGAAAGCAAAGCTTAGCAGGACTTATACACTTAATGGTAAGGTCGCAGGGAGTGTTGCTGAATAAAGAGATCTTGGAGTGCAGGTTCACAGCTCCTTGAAAGTGGAGTCGCAGGTAGATAGGATAGTGAAGAAGGCGTTTGGTATGCTTTCCTTTATTGGTCAGAGTATTGGGTACAGGAGTTGGGAGGTTATGTTGCGGCTGTACAGGACATTGGTTAGGCCACTGTTGGAATATTGCGTGCAATTCTGGTCTCCTTCCTATCGGAAAGATGTTGTGAAACTTGAAAGGGTTCAGAAAAGATTTACAAGGATGTTGGCAGGATTGGAGGATTTGAGCTATAAGGAGAGACTGAACAAGCTGGGGCTGTTTTCCCTGGAGCGTTGGAGGCTGAGGGGAGACCTTATAGAGGTTTACAAAATTTTGAGGGGCATGGATACGATAAATAGACAAAGTCTTTTCCCTGGGGTCGGGGAGTCCAGAACTAGAGGGCATAGGTTTAGGGTAAGGGGCAACTTTTTCACACAGAGGGTGGTACATGTATGGAATGAGCTGCCAGAGGAAGTGGTGGAGGCTGGTACAATTGCAACATTTAAGAGGCATTTGGATGGGTATATGAATAGGAAGGGTTTGGAGGGATATGGGCCGGGTGCTGGCAGGTGGGACTAGTTTGGGTTGGGATATCTGGTCGGCATGGAGGGGTTGGACCGAAGGGTCTGTTTCTGTGCTGTACATCTCTATGACTCTGACTCTATTTGGTTTCTGGAGCTTTTTCCTTATTATCTTCTAAACGGATCTAGATCAAACACATGGATTTTCCAAATGCTCAGCTTCCAGCAGTTTCCTGTTACAGGATGCTTGTCTCTTCAGCTACTCTAGATGTTTTTCCATTTCCCCAGGCCCTGACTTTTCAGAGACTGCTAAACAAACAGTACCTTTACGCTCTGATTGAACTTGCACACACTGCCAGTCTTTCTGGGATGGTTCTGTCTTTTGTGATACTGGATTCCCGCAGCGAGGCAACAAATCCTCTTCTGCCCTTTTCTAATGCACTGGAAAATTCTGAAGGAATTTAAGGACTTTATTTAGATGCATGTCAACAAAACATCAGAGAACCTAGAATCAAAGGTAAACGGGAATGTAGAGTTGATGTTGCGGTTAGATTGACTTTGTCCCATGAAGATGTGGGTGTACCTTTTAAGAGAGTTAAAAGCAGCAGAACTACTGGACACAGCACCAAGTGTTCTCAATAAGGCAACAATGTTATACTGGGTCGAACAACTCGATTAGTTCGTTGCCTGGAGACAAAAACAAATTCAAATTCGGCCAATCAGTTTAAATTATACCCCGAAAAATATCAAACGCTAATCTAGTTTGCCAGTATACTCAATTCAATCTTAAAAGCCAATGACACAATCCGATGCTCTGGGGTATAAAATGGGGAAAATCAAACAGTTAGGAGGAGAACTGCCAAGTCCTAGCACATGACAGGTTGCTGGAAAAAGTCTCTCTCTTAGGTTACTTTTCAATCAGTAACCTGTGATGCAGAAATTCCTAACAAGAAGAAAAGAAGACAAAGGAAGATCCGAAGACAAGAACCTACAGCTGCCTTGTTTTGAGATAAGTGTTGTTTTGTAAATTGTAATTGGGAGTTTTATCAGACTAGTATTATAGAGGGGAAAGTAAAAGATAGGTTAGAGAAAGAAATTGTAAATAGTGGTTAGTTAATTATTCTCCGTTATACTTTAAGAAATAAAGTTGTTAATTTTTACTTTATATAGTTCTTGGTCACTCGAATTTTTACAGATTACTGCACGGGATAAATCTCCTCTGTGTTGCTGGTTTTAAATTAAGCGGGAGAGTTTACCCCGTGTCGTAACACTACTGAATGTCAAGAGGCTGAATGGCCTTCTGCTAAGTTGTAAGTTCATATTTATAAATTTGTAGGTACGATTCATAATTTTACTTTTGAATTCTATTCATGTCCCTTCTCAATATGAAATCAAAATAGAAATCAAACTTAAAGCAATATGCAATTTCGTTACTGGAGAAGCAAAGTTCCCAAACACATCCCACTTAAAAAGAAATGGTATTTTTAACTGGCATTTTCATTTTTGTTTTAGTTTCCTCGCCACTAAATCCATTCTTATGGAAATTTCACTTAAATGGTAAACAGATTAACATTAAATACATAAAGATTTTCCATACCGATCTTATTTTTATACAGTAGTCTCATTCTGCACACGTCAATCTTGATGATGTGTTTCCCTTCATATTTGCTCTTGGCCAAACATGCTATCTTTTCTCGCGATGTGACTGATTTTTAAATTGGAAGGTTATGGCATTAAACTCCAAGGGAACAGTCTCTACTTTCTGAAATCTTTGAATTAATGTGAGAGGACTATGAACCTTATAAAACATCAGTCTCTGCAGACTTATTTGATTTGTTGACTTCAGTGTTGCAGAGCCAGTACCTAACTCAAGGTCTTCCTTCGCAGTTGAATCGTTCCATTTTGCATTTTAAAGAGAACAGCCATTGGATTCCCATGTCATCTTCTAATAATAGGCACCAATATTCGTGTCACTGGTTTAACACTCAATATAAATGGCTGAGTATTACTTGATGCTGCTAAAACTAGTTGCAATAATCGGTACAGCTTGTAACTGTCATAAAACCTTGTCGATTCAGATGTCTTGCCTTTCTCAACAAGTCTGTCAAGTGAGCCATTACAGCTCTGAAATTCAGAACCAACACCCAAATAAGATCCACTTAGACCAATTGACTGCAAAACTTTGCATTTTTCTTAGACGTGGGAAAATCTAAGATAGCCCTTATTCTTGTTTCTCCAGTCGGTGTTATTCCGACAGTGTGGCCCAAGTCCCTTTTGAAATGGCAAATTCATAGTCATTGAGTAACACAGCACTGACCCTTTGTTCTGACTTCTCCAAATCTGACCTAATCCCATTTGCCAGCATTTGGCCTATATCCCGCTAGGGGTAGGGGTGTACTGTATGTGCTTATAACAAAATGGCCCATATCTGCTCATACAAAATGGCTGACAAACAGAAAAAGAGGCAGCCTGCCTTAGAATGAAAACACAAGATGGCTGACAGGAGATAAATAAGACTAACAATCTGTTCAAGCCTTTAATTAAAGAAAATGACAACATTTTTGAACAAAGTTACACCAAGGCCATGAGTACCCCATTCTAGATAGAACTGATACTAAAATAGACAAGCAACTAATCCTCGCCCTCATTAATGGGAAAGTAATTCCCAGTGAGTGAATGAACACCAGGAATGAGGTAAGCCCAGTCACCTCCTTGAGTCGTTACCTGAACAACAGTTATTATTATTTTGTCGATGTTTCTTTGAAATGAATTACTCTGCAATAGGTTCCGGTTAGAAATTCCCTTGGGAATCACAAGAGTAGTTTTCAGCATAAAACATATGCACATATAACCAACGCTTCATAAAAGTATTAAAGAGAAAGCATTTAGACCTAGAAGTGAAAGTTAATTAGCTTCAGGAAATACCCTGAACAAAATAGATTGCTTGTAGCCCGAGGTACTAAGAATAGGAAAAGCTGTATTTAACCTTACACTTTGTAACTAACTTCCTAACAAAAATCAATATCACAAGTCTTATAGCAACGAGATGAAACTAACTCTCTTTTGTATTTTTTTATCCATAATTAGGACAGTGGGCAAGAAAGACTATTCACTGAATTGGATCAAGGCAGCACATGGAATACAATAAATAATCAAAATTCAAACCATCTCTATAGATGAAGCCAGCCTGAGAGGCCGATAAGACATAGGAGTGGAAGTAAAGCCATTCGGCCCATTGAGTCCATTCCGCCATTTAATCATAGCTGACGGGCATTTCAACGCCATCTACCTACACTCTCTCCATAGCCCTTAATTCCTTGCGAGTTCAAGAATTTATCACTCTCTGCCTTGAAGACGTTTAACGTCCCAGCCTCCACTGCGCTCCGTGGCAATGAATTCCACAAGCCCATCGCTCTCTGGCTGATGAAATGTCTCCTCATTTCCGTTCTAAATTGACCCCCTCTAATTCTAAGGCTCCTAGTCCTAGTCTCCCCATCTAACGGAAACAATTTCCCAGCGCCCACCCTTTGTAAGCCATGCATTATCTTGTAAATTTCTATGAGATCTCCCCTCAACCTTCTCATTCAACTCGAATGAATACAATCCCAGGTCCTCAGCTGTTCATCGTATGTTAGGCCTACCAATCCGGGGATCATCCTTGTGCCCGAAGAAGCATACCGATAAACTTTGGAATGTGGATGAACAGGATGCATAGAAAGATCCCAAGGCCTAGCGAGGATAGTGCCTGTTAAACACCATGAGATCATGGCAAGTTGCAGCTGGTCAAATAGGTATCTGTCACTGATCAGGTGTTTTACTGGATTAGGTATATGGATTAGGAGGGAAGGACCGTAGTTATGCTGTAGCCCCTCAAATCTACACCCCATCCAACAAGGTCATGGTGGATCTGTTCCATGCCTCAGCTCCTCCTTAATGCCAGCACTTCATAGCCCTCAACTCCCAGCAATTTAAAAAAAAATATCTAGCTCCTCTTTTAATGGTTTCAGTGCTCTAGCCTCCACAACTGAGTGGGTTAGAGAATTCCCTACCTTCACTACCTTGTGGGAGGAGAAATTCCTTCACAGGTCAGCTGGGAAATGAGTGTTCCCTTATTATGCACCCCCCACCCCGCCCGCCAGATTGAGACACCCCCTGCAAGTGAAAATAATTGTCAACACTTATCTTGTTAAGCTTTGTCAGAACCTTGCGAAAAGATGGTCTTGAAACTTGAAAGAATAAAGGCCTCATCTATTCAACCCTTTCATTCTAAGAAATCAGCCTGGTGAATCTCTTTCGGAATGCTACCAATTCCGAGGAACAGGGACAAAACCTGCGCACTGTCCTCCAGATCCAGCCTCACCGTACAACTGTTGCAAGACTTTTCTATTTTTAAACTCCAGACCCTGTCAATAAAGGCGAAAATGCAATTTGCATTAATCTGTAAAACACAGGAGCAGAATTAAGCCGTTTGGCCCACCGAGTCTGCTCCGCCATTTGATCACGGCTGACATGTTTCTCATCCCTCTTCTCCTGCCTTCTTCCCCACACCCTTGATTGCCTTTCTAATCAAGAACCCGTCTAACTCTGTCTTACAGATTGGATTAGGTTCCCTACAGTGTGAAAACGGGCCCTTCGGCCCAATCAGTCCACACCGACCCTCCGAAGAGTAACCCAACCATTCCCCTACATATACCCCTTCACCTAACACTATGGGGCAATTTAGCACGGCCAATTCACCTAACCTGCACGTCTTTGGACTCTGGGAGGAAACCGGAGCGCCCGGAGGAAACCCATGCAGACACGGGGAGAATGTGCAAACTCCACACAGACAGTCGCCCAAGGCTGGAATTGAACCCTGGTCTGTGAGGCAGCAGTGCTCACCACTGTGCCACCATGCTGCCCCTTTACTCAATGACTTGACCTCCACAGCCTACTGTGGTAATGGGTCCCACAGATTAACCACCCTCTGTTTGAGGACGTTGCTCCTTGCCTCACTTTACTTTGAGGCTCTGTCCCCTTGGATCCTAGTCTCTTGTACTCATGGAAGCTTCTTCTCCATGTCCCTTCTATCCAGGCCTCTCAGTGGTCTGTCAGTTTTAATGAGCTAGCCCCTCGTCCTTCCAAACTCCATCAGAGTCCTCAACCGCTCCGATGACGAGCCCTTCATCCCTCGGATCATTCTTGTCAATCTCTGCTGGAACCGCTCTCCCCCACCCCGAGGTCATCACATCCTTCCTTACATTAGGGGTCCAAAAATTGCCACAATATTCCAAATGCTGTCTGCTGAGAGGCTTATACAGCCTCAGCAGCACATCTCTGCTCTTGTATTCTCACCCTCTTGAAATGAACGTTAACATTGCATTTGCCTTCCTAACGGCGAAATGACCCTGCACATTAACCTTAAGAGAATCCTGAACTAGGACTCCTGAGTCCCTTTTGTGTTTCAGATTTCTGAGGCCTTCCCCCATTTAAAAGATCGCGTATGCCTCAATTCTTCCTAAGACATTGGTTAGGCCACTGTTGGAATATTGCGTGCAATTCTGGTCTCCTTCCTATCGGAAGGATATTGTGAAACTTGAAAGGGTTCAGAAAAGATTTACAAGGATGTTGCCAGGGTTGGAGGATCTGAGCTACAGGGAGAGGCTGAACAGGCTGGGGCTGTTTTCCCTGGAGCATCGGAGGCTGAGGGGTGACCTTATAGAGGTTTATAAAATCATGAGGGGCATGGATAGGTTAAATAGACAAAGTCTTTTCTCTGGGTGCGGGGAGTCCAGAACTAGAGGGCATAGATTTAGGGTGAGAGGGGAAAGATATAAAAGGGACCTAAGGAGCAACGTTTTCACACAGAGGGTGGTACGTGTATGGAATGAGCTGCCAGAGGAAGTGGTGGAGGCTGGTACAATTGCAACATTTAAGAGGCATTTGGATGGGGATATGAATAGGAAGGGTTTGGAGGGATATGGGCCGGGTGCTGGCAGGTGGGACTAGATTAGGTTGGGATATCTGGTCGGCCTGGACTGGTTGGACCGAAGGGTCTGTTTCCATGTTGTACATCTCTATGACTCTATGACTCCAAATCTCTCACTTTCCATCTGCTCCCTCTTTGGCCATTTTATTAGCCTTCCAAGCCCTTCTTCAGCTCCCCACCTCCACCACACCAGCTGTTCATCCACCTATCTTTGTGTCGCCTGCAAATGTAGCCCTTAGTTCCTTTGCAACATGGTTAACGTGTAACGTGAATAAGTTGTGGTCCCAACACGGACCCCTGCAGAACTCTGCTGAATGTCAGTACCTTGCTCCCAACCCCACAGGCTCTTATCTTATTCAGCCATCTCTTAGGCAGCAGCTTGTCAAAAGGCCTTCTGGAAATCCCTTTGTTTTACTTTGTCTAACCTGCTGGACACCCCTTCAGGGATATCTCTATAATCCCTACAGAATCAAACACTGCAGAAGAGGTCCTTTGGCCCATTGAGTCTGTACTAGCAAAAAATATATATACTATTATCTATACTTGTCCCATTTTCCCACAACCCCTGTAGGCTCTGCTGTACTTCCTGCTGGTGTCTCTCTTCGGACTGATCCGATGGACTCTCACCATTTCTCCCGGTTTCCCTTTGAATCTCCCACACTGCATCCAGAAATACCCTGATTTATTAGAGTGGGAGCACATGGGTCTGCAGGGGGAGGCATTACACTTTGGTAGTACAAATTAGGACTTATACAGTTAATGGTAGTGTTGTAGAACAGAGAGACCTGGGGGTTCAGGAACATAATACTTGGAGATTTGAGTCACTTGTAGGTTGGGTGGTTTTTCGCACACTTGTCTTCATTGCTCAGACAGAAGTTGGGGCATTATGTTGAGGTTATACAAGACATTGGTGAGGCCTCTTTGGGAGCACGATGTGTAGTTCTGGTCACCCTATTACAGGAAGGATATTATTAAACTGGAGAGGATTCAGAAAAGATTTACAAGGCTGATGCTGCCGGGAATGGAGGGTTTGAGATACTAAAATAAAAAAGACATGATTCACTCTCATGAGTATCCTCACACACAGATGAGGAAGGACACCACTTCAACTGGGACAACACACCCATCCTAGGACAAGCCAAACAGAGACACACACGAGAATTCCTAGAGGCGAGGCCGGAACTCTATCAACAAACACATCGACTTGGACACCCAGGAAATGCCAGCACCAACACAGGAAATGACATTGCCAACCCAAGAAAGCCTAAACACATAAATAGAAAGTGAGTTATAACACGAGTCCTTTACTGGAAGCTCACTGATAATGTTAGCGAGTGCAGTGACGAAACATCTGAAAATGAACCTTCCAGCTCAGTGAGCAAACTTACATCCAGAACCTCAACCTGAGCGACAAATCTTTTCAAAACTTGCTGAAATAAAAAGAGATTGGCAAGACTGAGACTTTTTTCACTGGAACGTAGAAGATTGAAAGGTGACCCGTATAGAGGTTTATAAAATCGTGAGGGGTGTTGATAAGGTGAATGTCAAGGGTCTTTTCCCTTGGGTGGGGGAGTTCAAAACTAGGGGGCGTATGTTTAAGCTGAGAGGAGAAAGATTTAAAAAGGACATGAGGGGCATCTTTTTTTATGCAGCGGATGGTTCATGTGGGGAATAAACTGCCAGAGAAAGTGTTGAGTGCAGATACAGTTACAATGTTTAAAAGACATTTAGATAAATTCAAGAACAGCAAAGGTTTGTAGGGATATGGGTCAAGTACAGGCAGGTGGAACTAGTTTAGTTTGGGCACATGGATGGCATGGACTGGTTGGGCCAAGGGTCTGTTTCCATGCTGCATGGATTTTTGGTAAGAGGTTGTTCTCCCACCAGACTAGGGTTGGACCTTGCACATCTTTGCTTGTACTCCCCTTTCCATGTGGACCTTCCCCATTTATCCAGCTTTCCCCTTGTCTCATCCCACTCATACAGAAAGTATCAGGCCACGTTTCTAGTCTCGCGAGTGAGGTCATCGAGGGAAAGTTGCTGGAGAAGGTACTGAGGGATAAAATCTATACCTGGAAAAGAATGGGCTTATCAGTGATTGTGGATCAGTGGTGCTGGAAGAGCACAGCAATTCAGGCAGCATCCGAGGACAGGCAAAATCGACGTTTCCGGCAAAAGCCCTTCATCAGGAATAAAGCTTTATTCCTGATGAAGGGCTTTTGCCCGAAATGTCGATTTTGCCTGTCCTCGGATGCTGCCTGAATTGCTGTGCTCTTCCAGCACCACTGATCCAGAATCTGGTTTCCAGCATCTGCAGTCATTGTTTTTACCTTATCAGTGATTGTGCCTTACCAATTTCATAGAGTTCTTTTGAGGAAGTGACCAAGTTGATCGATGAAGGAAGGGCTGTAGATGTAATATACATGAACTTTAGTAAGGCGTTTGATATGGTTCCCCATGGCAGACTGATGGAGAAAGTGAAGTTACATGGTGTGCAGGGGTGTTCTAGTTAGGTGCATAAAGAACTGGTTGAGCAACAGGAGACAGAGAGTAGTAGTTGAAGGGAGTTTCTCGGAATGGAGAAAGGTGACCAGTGGTGTTCCACAGGGGTCAGTGCTGGGGCCACTGTTAGAACATAGAACAATACAGCACAGAACAGGCCCTTCGGCCCACGATGTTGTGCTGAACATTTGTCCTAGCTTAAGCACCCATCCATGTACCTATCCAATTGCCGCTTAAAGGTCACCAAAGATTCTGACTCTACCACTCCCACAGGCAGCGCATTCCATGCCCCCACCACTCTCTGGGTAAAGAACCCACCCCTGACATCTCCCCTATACCTTACACCCTTCACCTTAAATTTATGTCCCCTTGTAACACTCTGTTGCACCCGGGGAAAAAGTTTCTGACTGTCTACTCTATCTATTCCTCTGATCATCTTATAAACCTCTATCAAGTCACCCCTCATCCTTCGCCGTTCCAACGAGGAAAGGCCTAGCACTCTCAACCTATCCTCGTATGACCTATTCTCCATTCCAGGCAACATCCTGGTAAATCTCCTCTGCACCCTCTCCAAAGCTTCCACATCTTTCCTAAAGTGAGGCGACCAGAACTGCACACAGTACTCCAAATGTGGCCTAACCAAAGTCCTGTACAGTTGCAACATCACTTCACGACTCTTGAATTCAATCCTTCTGCTAATGAACGCTGTTGTTTGTAATATACATAAATGATCTGGAAGAGGGTATTGTTGGTCTGATCAGTAAGTTTGCAGATGACATGAAGATTGGTGAAGTAGCAGAAAGCATAAGGGACTGTCAGAGAATGCAGGAGGATATAGATAGACTGGAGAGTTGGGCGGAGAAGTCGCAGATGGAGTTCAATCTGGGCAAATGTGAGGTGATGCATTTTGGGAAGTCTAATTCTAGAGCGAACTATACTGTAAATGGAAGAGCCTTGGGAAAAGTTGATGAGCAGAGAGATCTGGGAGTTCAGGTCCATTGTACCCTGAAGGTTGCTGCACAGGTGAATAAAGCAGTCAAGAAGGCATATAGTATACTTGCCTTCATCGGACGGGATATTGAGTATAAGAGCTGGCAGGTCATGTTAAAATTGTACAAGACATTGGTTCGGCCGCATTTAGAATACTGTGTACAGTTCTGGTCGCCACATTACCAAAAGGATGTGGATGCTTTGGAGAGGGTGCAGAGAAGGTTTACGAGGATGTTGCCTGGTATGAAAGGTGTGAGCTATGAAGACAGGTTGAATAGGTTAGGATTGTTTTCATTAGAAAAAAGGAGATTGAGGGGGGACCTGATTGAGGTGTACAAAATCATGAAGGGTATAGACAGGGTGGATAGAGACAAGCGTTTTCCCAGGGTGAAGGATTCAATAAAGAGAGGTGGAAAGTTCAAGGTTGATATATGCGGCAAGTGTTTTACACAGAGGGTGGTAGGTGCCTGGAACTCTTTGCCAGCAGAGATGGTAGAGGCAGACATGGTAGATTTATTTAAGGTACATCTGGACAGATGCATGAGTAAGTGGGGAGCAGAGGTATACGGATGCTTAGGAATTGGGCGATAGGTTTAGACAGTGGATCTGGATCGGCTCAGGCTTGGAGGGCTGAAGGGCCAGTTCCTCGGCTGTAAATTTTCTTTGTTCTTTGACAATATAGCAACTTGCAATCCTTGTGTATTGGGGTTGCCCTCGGAGATAATCTTTGCAACACAATAGTTTACAACACAATAGTCCCATCAGGAGGTACATGAGCTATTGATTTTCCCGCTGACTTTGACTTCAGAAGGAACTTTGGAACAGTTGTCTGCTGAGTGCAGTAACGTGATTACTGCAGCCATCTTAGTGGGGTGTTTCAAAAAGCAGTCACTAAAGATATGTACTAGCATTGGTTTTAATCCATTTGTGGCAATATGTATGAGGAAAAGCAAGTGTTCCAACAAGACCCTGGGGAATTCTACTACGATGCTTGCTTTAGCCCTTCAAACATGCAGTAACCATTACTGTCAATTGGCTATTTCCATATCCATGTTGCTCCTGTCCCCTATTCCACAATCTCTAACTTTGTGTATGGGTCTGCTGTGTGGCAAATCAGTCCGCATGCATGACATCAACTGCACTGTCCTGAGAACTCTCCCCGCCACCTCTTCGCAAAACTCCAGCACGATAGTTAATGCAATTTTCCCAGAATTAGCTCTTCTTAATTACGCAGAAATTCTCCATGTGATCATCTATTTTGTCCCATGTATTGTTTCTCACAGTTTCCCACTCATTGAGGTAAAGCTGACTCGGGAGCTGTTGACTTCGCCTTTACATTCTTTCCTGAATATAACATCTGCAAGTCTCCAGTACTCTGCCAACACTGCTGAATGTAAGGAAAGGCTGGAAAATGTAGCTACGGCCTCCACAATATTCACTCTGACTTTCCTCAGTGTCCCTGGGGGCACCTTAGCCATACCCAGTGCTTTTATTAACTTTAAGAACAGACAACTTATCCAAAACTTCCTCCTCGACAATTAAAACCCTTTCCAGAGTTTCAAATTTAACACCAAAACCCAAGCATTGTAATTACTCGTGAACTCTCTGGTGTCTCAGCAGGTTGGATGACTGAGTGAATCCCTTTCCACTCTCAGAGTGAGTGAATGGCTTCTCTCCCGTGTGAACGTGCTGCTGCTTTAGTGAGTGGGACGACTGAGTGAATCCCTTCCCACGGTCAGTGCGAGTGAATGGTCTCTCCCTGGTCTGAACTCACTGGTGTATGTTGAGTCGTGATGAGTGCTTGAACCCTCTTCCACAGTGCGAACATCTGTGTGGTCTCTCGTCCGAGTGAACGTTGTTACGACAGGGGGCAAACCCTTCTGCTAATTTAAACCTCGCCTCGTAAATCTGTTAAAATTATGAGTGACGGAGAACTACCAATTCCCCTATTTAAAGAAAAAAATTAACAATTTATTCTTTAACTCCAAGTTAGAAAAAAACATTAAATAGCAATTGTCTGCACTGTAAACGTCCTTTATCTGATCAATTTATCTGCCTCCCACTCTACAACAATATACTGATCTGATAACTCCCTCCCCCCCCCCCCCCCGATTAAGTTTAACAAAAAGATTATAATTTCAAAACCAGTCAGCTGGGTTGATGTTCCTCTGTAGATTTTCCTGGGTCATCTTTTCTTTAGTCTTCTGCTGCACAGATTTCATATGATCAGGTACCTTTCTGAGTACGATTCTGCGGGTGTTCTTTGCTGCTGGCGAATTTTTCAAAATACATGATTTTTTTAACCCAAATCATTGGAGTGTCTTATTGGTTTGATGTCATCGAAACATTAAAATTCAAATTTGATTGGATTCTGGTATCTTGAGGCATAACTTAAACTGATTGGCCGAACTCGAATTTGTGGTGTACCATGGCAACTCAGCTCCAGCTATTTGTTTCACAGCCAAATGTTACATTTTTAAATTGTTCAGCACACTCTGTGCTTGCAGTCAGTCCTTGCCAGCTTTCACTCTCTCTTAAAGGCACAGTACACACCTCCACCTTCATAATAACATGTTGATGTGACATCAGTTCCCCAGAACTTTTGTAGCACTTCTCGCAGTCTGGACATTGTGAGCTCACTGGTGTGCCAGTAGGTCGAATGAAGCAGTTCACCTGCTCCCACACTTGGAGCAGGTGAACGGCCTATCCCTACCATGCACATGCTGGAATGACAGCAAATGGAACAACTGGGTAAATCCCTTCCCACACTCAGAGCAGGTGAGTGACCTCTCCCGGGTGTGAAGGCAGTGGTGTATCAAAAGGTGAGATTAATGACGGAATCCCTTCCCTCCAGACAACTGAATGACCTCTTACCAGTGTGGACCCGCCGGTGTGTCAGCAGGTCGGATACCTGGGTGAAACCCTTCTCACACTCAGAGTCACTGAACGGCCTCTCCCTGGTGCGTGACTGCGCCGATGAGTTTTGACATCCGGTGGGAAAATGAAACCCTTCCCAACAAACCGCAAATGTCCGCAGTTTCTCTCTGTTGTGACCGCATTTATGTTTTGACAGGCCAGATGAACTAGTGAAGCCTCCACCACATCAAACACTTACAGGGTTTCTTCCCACTCCGAACGGTGCTTTCTGCTTCCATGTTCAAACTCCGATGATATCCAGGTTATGATAATGGGGGTGACTGTCAGATAGTGATGCGGTGTTTGGTTTGAATTTCCTACTACAAATTCTTCTAATTCGCTGTGAAATTGATATAAAGCAGAAAGAGAAAGGAGTGAGAGAGAGTATGGGAATACACACTCAATATTTCAGGAAAGGGGACATGCTGTTCTATCTGAACTTACACAAGGATGTTCTCAATGGAGAATTTTTTAAAAAACAGAGTTCAGGGATGAAGGTGCAGTAATTGGCTTGCTGAAAGAAAACAGAGGGTTGTAGTTGATGGAACATGTTCATCTTGGTGTCCAGTTACTAGCAGTGTACCGCAAGGGTCGGTGTTGCGTCCACTGCTGTTCATCATTTTTATAAATGACCTGGATGAGGGCTTAGAAAGGTGGGTTGGTACATTTGCGGACGACACTAAGGTCGGTGGAGTTGTGGATAGTGACGAAGGATGTAGTAGGTTGCAGAGAGACATAGATAAGCTGCAGAGCTGGGCTGAGAGGTGGCAAATGGAATTTAATGTGGACAAGTGTGAGGTGATACACTTTGGATGGAGTAATCGGAATGCAAAGTACTGGGCTAATGGTAAGATTCTTGGGAGTGCAGATGAGCAGAGAGATCTTGGTGTCCAGGTACACAGATCCCTGAAAGTTGTCACCCAGATTGACAAGGTTGTTAAGAAGGCATACAGTGTTTTGGCCTTTATTAATAGAGGGATTGAGTTCTGGAACCAGGAGGTTATGCTACAGCTGTACAAAGCTCTGGTATGGCCACACTTGGAGTATTGTGTACAGTTCTGGTCACCGCATTATAAGAAGGATGTGGAAGCTTTGGAAAGGGTGCAGAGGAGATTTACTAGGATGTTGCCTGGTATGGAAGGAATGTCTTACGAGGAAAGGCTGAGGGCCTTAAGGCTGTTCTCATTAGAGAGAAGAAGGTTGAGAGGTGACTTAATAGAGACATACAAGATAATCAGAGGGTTAGATAGGGTGGACAGGGAGAGCCTTTTTCCAAGTATGGGGACGGCAAACACGAGGGGGCATAGCTTTAAAGTGAGGGGAGGTAGGTATAAGACAGATGTTAGAGGTAGTTTCTTTACTCCTAGAGTAGTAAGGGTATGGAATGCTTTGCCTGCAACGGTAATAGATTCGCCAAGTTTAAGTGCATTTAAGTCGTCATTGGACAAATATATGGACGTACATGGAATAGTGTAGGTTAGATGGGCTTCAGATTAGTATGACAGGGCGGTGCAACATCGAGGGCCGAAGGGCCTGTACTGCGCTGTAATGTTCTGTGTTCTATGTTCTAAGTTCTAATTTAATATAACTACAACTGAACTGGAATGTTCACAGAAACCCTCAGCCTTTACCAACTAGAAGGACCGAGGTAGCAGGTGGATGGGAACACCACCACCTTCAAGCCATGCACTGTCCAGACCTGTCTGACAGTGAAGGGTGGCACTGCGGCTAGCACTGCTGCCTCACAGCGCCAGGGACCCGGGTTCGATTCCGGCCTCGGGCTACTCTCTGTGTGGAGTTTGCACGTTCTCCCTGTGTCTGTGTGGGTTTCCTCCAGTTTGCTCCCACAATCCAAAGATGTGCGGTTTAGATGGCCATGCTAAGTTGTCCACAGTGTTCAGGGATGTGTAGGTTAAGTGAATTAGTCAAGGGGAAATGTCGAGTTATAGGGTAGGGGAATAGGTCTGGGTGGGTTACTCTTCAGAGGGTCAGTGTGGACTTGTTGGACCGAAGGGCCTGCAGGGATTTTATGATTCAGTACTGGATGAGCAGAAATTTCCTCCATTTAAATGTTGGGAAGACTGGTGTTATTGCCTTCAGTCCCCGCTACAAACCCACTCCTTCGCCACCAATTCTAATCCTCTTCCTGGCAACCAAGGCTGAACACACTAGATGAGGTTCATCTCGCAGGACCAATAACCACGCAGTAACATTGTGGGGAAATGACTGAGATGAGGAAAAATGTCTTCACCTGGAGGGTAATGAACCTGTGAAATTCCCTTCCACAGAAAGTGGTGGAGGCCAAGAAACTGAAAACATTCAGGAAAAAAAGAGACATTTGTAAAAAAAAAAAAATTAAAGGCACCAAGGTATGAGGAGAAAGCAGGCATATAGCATTGAGATGGAGGATCAGCCGTGATAAATATTGAAAGGTGGAGCAGTTCCAAACAATCAAATTGCCTACTCTTCCTCTAAATTTTGCAGTACGGTGGCTCACTGGTCAGCACTGCTGCCTCACAGCGCCAGGGAGTCGGGTTGGATTCCAGCCTCGGGGTGACTGTCTGTGTGGAGTTTGCACATTCTCCCCGTGTCTGTGTGGGTTTCCTCCGGGTGCTCCGGTTTCCTCCCACCGTCCAAAGATGTGCAGGTTCGGGTGAATTGGCCGTGCTAAATTGCCCCAGAGTGTTCAGGGATGTGTAGGTTAGGTGCTTTAGTCTGGGGAAAACGTAGGATAATAGGGTAGGGGAATGGTGGGTTAGTCTTCGGAGGGTTAGTGTGGACGTGTTGGGCCAAAAAGCCTGTTTCCACACTATAGGGATTCTATGATTCCACAATGTTTTTTGGATTACGGCAGTTCTTTTACAATACCGCCAGGACTAGAAAAATGTCTGAAGGTGTTGCACTGAATTTTTGACATTGCATGGCATCACTATCACTGAATTCCCCGCTGTCAATATTCTGGTGGCTACCACTGACTAGAAGATCAACTAGTGGGTTTGAGTTATAGGGACAGTCTGAATAGGGCTATAAAATTATGAGGGGGCATGGATAGGATGAATAGCCAAGGTCTTTTTCCCAGGATGGGGGAGCTCAAAACTAGCTTTAAGGTAAGAGGGAAGCTTTAAGGTGAGAGGAAAATGTTTTAAGGTGAGGAGGGGGAATGATATAAAAGTGACCCTAAAAATGGCAACGTTTTCATGCAGAGGGTGGTGCATGTATGGAATGAGCTGCCAGAGGAAGTGATAGAGGCTTTTACAATTACAATGTGTAAAAGGCATCTGGATGGGTATGTGAATAGGAAGGTTTTAGAGGGACTTGGCCAAATGGTGATTTTAATAGATTAATTTAGAATATCTGGTTACTGTGTGCTGTACAATTCTATGACTCTATACCCTGGAGGTGTGGATTCACTGTCCCACCTGCTCGGAGATGCATAATAACATCCGTGAACAGGTTATTAAAACATATATAAATACAATGCCAACAAGAGGAGGTCAGAGACTTGGAATATTGCAGCAAGCATGTCAGTTCCCGACTTCCCAAAACTTATCCACCATCTCTAATGCACAAGTCAGGACTGTAATGGAATACTCCCCACTTGTCTGGATGAGTGCAGCTCCAATAATACTCAAGAAAATTGACAACATCCAGTACAAAGCAGCCAGCATGATTGGCGCTACATCCGCAAGCATTCACTCCCTTGATCACCAATATTCAGTAGCAACAGTGTGTACTATCTACAAAATGCACTGCAGAAATTTACCAAAGATTCTTGAAGACAGCATGTTTGAAACCGTTGACCATTCCAACCCAAAAGGACAAAGGTCACAGATACATGAGAACACCACCACCTGCATGTTCCCCTCCAAACCACTCACCATCCTGACTTTGAAATATGTTGCTGTTCCTTCATTATCACTGGGATGAAATCTTGGAATTCCCTCCGTAATAGCATCATGGGTCTACCTACTACACACGGACTGCAGCTGTTCAAGAAGACAGCTTAGCACCACAATGCCCACATCGCAGAAAAGAATAAAAATAAGTAGACAGCTCAAGTATACAGAGATTTCAAAAGTATTGCACTTTCTTTAGAGTGCAGCCTGAACTCAGTGAACGAGCCTGTTTCCACAAGTCTCTTGGACAGCCAAGGACGATCTCCCCTGGTCAACATGTGGAAAGTTGCCAAGAGGAAACATTTGGGAGCTCATCAGGTGTGCAAAGAAGATCTCACTGGTGATAAGTATCTGTAAAGGATAATGCTGAGGAAAAATGTCTTTTAGCTGTATATGAGAAAATCCTTCCAGACTCTCACATATGTAGAACCATACAACACCTCTGCGCTGTCCCTGACATCAGCTTTGCATTTTCTTCTGCAATAAACACCTAAAATGCCAGGCCATAATCAGCCACGGAGTCAATGCGGGTAAATGGGATGAGTTCAGTTTGGTGTTTGTTGGTCGGCGTAGACATGGGATCTGTTTCTCTGCGGTATGACTCTTTTTTGACTGTAAGCTTATATTACTTTGCCCTTTGGGCGTATGTTGAGTGACTGACCACTATGTTAAAAATCACACAACACCGGTTTATAGTCCAACAGGTTTATTTGGAAGCACTAACCTGTTGGACTATAACCTGGTGTTGTGTGATTTTTAACTTTGCACACCCCAGTCCAACACTGGCATCTCCAAATCATAAATTACTATGAACCTACAAACCACTCTGGGATGCTGTCAACCCTTCAGCAGAGGAGGTGGGGTTAAGTGGAGCATGCGCAAAGTCCCCCGTGTAGGAGCATGCGCAGTTCCAGCCCGGGAAGGGGGGGTTCAGGGTTCGAGGCTGTGCGGCAGGATTGGAGAAATCGGGTGAGTGTCGAGCAACGGATCCGGCCGTTTGGGGCGCTGGAGACCGTCACCGACATTGGCTGCGGGGGGGGTCTAAAGCTGCAAAGGAAACGCTTGCGGTGCCGGGATTGTAACCATTTGAACGGCGTCCGGCTTTTTCCGGGGGATTAGCGTGGTCTTTTTAAAAAAAAACTGCCGCCATCTTTGTAGGGGGCGATCAACCATTGCGGTGGCGGAGGAAAGGGGAGTGCCATCTTTCTGCGGGGCAGTGGGCGGAGGGGCGCACGCGCGACTACCAGGGTCTCAGGCTCTTGCTCTGGGGCTCACGTGGTCTACATAGAGATCAATGCGTGTCCGCCCCCTGCTGTGTTCCAAAGGCTCAGGAACCCTCTGGGAAAAACATTCCCGCTCATCACTGACTCAGACAGACGACCTCTTCAAAAAGCATTGGCCTCTAGTTTGAGAGTCACGTGAGGCAACATGCTCATCCATCCATGCAGTTCATAAAATCCCTACAATGTGGAAACAGGCCCTTTGGCTCAACAAGTCCACACTGACCCTCCAAAGAGTATCCTACCCAGACCCATTTCCTATCCTATCACTCTACATTTCCCCTGACTGATGCATGTAACCTTCACATCCCTGAGCACTGAATTGACAATTTAGCATAGCCAATTCACCTAACCTGAACATCTTTGGATGGTGGGAATAAACTGGAGCACCATTTGAGGTTTGTCCTCCTCTCCCTGTAAAATGGTTGAACGGTAGGGTTTGGGGCCTAGCTTTGCTGCTCCTCTCCCTTGTAAAATCGCTGTCTCTTGTGTACAGCTGTTAATGTTTTTTGTAAACTGTTTTGTAATTTGTTTAATAAAATAAAAAAAAATAAACTGGAGCACCTGGAAGAAACCCATGCAAATGGGGGGTGGAGAATGTGCAAACTATGCACAGATTGACATCCGAGGCTGGAATTGAACCCAGGTCCTTGGTGCTGTGAGGTAGCAGTGCTAATCACTGAGCCCCAGTTACACCATCTCAGGCTCTTGTAGATTTCAATCAAACCCCCTCTCATTCTCTAAATTCCCAGTGGATACAAGCTAAAACTATCCAACTTTTCCGAATAAGAAAACCCATCTATTCAAGGGTATTGCTCTCATAAATGTTTTCTGAATCTCCTCCAAAGGATTTTTATCCTTAAATAAGAAGCCCACTGCTGTACACAGTATAATGATTTCCTCAGTGCTCTGTATGAATTAAGTATAACCTTGTTTTTTTTAAATAAAGTTTGCCTTGTAATAAACAGTAACATTCTTTTAGTTATTATAATCACTTGCTGGACCTGCCAAGTAACTTTTTGTAATCTTGCAATCTTTTATTCATCATTTGGCCAATTGATCTTCTGGTGTTTAAATAGTGGATATCCCTGCTCGTCCAGTTGTTGGGAGGTGTGGGGGTGAGGTGTGACTTGGAGGTGATGGTGTTCACATCCACCAGCAAGCCTGGTCTTTTAAGGTGGTGAGGGTTGAGGATTTGGGAGTTATTGTCAAAATTCCTGCCTCTTTCACCTCTTCCTTTCTCTTTTTCTTTGTCACTTTCCGCACAGCCCAAAGTCTTGAGGAGGCACACAGCAGGTGGCAGCTTCCCTTCCTTGACGAACATTACCAAACCAGATGGATTATTTTGGCAATCTGGAAGCTTTCATGTTAATCATTTCCTAAGACCCTCAAAAGACCAGATTCATTCAGCTGTATCTCACAACTTGCCTTTGATTTGTAGTTGGGAAACAAATCAAACCATGTCGAGGTTTAGGAAGAATCATTTGATCTGAAACGTTACCTCTGATGTCTCTCCATAGCTGCTGCCAAACTTATTGAGTTTTTCCAGCAATTACTATTTTTGCAATCCATGTCGGGTTCTGATGGCGATGCCGTATTTACCATAAACTCAGTATTGTGAAATTTTCAACATGGAAGGAGAAACCACTGTTAACAGTTGCAAGAAATCGTTCATGTGTTCCTTGTGTGGGCAAGACTTCAACCAACCATCTGACCTATTAGAACATAAATGTATTGATGATGGGCGGAAACTATGGAAATGTGAGGACTGTGGGAAGGGATTCAAATCCCCATCGAAGCTGGAAAGCCATCGGCGCAGTCACAGTGGGGAAAGGCCATTCACTTGTTCCATTTGTGGGAAGGGATTCACTCAGTCATCCCATTTACTTGCACACCAGCCCGCACACACTGGGGAGGGATCGTTTACCTGCTCAAACTGTGGGAAGGGATTCACTCGGGTATCCAACCTACTGAGACACCAGTGCACTCATACTAGTGACACGGCGTATAAATGTCCAGACTGTGGGAAGTTCTATAAAAATTCTGGGGAATTGATGCACCATCAATGTATTCATACTGACGAGAGACCGTTCAAGTGTCCTTATTGTGGGACTAGGTTCAGGCGATCATCTTACCTCACTGTCCACCAGCGAATTCACACAGGGGAGAGGCCATTCAGCTGCTCTGAGTGTGGTAGGGGTTTCACTCAGCTAGCTCACCTGCTGACGCACGAGCGCGCACATACCGGGGAGAGACCGTTTCCCTGCTCTGACTGTGGGAAGAGGTTCACTCAGCTTTCCAACCTACTGAGACACCAGCGAGTTCACACTGATGAGAGACCGTTTAAATGCCCAGATTGTAGCAAGTTCTTCAAAAGTTCCAGGGAATTGATCTCCCATCGACATACTCACACTGATGAAAGACCGTTCGGATGCTCTCGCTGCGGGACTGCATTCAGGCGATCATCTCAACTCACTGTGCACCAGCAAATTCACACCGGGGAGAGACCATTTACCTGCCCTGAGTGTGGGAAAGGATTCAGTGACTCGTCCAACCTGCAGATACACCAGCGGGTTCACACTGGGGAGAGACCTTTTAAATGTCCAGACTGCGCAAAGTGCTTTAAAAGTTCCGGAGAGCTGATGTCCCATAAACATGTTCACACAGACGAGAGGCCATTCAAGTGCTCTCACTGTGGGGCTGGGTTCAAGCACTCATCTCAACTCACTGTCCACCAGCAAGTTCACACGGGGGAGAGGCCATTCACCTGCTCCGTGTGTGGGAAGGGGTTCAGTGATTCATCCAACTTGCTAATACACCAGCGAGTTCACACCGGCGAAAGACCTTTTCAGTGCCCAGAGTGCGGGAAGTGCTATAAGAGTTCGGGGGAACTGAAATCCCATCAACGTGCTCACACGGACGAGAGACCGTTCAGCTGCCCTCGATGTGGGATGAAGTTCAAGCGGTCATCGCACCTCACTGTCCACCAGCGGGTTCACACTGGGGAAAAACCGTTCTCCTGCTTCAAGTGTGGGAAGGGATTCACTCAATTATCGCATCTCCTGAGACACCAGCAAACTCACAAGTAACTACAGGGACTGGGCTTTGCTGTTTAGTCACATCCAGAACTGAAGCATATTTGTGGTCGTCTGCTCCTGTTGGTTTTGTTGAACTCCAGTTACACGTGTCAAAATTCCAAATATAAGTCAAATAAATTGGCTCAGTATTAAACACAAAGTGTTGAGTCTTAATCTTTCGAACAAGTATGTGGGTCTCTTTTTGCCACGGAAATTGACATAATCTGATAAACTGCCTGTGCTGCTGCTCCCATTCCACTCACCATTGGGGCCAAGTTGCCTCGAGTGTTCCACTTGCCCGAGCCTTGAACTTTCTCTGAGCATCTTTCTCTGCTCTCAGAACTGATCTTGCCCTTGTGACCCTATTCTCACACAGCCTCTGACCCTGACTCAGGTACAGGTTAGATTAGATTCTCTACAGCCCAACCAGTCCACATTGACCCTCCGAAGAGTAACCCACCCAGACCCATTTCCCTCTGACTAATGGACCTAACACTATGGGCAATTTTAGCTAGGCCAATTCACCTGACCTGTACATCTTTGGACTGTGGGAGGAAACCGGAGCAAACCCACGCAGACATGGGGAGAATGTGCAAACTCCACACAGTCAGTCGCCTGAGGCTGGAATTGAACCCGGGTCTCTGGTGAGGCAGCAGT
This sequence comes from Chiloscyllium plagiosum, assembly GCF_037043375.1. NCBI lineage: Eukaryota > Metazoa > Chordata > Chondrichthyes > Orectolobiformes > Hemiscylliidae > Chiloscyllium > Chiloscyllium plagiosum. The sequence goes on from NW_028270165.1 coordinate 31,678,460, forward strand.
GCTAACGACTAAGCCACCATGATCTGCAGTTAAAAGTGACCATGGCTGATCATCCAACTCCGTACCCGTTGATCCCTTTGTAGTTAAATAACCAAGGTGAGAATTTGGATATGATTAAAATTTAAGGCTACTGCTAACTTTAGTTTGTGCGACTTCAGCTTGTGGATTTATCTCAAATCCGCAGTTTCTCTGATTTGGTGGGAGAAATCACATTCAGCTGTGCATATGAGCACTTCTGACTATATACAAAAAAGAAAAAGCAGGCACAACAGCTTTAGGTAGTAGGATGTGGACAGAGTCATTCTGTCCCTCTTGTGTGGCTATGTTTGTGCTCAGGCGTCATTGGATGAACATGAGGTGTCCACCAGTGCTCTCAATGTCTTTATAGAGAGGTGTGCACCAGAGTGGGTACAGTGGTTTATTTCCCCATCCAACTCCATTTTTAATTTAGCCCCTTCCTGTTCTCCCTATCCCCACTCTTCTTCATTCCCTGTAATAGGCTTTCATGGATTTTGAGAAAATTTGTAGCTCAGGTTAAGGTTCTGGATGTAGGTTTGCTCGCTGAGCTGGAAGGTTCATTTTCAGATGTTTTGTCACCCTACTAGGTAACATCTTCAGTGGGGATGGTTGGGTTGGTGATGTCATTTCCTGTGATGTCATTTCCCAAAGAAACCCAAACATATAAATAGAAAGCAGGATTCATGAACCGGTGTTTCGCCCAGAGGCCCACTGAAGATGTTACCTAGTAGGGTGACGAAACGACGGAACCTTCCAGCTCAGCGAGCAAACCTACATCTGTAATAGGATTTGCATGTAAACTTCTAATTGACTGCAGAGATGATTATTGGAGGTGGTTAATAGGTAAAAATAGTGATTCGTTGGTGGGGAAGTCGATCGGTTGTGTGGGATAACACTTACGGATGTGGGAAAAGAAAGCAGATGAACCTCCTAATTGGCTGCAAGGGTGATGGTTAACAGTTAATATCAAAAAGAAAAGTAATTGTGATTTGGTGATGGAGAGGAAGACATGCAGTTGTGTATTCCTGGACTGAAAAAATAACATTTCTGGATTTTAAAAAAAAGCATTATGGATAAGTCGGCAGAATCGTCCATCCCGGGTTGAGACTAGCTCATCTACGCTACAAGTGGTGGCTGTATTTTGGTGTTAACTATACAGCATGTTCCTTTCCATTAGGCTTCCTAAATTATTACATTTTGGAGTTAGTGAGGTTTGTGTGAAGATTAAAGAACAATGAGAATTTACAGCCCAGGAACAGGCCCTTCGGCCCTCCAAGCCTGAGCCGATCCAAATCTACTGTCTAAACCTGTCACCCAATTCCTAAGCATCTGTATCCCTCTGCTCCCCAGCTACTCATGCATCTGTCCAGACGCATCTTAAATGAATCTACTGTGCCTGCCTCTACCACCTCTGCTGGCAATGCATTCCAGACGCACCCTCTGCCGCGTGTATCCCCCTTGAACTTTCCACCTCTCACCTTGAAAGCATGATCTCTCATTATTGAATCCTTCACCCTGGGAAAAAGCTTGTCTCTACCCACCCTGTCTATACCCTTCATGATTTTGTAGACCTCAATCAGGTTCCTCCCTCAATCTCCTTTTTGCTAATGAACTTGTAAGCATTTCTGTAATCGTAATGAATGTTAAAAACAAAACAGCAGAGAATTTTATGAGTGTAACCGATGTGCATTTGACTGTATTAGAAGATTTTATGATTTTATTTTGCTTCGGGTAGCACCGAAAGCTTGGAGAAAACCCCTTTGTATTGGGCAGTTTTCGCAGAAGTCTTGGCTGAAACTGGATGCAAAAAGCTGTCCCCAAAGAAGGAAATGTTCCAGAACTGTTAAGAAATAGTTACATCAATTTAAGAGTTTGGTTTCAATGCTCCAGACCATAAATATTTTGTTAAAACCCTGAACGGGATATTTGAAACTGAGGAAGTCTAAGCTCAGTGATATGCAGGTTTCCCGAAAGAGTCTGTCAGATCCTGAAGATGGAGAATTAAGGCCACTGTTACATTAAGCCCAATGGCTATGATGGAGAAGGGAATTCTCCCTGGTATGAGTGCTGTAAAGGAATGCTGTTGGGATTATATATTATATATATAAATTATTGCGACACGGCAGTGAATCCTTCTATTAATTAAATCAAAACACACAGAAAAGCTCACCTCATCTCGTAATCAGTTAAAGTAGTGATAGAGAACTCCCAGATTCCACTATTTAAGGAAATCCAATTCTGACTAGATTTGGTTGGGATATCTGGTCGGCATAGACGAGTTGGACAGAAGGGTCTCTATGACTCTATGAACATGAAACAACAACTATTCACCACTCTGAGCCCCCCACCCCCTTTCTTGAAACTGCTTATTACCTACCTCCAACTCTATAACAATATGTTGTTCCAATAAGACACTTCTTAAAATTACACCAATTTAATTTCAAAACCACATAGCGACTGTCATTTTCAATGTTTCTTCTTCGGGTTGGTGATCTCCCTGGGTCGTCGTCTTTCTTTTTACTGCGAGTATGTTTCATATGAAAAGGTACCTTTGATAGAGAATGTTTCCTAATTTCTTGAGTCTCTCTCGAAGGCAGTTGCTCACTAAGAACCTTCTCTCCCTTTCTCTCTCTCTTTCTTTATCTTCTAACTCCATTTGCCTCTATCGCAATTTAAGTTTCTATAACTCTCCTGCGCTTCTCTGTTTCTCTGATACACCTAAGTGCTTGACCAACGCCATTACAATTTCAGCTTTCCTTTTGACCCTGGTTCAACCCAATTCTAACCTATTTGCTCATTCTAAGAGTATGTCCTTCCTGTCTTTCTAAACTTACTTGGCAAATTTGAGGAGCACCTTCAAACCCCAGAACCTCTTTAGCAATGTTAAGAGCCATTTCCCTCACTTTTAATTTAACCAATTAACTAAGATGAAACAAATTGTCTCGCCTACGTTTTATTTAAAGATCTCGGAGACTAGGCGGCTGGGATCTTTTGTAACCCAAATCTGCTGGGATCTTTTGTAACCCAAATCTGTTCAAATCTCAGACTGGATCTATTTAAACCTATCCAAATGGGTAGCACAGTGGTTAGCACTGCTGCCTCACAGCGCCAGAGATCTGGGTTCAATTCCTGCCTCAGGCAACTGTGTGGATTTCCTCTGGGTGCTCCGCTTTCCTTCCACGGTCCAAAAATGTGCAGGTTAGGTGAATTGGCTATGCTAAATTGCCCGTAGTGTTAGGTGAAGGGGTAACTGTAGGGGAATGGGTCTGGGTGGATTGCTCTTCGGAGGGTCGGTGTGGACTTGTTGGGCCGAAGGGCCTGTTTCCACACTATAAGTAATCTAATCTAATCAAATCTCACACCTGAGCCCGAAACTATTAAGTGATTCATAATCCCTCAGTTATATTATAGTTTGCTGTGTACTTTAATCCCTCATTTGCTGATAGCACAAGGGGAGTCTTTGTCCTATTTTATGTATCATATGAGAGTTGGTACCAGAGGACCAATAGTGATGCTGTGCCAACGATATCATCAAGATTTGACTTTCGTGCTTAAATCTCATTGTCTTTGTGTTACAGTTGCAAATACTTGTGTCAACCCTTTCAAGTGGTTGACATCCCAACCTTCAGGGAGTCACAACAGAGAGACAAATCCCCATTCTTTGAATTCGATAATAGCCTTGGAATGTGACAGGAGTGAAAGTGCAGCTGACATCCTCATAAACTAGGCCACACCCTGATCTCACAATGTGGCTAGTAAGCCTTCTCAAGTTACTTTCACATGAAGTGGGGGTGGGGGCGGGACTGACTGGAACTATCCCTTTGCAATGCACTATTTTATTCTACAGGACTCGCAACCAATCATGGAGGTGCTCAACACAAACTGCCAAGCATAAGACTACCTTGTTGTATTACTGCTCTGAAAAGAGAAAGAGGGAGCGTTGTAAATGAGTCAACTGTATGCAGAATCTTATTGAGGGAGAATTCATTCTAAACAAGGACAAGTGTGTCACTGGGGAGAGCTTTGCAAAATCCACGTGAAAAGAAAATGTGGGTAAGGGTGTGGGTTGGGCGCAAAACTATGAGTTCAGTGTAAAAGTAGTTTACAGACATCGAAGGAGGTTGGTGGGAACCACTCACATGGGTTGGTACACACAATTCAATACTTTAATGCTGAAGCCAGGGTAGGTGAGAGTGGGGGGAGGATTTTGGTGATATTTCAGTAAGATTTGAAGCAATGATTGATAAGGACAAAGATAGACCCAAAAACAAAGGATCTGAACAGAGAAAAGGGCAATTCTAATATGATAGGACAGGATCAGACAAAGGGGATTGGGAGCAGTCACTTGCAGGAAAATCCATACCAGAGCAGTTGGAGAGTCAGACTGCACGGTAAAGGTGAAGGATGGAAATAGACAACCCTGGATGTCAAGAGATGTATAAAGTTAAAAATCGTACAATACCTGGTTATAGTGCAACAGGTTTATTTGGAAGTACTACCTTTCAAAGCGTTGCTCTTTTATCAGGTTCCCCTCCCCCCAACTTACCCCAGTTCCAACCTTCCAGCTCAGCACAGCCCTCATGACCTGTCCCATCTATCCATCTTCCTTCCCACCTATCTGCACCACCCTTCCCTCCGACCTATCACTTCCATCCACCTATTGCACACTCAGCTACCTTCTTCCCAGCCCCACACCCCCATTTATCTTTCCACCCCCAATGCTACCAGCCTCATTCCTGATGAAGGGCTTTTGCCCGAAACATCGATTTTCCTGCTCCTTGGATGCTGCCTGATCTCCTGTGCTTTTCCAGCATCCCGCTCTTGACTTCCAAATAAACCTGTTGGACTCTAACCTGGTGTTGTGAGATTTTTAACTTTGTACACCCCGCCCCCACACTGGCATCTCCAAACTAAGGGATGCATAAGCAAGAGAAAGTTAAGCTTTAAGGCAGAGATCGAGAACTCAGAACAGTGGATGTCCTAGAGGAGTATAGAAAGTGTAAGGGGTTATGTAAACCAGGGCAGCAAAGAGGGGACATGATTAAAAAAAAAACTAGGCCACATTAAGGAAAATGCAAAGCCTTTTCCTGTTCAATAATATATTAAGGGCAAGAGAATGATCAGGGAAAGAGAATGCATTAGGGACCAGATTGACAATGTTTGGAGCTAGAGCTGAGATTTTAAATGACTCCCTTGCATCTTCTCACAGAAAAGGATGATTTAAGTATGGAATTCAGAGAAAGGGGGACTGTGATATATTTGAACCAAGTAACATTGAGAGGGAAGAGCTTTTAGCAACTTTAGCAGGATTGAAAGTCGATAAATCCCCAGGCCTAGATAAGACGGATCTCAGGCTGGCGTAGGAGGCAAGAGAGGAGATTGCAGGGGCCCTGAAATTAATTTTGGCAACAGGAGGTGTGCCAGAGGACTGGGCAACAGTTATTGTGGTAGCACTGTTCAAGGTTGGGATAACCCACAAAATTACAATTGGATAAAAGCAAAATACTGCAGGCGCTGGAGAACTGAAACAAAACAGAAAACACGGGAGAGAAACAGCTAATGTTTCAAGTTTGGTATAACTTCTTCAGAAACTATCGGAAAAGGTTTTGAGGGACAGAATTAAACAAGGGAGTGCACACTGAATGCGTGTCCTCGGAATCACAGGGACCTCAATGCATAGATTCTGGAAGTCAGATAAGTAAGGTGCTTAAGAAGGCATATGAGAAATACTGTGTGTAATACAAATGATCACGCTAGAGGAAAGATGTGATTGCACTCGAGAGGGTAAGAAATGCTTCACCAAGAGGTTGCCTAGGTTGGAGCGATTCAGCTATGAAGACAGACTAGATAGGGGGAGGTTGTTTTCCTGAGAGCAAATAGGCTGACGGTTTACCTGATAGGACATAGGACATAGAAGAATACAGCTCAGTACAGGCCCTTCGGCCCTCGATGTTGCGCCGATCCAAGCCCACCTAACCTACACTAGCCCACTATCCTCCATATGCCTATCCAATGCCTGCTTAAATGCCCATAATGAGGGAGAGTCCACCACTGCTACTGGCAGGGCATTCCATGAACTCACGACTCGCTGAGTAAAGAACCTACCCCTAACATCTGTCCTATACCTACTCCCCCTTAATTTAAAGCTATGCCCCCTCGTAATAGCTGACTCCATACGTGGAAAAAGATTCTCACTGTCGACCCTATCTAAACCCCTAATCATCTTGTACACCTCTATCAAGTCACCCCTAAACCTTTTTTTCTCCAATGAAAACAACCCCAAGTGCCTCAGCCTTTCTTCATACGATCTTTCTACCATACCAGGCAACATCCTGGTAAACCTCCTCTGCACCCGAAATTGAAGAGTACAAAGTTCTGAGAGTCATAGGATAGACAGGGGGAAATTTCCCCTTACCAGAAAGGTCAACAGTTCTAAGGCAAGCAGCAGAAAGTTCACAGAGGATTTGATGAAAGATTTATTTTCAGTCAGAGAGAGTGGTGGGAATTCATGGTTTAAATGAATGAAAGAGGCAGAAACCCTCACATTGAAAAAGTGTTTAGATAGAGTCATAGAGATGTACAGCATGGAAACAGAGTGTATAAGTCCTGCTAAGATTTGCTTTCCCAAAATTTAGCACCTCGCATTTATCTGAATTAAACTCCATCTGCCACTTCTCAGCCCATTGGCCCATCTGGTCAAGTTCCTGTTGTAATCTGAGGTAACCCTCTTCGTTGTCCACTACACCTCCAATTTTGGTGTCACCTGCAAACTTACTAACTGTACTTCTTACGCTCGCATCCAAATCATTTATGTAAATGGCAAAAAGTATGAGCACTTGAAAAGCCATAACATACAAAAGTTATGCATCAAGTGCTGGAAAACAGGATGAGAATGGGTAGGCGATGATTAGCATGAACATGATGAACTAAAGTGCCTCTTTCAGTGCGGTAAAACCCCTTGTCTCTCTCTCTTTCTTTATCACTGTTTTAAGCACTTCCAATGCGATGTTGTTGCTGTTGGGTTTGTGACACATCAAACTTTGCTTCTTGCTTCTTGCTTCAGTAACACTTCATCTCTGCTGAGTAGGTCTCAAATTAGTTTATCTTGAGTTCTGTCTTTACCAAAATGGGATCATAAGGGATCATACGCAGAAACATCCAAACTTCATCAATATTAACACTGATGTGTATTTAAAATAATATCAGTTGCAGCTGTGAAAAATATACATCAATAAATGGTTTCAGTAAGAATTAATCAGCACTAAGTGTAGATGTTAAATCAGTTTTCAGATATTGAACTGAAGAATTTGCATTGAAATTCAATTTAGGATTGAAGTAAAAAGCTTGCAATTTTATTGCAAATAGAGTCCTGCTGTAAGTTCCTTAGTTAATGTGAAAATTCACAGACAGCGAAAAGGGACAGTGCAGCCCTGAAAAATCAATGATATATCCAGAATGTTACACTCAATCCATCATAGGATGGGGCTTTGGCAGTCCTGATGAAGGGCTTTTGCCTGAAGCATCGATTTTCCTACTCCTAGGATGCTGCCTGACCTGCTGTGCTTTTCCAGCACCACTCTAATCTCTAGCATCTGCAGCACCTACTTTTGCCTAGAAACATATTCCAACTGTGGGGACACAAAGTTCAACTATGGATGTTATTAACTGCAGAATCCAAATCTTACAGTCACCCGTGTATTCACTGGGTGTCCAGGCAGATTCTTGTGACTGAATGAATCCCTTCCCACGCATAAGTGTTAGCTTCTTCCCAGTGTAAACTCACTGGTATGTACCAAGGGTGGATAACTGCCAGAAACTTTGTTAACGGAAGTGCAGTTCACAACTTCTATTCAGTGTGGCCTCGCTGGCTCGATGAAGTAGCAAATCCCTTCCCACAAGTGAAGCAGGGGAACAGCCTCTCACTGCTGTGAACACACTGGTGCCTTAATAGGCTGGTTGACTGAATAAATCCCATTCCAGAAACGGAGCAGGCAAATGGCTTCTCCCTGCTGTGAACTCGCTTGTGTATGCTGAGATTGAACTGACGTCTTTCCACAGGATATGCAGGGGAGTGGTCGCCCTACAGTGTGGGGTTCCACAGGATATGCAGGGGAGTGGTCGCCCTCCAGTGCGGGGTTCCACAGGATATGCAGGGGAGTGGTCGCCCTACAGTGTGGACCTGCCGGGTTCCGTGCGATTGGATGACTGCCTGAATCTATTTCCACAGAACCTGCAGCTGAAGGGCCTGTCCCCAGTATGAACTCCCTGGTGTGATGCGAGACAACTTGATCGAGTGAAACCTTTCCCACACACTGAGCAAGCGAATGGCCTCTCCTCGGTGTGAAGCCTCTGGTGTAACATGAGCCAACCCGACTCAGTGAATCAATTCCCACACATGGAGCAGGTGAATGGCCTCTCCCCAATGTGAATTCACTGGTGTTGCAGTGCATTGGATAACCGGGTGTATCCCTTTCCACACACAAAGCAGGTAAATGGCCTCTCCCAAGTGTGGACTTGCTGCGTAAAAGCCTGAAACGCTTCCCACAGGAAGCACAGCTGAAAGGCCTCTCTCCAGTATAAATCGCCTGGTGTAACATGAGGCCGCCTGATTAAGTAAATCCCTTCCCACACATAGAGCAAGTGAATGGGCTGTCCCCTGTGTGTGACTACATCGATGAGTCTCCAGATGGATAATTGAAATCTTTATCACAGTCTTCATGTTTCCATGGTTTTTCTATGGTGCTGTTGTCCTTCTGTGAGTCCAGACTGGATAATCAGTTAATGTCAAAACTGCACGTAGCCATGGACATTATCTCTTGCTGCTGTAACTTTTTCAGTCCGCATAACTAGCATGGAAAATAAAGAACGTGAAAGCATGGGAAGGGTTAAAGCATGAAGACCACTGGCATTCTGTGGTCTGTGGAAGGCCGGATGGGATAAGAATAGTGGGATGCTCTTACACCAATTCGCAGAGTAAGGTTAAGGCTGAAAGGTCACTATGGCGAGACAAGTAATAAAGCAAGTTTCTCTGTTAAGTGTTATGATGACGGGATTGGGACCATAAATATTTGTGACATGACATTAAAATATCTAATTAATAGTTAGTAGAGTCAGGAGACTATTGTAACAGATGGAATAGCTAAATATCTATCATGATAGGTTAGTCTGCAATTGAAGATCACTGTAGCACAGTTAGCAATAAATATCTAACCGTGACATTAGAATAGCATTAAGTAGAATGTACAACTAAAGAGATAATGGGAACTAACATCACGGGTTTATTGTGTAGCTAGAGTGAGGTACTTTGATTAATACAGTTGGACATGCTGATAAGCTAACAGAAACATGATTAAAAAAAAATATATAAAAATCCACAGACCCTGAGGTTTGTGGGCATTCGAGAATCTGCTTTCTCAGTGTCACAGTTTTTTGTTTGCAAATAAAAGATCTACTTCTTGAAGAACTCTTTGCACCTCTTGGTGATTCTCTACATTTTCTCCACAACACAAGCTGAAACTCTTTCCACAATCATTGCACTGGAACACTGTCACTTGATTGTCTTTATCTTGGTGCTGTTCCAGTTACACTGATGTTTGAAACCTTTTCACAGAAACAGAATAGACAAGCATTTCTCTTCCTGCATTCAAACATTGATGATTTCCAGGTCCTGATGAAATCAAAAGTTTCACTTAGGACTTGACAAGAAGTTTGATTTGAACTTCCCATCTGAAAATCCTCCCCTACTAATATCCTGAAAAAGGGGTTTTTGGATTTACGTAACTCTTTAGCAGAAGCACAGAATAGAAATTCTGAACAGATGAACAGGCTGGGGCTGTTTTCCCTGGAGCGTCGGAGGATGAGGAGTGCCCTTATAGAGGTTTACAAAATTATGAGGGGCATGGATAGAGTAAATAGGCAAAGTCTTTTCCCGGGGGTTGGGGAGTCCTGACCTAGAGGGAGACCTACGGGACAACTTTTTCATGCAGAGGGTGGTACGTGTATGGAATGAGCTGCCAGAGGATGTGGTGGAGGCTGATACAATTGCAACATTTAAGAGGCATTTGGATGGGTATATGAATAGGAAGGGTTTGGAGGGATATGGTCTGGGTGTTGGCAGGTGGGACTAGATTGGGTTGGGATATCTGTTCGGCCTGGACTGGTTGGACCGAAGGGTCTGTTTCCATGCTGTACATCTCTGACTCTATATGGGCATGTGTTTCAATGAAAGATCTTTTTAAACTGAAACAAAACTAAACATGCTCTATCAAGTCAGATTTTCAGTCGGAGAGTTCGGAAGCATAGAAAATGGAGCTTTGGCCCATTGAGTCTGATCTGTCCAAAAACAATTACCTAACTATTCTAATCTCATTTTATAGCACTGACTGACGTATCCAGTAATAACATCTGGTGGCATCAAAACACATCAGCGACAACATTGCCAAGCAGATTTAATTTCAGGGACAGGCCAAATAGGATGCAGAATTCGACATCGTAAAGAAAACAATTCTCAAGGTATGGAATTGCTTCCAAATTAAATGCTATGGCAGAAGCTGTACTTTTAGAGTGACCACACACAGAGTCATAGAGATGTACAGCATGGAAACAGACCCTTCGGTCCAACCTGTCCATGCCAACCAGATATCCCAACCAAACCAGTCCCACCAGCCAGCACCCGGCCTATATCCCTCCAAACCCTTCCTATTCATATACCCATCCAAATGCCTCTTAAATGTTGCAATTATACCAGCCTCCACCACATCCTCTGGCAGCTCATTCCATACTCGTACCACCCTCTGCGTGAAAAAGTTGCCCCTTAGGTCTCTTTTACATCTTTCCCCTCTCACACTGAATCTATGCCCTCTAGTTCTAAACTCCATGACCCCAGGGAAAAGACTTTGCCTATTTACCCTATCCATGCCCCTCAATTTTGTAAACCTCTATAAGGTCACCCCGTGGCCTCCGACGCTCCAGGGAAAACAGCCCCAGCCTGTTCAACCTCTCCCTGTAGCTCAGATCTGCCAACCCTGGCAAAATCCTCGTAAATCTTTTCTGAGCCCTTTCAAGTTTCACAACATCTTTCCGATAGGAAGGGGACCAGAATTGCACGCGATATTCCAGTGGCCTAAACAATGACCTGTACAGCTGCAACATGACCTTCCAACTCTTGTACTCAATACGCTGACCAATAAAAGAAAGCATAACAAACGCCTTCTTCACTATCCTATCTAACTGCGACTCCACTTTCAAGGAGTTATGAACCTGCACTCCAAGGTCTCTTTGTTCAGCAACACTCCCTAGGACCTTACCATTAAGTGTCCTGATAAGATTTGCTTTCCCAAAATGCAGCACCTCACATTTATCTGAATTAAACTCCATCTGCCATTTCTCAGCCCATTGGCCCATCTGGTCCAGATCCTGTTGTAATCGGAGGTAACCCTCTTCGCTGTCCACTACACCTCCAATTTTGGTCTCATCTGCAAACTTACTAACTGTACTTCTTACGCTCGCATCCAAATCATTTATGTAAATGACAAAAAGTAGAGGGCCCAGCACCGATCCTTGTAGCACTCCACTGGTCACAGGCCTCCGGTCTGAAAAACAACCCTCCACCACCACCCTCTGTCTTCTACCTTTGAGCCAGTTCTGTCTCCAAATGGCTAGTTCTCCCTGTATTTCGTGAGATCTAAACTTGCTAATCAGTCTTCTATGGGGAACCTTGTCGAACACCTTACTGAAGTCCATATAGATCACATCAATATTCCCTCAATCTTCTTTGTTACTTCTTCAAAAAACTCAATCAAGTTTGAGAGTCATGATCTCCCTCGCACAAAGCCATGTTGACTATCCCAAATCAGTCCTTGCCTTTCCAAATACATGTACATCCTGTCCCTCAGGATTCCCTCCAACAACTTGCCCACCACCGAAGTCAGGCTCACCGGTCTATAGTTCCCTGGCTTGTCTTTACCACCCTTCTTAAACAGTGGCACCACGTTTTCCAACCTCCAGTCTTCCGGCACCTCACCTGTGACTATCGATGATACAAATATCTCAGCAAGAGGCCCAGCAATCACTTCTCTAGCTTCCCACAGAGTTCTCGGGTACACCTGATCAGGTCCTGGGGATTTATCCACCTGTAACTGTTTCAAGACATCCATCACTTCCTATTGTGTAATCTGGACATTTTGCAAGATGGTTGAGTTTAGGAAAAAAGATAAAAAATCAACAACACCAGGTTATAGTCCAACTGCTTTATTTGGAAGTACTAGCTTTGAGAGCACTGCTCCTTCGTCAGGTGGCGAGTAGGGCATGATCATAAAACACAGTATTTACAGCATAAGATTATATGCTGTAACTTCTTTCAAATCACATTCCCAAGATAATTTAAGGTTTTATTAAAAAAAAGTGACATCTCAGCTCAGACATTGCATTAAAGGTGAGTCACTTTTCCAAAATAAAACCTTAGTTATCTCAGGAATATGACTTGAAAGAAGAAGATCTGCGATTTACATATTAATGAGCCGACAACTGCAACCCATTCTAAAAGATGGGAGACCCAACAGCAATCTAGGTGTGTTGATTATGTCATTTTAATTGCATGACACGATGATCTTGCCCTCTCAATTCTGTGTCTTACGATCCTGCCCCACCAACTACCTGACGAAGGAGCAGCGCTCCGAAAGCTAGTACTTCCAAATAAACCTGTTGGACTATAACCTGGCGTTGAGAGATTTTTTTAAAACTTTGTCCAGCCCAGGCCAAAAGCGGCACCTCCTCATCATAATTTGGGAAAAGCAACGGGACATTGCCCACCACTGCAGCCACCGGGCTCCAGCTCACGATCAGTGATTGACAGCAGATTGGCACCAATAGGAAGAGCGGAAGAGCGCCTGGAGGACTAGGAGTCCTCCAACCAATCAGCTTGAAGGCTAGCGGCAGGACGCAGCTCCCACTGCGCATGTGTCCTGCCGCGCGCCGCCCTTCGGCGGCCGGTTGATGGGGCCTAAAAATCCGAGCGAAGCCCGTGTAGTAGCAGCAGCAACAGCTGTTGACGTCGCCGCATCTGAAAGTGGCACTGCCAGGTTTCGAGGTTAGAAAAAAAATGGTTCAGTAGATTCACGGAGCGTCAAGCACCCACCCACCTTGCCTTACCTTTCTCGTTTCCTCAGGCGGGGTTTCCCCACTGTTTCCGACGGCGGCGCTGTCACTACTGCGCATGCGCTGGAGCAAACGCAGTGATGCAGCGTTATCAACCAAAGACGGAGCACCGAGGTCAGCCCGCCCTCTCATTCACTCCCATTGGTTGGAGGACCAACCGCCGCCGCTCTGTACTCCAGCCCCACCGCTTTGTTCAACTCCCATTGGTTAGAGGACCATCCGACGCAGCTCTGTCCTCCAGGCCCGCCCCCTCATTCATTCCCATTGGTTGGAGGACCAGCCTCACGCGCTCGGTCTTCCAGTCCCGCCCCCATATTCACACCCATTGGTTGGAGGACCCCAGCAATGCGTGTCTTTGTTGGCTACTTAGAACAGTCCATCCCCCGTAGTTACACCGGCACCACTCCCCCTCTTCCTCTGCCACATTGATGACTGCAGTGGCGCCACCTCGTGCTCCAGCGAGGAGGTTGAGCAATTCATCAACTTCACCAACACATTCCACCCCGACCTTTAATTTACCTGGACCATCTCTGACACCTCCCTCCCTGGACCTCTCCATCTCCATTAATGACGACGGACTTGACACTGAAATTTTTTTACAAACCCACCGACTCCCACAGCTACCTGGATTACACCTCTTCCCACCTTACCTCCTGCAAAAATGCCATCCCGTATTCACAATTCCTCCGCCTCCACCGTTTCTGCTCCCAGGAGGACCGGTTCAACCACAGAACACACCAGATGGCCTCCTTCTTTAGAGACCCCAATTTCCCTTCCCACGTGGCTAAAGATGCCCTCAAACGCATCTCGTCCACATCCCACACCTCCGTCCTCAAACCCCACCCCTCCAACCCTAACAAGGACAGAACCCCCCCTGGTCCTCACCATCCACCCCACCAGCCTTTGTATACACCACATCATCCGACGACATTTCTGCCACCTCCAACCAGGGATATATTTCCCTCCCCACCCCTTTCTGCTTTCTGCAAAGACAGTTCCCTCTGTGACTACCTGGTCAGGTCCTCATCCCCCAACAACCCACCCTCCCATCCTGGCACCTTCCCCTGCCACCACAGGAATTGCAAACCTGTGCCCACACCTCCTCCCTCACCTCCATTCAAGGCCCCAAAGGAGCCTTCCACATCCATCAAAGTTTTACCTCACATCCACCAACACCATTTATTGTATCCGTTGCTCCCGATGCAGTCTCCTCTACATTGGGGAGACTGAATGCCTCCTAGCAGAGCGCTTTAGGGAACATCTCTGGGACACCTGCACCAATCAACCCCACTGCCCTGTGGTCCAACATTTCAATTCCCCCTCCTACTCAGCCGAGGACATGCAGGTCCTGGGCCTCTTCCACCGCCACCCCTCATACTTGACGCCTAGAGGAAGAATGCCTCATCTTCCGTCTCGGAACACTTCAAACCCAGGGCATCAATGTGGACTTCACCAGTTTCCTCATTTCCTGTTCCCTCACCTCACCCCAGTTCCAACCTTCCAGCTCAGCACTGTTCCCATGACCTGTCTATCTTCCTTTCCACTTATCCACTCCACCTTCCTCTCTGACCTATCACCTCCATGCCACCCCCATTCACCTATTGTACTCTATGCTATCTTCACCCCAGCCCTACCCCTCTCATTTATCTCTGCACCCTGCCTCTATTCCTGATGAAGGGCTTTTGCCCGAAACATCGATTTTCCTGCTCCTCGGATGCTGCTTGACCTGCTGTACTTTTCCAGCACCACTCTAATCTAGACTCTGGTTTCCAGCATCTGCGGTCCTTATTTTTACCCGGACCAACAGCTGCAGCTCGGTCCTCTAGCCATACCCGCCCCTTTATTCACTCGCATTGGCTGGAGGACCAACCACCGCAGATTAGTCCTCTAGCCCCGCCCCTCATTTGCCCCCACCTTCCACTTGATTGGAGGACGAACCGCTACAACAGTTTGATGTTCCAGCTCCGACCTTCATTCATTCCCATTGATTGGAGGACCAGTCTCTCTTGATTGGTCCTTCATCCCCCCCCCTCACCAATTTCCGATTGAGTCTGCGCCTCAACTGTCTACGTTGAGGCGCAGACAGTTTAACCTCACACCTTCAATGCATTATCTGAGCTGACATGGCATCTGTTGTTAAAGTTCACTTGAGAATGTAAGTTTTGGGCGGCACGGTGGCACAGTGGTTAGCACTGCTGCCTCACAGCGCTAGAGACCCGGGTTCAATTCCCGCCTCAGGCGACTGACTGTGTGGAGTTTGCACGTTCTCCCTGTGTCTGCGTGGGTTTCCTCCGGGTGCTCCGGTTTCCTCCCACAGTCCAAAGATGTGCAGGTCAGGTGAATTTGCCATGCTAAATTGCCCGTAGTGTTAGGTAAGGGGTAAATGTAGGGATATGGGTGGGTTGCGCTTCGGCGGGGCGGTGTGGACTTGTTGGGCCGAAGGGCCTGTTTCCACACTGTAAGTAATCTAAAAAGTTCTGGGATAACATACAGAAGAAATGAAATCAACAAGATCATTTTTTTTTTAAATGAAAGACTTAACAAACAATCCAGGTTATAGATAAGATTCCCTGCAGTGTGAAAACAGGCTGTTTAGCCCAACCCCATCCTCAAAGAGTAACCCACCCAGACCCATTTCCTTACATTTACCCCTGACAAATGCACCCAACACTATGGGCAATTTAGCATAGCTAAGTCACCTGATCTGCACATCTTTGTGGAAAGAAACCCACCCAGATACGGGGAGAATGTGCAAACTCCACATGGATAGTGGCCCAAAGCAGGAATTGAACCCGGATCCCTGGCTCTGTGAGGCAGTAATGCTAACCACTGAGCCACCGTGGTCTTTTCCAACATATCATTTCAGTTGCATCACAGTGTATTCCATAAATTCTGTTGTATTCCACAAATACCTGATGAAGGAGCAGCTCTCCGAAAGCTAGTGCTTCCAAATAAACCTGTTGGACTATAACCTGGTGTTGCATGGTTCTTAACTGATGTATTGAACAAAGAATCGTTCCAAAAAGCTTGTACTTGCCAATAAACCTAATGGACTACAACCTGGTTTAGATCAGAGTGGTGCTGGAAAAGCACAGCAGGTCAGGCAGCATCCCGAGGAGCAGGAAAATCGACATTTCGGGCAAAAGCCCTTCATCACAAATAGCCTGCTGTGCTTTTCCAGCACCACTCTGATCTAAACTCTGGTTTCCAGCCTCTGCAGTCCTCACTTTTGCCTGGACTATAACCTGGTGTTGTGTGATTTTTAACTTGGTCCACTCCAGTCCATCATTATCAAGACTTGGGGTCGGGTGAAATCTGGATCAGTGGTGCTGGTGAAATCTACAGAGTAGGCAGCCCCGCGTCTCATTCGCACACTGGTTGGGGGAGCGAGCAGGCACAATGGAATATTGTCCCGCCTCCCATGTCCTATTGGTCGTGCCCGCCATCAATCACCCCGGGCATTGTGACGTTTCGCAGCTGCCTGGCAAGCGGGGAGCAGGTAGGTCGGTCAGTGTGAGTGACATTGATCAGATGTGAGGACCCTGTGACGAGGGGAGAAAGCGATTGCTATTCGTCTTATCCCCATTCTGCAAGCGGGAGCTCAAGAGCTGAGCACAGCCAGTGTGGGAGAAAGCTGTGCGTGCAGAAATTGTGCAATGGGTTTGAACATCAGCCAGTCGTAAGAATGAGTGTTTGGGGTGTGGATTTACCCCCCCCGCCCCTTTTTGTTGGGGAAGGAGAGGGAAAAAAGAGACGATCCTACTTTCCATTGGCCACGAAGGGTTTTGTGTTCTGCCGTCGTTTAAAAAAGATGTTGGCAATCTTTACCCACTCTGGCCGACATGTGATCCCAGACCCCAGGAATGTAGTCGACTCTTAACTGCCCTCTGGGTGATTAGGGATGGGCAATAAATACAGCTCAAATAAATAAATACAGCCCAAGTTAGTGAAGCCCACATCCTGTGAATGAATTTTTAAGAAAAATGGATTCAATGGACTCCTTCTGCAATGTATCCATTCTTTGATTCAGTAAATTTACCGACAGGAGACCTGTAACAAACTTCATAACAACATCTGACAATAACTCGATTTTTCAGGACCTGAATATAGAATGAGAAATGTTTGTTGAGAACATTTCAAACATCACTGTGACTTGAAAAGCACCGAGTCGCACACAACGAGTGAGGATATTCCAATACTGTGATGGTGGTCGTTATACAGCCTGAGGAAGCATTGCACCGTTCTCATTGTGGAGAATCTGAATGCATGTTCTGTGCGTATACAAGGCTTCAGCTGATCGTCCGACCAAGGGCACCCACATCATGGAGAAACCGTGTAAGTGTGGGGATTGTGGGAAGGGATTTAATTACCCCTCTCAGTTAGAATACCATCGACGCAATCATGTTGGAGCAGGCATCATGGAGAAACCGTGGAAATGTGCAGATTGTGGTAAGGCATTCAATTTTCCATGCCTACTGGAAATTCATTGTCGCAGTCACACTGGGGAGAAGCCATTCATTTGTTCCATATGTGGGAAGGGATTCGCTAAGTCAACCAATTTGCTGAGACACCAGCGAAATCATACGGACACAAAGCCTTTCAGTTGCACTTATTGTGGAAAGAGTTTTGGACAGTCCTCGAACCTCACTGCACACCAGCGTGTTCACACCGGGGAGAGGCCATTCACCTGTCCCGAGTGTGGGAAGGGATTCACTCAGTCAGCCAGCCTCATGTTGCATCAGAGAATTCACACCGAGGAAAAGCCATTCAGCTGCAGCTATTGTGCAAAGAGGTTCAGGCAGTCTTCTGACCTTGCTGCACACCAGCGGGTTCACACTGGGGAGAAACCGTTCACCTGCTCTGTGTGTGGGAAGGGATTCACCCATTCGTCTGGCCTTTGGTCACACCAGCGGGTTCACACTGACGAGAAGCTGTTTGTTTGCACTTCCTGTGGAAAGAGGTTCAGACACTCTTCTGGCCTCACGGCACATCAGCGCACTCACACTGGGGAGAGGCCATTCACCTGCTTCCTGTGTGGCAAGAGATTCACTCAGTTATCTCACCTGCTGGCACACCAGCGCGTTCACACCAGGGAGAAGCCGTTCACCTGCTCAGAGTGTGGTAAAGGATTCACTCAGTCCGCCCATCTGCTAACACACCAAAGAGTTCACACTTGAGAGAAGCCGTTCACTTGCCCCGTGTGTGGGAAGGAATTCACTCAGTCATGATATCTGCTAAGACACCAGTGAAGTCCACAAGTGACTACAGGTTTTGGACTCTGCAGTTATTCCTGCTGTAATCACATCTGCGATTGAAATTCTGATGGTATTAGTTTCGTTTCTGCTAATATTAACAATCCCCATAACTGACTAGAATTCTGGATGTGTCACCAAATTTCAGTGTCTCCTTTTAAAAGGACTACCTGCGATCTTCCCTCTTGATACAAGAAGTCTCACCAGGAACTAGTTTATAATAAAACTATGAACTTTCACTTCAATCCTAAATTGATCCTTGGTGCAAAGTTTGCGATCCAGTGACTGAAAGGTTCCACTGATCAACATCTCCGGTGACAAAGTGCTGATTAGTCCTTGCTGCCAAATCTTACTGACTGGCATATTCTTCACAGTCCCAACTCCTTGTGAAACTAAGTTATTGAGGCATGTAAAATAGTAAACTATTTCCCAGCTCGGCCAATCAAAGTTTCATCAGTCAAACTCGATAGTGATGACATTTGGAAGTTGTGGAGTTCAATCACTTCTGATGCAGCAGCAACATTTGGTAAATGTGGAATGTGCATCAAAGACTGGTTTGAGAGCTACTCATAAGAGATGAAATTTGTCACTGAAGCAAAAGGCAAAGCTGACCTAATGCTCAGCAGCTATTATACTGCACCCATTTGAAAGTAACCAGGATGATTGTGGAAGAAACAGGGAGGTTCTGTGCAAAGAATCACTGGATTCTTTGTTCTATGTCAACAAATCAAAACTGTATGTGACAGTGGAAATTATGTGATATATCTGATGGGATCAAGAGGATACTTAGTTCAATTCTCACCAAAATTGTCCCCTGAAATTGACAGATGTTGATGAAATCACCCACAGAAGGATACAGACATCCTGCAGATTTGAACATGAGTGCAAACTGTACTCCTGTGAGATGGCCATCTCTCAAACTCTGTCAAAGCCTTTGCAGCTTTCAGTCATGGTTCATTTGGATGAGAAACCTTCATCGCTTGAGCTGGAGAAAGGCCATTGATTGCTTAGCAAACAGAAAGGTTCTCTGTGGCAAGGATGGCATTTGAACTTCAAGCACAGGACGTCCGACCTGTTGCTGCACATTCACGATCTCATCCTCCTGTGCTGGTACATAGGACCTGTTCCATAGGATACAACAAAAGGCTGTCACAATATATACAAAAGCAGACTGAGTGTATCGAGGAGCAGAGTGCAGTTTCTGTGCTACCAAATCGACAGCGGACCCAATCATCTCCATGTACCAGATACAAGAGAAGTGCCCAATTGGCATTTAAGCTTGAACACTGCCCGGCTTCTGTGCAGAAACAAATGAAATGTGAGAATCAATGAGTGAAAGCAGACATTTTTGGGTGAAGTACAACTTACTTTTATAGTTGCGAAAGGCACTGAGGAGTTTCATTCCCAATAGATGGCTTTCAACTTGAAGTTCACAAACTGGAGCTAGCGCCACCTCCTTTTGCACTTTTTGGTGTAAGAAGGTTGAAGTTTGTGTTAAACTGTGAAAGCCAACTTTTTTTTTAGTTGTATTTTCCTTCACTCTTATTATAGTCCTTTTAGAAAGGCAGCTGAGGAAAGAACAAAAGGGTAAATTTGGAGAATAGCTAAAGAAAAGTACCAAAAGGATTGGAGAGACCAAGTTTCTCAAAAAGGTATTTTCAACATCTTTGAGCTGAAAGGAAAGTTACGCAAATTGATAACATTATGCATGTTTCTCAATGGTTGCTTGCCCTTTTGCAAAGAGGTTGATGGTTTCCAATGAGAGTGTAATGAATGAAAGACTTCTAAAGGTTTAGTTTAGTTATCTTTCAAGACAAAGCGCTTAGGAACAGCAGAGATGGGTATTTTCTCCAAAGTGATTGCATGTATGTCTGTCTGTGATCTGCAAAGGCTAGATTCGTATGGACCAGAAGAGGCCCTTTGACCATCGATTCTGTACTGCCATAACCATGCTAAATCTGTACTTGTCCCACTTTCCTGCACTAGGCCACAACCTTTGAACATTATGACACTTCAAGTGTTCATCCAAGTACTTTTTAAAAACTGTGAGGTGACCCAGCTCAACTGTCCTTGAGTTGCACCAGGCAGTGCATTCCACCACCCTCTGCATGGAAAAAATGTTTTTCACAAATCCCTCTCTACATTTTGTCTGACACCTTAAAACACATTATTGACCCTTCAACTGCTGTCCACCCTATCCCATAGTCTTATACATCATAGTCAGGCTCCCTGCCTCAGCTCTGACAAAAGCAACCTAACCCCATGCAGCTAAAATTTCTCCGTGTCAGGCAACATCCTGGCGAACTTCCTCTGCACTGACCGCTCTCCAGTGTAATCGCATCCATCTGACCGTGTGGGGACCAGAACTGCACACGGTACTCCAGCTGTGTCTTTGCCAAAATCCTGTACAGGTCCAACTTGACCTCAATGCTCTCGTAATATACGCTGTGAATGATAAAGGCGAGCGTATTGTATGCTGCCTGAACTACCCTGTAAACCTACCCTACGACCCTCAGGGATTTGTGGACAAGCTCCCAATATCCCGGTATTTCTCTGCGCTTCCACGTTTCCGACCATCCATTGAGTACTACTTGGTACAAATACTAAATTGTCCAGTAAATTTCCTCCAGCAACCTTGAGGATGGTAACTAAAGGGACGCCCCATTGAAAACAAAAGCTAAAGGGAATCGCACCAGCAAATGGAAGTTGGTGTATTCACAGGAATTTATCAATCCAGTATCTGTGTACATTCTGTCCAAATTCAGGAGAGTGTGGCTCAGATTCATCTGAATATGTCTGTATCTTCACCTCTAAACTTTTTAAGAAGTTGAATTTAATCACCTGTCCACCATCACATCCTGACATGGGGAGATTAGCAAAGCTTTTCAGACAGATATTTCCTTGATCTTTTGATAAGACCACCCGAAAGTCCAAGAGTGGCTTGACTCAGATGGTAAATAGAGCATGATTTATGTACATGTGGGTGTGGTGTTATAGAGTCATCCAGTACAGAAACAGAACCCTCGGTCCACGCCAACCAGACATCCAAATCTGACCTAGTCGCATTTGCCAGCATTTGGCCCATATCCCTCCAAACCCTTCCCGTTCATACCCACCTAGATGCCTTTTAAGTGATGTAATTGAACTGCCCTACTCCCTCTGGCAATTTGTTCTGTACATGCACCACTCTCTATGTGAAGAAGTTACCCCTTATGACCCCTTTAAATCATTCCCCTCTTACCTTAAACCTATGCCTTTCAGGGAGAAAAAATCTTAACTCTTCACCCTATCCATGTCCCTCATGATTTTATAAACCTTTATAAGGCCATCCCTCAGTCTCCACTGGAGGAAAAAGCCTCAGCATATTCAGCCTCACCTTATAACTGAAACCCTCCAGTCCTGGCAACATGCTTGTAAATTTATTCTGCACTCTCTCAAGCTTAACAACATTCTTTGTACAGAAGGGCAATCAGAATTGTAAGCAGCATTCAAAAACGTCGTGCAGTTGCAACATGACATCCCAACCTCTACACGCAATTAGATGTGATTCCATGATAAGCGTGTGGTGAGGTCTGCTTGTTCAGGAAAAGGGGAACAGGCTTTGTACTTCTTTTTCTGTGGAATTACAAAAAAAGGGCAGCAGTTTCATGAGGAATGCATCCACTGCCTTTTAGAGGAACAAAATTCCAAAAACTTGCAATTCTCTGAGAGACAAAAATGTTTCCTCATCTTTGTTTCAAATGGGTGACATCTTATTTTTAAATGATAACCCTTTTTCCATTCGACCTTCACCTGGTTAAGTCTCCTGTGGATCTAATATGCATCAATTAAGTCACCTCTGACTTTTTTAAACTCCACAGAATACAGGCCTAAACTGTCTAGCCTTTCCAAATAAGGCAATCTACTCATTCCAGGCTTTGTCTAGTAACTTCCACCGAACTACTTTCGATGCATTAACTTTGGCAACTAGTACTGTAGACAATACTCCAGATGCAGTCTCACCAGTGCCTTGTATACTGAAACATAACCTCCCTACTCTTGCATTCAATTCTCAACAAACAACAACATTCTATTAGCTTTCCTGATCACTTGTTGTACCTTCATTCTAATCTTCTGTGATTAATGCATTGGGAAAACCAGACCTCTCCACATCTCAGACCTCTGCAACCTCTCACCAATTTAGATAATATGCTTCTTTATTATTCTTTCTGCCAACATGAACAATTTCACATGTTCCCATATTGTACTCCATTTGAAAAATACTTCGCCCATTCAGGTAACCTGTCTAGATTTCTTTGTAAGCTCCTTATGTCCTCTTACAGAATTGTAGAGCTGTACAGCATGGAAACAGACTTTTTGGTCCAACTCATCCATGCCGACCAGATATCCTAAATTAACCTAGTCCCATTTGCCAACATTTGGCCCATATCCCTCTAAATCCTTCCTATTCACATACCCATCAAAATTATTTTTAAATGTTGTAATTATATCAACCTCCATCACTTCTTTTGGCAGCTCATTCCATATGTGCACCACCCTCTATGTGAAAAAGTTGCCTCTTAGGTCCCTTTTAAATCTTTCTCTTCTCACCTTAAACCTATGCCCTCCCGTTCTGGACTCCTTCACGCCAGAGCAAAGACCTTGGCTATTCACCCTAGCCATGCTCCTCATGACTCTTCAAAACTTCCTTTTCTATCTCTCTTTGTGTCTTAGCAAGGCACTCAGACATGCTCAGCTGCTTGAAAACAAATCAGCACTGATTATTGTGGACAGTAGATTGAGAACCCAGTTTTCACCAAGGTCACCTACTTCACAGAGAAAACTAGCATTAGGACGATACCAGTCTGTGAAATTCTATCAGAGGGAGTTCCATTAAAACAAAAAGGTATAGACTCAATCTAGTCTACTGCATTCACTGCTCACAATGTGCTGTCCTCTACTTTAGGGAAATGAGGCATGGACTGGGTGAACACTTCACAGAACACCTAGTCTCTGTCCACAAAAGAGACTGAACTTCCACTTGCCTGCCTTTTCAACACACTACCTTGTTCCCTGGTCAACATCTCTATCTCAGGCTTGCTGCAGTGCTCCAGTGAAGCTCAGCGCAAGCTGGAGGAACAGCACCTCATTTTCCACTTGGGGACCCCACAGCCTTCTGGACTGGATATCAAATTCAACAATTTTAGGGCTTGAGGCAACTTCTTCCATGTTCTTATCCCTTTGGGCCTTGTTATCACATGGTCTGCTATTATACAGTACCCATTAATGGCCATTCATTCTCGAACGCTGACCATTATCCACGCTTTTGTCTGTCTAACCATTCTTCTCTCCCTTTGGGCTTTATCTCCACTTCCAAACCCTCCTCCCATCATATCCTCTGCAAAAAAAAACCCAACTTTTTCTGCGATACCATCAGTTCTGAAGAAGGGTCATTGGACCCGAACTGTTAACTCTGCTCTCTCCACAGAATCTGCCAGATCTGCAAAGATTTTCCAGCAATTTCTGTTTTTGTTACAGACTCTTGAGTTTGGAAAATACTCACTAGGTGGATGCGGGTGAACAGGGAGAATATTTAAAGTCCTTGTGTGAACTTCTATTTGAACCAAGTGGATTTGTGACCAACCAATAATTTAGAATAGCGTGAGTTGAACTGGAATTGGAAGGGGTGAATCTACATTGATGTATTTTCATGTGTGACTTGAAATGATTTAGCAGTTCTTCATGGTGCCTGCTCAGGGGTTTGCGTTGCTGTTTCTGAGCATTTTAGAAGCTTTCGTGTGTTTTCATTGGTTTGTAACCAAGAAATTACAAAAACAGACTCCTGGTCTAGAAATAGTTGGGATAGCCAGAAGTCAGTTGTGAGAAGTCAATAAGAATGTTCTAGAGTCCACTTGGAATACTGTGAGCGGATTTGGGCACTCCACCTTAGAATATATTGGCCTTGGAAGGAGTACAGCGTAGGTTTACAAGAATGACGTCTGGATTGCAGAAATTACATTATGAGGAGAGATTACATAAATTAGGCCTGTTTTCTCTAGAATTCAGAAGGTTCAGGGGTGATCTGATTGAAGTCTTCATGATGGTAACAGGAAAAGACAGAGTACATATAGATAAACTGTTTCCTCTGGTTGGCGAATCTGGAAACCTTTAATTCACTACCCCAGAAGGCTGTGGAGGCCAGGTCATTGAGTATATTTAAAACGGAGAGAGGTGAGTTCTTCATTGTAAAGGTGATCAAGGGTTCCAGGGAGAAAGTAGGAGAATGGGGTTGAGAAACTTATCAGCCATGATCGAATGGCAGAGCAGACTTGATGGGCTGAATGGCCTAATTTCTGCTCCTATGTCTTATGGTCTTATGGGAACATAGTCTGAGAACTAGGGCCAGACTGTTGTGGAGTGACATTAGGGAGTATATCTGGACACAAAAGGTGGTAGATGTTCAGAACTCTCTTCCACAAATGGCAGTGGTTGTAGGAACGGTTGTTAATTTAAAATGTGATTTTTTTTTTAAGCAAAGGTATTCAGAAATAAGGCCAAAGGAAGGTATATGGAGTGGATCTCATTGAATAGCAGAACAGGCTTGAGAGACTGAATAGCCTACCCCTGTTCTTATGTTCTTCTCAAGATGAGGTTTTGGTAAGAAATGACACATCCCTTGGTTAAAAAATCTTCAGAAATTTAATGAGTGTGAAGAAATAGCTTCCATCCTCGCATGAAGATTGGATTCCCTACAGTGTGGAAACAGGCCCTTCGGCCCAGCAAGTCCACCCCGACCCTCCAAAGAGTAACCCACCCAGACCCATTTCCCTCTGACTAATGCACCTAACACCACAGGCAATTTAGCATGGCCAATTCACCCTGACCTGCATATCATTTGATGGTGAGAAGAAACCAGAGCACCCGGAGGAAACCCGCACAGACACAGGGAGAATGTGCAAACTCCACACAGACAGTCGCCCAAGGCTGGAATTGAACCTGGGACCCTGGTGCTGTGAGGTAGCAGTGCTAACCACTGAGCCACCGTGCCGGCAGCTTTATGGCTGACACATGCAGGGCAGGCCTGTTCTCTCGGCCTAAACTCCGGATCATACCAGCTAACCTTTTAAAGGAGACTTGTCACCACTAGTTACAGACAAGCACTCACCTGTTTGCCGTCTGGGACCAATAGGCCATTGTGTTCATATAGTAGCTACAAGGAGACTTTTAGTCGGAGGGAAGGGCATAACTCAAGGCCCTCCAGGTAGATAGATATGCCCAATTCAGAAGAAATGTCTTTACCAGAGAGTGGTGAGAAAGTTGAAATCATTATCATGGGGAGTGATTAGATGAGAAAATATTGATATATTTAGAGAGTCCCAGACAAAAAAGCTGGTGAAGGGAGTTTCGAAGAATAGTCGTCATTGACTCAAAACATTATCTCTGTTTCTCCACAAATGCTACCAGACCTTCTGAGTTTCTCCAGCATCCTGTGTTTGTTTCAGATTTCCAGTATCGGTGGTAACCTGCCATTATTTGGGTGCAGGGAATAGAGGGTTATTTGATTAGATTAGATTAGATTAGATTACTTACAGTGGGGAAGCAGGCCCTTCGGCCCAACAAGTCCACACCGACCCGCTGAAGCGTAACCCACCCAGACCCATTCTTCTACATTTACCCCATCACCTAACACTACGGGCAATTTAGCATGGCCTATTCACCTAACCTGCACATTTTTGGATAGTGGGAGGAAACCGGAGCACCCGGAGGAAACCCACGCAGACACAGGGAGAACGTGCAAACTCCACACAGTCTGATGATAGAGTTGGATTTGGGAAAAAATGAGAGGAGCTTGGTTTGGAATATTAGTACCAACAGAGGTCTATAATGATTGTGTCAAAAGCCCTGTTTCTGTGTCATGTATCCTGTCTAAATACACTCCTTCAGGATTTAGCTCTAGCCTTGACATTCTGTCACCTATTTCTAAACTCTTTTAACTAGAGGAAATAATGTATATGTATCCTGTGTTTCCATAATTGTATTGAATGCTGCTGTTATTGCCACTGTTAGTAACATCCAAAACTGAACCTCGTTCATTCCGACTATTGAGGTTTATTCCTACTGATGCGAATAATGTCCGTAGCAAATGGAAATAGCTGGAGAAATTCAGCAGGTCTGATAACATCTGTGATGAGAAAGCAGAGTCACCATTTCAGGTCCAGTGGACTTTCTTCAGAATGTTCTGAAGGAGGGTCACTGGACCTGAAATGTTGACTCTGCTCTCTCTCCACAGATACTGCCAGACCTGCTGAGTTTCTCCAGCTACTTCTGTTTTTGTTTCAGATTTCCAGCAGTTCTCTGTTTTTTCTTTAATAATCCCTGTGACTGGGTTGTAGTTTCACATCCTGTGTCTCTTAACTAAGTCCACTTTGTTTCAAACACAGTCTGTCAAGTCCTTGGGTTTCCCAAGTTAAGAGGAAGTTAACTAATGTCCCAGTTGCCAACTGCCCCATTTTAAGATTATTTTTGTTACTCTCATGAACAACTTCTGACATCCCATACCTCCCAAATAGCCTCTCTTTCCGTCTTGGAATCCAGAGCAGTTTTTGGTATTAAGCAGAAGCTGGAAATAATAACCTGTACTGTTTCAAGTTTTGTCTTGGATTATTTGCTTAAATTTTTCCTAGCACTGATGTGATGCTGACGCTGCCAGAGTAAGTGGTGGAGGCTGATACAATTACGACATTTAAAAGGCATCTGGATGGAAATGAGAATAGGACGGATTTAGAGGGATATGGGCCAAATACACTCAAATGGGACTAGGTCAGATTGGGATGTCTGGTCAGTGCAATGAGTTGGGTCTGTTTCTATGCTGTATGACTCTGATTCTAATTGCTGCAAGTTTTAACAGGGCTGTCACGCTTAAAATCTGCAGATGTTTTGGCTCCTATATAAAGAGGGTGAGAAGATTGTGTCTACAGCTCCTGCCAGTTCCACGTGAAGAATGCTGTTCTTGAACAGCAGTCCTTCAATGTTTAACTGGAGGGCCAGCCTCAAGAATGGCCTCATGTTTCTTCCTGTTTCCTGTCTGTATGGGGGGTGGGGCAATTATTGAGAAATAATGGGGTATTATGATGTCATAGAGTCATAGAGATGTACAGCACGGAAACAGACCCTTCGGTCCAACCCGTCCATGCCGACCAGATATCCCAACCCAATCTAGTTCCACTTGGCAGCACTCCCCCAGTCCTGCTGCAATTATTGAGAAATAATGAGGTATTATGATGTCCCCAGTCCTGCTGCAATTATGTCACAAAGACTGTTCAATAACAGCAGAGTTTTCATGTTGGAAACCAGTCTGTTCAAGACAGCAACAAACGCATCGGTTATAGATCTGTCAAAGAAATTATTGAAAACACAATGATACAGCAACTGAATAACTGACAAGCGATGTAAGTTATGAAGTTAACAATGTCTACAACATCAGTCGGTATAGGGCACTCAAAGTCCTATGACATTGGAATAGCAATGAAATAATTTAGGGAAGTAATGGACTGCAGGCAAAACAGCCTTGTACTATTTCTTCTTGTCACATTCCTTAGAATTCACTATATCAACTGGACCATTGACAAGGGGGAATAGCACATTGTTTAATTCCAAGAAAAGGTTGTGATTATCCAGAGGTTTGATCCTGTTTGAAATTATCTTCCAAGTTTTAAATTTAACCTGGGCAAAATGGACCATTTGATGTTATGATCATGCTATTGCTTTAGATGTTGTTTGGTATAGATTTAAGGATAAAGGGCAGATTTGGATGCTCAAAATTATTCTACTCACTGGAGATTAATACTTATTGAAGTTCTTGAACTTATAAGCATCAACACTGTATCTTCAGTATTAGTTAGCTTTGTTGATGTTGACCACCTTTATAGGACAGAAAATGTCCACCTGGGTTTCTATAGGTATTGTATGTGTGAGGAAGGGGGGGCATATGTCATAGAGTCAGAGAGAGTACAGCATGGAAACAGACCCTTCGGTCCAACCCGTCTATGCCGAACAGATATCCCAACCCAATCTAGTCCCACCTGCAGCGCCCGGCCCATATCCCTCCAAACCCTTCCTATTCATATACCCATCCAAATGCCTCTTAAATGTTGCAATTGTACCAGCCTCCATCACATTCTCTGGCAGCTCATTCATATGTGTGAGGAAAGAATGTATGTGTGGGTGTGGGAGAAAGAGAGGGGATATTTTTGGTTGTCCTTCTGTGCAAGAGCTACTTTTGTAAGAAATAGGAACTCACAAAATTTTGTAGCTCAAGTCACCTTCACCAGCAGCTTAAAAACCCACATCTTCCACCACCAAGAAGGACAAGGGCTACAGGTACCTGGGAACACTACCTCCTGTAAGTTCTCTCCAAGTCAAGTGCAATTCTATCTTGAAAACTCATTGCCATTCCTTCGGTGTTGTTGAGTCAAATCCTTGAACACTCTCCGTAACAAGCTCTGTTGGTGTCCCAGCACCCCATGGACTGCAGCCGTTCAAGAGGCTGTCTTCACTGCGGCAATTAGGGATGGGCAGTAAATGTTTGGCCCAGCCTGAGACACCCACATACTGTGAAATATTTTAAAAGTCGGCCACTTGACCATTGACCATGCTGTAACCTTCAATAAGATTGTGACTGATTTGATTACTTAGCATTCCTGCCTTTTGTCAATAACACACCATCAGTGTTCATCTAGAATATATATGTCCCTCTTTTTTTCTCACATTGAGTGGTCAGTCTTCAGAACTGTCTTCTTAAAAAGGTGGGGAAAGCAGATCTTTGAATATGTTTCAGGCACTGGTGGATAGATTTTTGGTAAGCTTGTATGCGAAAGGTAATCGGGGTAGGTGGGATTGTGGATTTGAAGTTACACTCAAATCAGCAGTGATTTATTGAGTAGCTGGGCAGACTGAAGGGAGTATGCACAGTCCTGTTCATATGTTTCTTATTCACACCACACATTGCCTCAGATTGGCTTTGAGATAAGTTGCTCCTTTCCAGCCTGTCTTATACTGAATGATGAGTTGGAGGAGTCGACGTTGGACTGGGGTGGACCAAGTTAAAAATCACAACACCAGGTTATAGTCCAACAGGTTTAGTTGGAAGCACTAGCTTTCGAGGCACTGCTTCTTCATCAGATGATTGTGAAGCAGGATCGTGAGACACAGAATTTATAGCAAAGGATTACGGTCATACATTGATATATTGTACAAACCAGATTGTTAAGTCTTTCATCTTTCAGAACCGAAACCAGCACAAGACTTAACAATCTAGGTTTGCTCAACGTATCACTGAAATGTTTTGCTATAAATTCTGTGTCTTATGGTCCTGCTTCAGAACCACCTGATGAAGGAGCAGCTCTCCGAAAGCTAGTGCTTCCAAATAAACCTGTTGGACTATTACCTGGTATATTGAATGATGACAGGATTCACCTCCTCCCCCCCCCCCCCCAACACAAAGCAAACAAAAACTACGTAAGCTGAAGATCTGAATCAAAAACAAGTTGCTGGAGAAACTCGGAGTTAATGTTTCGACTCCAGCGAGCAGGGAGCTGGTTTTCTCTCCGCAGATGCTGCCAGGTTTGCTTTGGCTTCGCAGCAGTTTTTGTACTTTTGCCAACTGGTCTGCAACCCTGATCCGCACTCAGCACCCCCCCTCGCCCCATTCATTCCTAATGTTTGGAGGACCATCCGAACCCCGTTGGTCCTCCAGCCCCGCCCCTCATTCTCACCGATTGTTTGATAACTAGCCTCCCCCCCTCCCACCTCGTTTGGACCTCCAGCACCGCCCCCCAACGATTCATTCCTATTGTTTGGAGGACCAGTCTGTCCCGGTTGGTCACCCAGCCCCGCCCCACACAATTGTTCGGCGAACCCAGCCACAGCCAATTGCTCCTCTAGCCTATCTCCCCATTCTCTTATTGGTCCAGGGCCACCGTCAATCTCGCAACTGCGATCCGGTGCATGCGCAAAGCTGCCGCTGGGACCAGGTAGGTAATACGCGTGCCCGGGATGACTCGCGGGGCGCTTTGTGCTCCTCCTCTGCGACCGGGTTAGTCGCGGTCAAGTGGAGGGCGTCGTTTCCGCGCTGCGGGCGGTGGGGAAGGCCTCCTCGACACCCGTTGTCGGTCTCGAACCTCAATTTAAAAGCTGCGGCGTTTCAGCCAGCGGGTGATGGTTGAGATGTTTCTCTCGGCAGCCGCGCTTTAGTCCGGCCCGCCATCTTTAACGGCAGGAGCACGCGGCGGCCACCTGAGGCCCCACCCAGACCCCTGCCGAATGTTGGGGAGATCAGGTCCGTCATCAGTCTTCCAGCCCCAGCCGGCTCGTTCCGATTGGACGAGACCTCATGTCAATCACTACAAAGTCATTGTGAGCTGAGCGTGCGCACTCCCACTCCACCTTCACGTGGGCAATGCAGACTGGTGCCTTGGATATTGTCCTGGCTTCTTTGCACGGGTGGTCCCTGGCCAATCTATCGTTGGTCAGACGGCAGTGTTGAGGTTGTACTTGGCAAGGGAGACACCAACTAGAAGAAAGTGAGGACTGCAGGTGCTGGAGATCAGAGTCGAAAAGTGTGGCGCTGGAAAAGCACAGCGGGTCAGGCAGCATCCCCAGGAGCAGGAGACTTGAAGTTTCGGGCAAAAGCAACTCATCAGGATCCGTCGGTGCATCAAGTTGAGTCAGGAGAGCTTCTGTTCCTGGACTGACAGTAATAACTCATGTTTGTAAGATATAGGAGCAAGACCAGGGCGATCAGCCCGTTGAGTCTGCTGTGCCTTTCGATCCTGGGTGATGTTTTCCTTGCTCTCCATTTTCCTGCCCTTCCCCCATAATCCTTCAATGCCTTAACAATTAAAAATCTGTCTAACTCCCTCTTACGTTGATACAATGTCCCAGCTTCCCACCGCACCTTCATAGAATTCCTACAGTGTGGAAACAGGCCATTTGGCACAAAAACCCCTCATCGACCGTCCGAAGAGTAGCCCACGCAGACCCATTTCCCTACCTTATCACTACATTTCCCTTGACTAATGCATCCAGTGTAAACGCCCATAAGCACCATGGGCAATTTAGCATGGCCAATTCACCAAACCTGCACATTTTTGGACTGTGGGAGGAAACCCACGCAGATGGGAAAGAATGTGCAAACTCCACCAAGACAGTTGCCTGAGGCTGGAATCAAAATGGGTCCCTGGCCCCTTTGGGGTAGCAAATTCCACAGATTCACAACCCTTCGGGAGAATTGGTTTCCTCACCTCTCTTTAAATTTGCTATCCCTTATCCTAACATAATGACCTCTCATCCTAGAATGCTACACAAAATGAAGCATCTGCTTTATTTTATGCCTTTTGTCATTTTGAATATCTCAATTGATCTCCCTCATTTTTCTAAATTCCAGGGAGTATAGGTCGAAACTGTTCAATTTCTTTTCAATATGACAAACCCCTCCTGTCTGAGATTAATCTTGTCACAGAGTCATAGAGATGTACAGCATGGAAACAGACCTTGCAGTCCAACCCGTCCATGCCGACCAGATATCCCAACCCAATCTAGTCCCACCAGCCCATATCCCTCCAAACCCTTGCTATTCATACACCCATCCAAATGCCTTTTA
Organism: Chiloscyllium plagiosum; assembly: GCF_037043375.1. Classification (NCBI taxonomy): domain Eukaryota; kingdom Metazoa; phylum Chordata; class Chondrichthyes; order Orectolobiformes; family Hemiscylliidae; genus Chiloscyllium; species Chiloscyllium plagiosum. The sequence continues at coordinate 31,710,524 of NW_028270165.1, forward strand.
AATGTTGCAATTGTACTAGCCTCCACCACTTCCTCTGGCAGCTCATTCCATACATGTACCACCCTCTGCGTGATAAAGTTGCCCTTTAGGTCTCTCTTATCTTTCCCCTCTCACTCTAAATCAATGCCCCCCCCGCCCACTCCAGGGAATAGACTTTGTCTATTTATCCTATCCATGCCCCTCATAAATTTGTAAACCTCTATAAAGTCACCCCTCGGTCTCCGACGCTCCAGGGAATACAGCCCCAGCCTGTTCAGCCTCTCCCTATAGCTCAAATCCTCCAACACTGGCAACATCCTTGTAAACCTTTTCTGAACCCTTTCAAGTTTCGCAACATCTTTCTGATAGGAAGGAGACCAGAATTACATGCAATATTCCAACAGTGGCCTAACCAATATCCTGTACAGCCGCAACATGACTTCCCAACTCCTTGTGAACCTGCCCTGATCTGGCTCCAATGCCCCCTACATCTTTCCTCAAATAAGGGGTCCAAAACTGCACACAATACTCAGGTGTAGTCTCACTAAAACCTTGTATAGTTGCAACAATACTTCCTTACATTTATATTCTATTCCTTTAGCTGTAAAAGCCTATATGTCATTGGCTTTCTTTCTTATCTGTACCTGCATGCTAGTTTTCTGTGACTCATGAACGAGGACAGCCAAATCCCTCTGCACCAGAGCACCTCAGAGTCTCTCTCCATTTAGATAATAGATTGCCTTCCCATTTTTTTGACTAAAATACATGACTTCACACTTGTCAATTTTAAGCTCCACATTTTGGCCTACTCTCCTAACCTATCTATACCTATTTCTAAGATTCTTAATACATCTTTGGAATTTATTGTCCCACCTATTTTTCTGTCATCTGCAAATTTGGCTCTAGAGTCTTCTATCCCCGTATCCAATTCATTAATGTAGATTGTAAATAGCTGGGGTCCAAGGACCAAACCTTGTGGCAAGCCACTAGTGACATTTTGCTATCCAGAAAAAAAAACCATTTATCCTGATACTCTCTCTTCTGTCCATCAGCCAGTCATCAATCCAAGCTCAAAAATTAGCCTGAATCCCATTTTGATCCAACCTTGTGAATAAATCTTTTCTGTGGCACCTTATCAAATGCGGTGGCACGGTGGCACAGCAGTTAGCACTGCTGCCTCACAGCGCCAGAGACCCAGGTTCAATTCCCGTCTCAGGCGACTGACTGTGTGGAGTTTGCACATTCTCCCCGTGTCTGCGTGGGTTTTCTCCGGGTGCTCCGGTTTCCTCCCACAGTCCAAAAATGTGCAGGTTAGGTGAATTGATCATGCTAAATTGCCTGTAGTGTTAGGTGACGGGGTAAATGTAGGGGAATGGGTCTGGGTGGGTTGCGCTTTGGCGGGTCAGTGTGGACTTGTTGGGCTGAAGGGCCTGTTCCCACACTGTAATTAAGTAAGTAATCTGATCAAAAATGCCTTCCAGAAATTCAGATATATTATTTTCACTTTGCTTGTTACATCTTTGAAGAAATCTAGCAAATTAATCAAACATGATTTGCCCTTCATAAACCGTGCTGATTCTAATGGAAAGTATTTTGACTTTCCAAATGTCCTGATATTACTTCCTTGATAACTGATTCTAACACTTTCCCAACAACAGATGTTAAATTAACTGGTCCGCAACTTCCCACATTTTGCCTGCTTCCCTTTTTGAATAAGAGTGTTACATTAGCATTTTTCCAATCCACTGGAACCTTTCCCATGTCGAGGAAATTTCGGAATACTGTAACCAATGGATCCACGATCTCCACCGTGCCTTCCTTTAATACCTTGGGATATAGGCCATCAGACTCGGGATTTGTCTGCCCTCAATCCTAACAGTTTGCTGAGTATCTTTTCCCTATCGTCGTTGATTGTTCCCTTTCTGTTGCCTCTGACTTGCCCCTTCCAACAGAAATGGCACTATTGTCCTCCACCATAAAAACTGAGGCAAGGTATTGATTTAACATCTCTGCCATTGCAGTATTCCCCAGATTAATTCTCTGGTTTCATCTTCCAAGGGACCAACATTCAGCTTGGGGACTCTCTTGCCTTTTGTATACCTATAGAGGCTTTTGCTATCCTTTTTTGGTGTTTTGTGCTAGTTTTCTTTTGTAATTTACCTTAACCTATTTTTATTAATTTTTTACTATCCCTTTGTTTATGTTTGAAAGTTTCCCAATCTTCTAGCCTGTTACTGGCCTTTGCAATGTGGTATACTTAGTTTTTGACTTTATATTGTCCTTATTGTCCTTGACCACCTTGTTTGGCCATGAATTCTTTTAATACCCCCCCCCCCCAGCCCCCTTGCCATCTTTCTTCCTCATTGGGATGTACTTTAATTGTAAGGAATTGAGTAGCTCCTTAAAAATCTGCCACTGAGCATGCACAGTCTTACCTTTTAGCCTTCCTGCCGAATCTTTGGGCCAAATCTGTCCTTATGCCTATGTAATTGCCTTTGTTTAATTCCAGAACTTTACTGAGGGACTCCACTTCCTCACCTCCCAAACTGAATTTTGAATTCTATCGTACTATGGTCACTAGTCTCTAGAGGGTCCTTGACTATGATGTCACTAATTAATCTCTCCTCCTTACACGATACCAAATCCAGGGTAGCCTGCTCCTTGGTTGGTTCCACAACATGCTGCTCCAAGAAACAATCTCCAAAACAATCAATGAACTCTGCCCCCAGGCTACTCTTGCCAATTTGAGTCTTTGATTATTGCTGTACCTTTCTTGTAAGCCTCTAATATTTCCTGGTTTATACTGTACCCCATTGTGGAACCACTATTTGGGGATCTATAGATTACTCCTACCAAGTACTTCTGCCCTTTGTTATTTCTTATTTCTACCCAGACAAATTCCACATCTTGATCACCAGTGCTTATGCCATTTCCCATTCTAGCACTGATCCCTTCCTTCACCAGCAAACCTACACCACCTCCTTTTCCTTCCAGTCTATCTTTCCGAAATGCTGAGTAACCTTGGATATTCAATTCCCAGACCTGGTCTCCTTGTAACCATGTCTTAGTATTGCTATCAAATCGTACCCTTTTGTTTCTACTTATGTCATCAACTCATTAATTTTTATTTGAATGCTTCATGCGTTTGGATACAAGGTCTTTACATTTGTTCTCCTGGTAAATTTCCCTACTTTTATTTAATAATTCCTTGGTGCATAAAGACATTCATTTGTTCTGTTCCCCCATCTTTATTGTCTGGTAACCAGCTGCTGCTTTGCTGACCTGCACTCTTACCTCCTCTTTTAATTTGGATTTTCTAATTCTAATTTCTCCTACAACTGAACCCAACCCCCGTTTAGTTTAAAGCCCTGTGTACAGCCCTTGGTATGTGATTTGGTGGGATTCTGTTCCCAGCAAGATTCAGATGAAGACTGTCCTATTGGAACAGGTCTCTTCTTCCCCAGTACTGGTGCCAATGTCCCATGAATTCAAACCCATTTCTCCCACACCAGTCTTGAAGTCACGCATTTACCTGCTTAATCTTATTGATCCTGTGCCAATTAGCTTGTGGCTCAGGTAGTAACCAGAGATTATTACCTTTTTTGGTTCTGCTTTTTAGTTTAGGTCCTAGCTGTTAATGTTCCCTGAGCAAAACCTCTGCCCTAGTTTTATCTATGTTGTTGGTACCTACATGGACCACGACCATTGAATCTTTACCCACCCACTCTAAGTTCCTCTGCAGCCCAGATGAGATATCCTGAACCCGAGCACCAGGTAGGCAACATGACCTTTGGGACTCTTGATCCCAGTCACGGAGAACAGTGTCCATACCCCTAACTGTACTATCCTGAATTACAACTACATTTCTCTCCCACCATTTGAATGGCTCCCTGATCCCTGTGGGGCGAGAGTGAGGACTGCGGATGCTGGAAACCAGAGTTTAGATCAGAGTGGTGCTGGAAAAGCACAGCAGGTCAGGCAGCATCCAAGGAGCAGGAAAATCGACGTTTCGGCCTAAAGCCCTTCAGGATTCCTGATTAAAGGCTTTTGCCCAAAACGTCGATTTTTCCTGCTCCTCTGATGCTGCCTGACCTGCTATGCTTTTCCAGCACCACTCTGATCTAATCTCTGATCCCTGCAGTCAGTTGGCTCATCCTCCCTGCAGTCCCCATTCCTGTCCACAGAGGGAGCAAGACTCCTGAACCTGTTGGACAAGGACAAAGGCTGAGGCTACTGCAACTCTTACCACCTGGCACCCTCTGCCTGTCTTACTCTCAGCCACACACTCCTGTCCCTGACCACAGCCTGAATTTGAGTTAGTTAGTCTAAGGGGTGTGACTGTCTCCTGCATCACAACATCCAGGTAACTCTTTCCCCCTCCCTGATGTGTCACAATATTTGAAGCTCAGACTCCAGCTTATTGACTCTGAGACGGAATTCTTCCAGCAATCAACATTTACTACAGACGTGGTCCCTGGGATCCAAAATGGGGTCCACCAGCTCCCATATTATGCAGGAACAACACATCACCTGACCCTCCATCTTTATTTAATTAGTTTTGAATTTGCTTTTTAAAAATGTTTTAGCTGTTTTTATACCTCTGCTTATTATCTCAATCTGAATCCGTGTTGGAACCAATAATTTAACAAAGATTCAGTTCAACACCGAATCAAACTTCTGTGAACTGCTTTTCCAGGGTGTTGCAAGTGGAGGATTTGCAGACAGAAACTGGAGTCCAGTCATCACGACACAGTCTGAAAGAAGCACTCGATTCACCAGGATCTGAAATATCATCTGTCTTTGAGTGTAAACATTGAGTTGCAGGCCATTTCCACTCACTGTGTTTAAAAAAAGAAAGCTCTTGCTAACATCTCAGTTGCTTTACTTAATGCCAAAAATCTTAATCCTGAGTTCCAAATTCATTTTACAACGAGAGTCGTTTTTCTTTAACTGCCTTATTTAAACATGTCAGAACTATTGTATTAGCAAATCGCTCCTTAATCTCCTTGGTTCCAAGTTGAACAACTCCAGTTTCTCCAACCTAACCTTGCAATTAAAATCTCATCCCTCAAATTATTCTGGCAAATCTCCTTTGAACCTCTGTCATGTCTTTGGTAATGCAATTATCATTGGTTTGTGCACATCCAAATGTTCTGGGTTAACGAGTAGGATAATATTGCACACCAATAATTGTGTAGCAACATGGCATTTCTTCATGGCCATTTCCTGACCTGTGGGATTTATGGAATTATGGGAAAAAATAGACTGCAGAAACCTGAGGAACAAAGATGCTCTAGTGCATGAATCACATGAAGTAGTATGCAGGTATCCCAAGTAATGAACAGTACTAATGAGATGAAATCCTTTCCTTTGAGTGGAATTGAACTTAAACGTAAGGAATTTATACTTTGGGTATACAGGGCATTGTTGAAACCACTGTGAATAGCCTGCGCTGTTTTGGTCTCCTTATTTTAGCAAAGATGTAAGTGTAAAGGAGATGATTCAACAGATGCTTACTAGATTGAAAGCTAAACTAAATGACTTATGGGCATAGTTTGGACAGTTTAGGCTTGTTGTCGCTGCACTTTAGAGATTGAAGGGTGATTTTATTGAAGTGTAAAAAGCACTGAATGATCTTGACAAATGTGGATGCGGAAAGGATGTTTCCTCTTGCAGGTTGGTCAAGCATTAGCAGACACTGTTTAAAAATAAGGGGTCCACTTTTGTAGGACAGAGGAGAATATTTTTTTTCTGAGGCTTGTACAACTTTGCAAAGCACTATCTCTGAAAGGCAGTGGAAGCAGGGTGATTGAGTATTTTTAAGATAAAGGTGGCTCGTTTCATGCCAGGCAAGGTAATCAATGATTACCAGTGATAGATGGGAATGTGCAATTTAAAACAAACAGTGATCTCATTGAGCAGTGGAGCAGGTTTAAAGGGCTGAATGGTTTGTTTTGTATGTTCATTTGACTCCGGTCCTTTCCAGCCTCAGGCTCCATTTAGAAATGTTAAAGTTGAAAGCGAGAATTGTTAGAGGTGAGTACTTTTTGCCCAGTCAATTTAGAACCTTTGATGCTGTGCTCTGTTATCTGTGAGAAGTTTCATATCTCTGGGGATGGTGTTGCTGCTTTACTGTGGATCTGAAACCAAGCCAGTCCATTGCTCTGTTTCATCCCTGCCTTCCCTGATCACCTGATGAAGGAGCATTGCTCCGAAAGCTAGTGTGCTTCCAATTAAACCTGTTGGACTATAACCTGGTGTTGTGTGAATTTTAATGCTGTACACCCCAGTCCAACACCGGCATCTCCGAATCATGCCCCGATCACCTCTATGCTTTTGAACTTTCTCTGTCTTGAATAGTAGGCATTTTTATCTCTGTTTAGTAATTCACTGTTCTTCCAACTCTGTCTATATGAGGTTATACATGGAGGAGGGGTGGGAATTTATAGTTTTGGGGAATCAGTAAAGGAAAGATTGTTCCATAAAAACTAGAATTGTCTGTTCTGAATTTCTATCCTGGACAGACAGTGATGGCTTTTGTAAACTGGTTTAACAGGGGGTAACAAGGAGAGGAATTATAGACAGGAAAATCAAAGCATTCGTCATTTCAAGATCTGACAGATTCAATCAATTCATCAGGATCTGAATGTCATTGGCTTTTGAATTTGGAAGGAGAACATTTTCCAAGAATCGTGTCTGGAAAAGCACTGAGAGAAATCCACCCAGGTAAGAGTGTTCCAGTGAACTAACTGTGGAAAGAGCTTTCAGCAGTTACCCTGACAGGAATAAACAAAATCACAACGTTCTTATCCAGGACAAACTCTGCACACGTTGCCTGTGTGGATGAGGAATCCGCTGATAATCCAGCCTGGAGCCAGACGAGGATACATGTGCCACGGAGAAACCGTGGAAATGTGGCGACTGTGGGAAAGGGTTCGATTACCCATCCCAGCTGGAAATTCATCGACGCACTCATACAGGGGAGAGACCGTTTATCTGTTCCAAGTGTGAGAAGGGATTCACGCATTTATCCAGCTTGCAGGCACATCAGAGAACTCACAGCGGGGAGAGACCATTCACCTGCTCTGTCTGTGGGAAGAGATTCACCCAGTCTTCCAACCTGCTGAGGCACCAGCGGGTTCACACCGGAGAGAGGCCGTTCGCCTGTTCTGAGTGTGGGAACGCGTTCACTCAGTTGTCCAACCTGCTGCAGCACCAGCGGGTTCACACTGACGAGAGACCTTTTAAATGCCTAGACTGTGCGAAGTGCTATAAAAGCTCCAGGGAACTGTCATGCCACCAACGTGTTCACACCAATGAGAGACCGTTCAGGTGCTCTCACTGCGGGTCTGGGTTCAGGCGATCGTCTCAACTCACTGAGCACCAGCGAATTCACACCGGGGAGAGACCGTTCAGATGCTCAGAGTGTGGGAAGAGATTCACTCAGTCGTCCAAGCTCTGGAGACACCAGCATGTTCACTCTGATATGAGAACTTTTAAATGCTCTGACTGTGAGGAGAGCTTTAAAAGCAGCAATGACCTACTGAAACACCAGCGCATCCACACTGGGGAGAAGCTGTTCACCTGCTCAGAGTGTGGGAAGAGATTCACTCGGTCGTTCACCTTGCTGAGACACCAGCGACTTCATGCTGGGGAGAAGCTGTTCATCTGCTCCGAGTGCGGGAAGGACTCACTTGGGCATTCACCTTGTTGCAAAAGCGAGTTCATTCCGAGGAAAGGCCATTCACCTGATCTGTGTGTGGGAAGGGATTCACTTGTTCTTCCCCCACAGCTGAGAGACTCGCGAGTTCCTGTGTGACTGCAGGGGTTGGATTCTATTTTTGCTGCTGTCTATCAGCTCCAGGGATGAACGTAGGGCTTAATTCTGATGTGGGAACGAAATGAGCCTGAGCTGCTCTCTTACATGGTTCAGAGTTCCTAGACACGGAGCACACAGGCTCCTTTACAACTGGTTTTTGGGGTTGGCAAGAACAATGGGGAATGCTGGAAACATTCTCAAATCAGAAACTGGGATCGAACTTGGATTTGTTCCTGACTGAAAGTTGACCGTCCGAGAATGACTGTGGTCGCTATGGTCCGAGGATTTAAAATGTATGTGTGATATTCCTGATTCTCCCAGTGTATGTAGGGGCTATGGCATCAGCAACTTGCATTTATGTAGAAACTTCCAGATTGTAAAACCGCTCCAGGTGCTTTGTAGTTGATCCATAATTTGCTCAAAGAGGTCAGTTTTAACAAGTGTTTTAAAAGAGAAGGGAGAGGGAGAGAAGTTCCGAGAGGAAGTTCCAGAGTTTTGGGACTTAGTAGATGAAAGCACGACCAACAATGGTGGTGAGGGGTTGGCAGATGTAGAGGAGCACAAGAAACCTGGAGAGACTTGGGTTTGGAGGAGGTTCCAGAGACTGTTGTTGAGTAGTGGCTGTATCCACAGAGCCTCCAGTACAGCGCAGAAATAGATCCATGCAGTTTTTGACCAATGCTGTGAAGGATTGGTCTGCTGCCTTGAACAGAATGACAAATACTGCATCTGTGGATTTACACCATGTCACTGATCTGCACCAAGCTGGTCTGCAGCAGAGTGGGACAACATGTGACATTGGTTCAGGGGAGGGATCATGATGGAGAAAGCAGACAGGGAATTGGGAAGTCCACTCAAAAAGCTCTCCAATGTCTCACTGTTTAACTCCAGCCCTTAGGCAGTACCTGACACACTGCCTCAGTCTCTGGATGAGCCAGTCCATCCCATGATCATTAAAATCTGCTTCTGTACAGGTTACAGATGGGACAGTCTTTACCAGGACCCTCAAGGGTGCTGAAAGCCAAAAAGACATTGAGAGCGGCCTGCCTGAAGGACCTGGGAGTGCAGGATGCAATACTGTGCTCATTATGGGGCCTGTGCTTTGGAGCTCCTTGACTGTTACCCTCTCAGTGGTGTTGAGGTGCTTGCAAACAGGCACGTGGTGGGCAAAGTTCCACAGCTTGAGATCCACTTCCCTTAGAATGAGATCCCTGGTATGGGACTGTACTCGACACTGCAATTGACTCTGTGCAGCCCCTATCCCAGTAAGGGACAATAGGAGTCATCAGGGCTCAAAACACCTTCTGAGAAACGTTTAATCGACCTTGAGGAAGATTTGATTTGTGAAATGTCAATCCAGCCCCAGTCCCTGCTGGGTGAGGACCTGCTCCTCCAATCACAGGCCACTGCTGGTAGGTTCCTTGCTGAGCCAATCATAGGCAAACCTGGCACGAAACAGCCTTTGGTTGGAGGAACAGTGAGAAGTTGTTCCCGCAGGCAGTGATGTAGTGGCAGTGTCTGGGTTTGAATCCCATCAAGGCTGACGGTGAGATTTAAATTCAATAAAATCTGGAGCAAAGAGCTGGTCTAATGACAAACCCTATTGACTGTCATAAAAATGCATCTGACTTACTAATGATAGTTAAGGGAAGAAATTTGCTTTCCTTGCCCTGGTCTGCATGTGATGTCAGATTCACTGCAACCTGGTTGACTCTTCACTGCCGTCAAGACAATTAGCAATAGGCAATAAATGCTGGGTGCCATCCATATCCCAGGAACAAATCGAAAAAGGGAACTGGATGGAGGTGTAAAGAGGTGGAAAGAGAAGGGAGCTGCAGGACAAGAGGGAGATATTGGGGGGGAAAACAGGCTGCAAAGAGAAATAGGAGAGAGTGAGGAAGGCTGCAGAAGGGCTGGGAGAGTAACTGGGAAACAGCAAAGAAGAGGGAACTGTTTTAAACTTGCCAATTAAAGGAACATTGAGCTAGCTGGAAACTGAAAAAAATTGGAATCGGTGAGGTAATGAGTTACTTTCATGTAAATGTGGAATATCTAAGGCTGCAAATGTTGAGAAGCTACTATCTGGGGCATGTGCAGTTCTGCAACGAGCACCAAGAAAATTGCTCCATTTAAATCTGATTGCGATGCCATTAAAATCTTCCTGCACATGTGATGGAACCTGTCACCTCACCAGTGTGTGGAAGATGTATTTAGGTTGATGCCTTTTTCTCTGAAGAGCCATGTACGTCAGTTATTTTGGGAAGAAAAACGTGTTGTTAACTCATGCTTGTTATCTTGTGCCAGTTCAAATAATCTGTTATCTGGGAAATCAATGCTTTCCTTATTGCAATATATTTAATGGTGGGCTGACGAATCTTGACGTTATTGCTGAAGTATTCTAATTCTGCGTGAATCTAAGTATGGCATCTGGCAGCAAGAATACAGAGGGTAATCTTAATATGTGATTGCATCACTAATAAAGAATTAAACAGAGCCTGATGGTATGCCTGGAATATTGTGTGCAGCTTGGTCTGCCTAATGAGGAAGGATGTGATTATCACAAAGGGAGTGCGACAATCTTTTGCCAGACTGATTCCTGGGATGGCAGGACTGGTAGATGAGCGGAGGTTGATTCAGTTAGGGTTATGCTCACCGGACTTCAGAAGAATGATGAGGAATCTCATAAAATCTTTTAGGTTTCTAACAGGACTAGAGAGGGTAGGGCTGGAAATGTGTTGCTGGAAAAGCGCAGCAGGTCAGGCAGCATCCAGGGAACAGGAGAATCGATGTTTCGGGCATAAGCCTGATTCCTGAAGAAGGGCTTATGCCCGAAACGTCGATTCTCCTGTTCCCTGGATGCTGCCTGACCTGCTGTGCTTTTCCAGCAACACATTTCCAGCTCTGATCTCCAGCATCTGCAGACCTCACTTTCTCCCGAGAGAGGGTAGGTACAGGAAGGATGTTCCTCATTCCAGGGGACATCCAGAACCAAGCAGTCCCGGTCTGAGGATACAGATTTAACCATTTCGGACTGAGATGTGGAGAAATTCACCCAGAAGGTGGGTGAGCCTGTGAAACTTGCTACCACAGAAAGCAATCAAGGTCAAAACATTGAATGATTTCAAGAAGGAATTAGATATAGCACTTGGGGCTAAAGGGATGAAATATTATGGGGGAAAAGCATATTGAGATGGATAGCGGCCACGATTATAATGAATAGTAAGGGCTGGAAGGGCTGAAAGGTGATCTTTACCTTGTCAGGCCTACACATAACTCCAAACCCACAGCCGGTGTGGTTGATTCTTAACTGCCCTCTGGGCAATTAGGTATGGGTAATAAATGCTGGCCTGGCCAGTGATGCCCACATCATGTGAATGAATTAAAGGAAACAAAATAGCACATTATTGCAGGTGAATAGTTTGCTGTTAATTTACTCTTTTTTCCCCCCATTTTTAAAATTGGAAGTGAAACCAGTCATTGTACAACACTAGAGTGGATCACTGTCAGTTCAAAATATTCTGATTTGCTTATGGATTTATAATTTGCAGTGCCTTTTGAGAGGTTCAAGTCTTTCGGATGCTGTTACTGTCCAAATGTTGATTTGGGCCAGGTTCAAATGAACAAAGCTGGTTGCATAGCATGAATGACAAAAGTTGTGTGTAATTGACTGATAAGGCTACGTTTGGAAAGTAGACACTGAAACCCAGGCTTCCAGTGGACCTTCTAAACAGAGGCATGGCTCAGTTGGCTGAACGGCTGGTTTGCGATGCACAGTGACACGAACAGCGTGGGTTCAATTCCTGAACCTGCTGAGGTTATCGTGAAGGGTCCTCCCTCTCCACCCTTCTTTTCACTTGAGGTGTGGTGACCTTCAGGTTAAAACTCCACCAGTTGTGTCTCTTCAGTGAGAGCTGCCCTATGGTCTTCGAAGATGATAGCGACTTTACCTTTCAGTATAGTAGACAGGGAAAACCTAGGAGAAAGGATGCCCAGGTAGAGCATTAAAAAGCTGACTGAGGCTAAAATATTAAAAGTAGAGCCTTGAAGCTGCTTGTGTCAGTGAATGCAGGGACATCAGGGAAATGATTGAAAACAGCATGTAACAGCCTTGAGATAAGAGGAAAGCAAAGCAACGATGAATACACAGAATATCATGTGATTCGGTGAGGCGATTATTGCTCACATGAACTGTGACTGGCCACCGGAAGACCCTCTCAAGTAAAAGCCAATGTGACAAATCAGAGTCAGAAAATAAAGATCCAATGATAGACAAGCATGAAGGGGAAAGATTGAGACTGTGAAAGCTGCAAAAAAAAACCCTTGTGTCTCTCCTGTCCAGTTGTCGATGTGAATAATGTACTCCACATTAAATTGTAAATTGCTGCACTTGTTTGTCACTATAGATGACTCGAAAGCAGATAAACCTGTCTTGAATTTGTCTCAATAAAGTAGATTTCCAATCAACTCTGTTTCCGATTCTCCTCTTGCCTGCAAAGATGAGACATCCCATCCCAAAGAAAGAAAGAATGAGAGCTGAATATCAGTCCAGACTGGGAGCTATTGGGTGGGTAAGTGGTCGAAGGAATGTTCAGTGGATAGGGAGAGTGTTGTTGCCACTTTTGGGAAGGAGTCCTACCTGAAGCAGTGACTAGCAATTTCTCATTTTCAAATGTTAATTGACCTGTAATTTATTTCCCCTTTTCCTCACTTTTAAATTGGGGCGATTACCCACTAATAAAGAAGCAGCACAACGTCCTTCCATCTCATTATAGGAAATCCTGGTGACTGGACAGTGCTGGGCTGTGAGTGGAGCATGCTCAGTGCGGGACATGTTGGAGTCAGTTGAGGAATGGGAAGTGCAAGCACGAGTTCCAGTTTTTCGCAGTGTTACCACGCGGATGATGACCATTTGGTCCGTTGTGCCTTCATCTGCTCTCCAGGTGAGCTTTCACTTAGTGCCTTTCTCCTGCTTTCTACCTGTACCTTTTCAGGTAATAATGCCTTGATTGAAAGTGCATTCCAGATATTAAACATGAAGAATCTATTCCTCATGTCCCTCTTCACTTCGAGGATACCCTCCAGCGTGTTGTGTGGCACAATCACTGTGCTAATACTTGGAGCTGATCAAGGAACAGTTGCAGGCACTGGATTCTGCACAGGCTTTAGGCCGTGAAACCATTCTGGCAATGGTGCTGAAGACTCATGCTTCACTTGTGTGTTCCTAGCCAAGCTGCTCAAGTGCAGTAACAACACTGGCATCTACCCTACATTGTAAAAGATTGCCCAGAAATGTCCTGTGCAGAAAACACAGGACAAATCCAACTCAACCAATTGCTGTCCTACCAATCTACTTTTGATCATCAGTAAAGTGATGGGAGATATCATTGACGGTGCGGTGGAGCAGCATTAGCTTAGCATTAGCCTGTTCACTGAGTCCAGTTTGGGTTTCACCAGGTCCACTCATTACAGCCTTAATTCAAACCTGCCTCAAAAGAGCTGAAAAAAAATCCTCATTACCATTCAGTCTAGAATTCTCTCTTACTACTTCCAAAGAAAACACCATGGTATTTGCACACCTCAACAATACCTGATTTTAAAGTTGCAAAACTTTCTTGATAATCTTCATTTCAGTTTCTCGTATAAAAAGCACTTTTTAAAATGTTTCATTTCCAGAAAACATATGCAGTTAACACAAAAATTACATTTACTCACCCTCTTTTTATTCTTTATAGCGGATTCCAATACCTACTTGTTGTTTACTTTCCAAATTCTTAAGCTATTTCTGTTCAACTCATGTACTGGATAATGCTTCAGCTATTGAATTATCGTTTACAGCAATGCAAACAATTTTTACATTGAATGGTAGATTACACTCCCAACTGAATGGTCTTGCATTTCATGAAAGTGAAAGTGAGGACTGCAGATGCTTGCATTTCATGTGTTGAGTTTCTCTGCAAACCATCAGCAGATTATGATCAGTACATATGTGTTTCTTTGCAATTTAAAAAATATTGGGGGGGCAGACATGATCTGAAATTTCACCCCTACCACCAAAAAAACTTCTGATATTAGTTTAATTTCTTAGAAAAGGAATCGACTGGCTTCTCTCTACTGCTGATTCATCATCACTGTAACTATTCCATAGTCACTAGTATCAATTGCAATTTTAAATAGTTTTGTAAAGTCAGGGGCAGTTAACAGTGAGTCATTTATTAAGATTACTTTGTTTGTCAAGACCTGCTTGCCACAGTGTTCCCATACAACCTTGACCTGTTTCCCTAACAAATATGTTAAGATATTATGTTGAAGTTAGCCATGAATTTACGATAAAACCCAACACATTTCGAAAAATGTAATAATCTCTTAGTTTTAGGAATAGAAAATTCTATCAGAGCCTTCATTTTTGTTCTTGGCAATATTTGCCCTTGCCCTACAAAATGCCCTTGGTAAATTAACATCAGTTTTGCAAATTCATTTTTGGTGAGATTTATAACAAGCCAACTATTCTGTCTGTGCCTTTCGCACAAACTGTCCAACCCTGGCAACATCCTTGTAGGTCTTTTCTGAATCCGTTCAAGTTTCATAACATCTTTCCTATAGCAGGGAGACAGAATTGCATGCAGTATTCCAAAAGTGTTCGAACCAATGCACTGCACAGCTGCAATATAACCTTGCAACTCCTTTACTCAATGCATTGACCAATAAAGTCAAGCAAATCAAATGCCTTCTAACTACCTGTGACTCCACTTTCAAGGAACTATGAATTTGCACTCCAAGGTCTCTCTGTTCAGCAACATTTCCCAGGACCTGACCATTCAGTGTATAAGTCCTGGCCTGACTTTCCATTCCAAAACACAGCACGAAAGGCTGATATCTTCTTAGCTTGCTGGTACCCATTTAATTGAAAACATTAGAAAGAAATGAAGCACTGCTAAATATATCAATAAGACCAGAATTTGGTGTGAATTTGTTCTAGTTAATATATTTACTTTTCCGCAATTTATGCAGAATCCAGTTTCGGAATTAACACCACCAGTGAACTCCAATTGCTTTGATTATAGTCAATCAGATGACGTTCGAGCATGTATTAAATCTCTGTTTCCACCTGAGCTTTTTTCTTTGGTCTTAACATCCAGATCTTCATGTTGTCCTTCTTTTAACTATGAAAGTATGCGATCCAGCTGTCCCATTTTTTTCCAGCATTGCCCAGGCAAGGAGTAGATGGTTCACTTTGAGAACTGTCTATCTCTTTTTCTACTTCACTTTTACTGTCATTGTTATCCTCCACTATTATTACCATCTGAAATACTTGCCCGTCTTATCTCCATCTCTATGAAGATATCGTTTTAACATGTTCAAATGCATAACGATCCTTCTTTCTGCGACCCAGATAAGTTACGTTATAAGAAGGAAACCACCCTGACCTGTTCATGCCTATCGGTGACTCCAGAACCACAGCAATGCAATTGATTCTGGATGGACATTAAATGCTGGCCTCACCAGATCCAATGAACGAATAAAAGAACACCTGAAAAGTTAAACTGTACACTTCAATTAAAATGTGAATTAATGTCAACTACAAACGAAATTTGATTTGTACCCACCAATTGCAAGCACTCAGTTTTTTTAATGTTTTCTCCTTATTAATCTTTTAGTCATTTATTCTGCTCTGCCCCAGAGGGCAGTGGATGCCCAGTCTCTGGATTCATTTAAGAAAGAGTTGGATAGAGCTCTCAAGGATTGTGGAATCAAGGGTTATGGAGATAAGGCAGGAACAGCATACTGATTAAGGATGATCAGCCATGATCATATTGAATGGTGGTGCAGGCTCGAAGGGCAGAATGGCCTACTCCTGCACCTATTGTTTATTTATTCTGTCAATTATATCCTGCCTAGTCCTGTGATCTGACACCCATTTCTGCAATTAGTTTGCTCTGGTACTATGTTTAACCTATTTCTTAGTTAAGCACAAATGGTAGGTCATCCATTTGTATTTTTTCATCATAGCAATTTTTCTTATGAAATATCCCCTTACATGTCTATAACTAACACCTTTATTGGTCTATTTGTTAACTTAATTTGCCAGTTCATGTTAGCTAGCTGTTTTCACATCATCACAATTGCCGTTATTTAATTTAAAAATACTAGTCTTAGACTAATCTCTCTCTCTAACTCGACGTAAAATTCAATCACATCATTTCACTGCTGTCTGGAGTGCTTTCTGCAAGATCATTAATTAATCCTGTTTCATTGCAATTAAAAAGTCGATGCCACCAGAATATGTTATTTTAAGCATCTATCGCAAAAAAATGTACTCCTCAGCTGAGCTATCATTGCCCTTCTGATGGCTTCAGCCCATATTAGGATGGGCATACCTCCTGATTATAGCCAGTCACTGGACTTGTAATGTTAACTCTGCTTTCTCTCCACAGATACTGCCAGGCTCACAGGGTTTTTCCAGAAATTTCTGCTTTTGTTTGATTTCTAAAGGTCCGGAAGAGGGATTACACCCGAAATGTCGACTTCTCCAACTCCTGATGCTGCCTGGCTTGCTGTGTTCTTCCAGCCTCCTGCCTATTTTGGATTCCAGCATCTGCAGTTTTTTTTTTGTCTCTAACATTGTTTGATTTCCTGAATTCTAAGTTCTTGGTTTTATATTATCCCACTATATCTTCCTTTGCACTCAACCCTACTGTATAGTTACTGTCAAGAGTACAGTGCACCATTATCACGTGGCATTTTGCCCATATCATCTCCCCTATCATTTCTACACTCTGGACTACATAGGTCATCCCTCTCAATTACCACAAAGGGAAAGGTCCAGTTCTCTGCTGGGATTTGATCAATTTGGTTTCCAAATGGTTTCAGTCCATGAGGTAAAGTAGCCATGGTCTTACCGGACTATAGGGCTACTCCCTCATTAGAAAAAAACACTAGTTGTGGTTTAACCTGAGGGTCATCATGCCTCAGGAGAGGGGACCGGTTGAGAAGGAGAGTTCTTCATACGTACGGGTATTGAACATACAACCAGCAGAGTTAACCTGCCCTGAGTCCATGAGAAGGATCCACCCTTCATTGAATCCCATTGGTTGGAGGTCCAGCCTTTTGCAGGTAGGAACTCCAGTCCCGCCCCTCATTAGCACCCAATGGTTGGAGGGCCAGTCCCTTGGGTTGTCCTTCGGGCATGCCCCGTCATTGACCGCCATTGGTTGGAGGACGAGCCATTTGAGGGTTGGTCCTCCAGTCCTCACTCCCTCAGTGACGCCCACTGCTTGGATCCAGACACGCCCCCACCGTCTGATTGGCGCGGTTGTGGTCTGGAGGGTCCGCAGTGCGGTTGTGGTCTGGGGAATCCGCAGTGCGGTTGTGGTCTGGAGGGTCCGCAGTGCGGTTGTGGTCTGGGGAATCCGCAGTCCGGTTGTGGTCTGGAGGGTCCGCAGTGCGGTTGTGGTCTGGGGAATCCGCAGTCCGGTTGTGGTCTGGAGGGTCCGCAGTGCGGTTGTGGTCTGGAGGGTCCGCAGTGCGGTTGTGCTCTGGGGAATCCGCAGTGCGGTTGTGATCTGGAGGGTCCGCAGTGCGGTTGTGGTCTGGAGGGTCCGCAGTCCGGTTGTGCTCTGGGGAATCCGCAGTGCGGTTGTGATCTGGAGGGTCCGCAGTGCGGTTGTGGTCTGGAGGGTCCGCAGTCCGGTTGTGCTCTGGGGAATCCGCAGTGCGGTTGTGATCTGGAGGGTCCGCAGTGCGGTTGTGGTCTGGACGATCCGCAGTCCGGTTGTGGTCTGGGGAATCCGCAGTGCGGTTGTGGTCTGGAGGATCCGCAGTCCGGTTGTGGTCTGGAGGGTGCGCAGCGCGGTTGTGGTCTGGGGAATCCGCAGTGCGGTTGTGGTCTGGGGAATCCGCAGTGCGGTTGTGGTCTGGAGGATCCGCAGTGCGGTTGTGGTCTGGGGAATCCGCAGTGCGGTTGTGGTCTGGAGGATCCGCAGTCCGGTTGTCGAGCTGTTTCGGGCCCGTGATGTTGAATGCCGGAGCACTTCAGAGACGGGCGAGGTGAGTGGGGCAGGAAGGGATCGAAGGAGGTGGCGGTGCGTGTTCGGTGAGATGACTCCAAACGGCACGACGTGGCTTCAAACCCCGAGTAACAAACTCCCGTGTCGCTCCGCAGCGGACGGGGCTTCTCTTTTCGAAGGGCCCCGGCTAACAACCGCCTCTTTCATGGTTAAAAATCACACAACACCAAGTTATAGTCCAACAGGTTTAATTGGAAGCACTAGCTTTCAGAGCGACGCTCCTTCATCTGGTGATAGTGGAGGGCTCAATTGTAACAGAATTTATAGCAAAAATTTACAATGTGATGTAACTGAAATTATACATTGAAAAATCGATTGTCTGTTAAGCCTTTCATCTTCCAAGTCTGTGAGAAGATTTGTAGCTCGGGTGCTCGTTGTTGTGGTTCTGTTCGCCGAGCTGGGAATTTGTGTTGCAGACGTTTCGTCCCCTGTCTAGGTGACATCCTCAGTGCTTGGGAGCCTCCTGTGAAGCGCTTCTGTGATCTTTCCTCCGGCATTTGTAGTGGTTTGAATCTGTCGCTTCCGGTTGTCAGTTCCAGCTGTCCGCTGCAGTGGCCGGTATATTGGGTCCAGGTCGATGTGCTTATTGATTGAATCTGTGGATGAGTGCCATGCCTCTAGGAATTTCCTGGCTGTTCTCTGTTTGGCTTGTCCTATAATAGTAGTGTTGTCCCAGTCAAATTCATGTTGCTTGTCATCTGCGTGTGTGGCTACTAAGGATAGCTGGTTGTGTCGTTTCGTGGCTAGTTGGTGTTCATGGATGCGGATCGTTAGCTGTCTTCCTGTTTGTCCTATGTAGTGTTTTGTACAGTCCTTGCATGGGATTTTGTACACTACAATGGTTTTGCTCATGCTGGGTATTGGGTCCTTCGTTCTGGTGAGTTGTTGTCTGAGAGTGGTTGTTGGTTTGTGTGCTGTTATGAGTCCTAGTGGTCGCAGTAGTCTGGCTGTCAGTTCGGAAATGCTCTTGTTGTATGGTAGTGTGGCTAGTCCTTTGGGTTGCGGCATGTCCTCATTCTGTTGTCTTTCCCTTAGGCATCTGTTGATGAAATTGCAGGGGTATCCGTTTTTGGCGAATACATTGTATAGGTGTTCTTCCTCTTTTTGCAGTTCTGGTGTATTGCAGTGTGTTGTGGCCCTTTTGAATAGTATCTTGATGCAACTTCTTTTGTGTGTGGGGGGGGGGGGGGGCTAACACCTTCAACATATTGTCTAGCTATCACCATTGTTAACAGATAACCCGAGAATGCAACTTCTTAAAACAAGGTTTTGTGATTTACACATGAAAGAAGTGAAACTATCACGGTATTCTAACAGATGAAAGGCTTAACAGACGATCGATTTTTCAATGTATAATTTCAGTTACATCACATTGTAAATTTTTGCTATAAATTCTGTGAGTTTAGGATTGAGCCCTCCACTATCACCTGATGAAGGAGTGACGCTCCGAAAGCTAGTGTGCTTCCAATTAAACCTGTTGGACTATAACCTGGTGTTGTGTGATTTTTAACTTTGTACACCCCAGTCCAACACCGGCATCTCCAAATCATGCCATTTTCGTGAGGGGCGATTTGCTGAAGAGAGCATATGCTGGAGCCATCTTTGTAGGGGGCAGTGTACAGCTGGGTGGACCTGGAAGGCAATGAAAGAAATCCCAGACAATCCTGCAGACGGTTCTCTGTAGTTCTAGGGATTTATTATTTCCTTATCCTTTTTATAAGATGTGGACATGGCTGGCAAGTTCATAGAATCGTAGAGATATTCAGCACAGAAACAGACCCTTCAGTTCAACCCATCCATCTTGACCAAATATCCTTTAATCTTGTCCCATTTGCCAGCACTTGGCCCATCCTTCTAAACCCTTCCTATTCATACACCTGTCGAGATGTCTTTTACATATTGTAATTGTACCAGCCTCCACCACTTCCCCTGGCAGCTCACTACATGCACGCACCATTTTCTGCATGAAAAAAATTCCCCTTAGGTCCCTTTTAAATCTTTCTCCTCTTGCCTTAAACCTATACCCTCTAGTTTTAGACACCCCCACTCCGGGTAAAAGACCTTGACTATTTACCTTATGCATGCCCATCATGGTTTTATAAACCTCTCCTGCAGCCTCTGATGCTCCAGAGAAAACAGCCCCAGTCTACCCAGCATCTCCCAGTAGCTCAAACTCCAATCCTGGCAACATCTTTGTTGATCTGTTTTGAACCCTTTCAAGTTTCACAACCAACTTTGATTGTCCATCACTTATTGCCCTGGTGGGGGGAGATGGCGGGGGGGGGGGGGGGGGGGGGGAGGGGGGAGCTCTACACAATCCCAATAAGGTGATCATCCCTTTCTTATTTCTCAGTTCCACCCAAATAACTTCCCTGCATGTATTTCAGGGAATATCCTTCCTCATTACAGCTGTAATGCTATCCCTTATCAAATACGACATTCCCCCTCCTCTCTCATCTCCCTTTCTGTCCTTCCTATAGCATTTGTATCCTGGAATATTAAGCTGCTAGTCCTGTCCATTCCTGAGCTAAGTATCTGTAATTGCTATGATATCCCAGTCCCATGTTCCTAACCATGCCCTGAGTTCATCTGACTTTCTTGTTGGGCCCCTTGCATTGAAATAAATGCAGTTTAATTTATCAGTCCTACCTTGTTCCCTGCTTTGTCCCTGCCTGCCCTGACTGTTTGGTTGCTTCTTTTCTCAACTGTACCAGTCTCAAATTGATCTCTTTCCTCACTATCTCCCTGCGTCCCCCCCCCCCATACCTTACGAGCTTAAATTCTCCCGAGCAGCTCTAGCAAATCTCCCTGTCAGTATATTAGTCCCCTTCCAATTTAGGTGCAATCCGCCCTTCTTGTACAGGTCACTTCTACCCCAAAAGAGATTCCAATGATCCAAAAATGTGAATCCTTCTCCCATACACCAGCTCCTTAACCATGCATTCATCTGCTTTATCCTCCTATTCCTACCCTCACTAGCTTGTAGCACCAGGAGTAATCCAGGTATTACTACTCTCGAGGAACTCCTTTTTAAATTCCTGTCTAACTCTCTGTATTCTCCCTTCGTAATCTTTTATCTTCCTATATCGCTGGTTGCAATGTGTACAATGATCTCCTGCTGGGCTGTCTTTTCCCCCGTAAGAACATCCAGCACCCCCTCTGAGACCTCCTTGATCCTGGCACCAGGGGAGCAAAACACCATTCTGATTTTTCGCTGCTGGCCACAGTAAAATGTGTCTGTCCCTCGGACTAGAGAGTCCATTAACACAATTCATCTCTTGGAACCTGACGAACCCCTTGTTGCATTAGAGCCAGTCTCAATACGAGAAACTTGACTGTTCATGCTACATTCCCCTGAGAATCCATCAACCCCTACGTTTTCCAAAATAGCATACTTGTTTGAAATGGGAATAGCCATAGAAGATTCCTACATTACCTGCCTACCTCTCTTACCTTTCCTGGAGTTAACCCATCTATGTGATTGTATCTGCGACTTTTCTCTCTTCATATAACTGCTATCCATCATATCCCTTGCTCTTGTACGTTCCTCATTGCCTGTAAGTGTCGCTCCAACTGTTCCATTCAATCTGATAGGATTCATAACCAATGGCATTTATTGCAGATATAATCCTCAGTAACATGTAAACTCTCCCTAAGCTCCCACATCTGACAAGAAGAGCATATCACTTTACTAAAGGCCATTTTTGCTTTGAATAAAGGTAAAAGAAAATTGTGAAATCTGAAACAAACATAGAGAATGCAAGTCAGACTCAGCAGGTCTGGCATCTGTAGAAAAAAAGCAGTTAAAAGTATTGAGTCCAGTGTGATTTCCTCAAAACTCCCTTTTGAATGCCTCGATTGATGTATCAAGATTGAAGCAGCCCACTTGGTGCTCAATTGGATAGAGTTCTGCTTCTTGATTGTTAATGGAGCTGCACTCATCCAGCCAAATGGAAAATATTGCATCACACTTTTGACTTGTGCCTTGTAGATTGTGGACGGGGTTGGGGAATAGGACGGAATTCTCAGTCTCTAACTTTCTTGTGTAGCCACAGTATTGATATGGCTGGTTCAGCTCAGTTTCTGGTCAGTGTTAACCCTGGGATGTTGCTTGGAGGTGGTGGAGGGGTTCAGTTATGGCAATGCTATTAACTGTCAACAGCAGATAGTTGAATTGTGGACACTTTGGAGAGGGTGCGGAGAAGGTCTTTGAGGATGTTGCCTGGTATGGAAAGTGCTAGCTATGAAGAGTGGACGAATAGGTTAGGATTGTTTTCGTTAGAAAAAAGGAGATTGGGGGGGGACCTGACTGAGTATAGATAGAGTGGATAGAAATAAGTTTTTTCCCAGGCTGAAGGATTCACTAACAAGGGTCACGCATTCAAGGTGAGAGGAGGAAAGCTAAGGGGAATACACACGGAAAGTACTTCACACAGAGGAAGGGAGGTTCCTGGAACGTGTTGGCAGCAGAGGTAGTAGAAGCAGGTACAGTAGATTAATTTAAGGTGCATCTGGACAGATACACAAGTAGGTGGGGAGCGGAGGGATACAGATCCTTAGGAATTGGGCGATAGGTTTAGATAGTTGATTTGGATCAGCACAGGCTTGGAGGGTAGGAGAGCCTGTTCCTGGGCTGTAAATTTTCTTCTTTGGTCTTTGTCATTTGTTGGAACTGGCCATTATGTGGCACTTGAGTGTCACTTGCCAGTTAGCATCCTGAGACCATAAAATATAGGAGCAGAATTAGGCCATTTAGCTCACTGAGTTTTCTCTGCCATTTGATCACGGTCGATATGTTTCTTAACCTCATTCTCCTGCTTTCTCCCCTTACTAACCAAGAATCTTAAATACACTCAAGGACCTGGCCTTTTGAGGCAATGAGTTCCACAGATTCATCACTGTCTGGCTGAAGAAATTCCTCCTTATCTCCTTTCTAAAGTGTCATCTCTTCACTCCAAGGCTGTGCACTCAGGTTCTAATCTCTCTTACTACTGGAAACATCTTTTTCACATTCACTCTCACTATTCTTGCATCTTGTCTAGGTCTTGCCACAAATGAACACTGGCTTCTTAAATATCTGAGGAGTTACAGTCGGCACTGAGTATTGCGCAGTCACCGGCGAACATTCCCAACGCTGACCTTATGATGGAATGGAAGTCATCGCTGAAGTAGCTGAAGGTTTGGGCCTTGGACATTTTCCCAGCAGTGATGAACTAGGGTTGAGATGCCTCCAACAACTCCAACCGTACTTCTTTGCGGTAGGGTTGGCTGCAATCAGTGGAGAGTTTTCTTCCTGATTCCCATTGACCTCAATTGTGTTTTTGATGCCATATTTGGCCTTTAACTCAAGGGCATTCATTTCACGCCACTTCTGGAGTTCAGCTCTATTTTTTCCACTTTTACATTATGGCTAATGAATCCAAAACTTGGGTTGCCTGGCAAAACAATTGAGCTTTGTGGGGGTTGGGGGGGATGGTGGGGGGTGGGGTATAATGTCGCTGGTCTAGTAATCTGCAACATGAGGCTAATATTCATGGGTTCAAACTGCACTATGGAAGATGATAAAATCTGAATTCAGTGCACATCTGGAGTAAAAGGCTAATCCAATAGCCAAATTGTGCCTGTGTAACCAATGTCAATTGTCATAAAACCTCATCTGGGAATCCTGGGAAGGAAATCTGCCATCCTTAACTAGTGTGGCCTAGAAATGACACCAAAACCTAATGAGGGGGCTTGGATGGAGTGGTTAGAAAGCAACTGTTCCCGTTAGTTGAAGGGTCAATAACAAGGGGGCATAATTTTAAGGTGAAAGACAGGAGATTTGGGGGGATTTTGGGGGGAAAAAGAGGGTAGTGGCAATCTGGAACTCATTACTGTCTTACCCCTCTCTCTTCCCACAGAAGCCTGGTTCTTGTGTGGACCCAGATCTATTGACAGGGTTGCCTTCATGATGGACATTAGTGAACTAGCTGGCTTTTTATGACAATCCAGCATCTTCCGTGGTCTAGGGTTGGTGCAACAATTTACCAGACTGATTCAGCTCAGTTTTAAAACCCATCTTTGATGTTTTTTTCTTGATTGTCTTTCATTCCTGTTTCTTTGTTTTACGCTGATTTCACAGGGTATGAGAAGGAGTGGATTTGTAGTCATGAAACACACCAAACGTCCCGTCAGGATTGGATGGAGCAGCTCAATTCATTGCAACCTGAATATCATCGGATTTTGAACATGGAAGGAATCAGTACTGATCAGAGTGGGGAGAAACCGTGCATGTGTCTTGTGTGTGGACAAGGTTTCAGCCAGTCATCTGACCTGACAGAACATAAGTGCAGTCACAGTAGGCAGAAACCATGGAAATGTGGGGATTGTGGGAAGGGATTTAGTTATCCATCAGAGCTGGAAATCCATCGACGCAGTCACACTGGGGAGAGGCCATTCACCTGCCCCAAGTGCGAGAAGGGATTCATCACCTCATCGCACTTGGTGGCGCACCAGCGGGTTCACACTGGGGAAAGGCCGTTCACGTGCTCCAAGTGCGGGAAGGGATTCACCACCTCATCGCACTTGGTGACGCACCAGCGGGTTCACACTGGGGAAAGGCCGTTCACCTGCTCTGAGAGTGGGAAGAGCTTCACTCAGTCGTCCCAACGACTGATGCACCGGGGAATTCACACCAGGGAGAAGCTGTTCACCTGCTCGAGTTGTGAGAAGAAATTCACTCAGTTGCACAAATTGTTGACACATCAGCGAGTTCACACTGGGGCAAAGCCTTTCAGCTGCTCCATGTGTGGGAAAGAGTTTGCTCAGTCATCCAACTTGTCGAGACACCAGCAACTTCACACAGATGATAGATCTTTTAAATGCATGGACTGCGGGAAGTGCTGTAAAAGTTCCGGGGAACTAATGTCCCATCAACGAGCTCACACAGACAAGGCATTGTTGAAGTGCTCTTGCTGTGGGGCTGGTTTCAGGGGATCATCTCAGCTCACTTTACACCAGCGAGTTCACACTGGGGAGAAGCCTTTTTCCTGCTCTGATTGCGGGAAGGAATTCAGTCGGTCATCCTACCTGTTGACACACCAGCGGATGCACACCGGTGAGAGGCCGTTCACCTGCTCGGAGTGTGGGAAAGGGTTTACTCGGTCATCCCAGTTAATGGCCCATCAGCGGGTTCACACTAGGGAGAGGCCATTCACCTGCTTGGAGTGTGGGAAGGGATTCACTTGTTCATCCCATCTGCTGACACACCAGCGGGTTCACACCAGGGAGAAGCCATTCACCTGCTCCAAGTGTGGGAAGGGGTTTGCTCGCTTATCCAACCTGCTGACCCACCAGCGGGTTCACACTGGAGAGAGGCCGTTCTCCTGCTCAGAGTGCGGGAAGGAATTCACTGATTCGTCCCAACTGCGCGCACACCAGCGAGTGCACACTGGGGAGAGGCCGTTCTCCTGCTCCGAGTGTGGGAAGGGATTCATTCAGTCGTCCCAACTAAGGGCACATCAGTGTACTCACACTGGAGAGAGGCCATTCACATGTTGCGAGTGCGGGAAGGGATTCACTTGTTCATCCCATCTGCTGACACACCAGCGGGTTCACACCAGGGAGAAGCCATTCACCTGCTCCAAGTGTGGGAAGGGGTTTGCTTGCTTCTCCAACCTGCTGACCCACCAGCGGGTTCACACTGGAGAGAGGCCGTTCTCCTGCTCAGAGTGTGGGAAGGAATTCACTCAGTCGTCCAACCTGCTGAGACACCAGCGACTGCACACTGGGGAGAGGCCGTTCTCCTGCTCCGAGTGTGGGAAGGAATTCAGTGATTCATCCCAACTGCGCCCACACCAGCGAGTGCACACTGGGGAGAGGCCGTTCTCCTGTTCCGAGTGTGGGAAGGGATTCATTCAGTCATCCCAACTAAGGGCACACCAGTGTACTCACACTGGAGAGAGGCCATTCACATGTTGCAAGTGCGGGAAGGGATTTACTCAGTCTTCCAGCATGATGAGACACCAGCGGATCCACACTGACAAGAGACCTTTCAAGTGTTCTGACTGTGGGGAGTGCTATAAAAGTTCTGGGGAACTGATGACCCATCAATATGTTCACACTGGCGAGAGACCCTATAGCTGCTGTCAGTGTGGGAGGGGGTTCAGACGATCATCTCAACTCACTGTACACCAGCGAATTCACACTGGGGAGAAGCTGTTCTCCTGCTCTGAGTGTGGGAAGGAATTTCTTCGGTCTTTCCAACTGGTGATACACCAACGAGTTCATACTGGGGAGAGGCCCTTCACCTGCTTGGAGTGTGGGAAGGGATTCACTTGCCCATCCCATCTGCTAATTCATCAAAGAATTCACACTGGCGAGAGACCGTTCATCTGCCCCAAGTGTGGGAAGGGGTTTGGTCACTCATCCAGCCTGGCGAGACACCAGCGAGTGCACACTGACGAGAGGCCTTTTGAATGTTCAGATTGCGGGAAGTGCTTTAAGAGTTGCGGGGAACTAAGGGTCCATCAACGTGTTCACACGGGTGAGAGACCGTTCAGGTGCTCTCACTGCAAGGTTGGATTCAGAAGGTTATCGAACCTCGTTGTGCACCAGCGAGTTCACACTGAGGACAGCCAGTCCCAGCCTCAGTGTGTGGAAAGAGATTCAATCAGGCATCCACCCTCCTGAGCCACTAGTGAGTGCATACCGGGGTCGTGCTGCACCCCTGCTCTGACTGTGGGAAAGACGGTTTCTTACTCATCAAGCTTACATTAGCAAGTCCAGGACAATTTTGTTGTGGCGTCATGATCAGGACGGAACTATTTCCATTGTGGTCCTGAATTGCAGTGCTGTGTTTGGAGTCAGTATTGTGGATAAAAGTAAAACAAAAAACAGCTTGGTGTGCTATATACCCATTGTTGACTTTTTTTGTCTATTTCTTAGCACAAGTTAATTCCCTTTGGAAGGGCTGTTCCTCACTCCTGCCTTCCCCATCCTCATTTCCAGCAAGAGGTTTGCTAAGTTCTTGGTCTTCTTTGTTGCTAAAATTCAGGTCTTTCAATCATCTGTGACATAGGTTGCTCCAACCAAGCTTAGAAAGTGCATCTTTCTCTTGCCTCAAGCCTCGTTCGTTCTTATCACTAAATTGCTGACCACTATGCTTGCCCCTTTTGCTGATAATTGTTTAGGATCAAGAGAAAATATAATAGCACTCTAGCAACACTGAAGATCCTTGACACCATCGGAATAAAGCAGCCTGCATGATTAGCACCACATCTGCAAACATTCACTCTCCCTGTGCCCTGGTAAACAATGCTTTGAAGAAATTCACCAAGCCAACACCTTCCAAATTCAGTCTGTACCATGTAGAAGGACATTGGCAGCAGACACATGGAACACCACCACCTTCAAGCTCCCTTCCACGCACCCTCCCAAGGGCGAGATGGTGGCTCGGTGGTTAGCACTGCTGCCTCTCAGCTCCAGGGAAACCCGGGTTCGATTCCAGCCTCGGGCAACTGTCTGTGTGGAGCTTGCTCAATTCTCCCCGTATCTGCGTGGATTTCCTCTGAGTGCTCCAGTTTCCTCCCACAATCCAAAGATGTGCAGGTCAGGTGAATTGGCCGTGCTAAATTGTCCATAGTCCATAGTGTTCCGGGATGGGTAGGTTAGGTGCATGAGTCTGGGGTAAATGTAGGGGAATGGATCTGAGTGGGATACTCTTCGGAGGGTTGGTATGGACTTGGGCCGAAGGGCCTGTTTCCACATTGTAGGGATTCTAATTCTAAAGCTACTCACCATCTTGATCTGGAACAATATCATGATCTTTCATTGTCAATGGATCAGAGATCTAGAACTCCCTCTCCAATAGTATTATGTGTATAACCACACCAAGTAGACCTCCAGAAGGTCAAGAAGGCAGCTCGCCATCTCCTGTTTAAGGTACAGGCAATGAGTGCTAGTCTAGCTAGACTGCCCATTTCCCTTGAATGGATAGAAAATAAATCACCAAAAATCCATAGCAGCTTCCATGACCATTTCTATTTAGAAGGACAAGCCCAGCAGACCCATGGGAACATCATTACCTACAAGTTCCCCTCCAGCCACTCAGGGTCCTGACTTGGAAATATATTGCTATTCCTTCACTGTCGCTGTGTCAGAATCCTGGAAATTCCCTCCCTCAGGGCATTGCTTGTCTAACTGCAGCAGTTCAAAAAGATGAAGCGCCTTCTCAAGGGCAACTAGGGATGGGCAATAAATGCTGGCCAGTCAGTGATGCCTATGTCCCACAAGTGAATGCAAAGAAATCCTGGAACCCTAAAGACTCAAGCTCAAGTTCTCTGTCATGTGATGCCACCATGACCTATCCCCTTTGCACATGAACATTAGAATTCAGAGAATGAATTCTGCTCAACATTTCTCATCATGACTGTTTGAATCATTAACGAGGAACCATTTAAATTTAATGAGCATTTAACTCTTTCCCCTCACATGCTGCCAGTTCTCCCCCCCGCCTCCACACACACATTTCCTTTAATTGGGACACTGATCTTCAAAATTCCTGTGGAACACCTGAAAAATGTATGTCATTGTCTTAGAGGGTGAGCACTGGGTTGGTATTTATAAATACCATTTTTAAAAAAGCCTGTACTTTTGATTATGACTGAAATTGGGAAAAGGACTGCTCATTAATTAAAAGAAGACGTGGAAAGGATTACTACACTTTTAAAAAGCAAGTTACCTGATATCCTCAAGCAGTGGGGAAAGTCTAGTTGCAGATGAGCTGATTGATCTGGGAATGGTGACCAGTTAGTTGATGACAAAAACCTTTCTCCTGACAACAGTGATGTGATTGGCTCCCAGGTAGATGACCAGCTTATGGGTGTGATTATTTTGGCAGAAAACATTGGACCTCTGAAAAGAAAGGCGCTGCCCTTTTCTCTGCAGTTAACAAAATACAATGAAGCCAGAAGAAAGCCATTTTCCTTTCCCTCAGTTGATCCACGCTATTGCTGTTAATAAGTCTGAGACTTTATAAACGTGAGCCAGTCATCACGTACCTCTTGCAAGCCAGTGAAAATACCTGGGGAAGAAAGATCAAGGAGCAGCAGCAGGGCCTGACAACCAAAGGAAACACCTCAGTGAACCCTGAAGATAAGGATTATTGAACTGCTTTCCTCAGTCTGTCCCTCTGTCCATTACACTCCTGTTCTGATTCTTTGTAAGTCGGTCCATATGTGCAGGGTTAAAAAATCACACAATACCAGGTTATAGTCCAACAGGTTTATTTGGAAGCACTAGCTTTCGAGGCACTGCCTCTTCATCAGATGCCTCAAAGTCTAGTGCTTCCAAATAAGCCAGTTGCGTAATTTTAACTTTGTCCACCTCAGTCCAATACCGGCACCTCCAAATCATATATGTGCAGGCGCAGCTTTATAAAGGGATTAGTGTTTTAACTTGCAGACTATATGTTCGTAAGTGTTTACATGTAGCTAGAAACTGTTGATTTGTAATAAATAATGATCGTTAAGTACAAAAACCTGGTTCCTGCCTATGCTTTCTGCCAACTTGGTTGTAAACGTCTGGTAATTTAGGGAGTTTTGAAGTGCTTCTGTAAACATTTTGTGATGGCTTGGGCAATAGCAGGACTTGATTTTCCACACATTCTCCCTGGGATGTGTAGCGCTATGCAGCTCCAAAGGACAGCTGCTTCTTGGGCAATATAGTAGTGAACACCAAAAAAAATGAAGAGGTAACCTTCTGACATTCTACTGATGATATCTTGTCAGAGAGAAAGCAGCTGAACTGAAATCCTTCTTCCCTGGGTGTGTGGTGCATGTGTGTGCGTGCAAGTAGTGATGTCGCAGTAATGTCACTGTATTGGTAATTCAGAACTCTAGGCTAATGGTCTGGGGAAATTGGTGAGTCCCACTATGGCAGGTGTTGAAGTTTTGAATTCAGCTTTGAACAAAATGTAGAATTAAAATCTGAATTTGTGGTGACAGTGTAACCACTGTCCATTGTTGCAAAACCCATCTGGTTCACTGATGTCCTGTAGGGAAGGATATCTACTGTCCTGATGTGGTCTGGCTCTGTCATCTGACTCTAGACCTGCAGCAAAGTGGCTGACTCTCAACTGCTGTCTGGGCAATTAGGAATAAACAATAAATGCTGGAATAGTCAGCAATACTCATCCCATGAACGAAGTTAAGAAGAAAAAACCTGTGCTATAGATATTTACTGATCAATCTGTTCAGAGATGTTATAACACACCTCAGAAGCAGGTGGGACTTGAACTCAGGCTTCCTGGCCCAGACGTAGGGTCACTGTCACAGTGGCACAAGAGTCCCCGAATAAAGAAAGTGTGTTCGACAGCATCCTTACCAGTGGAGTACTTCCTCAATATTGCTGTTTTCTGTTAATTTTTACACTTCAGCTCCGGAATGAGACTTGAACTTGGAATTGTCAGAAGCAAGGCGCTACCCGTTAAGCCACCACTCACTGTCTTACATTTGTAGTGTACGTAATTCCTAATTGTTCAGAGTTGTTTTAAATATCTTTGAAGCAGGTTAGACTTCATCTCAGGTTTCCTGACCCAAAGGTAGCGACACTATGACTGCACCACAAGGGCCCGAATCTACGGGACATACTTTTGAATCAACAAAATTAAATGACACGACTTCCCGAGTATGTGGAACTTGAACCCAGATCTCCTTTCATAGAGGTAGGGTCACTACCAACATGCCATAAACGTCCGAACACTGTGGTGTACTCTGAGAACAATGAGCACGCAGTCGCACCTCTGCACAAGAACAGTGCTGAACCGTTGATGTGCAATATTATTGTTAAGGAAGTAGACTTCTGGACCAGGATTTGCATTACACTGGTTGGATGGCAAATTGACTTACTTCCCCACATATTTCTCAGCCCTTATTTTTCCAGAAGATCATCCTCAATCTCCAGTGCTAGCTCTTTTAGTGTCAGGACACCTACCCATTTATAACTCTGGCTCTTTGCCCTCATGTCTTACTTCCCCTCCCACAACGCCAATAGGGTTCCACTGTTCCTCACTTTTGACCTCAGCAGCATCCACATCCAAACAATCATAAGCTGCCATTTCCATCACTTCCAATAGGGTGTCACCACCAGGTACATATTCTGCTCTCTTCCCCGGCAGCCTTCTGCAGGGACCATTCCCTCCTGAACACCTTGGTCCACTCCTCCTCCACTCCCAATGCCTCTCACAACCCCAGGTCTAAGTCATGTCCATTTACTTCCTCCCTCCTCACTATCCAGGGCTCCAGCCCCACCTTTCAGGTGAAGCAGCAATTAACCTGTACTTTCCTCAATCTGGGCTATTGTACTGCCTACTCACAATGTGGTCTCCTCTACATTGGGGAGATAGGGTAACTGACTTGCAGAACACCTACGTTCTGTCCACAACAAACAACCCCAAACTTCCGGTTACCTGCCACTTGAACACACCACTTTGTTCCCTGGCTAACACCTCTGTCTCAGGCTTGCTGAAATACTCCGGAGAAGCTCAGTGCAAGCCGGAAGAACATCTCCTCATTCTCCGGTTGGGGACCCCACTTCAGGACTCATTATTGAGTTCAATAATTTAAAGGCCTGAGCATTTTCCTGGAATCCCACAGACCAGGCCTCGTCATCACACGGACTGCCCACACACTTGACCCATTGTCAATTACTAATGGCCCCCATTAGCAGCGATTGATTCTCCTTGGCTGACCATTACCCATTCCTTTATACAAAAGGTAAAAGAACTGCAGATGCTGTAAATCAGAAACAAAACCAGAAATTACTGGAAAAACTCAGTAGGTCAGGCAGCATCTGTGGAGAGAAATCAGAGTTAACATTTCAGGCTGAAATGCTGAGGAATGTTCTGAGGAAGGGTCACTTGACCGGAGACATTAATTCTGACTTCTCCCCACAGATGCTGCCTGACCTGTTGAGCTTTTCCAGCAATTTCTGTTTTTGTTACCCGTTCCTTTGTCCAAATGCTGTTCTCTCTCTTTGGATCCATCTCCACCCAACGTTTACTACTACCCCCTCTCCCACTCCATCTTCAGCATAAGTAGCAATCTTTTCTGAGATACATTCTGGATTAGTGGTGCTGGAAGAGCACAGCAGTTCAGGCAGCATCCAAGGAGCAGTAAAATCGACGTTTCGGGCAAAATCCCTTCTGTGGGTGGGTCACCGGATCTGAAACGTTAAGCTCAGCTTTCTCTCCACAGATGCTGCCAAAACTGCTGAGTTTCTCCAGTAATGTATATTGTAGTCACTAATTTACATCTGTTTATTGAACTTAGCCTGCAACACTGGTAGAAGTTCCTTACCTTCAACTACAATTGCAATTATACCAAAGTCGTATCCAAGTCTAATTGGTGTGAAGGTGCAAGATGCAGAGATTTCGGGATGCTGGTCTATTTCCACTTCCCTGAAGTACTCTGACTTCCATCACAGGGAGGAATTTCTTCATCTAACTGCAGCTTCAATTATTGTTGCTGGTGTCACACGTCCCGAATGAGTTCTGTGAAATGAGTAGCCAACTTTACCTCTTTTTAACTTTCTTCATTAAAGGCAGGGATGACTATGCTCAAGAAAGACAGCTGTGACTTCATAAACAATGCTTCCACCCAAATACAAGTATTGAGGTCTGTGCCTGTGCTAAATGAACAGAATGAATGCTGGGTTCCTCTGTGTGTGTCTCTCTCTCTCTCGAAAGAACTGTGAGGCGGCTCAGTGGTTAGCACTGCTGCCTCACAGCACCAGGGAAAAAGGTTCGATTCCAGCCTTGGGTGCTCATTTGTGTGGAGTTTGCACATTCTCCCTGTGTCTGTGTGGGTTTCCTCCACAGTCCAAAGATGTGCAGGTCAGGTGAATTAGCCATGCTAAATTGCCCATAGTGTTAGGTGCATTAGTCAGAGGGAAATGGGTCTGGGTGCTTAGTATTCGGAGGGTCGGTGTGGAATGCTGGTCCGAAGGGCCTGTTTCCACACTGTAGGGAATCTAATCTAATCTAGAACAAACTGTAGTCCAGAACGCCATCTTGTGGCTGGTCTCCTTCATCTTCTGTACATTTGAACCCCTTCATTTCAGGTTGACTTTCAAGAGAAATGAAGGATCTACACCACCTCCTTGTAATGATGATCGGAAGATATGCAGATCATAAAAGCTTACACTGAGGGGGTAACATATTGGTGTGGATAGAAGATCAGTCGACTAACAGGAAACAGAGTTTAGGCACAAATGGATCTTTCTACGGTCAGTAAGATGTAACAAGTGATGTTCCACAGAGATCAAGTTTTACAACTTCTATAAATTTATACAATTACTTGGATAAAGGGGTTGGTTGCAAAATTAGTTGACGATGCAAAGATTAGGTAGGAATGTAAGTTGTGAAAAGGATATAAGAAGGGTTCAAAGGGATACAGATAGGTTAAAAGGGCAAAGATCTGGCAAATGGAATATAATGAGGAAAAACATGAAATTGTTAATTTGACCTGAAGAATGAAAAAAGCCTATTGTCTAAGTGGTGAGAGATTACAGATCTCTGTGATGTGGAGTGATCTGGGTGCACAAAACACAAGTTTAATAGGCAAGTGTAGCAAGTAATTCAGAAAAGTAATAGGATGTTATTGTTTATTGTAAGAGGAGTAAGTAAGAAAACCATGTTTAATTTATACAGGACATTGGTGAGGCCACATTTGGAGAATTGTGCACAGTCAAACAGTCGAACTCGTCACTGTTGACCATAATCCCAAACTAAACTAGTCCCACTTGCTTATGCTTGGCCTATATCCCCCCAACCACTTCTTATTCATGTAGTATTTTAAGCATTATAACTGTACCTGCACCCATCACTTCCTCTGGAAGTTCATTCCACACACAAACCACCCTCTGTGTGAAAAAAACTGCCCCTCCTGTCTTTTTAAAATCTTTCTCCTCTCACTTTAAAAGTATGCCTCCTTGAACTTCCCCACCCTAGGGAAAAGACACCTGCCATTCACCTTATCTATACCCCTCATGATTTTATAAACCACTAGTTATTATAATAATATATTTTAAATTATGATATAAGAAGTCTTGGTCTTCTTATTTAAGAAAAGACGCAAATACACTGGAAGAGATTCTGAGAAATTTTACTGGACTAATACCTGGGATGGGAAGGTTGTGTTATTAGGAAAGATTAGATAGACTAGGCTTGTATCCACTGAGATTTGGATGTGTAACGGGTCGCTGACATGAAAGATCCAAAGGGTTCTTTAGAGGGTGTGTGATGAAAAGATATCTCGTCGGAGATACTAGAACTGGGATCGCTCTATAAAGACTTGTCAGACAGAGATGAGATTTTATTTTTGCATAGTCATGAGTCTTTCAGACTTTCTTCCTTGAGAGGGGTGGAAGTGGTGTCTTTGAATAGTTTTAATGCAAAGCTATGTGATTCTTGGTAAGTAAAGGATGAAAGGCTATCATGGGTAGGAAGTAATCCAATCAGCCATGATCGTGTTGAATGTGGAGCAGGGTTGAGGGACGCAGTGGGATACTCCTGCTCCTAGTTCATATCGCTGTATTTCACCATGTAAGTAAAACCATGGTTGAGCATCTGAAAGAATGGATGCACCTTCTCTGCATCAAATAAACTGGTTTTCTTGTGATTAAACTTGATACCTGCATAACAGAAATCATCTTGTGGGGCTGTGAAATTAGGGGAATCGAGTGCTTCCTGCTGGCCTGCAAAATCCCTCCAGAATGACAACAACTGTGGATGCTGAAGATCTGACACAAAAACAGAAATTTCTGGAGCAACTCAGCAGATCTGACAGCATCTGTGGAGAGAAAACAGAGTTCACGTTGAGTCCAGTGACTGAAGGCGGGTCACTGGACTCGGAACGTTAACTCTGCTTTCTCTCCAAAGACACTGCTGGGTTTCTCCAACAATTTCTGGCTTTACTCCCTCAGGAATTAATCTCGCTTCTCAGGGACTTCTAACATCTGAACATTTGTTGACTGTTGCAGTCTGATTTCCTGTGCTGCCAATACAGTTGTGCGCGCTAGCCGCTCTCTTAACACTTACGACACTCTGTAATAGTGGCTGGATATGACTCCCACTGGTGAGTTCCCTTAATGGGATTGACTGCACCTTGTTTCTTTGTGCACTTTCTGCCAGTGAATGTGCCAAGTGCTCTTTTCTTGCCTATTCCTGGAAAGAACTACAAACATTGCAATCTTTCGATAATTGAGACTCATTAATTCCATTGTAACTTGTGTTCCCTGCTGTGAGACTTTTTCTCCCGTTTTCCAGCATTTGCATGGGCTTCTATTGCATGCTGCTTTCTGTCACTGTTGTCTTTGTGGAATGTTAGATCGCTGGGCTGGCCTTTTTTACCCTTAGCAGTGTGGTATCCCTGGGCTTTATTTCTGAAGCTCCTTGTCACTTACCCTTCAGATCAAAGGAGTCTGATCACTACATTGTTAGGCCAGGACGAGTTGAACCGAAGGGTCTGTTTCCATGATGTACATCTCTCTGCTGCTAACTATGAGCCAGGTAAGCAAACATTTACAGGCTTCAGTAACATGCCTACATACAGTGGCGAGTAAGACTGCAGCTTCCGGAGCCCCTACAGATTCAGGCTCCAACTGCACGGTGATCAGAAATCATTCTGACACAGCTCCTTCTGCACACAATTCAGTTGCTATTCTTAAAGGCCCAGATAACACTTTACTCTACATCAACCATCTCTCGCCTGAGATTCCTCTGAAATCTTTCTGCGTCTCAGATTCTGGACTGCTACACATTCAGGATTTTCCTCACTCCACCAGTGTCAGATTTGCATTCAGCTGCCTGGATACTGAACTCTGAAGTCCTTCCCTCACTATTCTTATTTTCTCTCCTCTCCTTTCAGAAGCCCCTTCTAACCTGACTCTTTGCCCAAATCTTTGCTCACCTGGAATACTGTGCACAGTTTTGGTCCCCTTACTTGTGAAGGGATGTAGCTGCATTGGAGGCAGGTCAGAGGAGACTCACTAGATTGGTTCTGAAGGCGAGGGATTTGTCTTATCAAGAGAAATTGAATATTTAGATCTACGCCCTCTAGAGCTTCGAAGAATGGGAGGAGATTGGAGTTATATAAAAATGCCAAAGGGGATTGACAAAGTAGATGCAGAAAGGATGTTTTTTCATGTAAGGCAATCTCGAACAAGAGGTACAATTTTAGGAAAAGGGTGAACAAATTTAAAGTAGAAATGGGGAGAAATTACTTCTCTGAAAGAGTCATGAACCTGTGGAAATCACTGGCACAGAGTGTGGTGGATGCCAGGACATTGAGTAAATGGAAGGAGAAGACAGGGACAGATTTACAATTAGCAATGGGTTGAAGGGTTATGAGTAGTGACACAAAAGTGGAGTTGAGGCCAAGATGAAATTAGCAATGATCAGACTAATTGGCGCTGCAGACTCGAGGTACTGAATCCTCCAATCCTGTACCTAGATCTTACGCCCTAATACTTCCTTCTGCAGAACTGAAATTGGTTTGATAACACTCAGTCACACGGCACAGAAACACACCCTTCGGTTCAACGTGTCTGCGCCGACCAGACATCCCCCACCTGAGCCAGTCCCATTTGCCAGCATTTGCCTTCCTATTCATGTACCTATCCAGATACCTTTTGAATGTTGTAATTGTACCAGCCTCCACCACTTCCTCTGGCAGCTCATTCCATGCACACATCACTCTTCGTGGAGAAGTTACACCTCAGGTCCTTTTTAAATCTTACCGCTCTTGCCTTCCTGGCTGTTATTAGGCAGAGGAGGGAATCAGTTTAGCTCAGTTGGCTGGATTGTTTGTTTACAGAGCAGTGTGATGCCATCACCGGTTTGAAG
Organism: Chiloscyllium plagiosum; assembly: GCF_037043375.1. Taxonomy (NCBI): domain Eukaryota; kingdom Metazoa; phylum Chordata; class Chondrichthyes; order Orectolobiformes; family Hemiscylliidae; genus Chiloscyllium; species Chiloscyllium plagiosum. The sequence continues at coordinate 31,747,269 of NW_028270165.1, forward strand.
TTACGACGAAGGACCCTCCTATTCAATCTCTTCCCTCGCCTGAGGTCTAGTGGCCCTCAGGTTAAATTCCCACCAGTTGCTTCTCTCTCTAATGAGAGAGCAGCCCCTATGGTCTGGTAGGACTATGGCCACACAACACAACAACAGACCGAGGAATGGACTCTCTAACCTCAAATAATACTGATCTTGCTATAATGCTGATCTCGCCTACTGCACGCCCTGTGTAATGTAACCTGTCTAAGTTGTTAATTTACAACCTTTGATCTGTACATCCCTGCTTACTATGATCTGCTCAGAAACAAAGCTTTTCGCTGTACTTCGGCGCACATGACAATAAATCAATTAGTTTAAGCCAACGCATTGAGACTTTGCCTCATTGGGAACCTGATTTGTCAACCTGAATTTTTTCGGTGGCTTTAAACAGAGGAATCCCCATGGGGCTGGCAGGAACATCTCAACATGTTACTGAACAGTGCAGAAACATTTCAAGAGCTGATTTACTAGAAGAGGTGGGCAGACAGGGAGAACAACGAGCCCTTGGTTTCAATAAATGAACTGGCAGAAAGGTCATACTGTCATTGTTGAATAAAAAGTGATTAAATTATGTCTTGAATTTTAATCAATCACATTGTAAGCTGGAACTCAGATGAGAAGATGGGTTGGAAGGAAAGACTGGGAGCAATGCATTACCACAGGAAGCCTTAGAATGAGAGTGAGAAGTCATTCAGAACTGACCCACATCATAGCAGCAATTCTGTCGACATCTGTAGTAAGAAGGATGGAGGTACTTAAAGTAGAGACCTTACGACTGTTGGAGAATGATGTATCAAGGACTTCATGAACTGAGGGTAAGAGTGAGGGGAAAGAACGGGATCTGGAAAGCAGCAGACCCTTCATTTTCCAGGAGAAGTGAGGCCTGTCTGTATAAATGTCAGATGTTACACAGCACAGGGTCAACTGGTGGATTCACCCATGATGAACAATTTCCAACTTATCCCATTAAAAGCTTGGTGGATTGTGCAGAGAATCAACAAAGGTTGCTCTGAGACAGGCTTGTGTTATAGATAATGAAAAGCAACACACACACACATACTCCTTCTTCCATCGGATGGCTAAAGCAATGTACCTAACTGGAAATACCAACATTTGTTGTCCAACCCTAGTTACACCTGAAATGAACGGTCATTTCAGGTGGCAGTTAAGAGTCAAGCATGTTGCTGTAGGTCTGGGGTCAGATGTAGGCCAGACTGGGTAAGGACTGCAGAGTTCCTTCACTAAGGACATCTGTGTACCAGATGTGTTTTTATGAGAATTGATGACGTTTTCATGGTTCCACTATGGGTTAGACTAACTTGTAATTCCAGATTTATTTCTTGAATTTTAAACTCTACCAGTTGCCTTGGTGATTTGGATCTGAACCAATGTTCTCAGTGTGTTACTATAAGAGCCCTTCAGGCTTTTGCCCAAAACGTCGAATTTCCTGCTCCTCAGATGCTGCCTGACCTGCTGTGCTTTTCCAGCCCATGCTAATCTAGACTCTGGCTTCCAGCATCTGCAGTCCTCACTGTTGCCTAGGAGATTGAGTAGGCTATCTGGCCCCTCAAGCCTGCTCAGCCATTCAATAGGTTCACGGCTGATCTTGTTGTGGACTCAGTTCCACTTACTTGCCCCATCACAATAACCCTTCATTCCTTAATGGTAATGTTGGCCCTGACTACAGGATAACCTTTGAGAGTGCAGGAGGAAGAATCTTTCTGATTCGTGGTAAGGTATGTAGACAATAGGAGGCAACGCAAGGAAGATCTGAATAATTCCAGTGACTTTACTATTGAGGAATGTTTAATAAAGACACTTATATACATACATTAAAATTAAGAATCTTCAATACAAGCAACTCCAGGATGTCATCTCAAGGATAGGATCAGAATCTGCGCCCAGACGTGAATACATTAGTGTATTGAAAGTGGAGCAGAGCCAGGGGAGGTGTTTCAAGGTATATTGTTCCAGCAAGGTCCTTGGTCCTCTGCTCTGATTTTGCAGTCAGTGCCACAAATGTCCCTACTGGCAGTTTGTGCCTGAAGCTGTTGGATTTTACCTAAACAAAGGCCTGGACTGATTTAGGCCTTTGGTGCCTTCTAACTCCTCACTCAGACTCTGCCTCTGTCTCAATATTCTGTTCCAGTGCTTGGCTTGATTTTGTCCTTTGTTGGTGTGTGTCCAATCCTGTGCCTTCTGTTCCCAGTCTAACTAATTGCAGTCCTGCAGAATACTTCACTACCGACCACCACTTCATTTTTCAATTTTTCCACCAGTTCCCTCAAAAACTTGCACTGTTAAACTGACTGGAAGGTACACACATGTGCACAAAAGGCTTCTCCGGCATCACTTTCCAAACCCAGGCAGCAGATCCATGGGAACAGTACCATTGCTCTCCAAGCCACTCTGCAGCCTGACTTGGAAACATATCGCCATTCCTTCAGTGTCGCTGGAACTCCGTCCCTCATGGCATTGTGGATGTCCCTACACCAAACAGACTGTGGCTATTCAAGAAGACAGCTCACCACCACTTTCGCCAGGGCAGGACAGTTTGCACATTCTCCCAGTGTCTGCATGGGTTTCCTCCGGGTGCTCGGTTTCCTCCCACAATCCAAAGATGTGCAGGTTAGGGTGAATTGGCCATGCTAAATTGCCCATTGTATTCAGGGATGTCTAGGTTAGGTGCATTGATTGGGGTAAATACAGGATAATAGGGTAGGGGAATGGGTCTGGGTGGGTTACTCTTCGGAGGGTCAGTGTGGACTCGTTGGCCCGAAGGGCCTGTTTCCACACTGTAGGGATTCTATGAACTAGGAATAGGCAATAAACATTAGTCTTTCCAGTGATTCACCACATCCCAGAAAGAAATTTAAGACAAAACACAGACCAACTGATTTTAGACCCAAGTCAAATCTTACTTTTGATTCTTGAACTCCTTAGAAAGCCTACTGAGTGTTTACTCATAACTCCCATCGCACTCACCTATAACCGACAGGTTATTTTCCATTTCTTATAACATGCCAACATCATTGTATACCCTGGCTTCACTTAAGAACTTCTCTGTTCGCAGTTACCTCAGAACACTGCTTCTCAAGATTATGATCTGGGCCACTACGACCCCAATTGCAGCACCACTTGTAAATTTAGGTCCAGAGCCCACAATTACTGGCGCAGGGGCTGAGGGGTGTCAAACTCATTACTGATATTAAAAGAGGTTTTTGAGAGGCAAGAGTTTAAATACAATGCATAAGCTAAACAGTCAGAAAACGCTTATAGCCTTCACAGGTAAGAATGGTTGATTGGTCCCCAAGGATAATGCAGTGTGTGTGTGTGCTGGCTTCTGTTGCTGGTGTTTTCTCTGAACAGTTAAATAGTGGGGGCAAAACTGAATTAATTCGGATTCTCTTTCCTTTCCTCTCTTGAGCTTGCTTTAATGTTCACACAGTTTGCATGTGTCCCGAGTTAAAACTGTCTGGTTTTAGAGCCTGTTGCTGGAGACAAGTCCTGGGCAGAGGTAACAGGTATAACGTGTGTCTGTCAGCCAGAAAGCAGCTGTAGAAGCTTTCCTCATCAGATTGTGACAGAGCGAAGGAGACCTATTTGTACAAGACTCAAAGCATTTTTTGAGCTCCCATAAGTTAAGAGAGACTGATTTCTTACAGTGCATTATTTTGCTTGGATCTGCCTCCAATTTCTCGGTTTCTTTACCAGATGGCAGGGTAACACTTGAGGACTCGATTCTCCCCAAATTCCCACTAATTTTCTTCACCATGGACAACGGAGGAACCATTGCATGGAATGGCCAGGTCAGTAAGAATTGTCAGCAAGGATTGATCCGCACCGGATCACTGGAGATGTTAATCAGTGGAACGTTTCAAACATTGAATCATAAAGCTTGTATCAAAGATCAGTGCAGGATGAGAGGGACAGTTACAGTGGGACACTGCAGTGCTGAGAACACCATCAGTTGTAGATTCAGGGTGTTAACCTCCAGCCCAGTTAAGAGATAACACCAGGAGAAACATACCCAACTGTAAGAATGGATGTGATAACAGTAGAGTTTGAACCACAGTCATTTGTGAACTCGTTGATGTTTTAGCAGTTGGGATGAATCAATGAATCCCTTCCCACACTCCGAGCAGACAAAAGGCCTCTCCCCAGTGTGAACTCGCTGGTGTCTTAACAGTTGGCACGAATCAGTGAATCCCTTCCCACATGCGGCGCAGGTGAATGGCCTCTCCCCCGTGTGAATGCGCTGGTGTACAGTGAGGCTGCCCGAATGCCTGAAGCTTTTACCACAGTCAGTGCAGCTGAATGGTTTCTCCTCAGTGTGCACTCGCTGGTGCTTCAGCAGAGTGGATGAAAGCCTGAAGCTCATTCCACAGGAGGTACAGCTGAATGGCTTCTCCTCAGTGTGAACTCGCTGGTGTGACACCAAGTTGGATGAATTAATGAATCCTTTCCCACACACGGAGCAGGTGAATGGCCTCTCCCCGGTGTGCACTCGCCGGTGTAATGCCAGGTTGTATGACTGCGTGAATCTCTTCCCGCACAAAGAGCAGCTGTACGGCTTCTCTCCAGTGTGGACCCGCTGGTGCAACGCCAGATTGGAGGACTGAGAGAATTCCTTCCCACACACTGAGCAGGTGAACGGCCTCTCCCCGGTGTGAGTGCGTCGATGAGTTTCCAACTTTGACGGACATGTGAATCCCTTTCCGCAGTCTGCACACTTCCACGGTTTCTCTGCGGCATCGCTGTCCTCTTGCCCCTCCAGGGTGATGAAAGTTGAAGTCCCGTACACACTCAAAACAAGTGTACGGTTGCAAACTGTGCACAACTTTTTGCTGTCCATGAAACTAGTTAAAGCTTTTTCCACAGTCAGGTCACTAGAACACTCTCATTCAGATGCGTGCCTTTGAGCTTTTTCAGTTAAATATATGTTTGAAATCTCACCCCTCAGGCAGAACGGAGAATCATTTCTCTTTGCACATTCAGAAGGTGATGATATTGAGGTCCTGATGAATTGGGTGACTCCGTCAGGTGCTGATGTGATGTTCATTTTGACTTGTCCTCTGTAAATTCTCTCCTCTAATCCCCCCTGTAAAAAGAGTGAACAAAAATCACTTAAACTACAGGATAAAAATTCAGAACAGGCAATTCCAGTGTCTGTGGAATACTTTCCTCTCTTGGTTGCTCCAAAAGCTGTAAAATCCTATCCTACACACTCTCGTTCTCCTGGACTGGAATATCAATAAAGTGTGGGACAATTGTCTCTTATTCTCACGAATCAACTGTCACAGATGCATATATCTGTGTATTGGTAAGGGCAACTACTGTACAGTTCTTGCAATGCACCAAGTTATGTCTTCACATTGAGCATAGCCTCCCATCGTGTTGGTAGAGAATAGCACCTTGCTCTTTATTCTGTCATAGGTTGTGGGTGTCGCTGGCAAGGTCCAAAAATGTTACCCATTGCTAATTGCTAAGTGGCTTGCTCAGCCCTTTCAGATTGCAGTTTAGAGTCAAGCTTAGAGTTGCTATAGATCTGTGGTCACATGTCGGCTAGACCAGGAGGAGCGGCAGATTTCCTTCCTTACAAGTTATTTGTTAACGAGGTGCGCTTTCTACAACAATCAATGATAGTTTCATGAGCACCAATACTGCAATTAATTTTCAATTCCAGCTTTATTAACTGAGTTGGAATTCCATCGGTTGCTGTGGTGTTTTGAATCCATATCCACAGACCATTAGACTGGGCCTCTTTATTACTACTTACAGCTACACCAGTGAGAGAGCCAGGAGAACTCTACTCAACCAAAATCTCTAACCTCAGGGCATGCAATGAGGTGTTAACCTGGTGAGGCAACAACCAAGACTATTTGAATGCAAAACAGTGGAAGCAGTAAGTGATAGAGCGAGCTGATCCCACAACATTTACATCAGGCTGACACTCCACAGTCCTGCTGCATCCAGTCATGAATGGTGGTGGACAATTAAACAACTCACTGGAGCAGGGCCCCCACAAATATTCCCATGCTCAATGATGAAGGAGCTCGGCAGATCACTGCAAATGACAAAGCTGAAGTTTTTCTTTCATCTTCAGTCAGATGTGTTGAGTACATGATCCATCACGGCCTCCGCCTGAGGTCCCCAGCATTACAGATGCCAGTCTTTCGACAGTTCAGTTCACTCTATGTGATGTTGAGAAACAGCTGAAAATAATGGATACCATAAACGCTATGGGCCCTGACAACATTTCAGTGATAGGACTGAAGATGTCCTCCTGAACCCAAAAATGACTTCCTACTCTCACGATTTCTCATTTCTAACCAAACTCTTTCTACATTTTGGCTTCCTGGGGTTAGGGTCATCACTTACTCTGTGCCAACACCAACATTAACTTAAACCCCTTCCCAAACCTTTTCCTGGATTTCTAGATGCCATGCACCCTTTAAGATTTGGGGCACAGTCCATGTCATTTTGCAGCCAGAATGGCTACCAGATCATATTTACTCATTTCTGTTTGGGCTTTCAGCTCATCTGTTTTGTTTTGAATAGTATGTGTATTCAAAGAGCATATTTAATTTTATCTTTTTAGTTCCTTTGTAAATTCTAGTTTTTATTTGTTGTTTCTTAGATTTTCACTTGATCATGGTATCTTTTGAATACAATGTATATTCAAATAGTGTATTTAATTTTATCTTTTTAGTTCCTTTGTAAATTCTAGTCTTTATTTGTTGTTTCTTAGATTTTCACTTGATCATGGTATCTTTTGAATACAATGTATATTCAAATAGTGTATTTAATTTTATCTTTTTAGTTCCTTTGTAAATTCTAATCTTTATTTTTTGTTTCTTAGATTTTCACTCAATCATGGTCTCTTTGCTGTATTATTACTTTCCTCATTGGCCTTGACTCTATTCTTTAATTTATCGCACCTTCCCAAATTTGATCCTTTGCCCACATTATTAAAATCCTTACCACTTCCCTGGTTAAGAGGAGTCAGCAAGAACACTGGTCCCAACATAGTTCAGGTGGTGACCATCCCACTGGTACAGATCCCACCTTGCCCTGTACTGGTGCTGATGCCCCATGAACCAGGACCAACTACTCCCACACCAGTCCTTCAGCCATGAATTCATTTCTCTAACGTGATTTTCTCCATGCCGATTTTTATACGAGCCAGATAATGCAGAGATATATGCTTCTAAATGTGGCACCTGGCTTCTCTTAATGACTATGAAGAATATCTGTCTTTGTCCTGATGACCTGACCATCCTCCTCCACTAGAAATTCCTGTACCATGGTATCAGAGTGATAGAGATGTACAGCATGGAAAGAGACCCTTTGGTCCAACTTGTCCATGCTGACCAGATATCCCAACCCAATCTTGTCCCACTTGCCAGCACCTGCCCCATATCCCTCTAAACCCTTCCTATTCATATACCCATTCAGATGCCTTGTAATGTTGCAATTGTACCAGCCTCCAACACTTCCTCTGGCAGCTCATACCAACCTCTGTGTGAAAAAGTTGCCCCTTAGGTCTCTTTTATACCTTTCCCCTCTCACACTAAACCTATGCCCTCTAGTTCTGGACTCCCCCATCCCAGGGAAAATACCTTGTCTATTTATCCATGATCATGATCAGTTAGCTCATCAACCCTGCAGCCTCACACTCATCCTGACAGAAATCAGAATTGTTATGGTGCAGGAGGAAGTTATATGGCCCCTTTGGAGGTAAAAAAAACCCTCGAACCTGTTGGGAAATGACAAATGGATGAGAATCCTGCCTTCTGGACCCCATTACTTGTCTCAACCCTCAGTCATGCACCCTTTTTTTGGCTATTGTCAAATTCAGGTGACCTAATCAAAGGTGTGACAGCCTCCTGCTACAAAGAATCTAGGGAACTTTTCTCCTCCCTGATCAATTACAGGGTCTGTAGTTCACCCTCCAGCTCATAAACCTTCAGCCAAAGCTGCTGAATCTCAAATAATTATTATAGACTTTTTGCTCTGGACCAAACTGGCATCCAGGAGCTCTGACATGCTGCTACTGTGATATTTCACCTAAAAGAAAAATGCCACTGAAAATCTAAAATAAAAACAGAACGCTGGAGAAACTCAGCGGATCTGTCAACATCTGCGTAAAGAGAAATAGAGGTAACGTTTCAAGTCTGACATCTCTTCTTCAGCACAATCATATTGGACTCAAAGCATGAACCTATTTCTTGCTTTGCAGATGCTGTCAGACTTGCTGAGTTGCTCCAGCACTTTCTGTTGTCATTTGTGTCCCCTTGGAATCTCAATGTGGTCGAAGGAACAATTTGATTATTTTAGTCGATTTTTAAAATATTTCATTCAACTTACCCTCCCATGCGATGTTGAACCTTAGGAACAGAACAGACCTCATAGCAGACGTTCACCAAATAATCAGGTTCTTCTGCAAAAAAAGGGAGGCCAGCCCATTTACCCTCATAGCAGACATTCACCAAATAATCAGGTTCTTCTGCAAAAAAAAAAGGGAGGCCAGCCCATTTACCCACGTCCTGGGAAAGATCAAATCAATAGAAAATTTGTGCAACTGGGCATAACCATACGTCACTGTGTGGAGCAGGCCCGCAGCTGCAAGTGGGCGGGACTGGCCCGGATATTCCCCTCTCATTGGCTTCCTCGTCCAGTAAGACAGTGCCCCTGAAAAATATGGCGGCCTGTCGTGCGAACAGCGAATGCATCCCACCATCTGCTGCCCCTGAAAATGATGGGCGCCGCGCACGCGCCGTTCGCAAAAACGATCGCCTTTCAAAGATGGCCGCCGTCAACCCGGGGCCTCGAAGAGATGTCGCCGCAGTCGCCCGGCAGAACACAAAAGGAGCTTCGCTCGATGACGATTCGGGGTTTGAGTCATACGCCAACCGGTAATAAAACCGTTTCAAATGACCTACCTGGCTGGGTCCGGCCTTCCCCCGACTCACCGTCAGTTTCCCTCACCCGTTGCGATCGGCAGCGCGACTGCCCGAGTTCGCCTTGCGTCGCCCGAAATGCGCATGCGTCAGCGCCCCGGTGATTGGCAGTAGCGCTGGACCAATAGGAAGAGAGTGGGACCATCACAACATTTGAAAGGTGTTTCGATGAACACTTGGAAGTGCCATAGCTCAAGTTCTGAAAAATAGGAATTGAATCGATACATGATTGGGGACAGAACTTTCCAACAAGCACTAAGACATGGCTTGGCTGGTGGGGAGAAGGGCTCTGCCTGGGAGATCCTTTATGCACGCCCGGACTTTCTGCTGCACCGCACGCTGCCCTTGAAGCAGCTGGGGGGGGGGGGGTGGAGACGAGACTGTCACACAACTCCTTCTGGAATGTGCTTATGCAGAAGAAATCTAGAGAGGAATGGAGTGGTGTTTGTCAAGGTTCGTCCCGTGCAGCACCGTGACATGGGACTCTGTGCTCTGGGAATCTGTTCCTCAGGACGCACATCGAGATGAACATCAACTGTGCTTGGAGGATCATCAACTTGGTGAAAGATGCTGTTTGGGCGGTCCGAAACCTGTTGATCTTCCAGCTGAAGGAGTTGAGCCCGAATGAGTGTTGCAGACTGGCACATTCCAAGGTCCAGGACTACATGTTGAGGGACGTGCTGAAGTTTGGGGCAGCTGCTGCCAAGGCGCAGTGAGGAAAGACCACTATGTAACGTCTGCCTGCCAAAGAACAGGGGGCCCACCCAGTCATTTGGGCTCTGCTGATGCCTCAGCAGAAGAGCTGGATAGTATATTGGAAAAATGAATTTCGGTGTCTGTATGTAAAGCAATGTAATGTATGCACAAGAATGGCATGACCAATTGTATAAGAGATCCAAATAATTTTATAAATAAAGTATATTTTTGAAATAAAAAAAATGATTGGGGACAGATTAGATTACATTACATTACAGTGTGGAAACAGGCCCTTCGGCCCAACAAGTCCACACCGACCCGCCGAAGCGCAACCCACCCATACCTCTATATTTACCCTTTACCTAACACTACGGGCAATTTAGCATGGCCAATTCACCTGACCTGCACATCTTTGGACTGTGGGAGGAAACCAGAGCACCCGGAGGAAACCCATGCAGACACGGGGAGAACGTGCAAACTCCACACAGTCAGTCGCCTGAGGCGGGAAATGAACCCGGGTCTCTGGCGCTGTGAAGCAGCAGTGCTAACCACTGTGCCACCATGCTGCCCAGAGAGTTGCAATGGGCCGAGAGCCTCTTTCCATGCTGTGCAACACATGCTATAAATGCCCACAATTTCCTGAACATAGTGAGGCAGGTTGATAAGGTGGTTAAAAAGAGACATAGGGAACAAGAACAGAGTGGTTGTACTAGGACTGTGTAAGTTACTCATTATTCAACAACATGAACATTATGTGCAGTCCTGGTCGACTTGTTACATAAAGGAGGTAATTGCACTAGAGAAGGTGTGGAGAAGTTTTACGAGGGTGTTGCTCGGATTGCAAAATACAACCATGACGAAAGATTGAATAAAAGTTGTTCTCCTTGGAACAGAAAACATTGAGGGCAGATTCGATGGAGATATAAAACATTGAGAGGGCCCTGGATGGAGTTGATGGATGGAACTTATTTACATTAGCTGAAAGATCAGTGATGAAAAGGGATAGATTTATGTGAATGGTAGGAAGATTGGAAGGGAGATAGGAAAAGTGTTTTCACCCAGAGAATGGTGGTAATCTGGAAGTTACTGCCTGAAGGACTAGGAGCAGAAACTCAATTGAAATGTGTCTGGATCTGGACCTCAAGTGTCATACCCAGCTGAAATAAGTACTAAGTGCTGAAAAAACAGCTCAGGACATGTGGGTCATTTTATGGCCAGTGCAGTCACATTGGGCCAAATTACCTTTTTCTGTGCTGTGACCTTTCTATGGTTCTACAGCAGCAATACCATTGCTATTTGTGATAAGACCAAGCAAAGTATTTAAAGTTGGATGATTGCGTGCACAAGGAATTCTTTTTGACAATTACAAGAGCTGAAGGGATCTGGAAACCAGCAGCTACCTTGTATGGTCCAGAAAAATTGGGGCTTGATTGTGTGTGGTCAAATTTTACACAGTGTACGGTCAATCGGTGGTTTCATCCAAGGTGAAGAATCTTCAACTTCTCCCATTCACTTTATAGGATTCTCAGATTGACAGATCTGCTTTATAAAAGAATTTTAGAATTCTACAGGTACTGATAAGCTGCACCCATACTTACAGATCTACTTATGCTATTCCCTCAGTGTCTCACACATGTATACAAACACCCAATCACACAGACAGACATAGATACATATGGAAAGCATGCAAATATTTCTGCTTCTCAACAAACGTAAAAAGAAACAATGCACCTAGACATTGATTGTGTCATTTTCTGTTTAATTGGATGGAGAACACTAACCACACAAAATCAAAACAGAAGCCATTTCCAGAAACTAATTTGAAGATAAGATAAGAAGATATCTTATAACTATGAATAGACTAATGGTCTGAAATAACAGACCATGCAAGTTTTGACACCAGCACAGAGAGTCAGGAGATAAATGCAATATAAGGAATTAATTTCCTCTATCTGAAATAAATGATATCCAGGTACAAACTGAGAAAAGCAACAACATAGAGACATAGTCGGAGTCATACATCATGGAAACAGACCCTGTGGTCCAACTTGTCCATGCTAACCAGATATCCTAAATTAATCTCGTCCCATTTGCCAGCATTTGGCCAATATCCCTGTAAACTCTTCCTATTCATGTACCCATCCAGATGCCTTTTAAATGTTGTAAATGTACTCGTCTTTGGCAGCTCATTCCAAACACGCATCATGGTCTGCGTGAAAAAGTTGACCCTCGGATCCTTTTTTAAATCTTTCTCCTTTCATCTTATGCCTACGCCCTTTAGTTTTGGACTCCCCTATCTTTTGAAAAAGACCTTGGCTATTTACCCTATCTTTGTCCCTCATGATTTTACAAATCTCTATAAGGTCACCCCCTCAGCCTATGATGCTCCCAGCCTCTTCAGCATCTCCTTATGACTCAAAAACACCAATGCCAGTAACATCCTTGTAAAGCTTTTCAGAACCCTTTCAAGTTTAACAACATTTTTCCTTTTGCGGGGAGAGCAGAATTGAGCACAGTATTCTAAAAGTGACCTCACCACCGTCCCGTACAGCCACAACAAGGCATCCCAAATCCTATATTTAATGTACTTACCAATGAAGGCAAGTGCGTCAAATGCCTTCTTCATCTTCCTATCTACTTGAGATTCCACTTTCAAGGAAATATGCTGCTGCATCCCTAGGTCACTTCTCAGGGCCCTACCATTAACTGTATGAGTCCTGCTCTGGCTACCAAAATGCAAAACCTCACATTTACCTAAATTAAAAGCCATCTGTTATTCCTCAGCTCATTAACTCATCTGAAAACTCATGAAAGAGACTGCATTATTTACAAGATGTATTTATCAGTGTATTCCATTTAATTAACAAACAAAAGAATGTGTTGCCGTGTTATTGACATGTTCTCAAGACATCACTAGAATTAAAACGTTTACTCTATTTTACTAACCGACCTGTTGAAATGGTATTACCCACCTCAGAATCAAGTGGGACTTGAACCCAAGCCACCTGGTCTGGGGCGGGGACATTATCATTGCACCAGAAGAAGCCTTATTTAAAAAGAAAAATGTTTAATACACACACTCCCAAGGCTTTTAAGCTGGTTGTGCACTCAATCAGTGTAACCAGGCCAGAATGATGTGGTCACAACTTTTCTGATGAGGCTTCCTGTGAGCAATTCTTAATCTGATGATCTCCAAACATAATTGAATCCAGAGACCTATGTACCACCTGCCCCAAGGTGTGTAATAACATCTCTGAACAGGTTGATTACTTGGAATCAAAGTTCCCTACCTTCCTGAACAAATGCAAAAGTGTGACCCTTTGAACCAGTGCTGACATCAGAGCTGAAGTTGATGCCGGTGCTGCTACTGCCTTGAGTCCTGCACAGGGCTCACCAGTGTCGAAATTGTAATGCTCCAGCACCATTTGCTGGGTCAACACTTGCTGTCATCGCTGATGCTTTCAGTTCCATTGCAGTCGAGTTCTCCAAGGGGGGCAAAAATGTAAGAGAACTGTAGAAAAAAGTAGAAAGAAAAGGAGAAAAAGAGAAATGGTTGAAGGACAGCAGCAGATGAGCAGGAGCCTGAACACTATAATTCCTGTTGCAGTTGTTTAGGATTAGTTAGCTTTGAGTTCTACCTGCTCCAAAGGTGTGTAAGAACATATGTGAACAGGATGATTATGAAAATATCTCTTCAAGTGTAGCAGATGTAACTGAATTTTTAATTTAAACTTCAAATGACATCTCATTGTTTGTTAGTTTCCAATCTTGCTAAAAGGCATCTAAATGCAGATAATTCTGTAACAATGAAATGGACATTTAGCTTTAATTAGGACGCATTTTGTAATAATGTTAAATGAATCCCATGATTTCTGTAAAGAAAATTAGCAGTAAATTTCTTTCCAGACTGAATAACTTCTCTCAACTTTATATTTCAAGTGTTTAGAGCTGTGATCATCATCATCAAATAGTTTTCCACCAGACATAAATACCCTCTCTGCTGTGTAATCAAGCTGATCTGTCCAACATTTAAACAACTGGGTTAATCCCTCCCCATATTTAATCTCAGCCGATCTAAGTTTACCAATATTGTCCAGAGGTTGGATGAATTAACATTTCCGGTCTCAGGGTTAGTACCGATTTATGGCCTTTTCCTCATGTGAGCATGACATTGATTCATCGATTTAGTTGATTCTGTGAATATTTCCCAGTCAGAATGGTTAATAAAGCTGGGGAGTAACGCAAGTGTTCAATGTGAACTCTGACACATTGTAAAAAATGCTAAAAAAGAGATAGCTCATTTTCATGATGCAATTTTTCATGTCCTCTTTCTTTTAAGTGAAAGGGGTCTGTGAATCGGGCGGACTCCCGGAAGGCTTCATACCACGGGACCCTCGTGTGTCAGTGATCTTTCAGCTCAATATGCTTCTACTGCAATGAAAGGAAACTACTGCGGGGATGCTGGAAAAGTTAAATAAAAACAGGAGAGAGAAACAAGATTAATGTTTTGATTCCAGTATGGCACAGTTAAAAAATAAGCGAGGAGAACTCATTTTGGCCTCAAACTCCATTTTTATCCCCACAGATGTTGCCAGACCTCTGGCACATTATTTCATTCTTGCACTATAATAATTTAATAAAGCGGCTTAAGCGCTCCCGGTCGAATGTCCTTCTCATCCACAGATATTCTGCAACAAACATTCTCCCATTGCACGGACGTGTCGATGGCGGTGAGTTTACCCAGTATGCCGAGCGGTTCGGAAGGTCCCCTATCGATGACTGTGGGCACCCAGGGCGCAGGTGCAGAACTCGTCAGCGCAGTCGGTGTGAGTGACCGTTACCGCAGTTGAAGAGAAGTCGGACGGTCTCAGGGAGTTGGCGAACGGAAGGCGCCGGGGATCGCAAGGTGAGATTGGGAATGGGGATCGGAAAGATTCAGAAACAGCTCGGCTAGGGCCTGAGACATTCCTTCCCCCCCGTGACTCCTCAGGCGCAGACCACCATGGGCGGGGAGATGGCCCGGCGGCCGCCGCCATTTTGGGCGCGTCCAATCTCCCTGATGACGGATGTGCCCGGGAGGGGGAGGGGGAGGGGTGTGTGGGTGGGTGGGTTACCCGGGCAACCGGCTGCCATTTCGCGGGCGCGTTCCCTGGCGGGGCGCGAGGCCTCTGCGCTGGTTGCTCTGGCAACCGGCCGCCATTTTGCGGGTCTTCCTCGCGGGTGATGGGTCGGTCGCAGACCCAACCCCTCCAACCGCAACAAGGACAGACCCCCCCCCCCCCCCCCCCCCCGCCCCGGTACTCACCTTCCACCCTACCAACCTTCGCCGACATTTCCGCCACCTCCAAACAGACCCCAACACCAGGGATATAGTTCCCTCCCCACCCCTCTCCGCCTTCCGCAAAGACCGTTCCCTCCGTGACTACCTGGTCAGGTCCACGCCCCCCTACGACCCACCCTCCCATCCTGGCACTTTCCCCTGCCACCGCAGGAACTGTAAAACCTGCGCCCACACCTCCTCCCTCACCTCCATCCAAGGCCCTAAAGGAGCCTTCCACATCCATCAAAGTTTTACCTGCACATCCACCAATATCATTTATTGTATCCGTTGCTCCCGATGCGGTCTCCTCTACATTGGGGAGACTGGGCGCCTCCTAGCAGAGCGCTTTAGGGAACATCTCCGGGACACCCGCACCAATCAACCACACCGTCCCCGTGGCTCAACATTTCAACTCCCCCTCCCACTCTGCCGAGGATATGGAGGTGCTGGGCCTCCTCCACCGCCGCTCCCTCACCACCAGACGCCTGTAAGAAGAATGCCTCATCTTCCGCCTCGGGACACTTCAACCCCAGGGCATCAGTGTGGATTTCAAAAGCTTCCTCATTTCCCCTTCCCCCACCTCATCCTAGTTTCTAACCTCCAGCAACACGATCCCCTTGACTTGCCTGGACTTGTCCGACCTGCCCAGCTCCTTTTCCACCTATCCACTCCACCCTCTCCTCCCTGACCTATCACCTTCATCTCCTCCCCCACTGACCTATTGTACTCTATGCTACTCTATCCCCACCCCCACCCTCCTCTAGCTTATCTCTCCACGCTTCAGGCTCTCTGCCTTTATTCCTGATGAAGGGCTTTTGCCCGAAACGTCGATTTCGGAGCTTTTCGGATGCTGCCTGAATTGCTGTGCTCTTCCAGCACCACTGATCCAGAGCCTGGGCAACCGGCTGTTCGCAGCCGCCATCTTATGAGCCTTGACGCTTGTCATGAGATCAGATTGGCATCCTGCGAGAAGAGCAGGCTCTGAATCACCGGCAGTTCTTCCTCTCATTTTGAAAATCTTGTTGCAAAAGGATGCGAAATAACTCAGAAATTCGCCGAGGCTCTTTTAGAGAGTACCTTCCAAACCCACAGCCAATTCCATCTGGAAGGAGAAGGGTCAGCAGGCAGCATATTGACTTGGAAATGTATCGCTGTTCCTTTAGCGTGTCTTGGTCACAATCCTGGAATTCCCTACCTCAGGACATTGTGTCCTTTCTCAAGGGATGGGCAATAATTGCTGGCTAGGAGAAAGCAAGGATTGCAGATGCTGGAGATCAGAGCCGAGCCGGTCAGGCAGCATCTGAAGAGCAAGAGAGTTGACGTTTCTGGCAAGAGCCCTTCATCTGGAATGATGTTTGTGGGCCGAGGGGACTGGGGCTGGGGGGAAGGTAGCTGAGAGTGCGATAGGTAGGTAGAGGTGGGGGGGTAATGGTGACAGGTCAGAGAGGAGGGTAGAGCGGATAATTGGGAAGGAAGATGGACAGGTCATGAGTTTGGTGCCGAGTGGAAGGTTGGAACTGGGATAAGGTGGGAGGAGGGGGAATGAGGAAACTGGTGAAGTCCACAGTGATGCTGTGTGGTTGGAGGGTCCCGATCAGAAGATGAGGCGTTCTTCCTCCTGGTGTTGATTGGTAAGGGTGTGGCGATGGAGGAGGCTCAGGACCTGCATGTCATCGGCGGGGTGGTGGGAGTTGAGTGTTCGCTGACGGGGCGAATGGGGTTGGTTGGTGCTGGAGTCCCGGAGATTTTCTCTGAAGCGCTCTGGCTAATTACTGGCTAGCCGCTGACATTCCCACAAGTGAATCATATGAAAATTCAACTGGGAATTGGATTGTTAATTAAAAATGGATGAGAACATACAAGGCATGATTAGTAGGTTTGCTGATGACACTAAAATAGGCAGTATTGTGCACAGTGAGGAAGGTTATCAGAAATTGCAGCAGGACTTTAATCAGCTGGGGAAGTGGGCTGAGAAATGGCAAATGGAGTTTAACATAGATAAGTGTGAAGTCTTTGATTCTTGCATTTGGGAAAGTCAAATCGAGGCAGGGGTTTCATGGTGAATGGGAGGGCCTTAAGGAGTTAGTGAAACAGAGGGAATGTGGAGTTCAGGTACCCAGTTATCTGAAAGTGGAGTCATAGATAGACAGGTCAGCTGAAGAAGGCTTTTGGCACACTGTTCTTCATCAGTCAGGGCAATAGGTATGAACGTTGGGAAATTATGTTGCAGTTGTACAGGGCGCTGGTGAGGCTGCACTTGGAGCATTGTGTTCAATTTTGGTCACTTTGCTATAGGAAGAATGTTAAACTGGAAAGAGTGCAAAGAAATTTACAAGGATGTTGTCTGGATGCAAGGCTCTGAAGTTTTGGGAGAGTTTGGACAAGTTAGTACTTTTTCCTTTAGGTCATAGGGAATTGTGGGGGGATCTTATAGAAGCATATAAGATAATGAGAGGCATAGATAGGGTGAATGCAGTCAGTCTTTTTCCTCAGTTTGGAGAATTGAGGACTAGAGGTCATCGGTTTAAGGTTCGGGGGAAGAATAAAAGGGACCCTGAGGGGAATCTTTTTTACACAAAGGGTGGTATGCATATGGAATGAGCTGCCAGCGGAAGTGGTTGAGGTGATACATTAACAACATTTAAAAGGCATTTGGAGAAATACATGGATAGGAAAGGTTCCGAAGGATATGGGCCAAGTGCCGACATTTTGGTCGGCATGGACTAGTTTGGGCCAAGGGGCCTGTCTCCATGCTGTAGGACTTTATGACTATGACTCTGTGACATGCTGGGATATAGGGTAGAGATGAGGGGATGGGAAAATCCAGGCGAACTATTCACTTGGGGATGAGTATGGAGTGTGATGGAATACTCTCCACTCCTCTGGATGAATGCAGTTCCAACAGACCATGAGAGAAGCTGGATGCCATTGAGGACAAAGCAGCCCACTTGATTGACATCACCATCCACAAACATGCACTCCCTGCACCACTGGTGCTCAGTAGCAGCAGCATGTACTGTCTAAGCACGGAATTTAAATTTGCTTCATTAAAGTTTTGACCTTTGAAGAAGCCAGTTCTCAGTGAGGGTGACTATAAAAAATGATCGATTGCCATAAGAACCCACCTGCTTCTTTAATGTTCTTCAGGATAGTAAATCTGCTGACCTTATCCAATCTGACCTACACATGACTCCTGGTCCACAGCAATGTTGTGGATTCATGAGTGCCCTCCGAAATGACCTAGCAAGTCACTTAGTTCACGTGCTGCCCTTCTTGGTGATGTCCTCATCTCAATCAAGAATAAGTAAAATTGATCATCAGTGGCATCCTGCACGAGTCTGTGGCCAAATAGGTAGCAAATTTCAGATCCTGGAATGAGTGATGACAACATTTGATCCCAGGAATGTATTGGACTCTTAGCCAGCCTTTGAAAGGCCCTAGCAAGCCTCTCAGTTCAAGGGCAGTACAATGTCTACAAGTCATACAATCATACAGCATGGAAACAGATCCTTCTGTCCAACCATCTGTGCTAACCATAATCCCAAACTAGATCATCCTACCTGCCTGCATTTGGCCCATATCCATCAGAACATTTCCTGTTCATGTACTTCTCTAAATGTCTTTTGAACATTGTAACTGCAGCTGCATCCACTACTTCCTCTGGAAGTGCATTCCACACACAAACCACTCCCTGTGTAAAAAAAAAAGTCCCTCATGTCTTGTTTAGATCTTTCTCCTCTTCCTTTAAAAGTATACCCACTAATCTTGAAATCCCCCAACATAGAGAAAAGACACCTGTTCATGTTATCAATGCCCCTCGTTATTTTATAAACCACTATAAGGTCACATCTCAACCTCCTACCCTCCAGTGAAAAATGTCCCAGCTTATCCAGCCTCTCCTATAATGAAGACCCTCCATTCCTGGCAACATCTTGGTAAATCTCTTCTGAACCCTCTCCAGCTTTATGAAAGAAAAATAATAATTTCTTTAAAATCAGCAACTATCTTACAGCGATTAAAATGGAAATTTGAAATTCTTTTGCGATTAGGTCAGTTCAGAATTTCAAACTGAGATTGTTGAATGTTTATGATGTAAAGTTTTCAAATGTTATGGAATCGAGGCAGATGCTGCTTCACAGTGTCGGAGACTTGGGTTCAATTCCACCCTCCGGATCATGTGGAGTTTGCATATTCTCCCTGTGCCTGCGTGGGTTTCCTCTCAGAGCTGAAAGATGTGCAGGTTAGGTGGATTGGCCATGTCAAATTGTTCATAATGTCCAGGGACGTGGAGGTGAGGTGGATTAGCCATGGGAAGTGCAGTGTTATGGGGATACTGGAGGAGGGTGGGTCTGAATGGGTTGCTCTTTGGAGAGTCGGTATGGACTTGATGGACCAAATGGCTTGTTTCCACATTAGCAATTCTATGATTAATGTGCAGATAAGATATTTGATACAGAATCTAACTGTCTGAGCTTGAAGTGATCTAGTTTTGTTTTGAAGGCGCACTGAGTTTTCTGTCTGCTGCAGGCTGTCTCAAACCCCTAAACCATTTGCTCAGGGTGAGGTGCAGTCTTAACAGAGAGGAAAATTTATGTTTTTGTGGAGAAGGTAGAGGATGGTGATGTCATTTGTGAGGGGAGCTAAGCGGAGGCTTTCAGGGTTAGCAATAGTTTTGGCAGCAAGTAAAAGGCCAAATACGTTGTTGGTGCTGTTCCTTACTCTGAACTGTAAGATGCAGAAGGAGCTGGGTATCATGTGCATGAATCGCAGAAGGTGAGTAAAGTAGGTATAAAGTGGAATTAGGCCAGCTGAGATAAAGAACAAAGAAAATTTACAGGCCCTCCAAGCCTGAGCCGATTCAAATCTACTGTCTAAACCTGTCGCCCAATTCCTAAGCATCTGTATCCCTCTGCTCCCCATCTACTCTTGCATCTATCCAGATGCATCCTAAATGAATCTATCGTGCCTGCCCCTACTATCTCTGCTGGCAATGCGTTCCAGACACCCATCACCCTGTGTGTAAATGATGAATACAAAATTAGAGTGGTTATGCTTCAGTATTACAGGGCATTGTGAGACTGTATCCTGGAGTATTGTGCATGTTATTTAAGGAAGGATGTAAATGCATTGAAGACATTCCAGAGAAGACATAAGTAAGAACTGACTTGGTTGAAGATGGCATCTTACAGAGTAGATTTGGACAGGATGTTTCCTCTTGTGGGAGAATCTAGAACATTTAAAACAAAGATGAGACAAAATGTTTTCTCTGAGGGTTGTGAGTCTTTAGTACCTGAAACATATGTTGGAAGCAGAGTTCTTGAATGTTTTTAAGGCAGTGGGAGATAGACTGTTGTTAAGGGGGTGAAATGTCATTGGGGTTAGGCAGGAGTGTGGATTTGAGATTACAGTTAGATTGGCCAAGAGTCTTATCGAATGGCAAAACAAGCTTGAGGGACTGAATGGTGTACTCATTATTTTAATGTTAACCATGCAGTGAAAATAGTTTCAGTAGTGTCTCTTGATGAAGGAAAAACTGTGCTGTGACTCTGAAAGAAGCTCTTTGGCCATGAGAAGAGGATGATTGAGAGGTTCTGTGCTATGACCTTCCCTGTGGTAAACAGCAGGGAGTCACCTCTAGAGTTACCTCAATTGGATCTGTCTATTCACAAACATAGCTGCAGTTCTGATGATTCTGAGGAATCATTCCCCTTCTTAGATGGGCATTCCAAGATGATACAGCTGTGCCAGGAATGTAGCCTCAACACATTTTAGAGTTTGGGAGAAAGTGAGGCCTGCAGATGCTGGAGATTTCAGAGTCGAGAGTGTGGTGCTGGAAAAGCATGGCTGGTCAGGCAGCATCCGAAGAGCAGGAGAATCGACGTTTCGGCAAAAGCCCTTCATTAGAATGGGGCTAGTGGCCAAGGGGGTGGAGAGATAAATGGGAGGGGCTGGGGGGAAAGTAGATGAGAGTGTGATAGGATGAGAGCGGTGGCGAATTGGAAGGTTGGATCTGGGATAAGGTGGGGGGAGGGAAAATGAGGAGTTTGGAGTTTGGCTGGGCTTGCATCTGCTTTAGAGCTACGAAAATGTTTTTCAATTTCACCCTGGACTTAGGTAGAATGGTGTTGAGGTATTCTTCTGACAAGAGAATCTTGGTTGAGGAATTCTTTAGTTTGTTCTCTGCAGTGAGCTTTGACTGTCTCCTTGTCCTTGATAAATTCCCCTCTGCGCTTTTGTCTACGCAGGATGGGTTCCAGAGCGCCTGGGCCATAGATTGTTTTCACAGCACTGAAGACAACGCTGCCTGTTATTGCTGTTCGAGTTCTTGGATCTTCTGTACTTTTTCTACCCGCAGTTTGATACTTATGTTGCGGGAGTTAACATGAGGATGTCCTCAAAGCATCTCTGAAGAGACTGAATACAGCCACCGACTCAGGGGTGTGTCCAGCTTGTGGTGGACTAAAGTGGAGAAAGCTGGTTTGGGAATGCACGGAGCACATTGAGATACTTTGTTGAGTACCTGCAGAGTCAAAGTGGAGGCACCTCAAGCTCCAAACACCCACCTGACCCTTCATGCTTTGCACATCCCATCCCACGCCTACAGATCATGCATTTGTCACCTAATCCAGAGTCATGTAAGGAAGCCATTCATGATCCTGAGAGATTGCTGAAGAATGAGAGGGGCAGGGCTGTCTTCTCAGTCTTGGCCAGGTCCTCTGCTACCATTTGAAGTACTTGTTCTGTAAGCGGTGAGTGTGCATGGTCACCCAGCTGACTAAATAGAAATTGGCTGGGCCTCAGAAAAGAACATGGTTTACTCTTTGATTTTATTTTTAGTTTGCACAAAGGAGCTGGAGAACTCAGAGGAGAGGGAGAGAGAAAACTGGGAAGGAAAGAAGTAGACTATTTGGATTTCTGTACATACAAGAGGGAAACCGTTGAAAAGACATTTACAGCTTGAGGGGGAAATTGTTCCATTGAAGGTAGAATTGTCTGTTTGCAATTCCAGTCCTGAATTCATGCTGACTTCTCTAATCTTCCTTTTTAGGATGTCAAAAGGAGAGAATTTTCAGACAGCAATGTCAAATCAAACGTCAATATCTGACAGTCCCAAGATTCACCAGGACCTGAAATTCATCACCCTTTGAATGTGGAAGAAGAAGTTTTTCTTCGTTCTTTCTGAGGGAAAAGATTTCAAATGTCAGTGTAACCAGAAAACTAAGACAACAAACCCACCCGATTGAGAGTGTCCAAGTGAATTGACTGCAAAAAGCATTAATCAATTGCACAGACCGAGTGTTCCAGTGAACTGATTGGAGAATGAGCTTTAACCAATTACACTGTCCGAGATTAAAAAATCACACCGTTCACTGCGGGGAGAAACCATATCTGTGTTTTTTGTGTTGACGAGGCTTCAACTGATCATCCAACTTAGACACACAAACAACTCCACCATGGAGAAACCGTGGAAATGTGGGGACTGTGGGAAAGGATTCAGATCCCCATCTGATCTGGAAATTCATCGACGCATTCACACCGGTGAGAGACCGTTCACCTGCTCTGAGTGTGGGAAAGGATACACTCAGTTATCCAGCTTACAGACACACCAGAGAACTCACACCGGGGAGATGCCATTCAGTTGCTCTGACTGTGGGAAGGGATTCACTCGATCATCCACCCTGCTGAAGCACCAGCGAGTTCACACAGGAGAGAGGCCTTTCACCTGCTGTGAGTGTGGGAAAGGATTCAGCCATTCTTCCAACCTCCTGACGCACCAGCGGGTTCACACTGGGGAGAGGCCTTTCACTTGCTCTGAGTGTGGGAAAGGATTCTCTGATTCATCGACCCTGCTGAAACACCAGCAAGTTCACACTGACAAGAGACCCTTTATCTGCCCCATCTGTGGGAAGTGCTATAAAAGTTCCAGAGAACTGTCATGCCATCAACGTGTTCACACCGATGAGAGACCCTTCAGGTGCTCTCACTGTGGGACAGGGTTCAAAACGACATCTGACCTCGCTGTCCACCAGCGAGTTCACACTGGAGAGAAACCATTCACCTGCTTTGAGTGTGGGAAAAGTTTCACTTATTCATCCAACCTCCTGAGGCACCAGCGTACTCACTCAGATCTGAGAGCCTTTCAATGTTCTGATGGTGAGGAGAGCTTTAAAAGCAGCAATGACTTGCAGACACACCGATGCACTGATGCTGGAGAGAGTCCGTTCTCCTGCTGCGATTGTGGGAAGAGGTTCACTGATTCATCCAACCTGCTAAACAATCAGCAAAGTCACGTTGTGGAGAAGTCATTTACCTGCTCCGAATGCGGGAAGGACTCACTTGGGTGTTTACCTTGCTGCAACAGGAGCGAATTCACTCAGAGAAGAGGCCATACACTTGAGCCCTGTATGGGAAGGAATTCATTCATTCTTCCCTCCTGCTGAGACTCCAGTGAGTTCATATATGATTGACTGCAGGGGTTGGATTCTGTTTGTGCAGCTATTCATCTCATTCAGAGCTGGCTGCTCCCCAGTAGAACTCGCTGGTGCGTCAGGAGGATGGAGAATGAGTTAATGTTGTCATTGATGTAAATGATTTTGACGTGAATATAGGCGGAATGGTTAGTAAGTTTGCAGATGACAGCAAGGTTGGTGCTGTAGCGGACAGTGAAGAAGGTTATCTCTCAATACAATAGGAACTTGATCAGGATGGCTGAGGATTGGCAGATGAAGTTTAATTTAGATCGGTATGAGGGTTGCATTTTAGTAAGGGAAATCAGGGCAGGACGGATACACATAATGGCGGTCCTGGGGAGTGTGGCTGAGGAAAGAGACCTTGGGATGCAGGTTCATATTTCCTTGAAGATGGGGTCCCAGGTAGACAGGTTAGGAAAGAAGGTTTTGGTATGCTTGCTGTTATTGGTCAGTGCATTGAGTATAGGATTGGGTTGACATGTTATGGCTGTACAGGACATTGGTTATCCCACTTTTGGAATACTGCGTTCAGTTCTGGTATCCCTGCTATATGAAAGATGTTGTTAAACTTGAAGGGGCGCAGAAAGGATTTACAATGATGTTGCCAGGGTTGGAGGGTTTGAGCTACACGTATAGGCTGAATAGGCTGGGGCTATTTCCCTGCCATGCCTGAGGCTGATGGGTAACCTTATGGAGGTTTATAAAGTCAAGAAGGGCATTGGTAGGGTATGTAGCCAGGTCTTTTCCCCTGGGTAGGGGAGTCCAAAATGAGTTGGCATAGTTTTAAGCTGAGTGGGGAAAGATTTAAAAGGGACGTCAGGGGCATCTTTTTCACTCAAAAGGTGGTGCATGTATGGAATGAGTTGCCAGAAGAAGTGATGGAGGTTGGTACAATAACAGCATTTAAAAGGCATCTGGATGGGTCCATAACTATGAAGGGTTTAGAGGGATATGGGCCAAATGCTGGCAGTTGGAACTAGATTAATTTTGGATATCTGGTAGGCTTGGGCAAGTTGGACTGAAGAGTGCGTTTCCATGCTGTAGAGCTCTAATCCTGAGATAGAGAAAAATTGTGTCCCAGCTGCTCTCCTCCATGTTTCAGAGCTCCTAGACATAACTGGGTTTCAAGTCATCAAGAACAATGGGGAATGGTAGAAATGTATAATCAAGCCAGAGATTGGGGGTCATAATGGGATCTGTTCCTGACTGAAAATGAAATGGCAGATTTAGGTTTCTAGTGTGAAAGCAACTGTGGTTTTTAATGGTCTAAGGAATTAAAACGATTATGTGATATTCCTGATTCTCAGAATGTACATGAACAACACCAACTTAGACCTTTTCATATTGTAAAACTTGCCAAGGTGCTTTATACTTGACCAAAAGCTTTATTGAGGTAGATTTTAGTGAGGGAATTCTCAAGCTTGATATCTTGGTAGCTGAAAGTGCAACCACAGATGGTGGAATGATGTTGGTAGGGGTGACAGTTGGAGGAGTGCAGGGCTCTTGGAGGCTCTGGCATGGAAAGAGTGACTGCCTTTGTGTAACTTTAAGTGCCGAAAGAGGTCCATGTAGGCCAATGCCATGGTGTGGGGGAATGTCTACTGGTTCACTAACCTTCTTTAGGGAAGGAAATGTACCCTCCTTACCTGGTATGATCTATATATGACTGTAGACTGTGATTGACTCTCTCTGGGCAATTTGGAATGGACAACAAATACTGACTTAGCCACTGAGCCCACATTCCTTGAAATAAGTTATTAGTCACAAAGTGGTCCTGGACATTGTGCAACCATCTGTGAACGTCCCCACTTTGAACCTTACAATGGAACAATTAAGTAACTGAAGAACTTTGGACCCAAGACACTATCCTGAGGAACTCCTGCAGGGATGTCTGAGCTCCAGCAACAGCAACCATCTCTCTTTTTCATTAGGAAGGTGGAGATTCTTCCTCATTCAATGTCCTAGGTAATTGGTAGTTGTGAACTTGCTGGAGATTTTCTATTCATTCATAGGATGAGGGCATCGCTGGCCAGACTCACATTTATTGCCTCTGCCTAATTGGCCAGAAGGCAGTTAAGGCTCAACCACATTGTTGCGGATCTGAATTCACATGTAGGCCAGACTAGATGAGGATGGCCGTTTCGTTCCCTGAAGGGCATTAGTGAAGCAGATGGGTTTTTCATGACAATTGGGAATGGATTCATGCTCATCATTAGACTCTTGATTCAAATTTCACTATCTGCCATGCCAAGATTTGAACCCAGGTCCCCAGAACATTATCTCATTGCCTTCCCAATGCCTTTGCTTTTCTCTGATAAGTGACTCCTTTAACTTAAATTTGTTCCAAAACTGTGCAGGTTTTGTGGCCTGAAATTGTTAATTTACATTTAGTTTATGGGTTTTAAGTTGATTCTGCACTGTTTTACTAAAAAACCTATTGGAATGTTTTGAGAATGTAATTAGTAGAATAGATAAGCAGAACCAGTGAATGTGGTGTATTTGGATCTTCAGATAAGGTGCAAAATTAAAGCACATGAGATAGGGGTAAGATATTGGCATGGATTGAGAATTGGTTCACCAGTTGGAAACAGAAAGAGAAAAAATCAATCTTTTTCTGTGTTTCATGCAGTGCCTAGGGAGATGCTGCAAGGATCGCTGCTTAGGCCCCAGTATTCATGGTACTCATGACCTCAATGACGAAACCAAATGCAACATTTTCAGATTTGCTCAAGACACAAAACTAGATAGAATTGTGACTTGTGAGGAGATGCGAGGAGACTTTACAGTGATTTTGACAATTTGAGTGAATGGAGAAACAGTTGGCAGATGCATGACAACACGACTAAATGTGAAGTTATACAATTAAACATGAAAAGATCAAAGGCACAGGATTATTTAATTGGTGATAGATTGGGAAAAGTGTATGTACAAAGGAATCTTGGTGTCCTTTCATATCAGTCAATGAAAGTAGGCAGGTGCAGCAAACAGTATGGAAGGCAAATGGTGTATCAACTATCATTGTGAGAGGATTTGAGCGCAGAAGTAAGAATGCCTTACTCTGGTTCTGCAGGGCTTTGGTCAGACTGTACGTGGAATATTACACATGGTTTTGTTTTCTGAACCTGAGACAGGATACCCTTGCCATAGAGTGAGTGCTGCAATGGTTCACTGAAGTGATATGTTGTATCTATTAACATTGATTTAAATGGGAACTGTTGTTATGATACTGCTGCTTTAACAAAGTTGTTTTGTCATTTTTTTAAAGAGGGTCATAAAGGCTTAGGTTCCCATATGTCTGGGTTTATCTGCTTGAAGAAGCTTTGAAAGGGGAGCGGCTAGTTCTCCCGGTTCAAGGTTTGGTTTGTTTTCGCAAGCTGACTTGTTTGCAGCTGCTGGTCAAGGTTTTCAAGGCTGCTGGACCGAAAGAAACAGCTCCATGATGATCCTTCCTCTCTCTCTGCAATCTCTCTCCTGTAAGAACCTGTGTTTGATTTTACCTTTATTTGCCAAGGAGGTATTTAAGTGTTTGGAACACCATCATTACGTTGCGATGGAGTTGATTGGGTTTTCAAATAGTTAGCTGAAAATGTGTTGCTGGAATAGTTATGTCATTCTAAATTTGGTTATCTTTGGTTCATGTGTAAATAAATTGTTTTCTTTAAAACTGAGTGGTTAGGCCAGTTGCATCACTCCTGGAGTTTCCACCTTACACCTGCTTAAAACAACTAGAAAAGTTAGGGTCTGGGCTACCTTCTTGAAATGTTTTGAGAGGGTCTGGCCTGGATAACACTATGAATTACTTATGATTTGGTGATGTTGGTGTTGGACTGGGGTGTACAAAGTTAAAAATCACACAACACCAGGAGATGAAGGAGCAGCGCTCTGAAAGCTAGTACTTCCAATTAAACCTGTTGGACTATAACCTGGTGTTGTGTGATTTTTAACAATGAATTACTTAAATTGTTTAACTTAATATCTACTTAGTATATTAGTTGCTCAATCTTTCCAGGGAGGTCAGTGTGTGAAAAATAGCTGAATAGTCTACCTTTTCCATAAATCTCCTGCATCCCTCAACCAGGTATGCATTGTTTTGACTGCCAGCAGAACTGTGGGAATAATTGGATGGAGCTACTAGAAAGCCATCACAGGTATAGTGCATCAAACTATTTATTTTTGTTTTTATCATTCTAAAAAACAATATTTAGGATCGTGAGAGACGGGGAAATGGAGACAGTAACCAAGTCAAAGTCAGCATCTTCGAAAGAGAGGTATCTGAATGTGGAGATCTGAGCAGAGAAAGAGAGAGAAACACACACACACACACCAGTCAGCATAAGACATAGGAGCGGAAGCAAGGCCATTCGGCCCATCGAGTCCACTCTGCCATTCAATCATGGATGATGGGCATTTCAACTCCACTTACCTGCATTCTCCCCATAGCCCTTAATTCCTTGTGACATCAAGAATTTATCAATTTCTGCCTTGAAGACATTTAGCGTCCCAGCCTCCACTGCACTCTGTGGCAATGAATTCCACAGGCCCACCACTCTCTGGCTGAAGAAATGTCTCCGCATTTCTGTTCTGAATTTACCCCCTCTAATTCTAAGGCTGTGTCCACGGGTCCTAGTCTCCTTGCCTAATGGAAACAATTTCCTAGCGTCCACCCTCTCCAAGCCATGTAAGACTGAATAGTACCAGAATCCAGGGAATACTGTACTGTAATTTTGTATCAGCAGGTGATAGCTTCAGAAACACTTGACATAGGTTGTAATCTTGGAGTAAGAAACTCCAGGACTTTCACTTCGATCTTTGGAATCATTGCTTAAGAAAAAAGCCCAGTTTAATAGCCCCACTGTCTTTATTCAAGGTTAATAGCTATCTGTGTAGTCATTTTGGTTAGAGAACAGAATTAACAGGACTTTAGGATCCCAATAAGCAGGTGAGAGAGCAATTGAATATTGGCTTTATTTCTTTCTTTTTTCTCCAGCCAGCACAGAGTCAGTGCTCCAAACTGAGGTGACTCTACATCTCCTGCTAATTTTTTTTAAGGAGACTCTAAATCTCCTGATTTTTTAAATTTAAAACTCCCACACCTACCGCCTAACTGCGGTAGTGCTTATTTTTCCCCAGCACCCATGTTGTGTGTGTGTAGGTGTGAGACACAGTGAAAGATAACAGGTGAACCAATCTTTATTCAATTTCCACCACCAGGAAGAAAAGAAACACCCAGTGACAAGCAGTGCCCTTCTCAGCACAGGGCAATGCTGCGTGAACAAAAAGGTGAAGGGGGAGGGCAGGGCAGGGATTAAATCAAAATAGAGTTGGAGGGGGAAATTATACACTCCACTCCCTGAAAATCTCGAGGGTGTTGGTGGACACCACATGCCCCTTCTCCAAGGACACACGGGCTTGAACGTTGGCTTTATTTGCACTCTGCATATGGTACTGGAGAATTGAAAACAGCCAGATTATAAAAAAAAGAGGGAGGACGCTGGGACTGGAGAAAGCACAGTAGGTACAAGGGAAAGGGACAGTGTATGGGGACAGGAGTTACAGCTTTGGGGAACAAATATTTCTTAGAAACTAGAATTATCTGTTTGAATTCCTATCCTGTATGTGTAGTCATTAATTTTGTAAATGAGCCGCCATTTTTCTTCAGGAGTAAAATGGTTCATCTGTGATCATCTGTGCGTATAATCGCACACGAATTAGATCGAGGGTGTGACGCTGTCGGTTTCGTTGCGATGTAAACTCCTATTTCGTGCCCGGTTGCTGCATCCGGATCTCTGTTCAGCTGCTGGAATTTGTTAAAGTGCTAATGGCGGACGATATACCCAGAAGACCTCGCGGGTCAGAAAGTCGAATGACACCTGGGGACGTGGGTGCGGTGTCGTTGCGTGGTCTGAGCATGCTCACTGTGCGAGAGGGCCAAAGAACTGGAGAGGAGGGGGTGGGGCTGCGGGGACTCGAGACCGGGCGGGGAAGGGGGATGGGAGGGGAGAGAGGCTGAAGACTGCGGCCGGCTTGGGAAGGCTGAGTGTAGGCTTGAGACCCAAGAAGACGAGCCGACAGGTCCCGTCTTTTTAGCCTCGGGTGGGAGGAAGAGCCGAGCTCGCCCACCGCCATCCTGTGTGGGGGAGGTCGCTTGAGGGTGGAGCTCCGCCTTCGTGACGTCGGGGTTGCCTAGGCAACCGGTCGCCGCCGCTGCCGCCATTTTGAGAGAGGTTGCCTGGCGTTTCGGTGACCACCGGCGACCATTTTGAGACAGTCCTGAAATGTGGAGAGAGAGAGAGAGAGACCCTCGACCGCCATTTTGAGACTATCCTGAAAGGTGAGGATAAGACCGCTGGCGGCCATTTTGGGAGGCGGTTGTTTCAGGTGAGGGAAGAGCACTGCCGGCCATTTGGCACTACCCTGAAAGGTGAGGGGAAGACCACTGACGGCCATTTTAGGAGGCAATTGTTAAAGTGGAGGAAGACCACTGGCGGCCATTTTGAGACTATCCTGAAAGGTGAGGGGGAAAGACCACCGGCGGCCATTTTGAGAGCAGTGCGGGGGGTGGGGGGAGGGGCAGAGGTAGAGAAGACATGTCCTTCTCGGTGGTAAAAACATGGGCTGCAGATGCTGGAAACCAGATTCTAGATTAGAGTGGTGCTGGAAAAGCACAGCAGTTCCCACCTCCCTCTCCCCCCACCCCAAGTCCTTGTACCATTAGCTAATGGGGACAACTTTTTCTTGAAATGGCCATTCCCCCCCCCCCCCCCCGCGCCTTGTCTTGCCATATGCCCCTTATCCAATCTGGTCTCAAAAAATTCCCAAAAGAACCGAAGGCAGAAGTTGCTGGGAAGGCTGAGTGGGTCTGGCAGCACCTCGGCGGAGAAAAATCGGAGTTAACCTTTCGGGTGAAGAAGGTGTCGCCGGACCCGAACTCTGATTTCTCTCCACAGAGGCGCTGCCAGATCCGCTCGGCCTTTCCTGCAGCATCTGGCGTTGTTCTTGTTTCCCCCCCCCCCCCCAAAAAAAAGTTCTACACCTGTCTCAGGTGTCACCTGAGAAATCCTGTTTCTTCGGCGCTGCGAAAGCTAGTGCTTCCAGATAAACCTGTTGGACTATAACCTGGCGTTGTGAGATTTTTAAGTCGGTTTTGAAACCAGTGAAAGTGTAAAATGAAGGGGGCAGCCTGCCCACTGTTTACAATGCAATCCTGAGGATGGGTCGCTGGACCCGAAAGGTTAACTCTGACGTTTCTGTAAGGAGGCGCTGCCAGACCCGATCAGCCTTTCCAGCAACGTCTGGCATTGTTCTTGCCCCACCCGCCCCAAAAAAGTTCTCCACCTGTCTCGGGTGTCACCCGAGAAATTCTGTGTCTTACGATCCTGCCCCACGAGCCACCTGACGAAGGAGCAGCGTTCCAAAAGCTAGTGCTTGCAGATAAACCTGGTGTTGTGAGATTTTTTAACCATCCTCATGACCTGTCCCATCTGTCCATCTTCCTTCCCGTCTATCCGCTCCACTCTCCCCTCTGACCTATCATCTTTACTCCCACCTCCATCCACCTATTGCACTCTCAGCTACCTTCCCCTCCAGGACTCTAATCTCCTGCACCTGCAGTACTCACTTTTGCCTAGATTTTTAACTTTGTCCATCACAGTGCAACACCAGCACCTCGACATCTGAGAATCCCTGCAGTGTTCCTTCCAGATTTGAAGGAAGGACTTCTTGATTTTAAAATGTTAAGTCTTTGTTTCCCTCTCTGCAGATGCTGCCAGATGCAACAGACAAACCCCGGGCAGTCGCGTTGGAAGAGGCAATGGAATAGCGGTAAGGTCACAGGGCCAGCAGCTCCGAGTCTTCCTAATAGGTTTGAATCACGTCATGGCAGTTAGTGAGATTTGAATTCACTTAATAAATATATAATTAAAACCTGGTTAATGCAACCAGATGATCACGTAAGAGAAAGCCCCAAAGAACTGCAGATGCTGGAAGTCAGAAACAAAAACATAAGTTATAGAGTCATAGAGATGTACAGCATGGAAACAGACCCTTCGGTCCAACCCGTCCATGCCGACCAGATATCCCAACCCAATCTAGTCCCACCTGCCAGCACTCAGCCCATATCCCTCCAAACCCTTCCTATTCATATACCCATCCAGATGCCTCTTAAATGTTGCAATTGTACCAGCCTCCACCACTTCCTCTGGCAGCTCATTCCATACACGTACCACTTTCTGCGTGAAAAAGTTGCCCCTTAGGTCCCTTTTATATCTTTCCCCTCTCACCCTAAACTTATGCCCTCTAGTTCTGGACTCCCTGACTCCAGGGAAAAAACTTTGTCTATTTATCCTATCCATTCTCCTCATAATTTTGTAAACCTCAATAAGGTCACCCCTCAGCCTCCGACGCTCCAGGAAAAACAGCCCCAGCCTGTTCAGCCTCTCCCTGTAGCTCAAATCCTCCAACCCTGGCAACACTCTTGTAAATCTTTTCTGAACCATTTCTGAACCATTTCAAGTTTCACAACATCTTTCCGATAGGAAGGAGACCAGAATTGCACACAATATTCCAACAGTGGCCTAAGCAATTCGGAAAAACATGGAACTGAAGAAGTGTCTCTGGACCTCCAGGTTAACTCTGCTTTCACTCCACACATGCTGCCGAACCTGCTGTGTTTTTCCAGCAATTTCTGTTTTTAAATGGTATGATCATTGTCAATTGTCATTAAAAATGCATCTTGTACACTAATGTCTGTTAGATGTGAAATTTTTTGACTCTGATCTTCACCATCTGCAGTCCTCACTTTCTTCTCTCTGTTAGTTTCAGAGATCTGAGCATACGAACCCTCGAGTTAATCTGGCAAGGTAAAGCTTTTAAACTATGACGTTGACAGTACATTGTCTCTTCCTATTCCTCTGCCTAAATGCATCATCTCATTACAAGGATTGTAGGAATTTAGAAGATTGAATGTGACTTTGATGTTATTTGATACTGATCAAGATGATAGAGGGAAACTACATTCACATAAGGCGTCACATCAAAAGATAAAATCTCACATGACTGAATTCTGCAATGGTATAACTGATTTGTGGGGAAAAACTGGATCACTTATGACTATATTCACGGCAGTTTAGAAGAATGAGGGGGATAATCTCATAGAAACCTATAAAATCCTAACAAGACTGGACAAAGTCGAGATAAGAAGGACTTTCCCAGTTATGGGGAAGTCCAGTACCAGAATGTCACAGTGGAAGGAAGCAGGGTAAACCATTTAGGATTGAGATGAGGACAAGTTTCTTCTCCCAGAGAGTAGCGAGCCTGTGGAATTCGCTACCACAGAAAGCGGTGGAGGCCAAAACACTGAACATTTTCAAGAAGGAATGAGATTTAGCAGTTGGGGCTAAAGGGATGGAAGGACATGGGGAGAAAGCATGAACATGCTACTGAATTGAATGATCAGCCATGAACGATAGAACAGGTTCGAAGGGCCAAATGGTCGACATGTTATTCTTATATTCTGTTTCTATGACATGTTTAGCACAAGTAGAGAATTGTCTAGCAGAGAGTGTGATGTACAAGTATAGATTAGAGCAGCTTTGCTGGAGCAGACTCAATGGGCTATTTCTGTACTGTATGACTCTGAGTCGTGACAAATGGGTTGGCATGCTGTAACTGACCAGGCTATAACAATTCTGTGGAGTACTACAGGGTATCTGTGTGGGAGACTCAAATATTTACAATCCATATCAAATGACTTGAATACATATGGTAGCCAAATTTGCTGATGACGCCAAATATAAGAGGAACTTATATTGTTTAACAAATCTGTGAATGGGTATAAATAGAGCATGTAAGTGAGTGAAAAATCGACAGATAGGGTATGATATGAGAAGATGTTAACTTTGACGGAAAGAATAGAAGAGCGAAATCTGAATTAAATGGAGAAAGATTGCAGAACTTTGCGGAACGGAGGGGTGTGGGCGTCCTGCTGCATGAATGACAAGACGTTAGTATGGACGTACACTGATTGGGAAGGCAAATTAATGCTTACTAGAAGGGAGTGGGATATCAATGAAGTTTTGATGCAGCTATGCAAGGCCTTGGTGAGATCATATCCTGAGTATTGTGTACAGTCATATTTTCCTTTCTTGGAAAAAACAGATCAGATCAATCATCTAATTTGTTGTGAATGTATTGTGAGGAGTGTCTTTAGCTTTTTTTTTACTCTGATTATCCCTGACGTTACTCTAGTTGCTAACATCCTATTCTCTCTGTCAGTTATCTTTTTTCTATTTCTTGACCTACCCATCGTTGACCCAAAATGTTGCCACACATTCAAAGTTCAACATTTTGAATGCTGACTTATTGCTTACATTTTCTGAATAGTTGAGACAACATGATTTTGAGCGTCTTCACCCAGTGGGTGAATACAAGTTGCGTTTGATGTTTGCAGTATAGGAATCCCTGGGCCGTGCGTATATTCACTGTGAGAGGTTGCAGCCCCTCTGACTAGCACTTGAGGGGCTACTTCTCAGGTTTTGGCACCCTTTTAACCCTCATTCTCCTAATCTTTGGATGCCCAATTTGTAAAGGAATGGGTCCTGCTTTTGCATCTGGTTAAAAACAGTAGTTTATATGTCCCGGATGTGTGGCTCCATGTGTTTGAATGATCTGCACTGGTTGTTGTTCTCTCATCTTGGTCTTTCATAGAATCCCTACAATATGGATCAGGCCATTTGGCCCAATAAGTCCACATCGACCCTCTGAAGACTATCCCTCCCAGACCCATTCTCCCACATTTTTCCCCTGAATAATGCACCTGGCTTGCTCATCCCTGAACACTATGGGCAATTTAGCATGACTAATTCACCTAACTTGGACATTTTTGGACTGTGGGAGGAAACTGGAGCACTCAGGGGAAATCCACAAAGACACAGGGAGAATGTGCAAATTCCCCCGCAGATAGTCGCCTGAGGCTAGAATTGAACCTGGGTGCCTGTCGCTGTGAGATGGCAGTGCTAACCACTGAGCCACCCTTGTCTGTGCTTGTCAGCCCTCACAGATAAAATATGTAGTATCCATCTTTCGGCTGGATACCATCAGGGCGCTTAGCATCTCGTATACACTGAGCCATCATTCTGGTTTAGCTAGGAAGTTTGCCTTTTAATGCTGGCGTTGGCCTATTTCTGCTTGACTGAAGAGGTTTGGGGAAACAATGGGGAACAAATGTTCTAATTTTGTACCATGTTTTTCGAGCAGCGATGACTCCTGTAAGCTCTTTGTGCCGGATTTCAGAAGGGGAGGATTCATAGGCGGGGAACTCAAACCAAAATGTCACGTCAGGATCGGACAGAGTGACTCGGTTAATTGGGACTTGAACACCATCAGCCTTTGAACGTAGAAGGAGAATTGCTTTTCTGTTGATGAAGGCTTCAAACATCAGTGTGACTGAGAAATCACTGAAGCATGCACATGGGTTGGTGATAAAGACCTTTCAAAGTCTGAAAGGAACAGCATTCGCATCAGGTGGAAATCACTCTGACTGGACGAAGATTCGGCTGGTTATGGGACTTGGAGGGATACAAGGACATACGCCATGGAGAAACCCTGGAAATGTGGGGATTGTGGGAAGGGATTTAATTACCCATCTGAACTGAAGATTCATCGGCGCACTCACACCGGCGAGAGACCTTTCACCTGCTCTGTCTGTGGGAAAGGATTCACTCACTCTTCCCATCTTGCGACACACCAGCGTGTTCACTCCAACAACAAACCTTTTAATTGTTCTGACTGTGAGAAGTGCTTCAAAAGCAAAAAGGATCTGATAACGCACCAATATACTCACACTGGGGAGAGGCCATTTGCTTGCACAGTGTGTGGGAAGGGATTTGCACGTTCGTCCACCCTGGTGAAACACCAACGGGTTCACACTGGCGAGAGACCATTCACTTGCTCCGTGTGTGGGAAGGGATTCAGTAATTCGTCAAATCTTCTGACACACCAGCAGGTTCACACAGGGGACAGACCATTTATCTGTTCCATATGTAGGAAGGGTTTCACTCGTTTATCCCACCTACAGACACACCAGCGAGTGCACACTGGGGAGAGGCCATTCACCTGCTCTGAGTGTGGGAAGGGGTTCACTCAGTCATCCAACTTGCTCACACACCAGCGAATTCACAAGTAACAGCAGGGCTTAGACTCTGTTAGTACTGTTTTTAATCACATGCAGTACTAATTACATTAATTCAGAGTTTGTTCCCAGTTTGGGAATCAGTTAGTTCAGTTGGCTGGAGGCTGGCTTGCAGAGTGACACGAAGGGCACGGTTTACAGTTCCCGTACTGGTTGAGATCACCTTGAAAGTCCCACCTCCTGAACCTAGCCCCTCATCTGACGGATGGCAAACCTCAGACTAAACCAGCACCATCTAGAAAGATTCTTAGAGATGTATAGCACAGAAACAGATCCTTCGGTCCAACTCGTCCATGCCGACCAGATATTCTAAATGCCCCTCATGATTTTATAAACCTCTATAAAGTTACCCCTCAGCTTCTGACACTCCAGGAAAAGCAGCCCCAGCTTACTCAGCCTCTACCTGTCACTCAAACCCTTCAACCCTTGCAACATGCTTGTAAATCTTTTCTGAACTCTTCCAAGTTTTGCAACATCCTTCCTATAGGAGGGAGACCCGAATTGCACACAATATTCCAAAAGTGGCCTAACCAATGTGCTGTACAGCTGCAATGTGACCTCTCAACTCCTACACTCAATTCTGTGACCAATAAAGGAAAACATACCAAATGCTTTCTCCACTATCCTATCTACCCGCGATTCCACTTTGAAGGAACTATGAACCTGCACTCCAAGGTCTCTTGGTTCAGCAACACTCCCCAGGACCTTATCATTAAGTATATAAGTCCTGCCCTGGTTTGCCTTTCCAAAATGCAGCATTTATCTAAATTAAACCTCATCCGCCACTCCTTGGTCCATTGGCCCATCTGATCAAGATCCTGTTGTACTCTGAGGTAACCTTCTTCGCTGTCCACTACATCTCCTATGTTCACATCCAAACCATTTAGAAAATGACGAAAAGCAGTGGACCCAGCACGGATCCTTGTAGCACATCACTGTCACAGGCCTCCAATCTGAAAAGAACTCTCCAAAGTCACCCTCTGTCTTCTTCCTTTGAGCCAGTTCTGTATTTGAGTGGCTAGTTCTACCTGTATTCTATGGGTTGTAACCTTGCTAACCAGTGTACCATGAAACACTTTGTCGAATGCCTTACTGAAGCCCATATAGATTACGTGCACTGCTCTACCCTCATTAATCCTCTTTGTTACTGATTCAAAAAAACTCCATCAAGTTAGTGAGACATGATTTCCCATGCACAAAGCCATGTTGTCTATCCTTAATCCGTCCTTGCCTTTCCAAATACATGTAAATCTTGTCCCGTAGGATTCCCTCCAACACCCTACCCACTGATGTCAGGCTTACCGGTCCATAGTTCCTTGGCTTGTCCTTACTACCTTTCTTCAATTGAGGCAGCATGTTCGCCAACCTCCAGTCTTTTCGCACCTCACCTGTGATTATCTCAGCAAGGGGCCTAGCAATCACTTCTCACAGAGTTCTAGAGTACACCTGATCAGGTCCCGGAGATTCATCCACTTTGCTGCATTTTAAGACATGCAGAACCACCTCCTCTGTAATATAGACATTTTTCAAGATGTCACCATGTATTTCCACACATTCTATGTCCTTCTCCACAGTAAACACTAATGCAAAATACTTGTTTAGTATCTCTCCCACCTCCTGAGTTACCATACGTAGGCTGCCTTGCTGATCTTTGAAGGGTCTTGTTCTTTTACTAGTTACTCTTTTGTCCTTAATATATTTATAAAATCTCTTTGGATTCTCCTTGACCCTATTTATCGAAGCAATCTGATGTCCACTTTTTGCCCTCCTGATTTCCCTTTTAAGTGTACTCGTACTGCATTTATGCTTTCCTAAGGATTCACTCGATCTCTGCTGTCTACACCTGACGTATGCTTTTTTTAAACCAAAACCTAGCCCTGCCTTTCACCCTAATAGGAATATACTGCCTGTGGACTCCCATTATCTCATCTTGAAGGCTTCCCATTTTTCAGCCATCACTTTACCTGCAAACATCTGCTCCCAATCAACGTTTGAAAGTTCTTGTCTAATACCATCAAAATTGACCTTCCTCCAATTTAAAAATTCAACTTTTAGATCCAGTCTAACCTTTTCCATCATCACTATTTCAAAACTAATGGAATTATCATCACTGGCCTGAAAGTGCTCCCCTACTGACACCTCAGTCACTTACCCTGCCTTATTTCCCAAGAATAGGTCAAGTTTTGCACCTTCTCTAGTAGGTACATCTACGCTCTGGTTCAGAAAATTTTCTTGTGCACACTTAAATTTCTCTCCATCTAAACCCTAACACTATGGTCATCCCAGTCTATGTTTGGAAAGTTAAAATTCCTGATCATTACGACCCTAATATTCTTTCAGACAACTGAGATCTTCTTACAAATTTGTTTCTCAACTTCCTTATGACGATTGGGGAATCTATATTACAACCCAATAAGGTTATCATCCCTTTCTTATTTCTCACTTCTACCCAAATAACTTTCCCGGATGTATTCCCAGGAATATCCTCCTTTAAGCCCAACCATAATGTTATCTTTTATCAAAAACGCCACTCTCCCACCTCTCTTGCTCCCCTTTCTATCCTTGCTATAGCATTTCTATCATGGAACATTAAGCTGCCAATCCTGTCCATCCCTGAGCCACATCTCTGTAATTGTTATGACATTCCAGTCCCATGTTCCTAACCATGCCCTGAGTTCATCTGCCTTCCCTGTTAGGCCTCTTGCATTGAAAGAAATGCAGTTTAATGAATCCATCCTACCTTGGTCTCTGCCATGTTCCTGTCTGCCCTGGCTGTTTGACTTGCTCCTTTTCCCAACTATACCAGCTTCAGACTGATCTCATTTCTCACTATCTCTTTGGCCCCCACCCCCTCCCCGTCCCACCTTACTAGTTTACATCCTCCAGAACAGCAAATCTCCCTGCCAGTATATTAGACCCCTTCCAATTTAGGTGAAATCCATCCTTCTTGTACAGGTCATGTCTACTCCAGAAGAGATTTCAATGATTCAAAAATATGAACACTTCTCCCGTGCATTAGCTCATCAACTACACATTCATCAGCTCTATGCTCCTATTTCTGCCCTTACTTAGACG
This sequence comes from Chiloscyllium plagiosum, assembly GCF_037043375.1. Lineage (NCBI taxonomy): Eukaryota > Metazoa > Chordata > Chondrichthyes > Orectolobiformes > Hemiscylliidae > Chiloscyllium > Chiloscyllium plagiosum. The sequence goes on from NW_028270165.1 coordinate 31,786,014, forward strand.
TAGCACCAAGAGTAATCCAGGTATTATTACCCTCAAGGACCTTTTTAAATTCCTGCCTAACCTCCTCTGTTCTCCCTTCAAAATCTCATCCTTTTTCCTTCCTATGTCCTTAGTTCCGATGCGTACAAAGACCTCCTGCTAGTCCCACTCCCTTTGGGAATACCCTGTACTCTCTCCGAGATACCTTGACTCTTACACCAAGGTTCTGATAATGCACTACCATCTTCACACTGGGGAGATGCCATTCACTTGCACAATGTGTCGGAAGGGATTTATGCATTCATCCACTCTGGTGAACTCATTCATCTACCATCAGTCTCTTGCAAATGAGAGTAATGGTATGATTTTCTAGTGGTTTCTAGAGATTTCACACCAGCCCCCAAAAATCACTGGGTTGAAGTTTCATACTCTGGTTAAATATGAAATAAATCATCTTTTATTTAAACACATTGTAAGGTTCTGTCTTTTCCACCTGAGTGCTAGTCTTCAATTGAAGGAAGGACAATCTGGGGTGAGAATCATACAACAGCCTGGGCATGGTCTTCCAGGGTCACACTGAGAGGGACAAATGCCACTGTGGTCTTTCACATCTTTCTTCACTGACAGCAAAGTCCCTGTGAGAGACCATCCTTAGGTGTGTAAGGAAATCATCTTAGCTGCTCTCTCCCATGGTTCAGAGCTTGTAGACAGGGAACACAAAAGACTTTCACCACTGAGTTTAGAGTCAGCATGAACAATAGGGGATGCTGGAAACCAGCTGTGAAGTCAGAGATTAGGGTCAAAGTGAGATCTGTTCCTGACTGAAAGTGAAATTGCATGCTAAAGTTTCCAGTATGAATGTTGCTGCTGCAATTTTTCTACGAAGTTTTAACATTTTTATGTCAGAAGTTCTGAAGCTACCATTTTGAAGCAGTTGTTAATTTTCATTCCAGTGACCCTTCTGAAAAAAAAAGAATTGATTCAAGTCTGCATTAAAATAACTGTTGGAGAAATTGAGAGGATTCTGTTAACTGCTCATATAATTCTGTGGTAGACATTTGATCTTGGCATAAGGAAGGTTATAGCAGCTAAGTACTTCTGTTACTGAATTAGTATTGGAGAAGCTGGACAGATAACCTGCAGATGTGAGTTCTGAAGTCACCACTGAAATTGGGGACCAGAAGTTCAGTTAATTGAATAAATCTGGAAGGAATAAAATGCTGATATAAGTGACTTTAAAACTGCTGGTTTGTTGTAAAAGCCAGGGGTTTTACAGCTGGGTTGCTGTCATCTCCCAGGTAATGAAACCTCATCTGGCCCAAAGGTAACTTCAATGTGTTTTACTCCATTCCGACTGCTCTTCCCTCTCCAAGTCTGGTTTTATTTGAGCAGGCTCCTAGTGAGGAGAGCTGCATTCAGCTGCACTAAATTTGGAGGGGATTTACTCAGTCATCCAGCCTACTGTTGCACTTGCAGTCACTTCCTCTGTGTGCGTTTGATGTTTCATGGAATCAGCCCATCTGATCGATGCCTGAGTTGTCTACAATGAGGAAAGACCATCCAGCCGTATTTTACAGTAGGTCTGACTGTTCATCGATGTGTGGGGAGAGACATCGGACACATCAACAAGGTCACGTGATGGAGATGATGTTTGTGTCAATGTTTGTGTCTGAGTAGAAAAGGGTTTGATCATCAATATGATTGCAATGGCAGAATGGGAAGAGGCTATTCATGTGTTTCCTGTGTGGAGACAAATTACCAGATAATGCACACAATGCCTTTGAAATATGGAATTCATTTCAAATTATTGCAGGGCCTTTCCCATTAAATGCAAAATTTACTTGGTATTACCACAGAATTATCTATACACAGAACTTTTAGATAAGCTCAGAAACTCAGAAACTACATTGGTTTAATTTTTTTAGTATTATTTTACTTTGCAGCCTACTATGTAAGGAAATACAGAATAGAATGCAAACTAGAGGACCCATCAAAAAGAGCTGTGCAGATATTTTGCTAATCTGATTAGGCTGATTGAATGTAGACCAGGTCAAAAGCAATGCACTTTTGTGTATGTCCCCTTTTCCTTTTGAGGAAGGTGTTGTTAATTTGATGATATCATATCAATACTTTTTTCATTAAAATGGAACTAAAAATTCAGCAAGGCCCCTTAGAAAGTGCCTTGTAAACCCACAACCATTTCCATCTAGAAGGACACAGATAGCAGCTGAAGGAAGATACTGCCACTTATAAATTACCTCACAAGCCACTCACCATCCTGACTTGGAAATACATTGCTGTTCTTTTAGTGGCACTGGGACAAATCTTGGAACTCCCTCCTTAACAGCATTGTCGGTGTGCCTACACCAAATAAACTGCAGTGGATCAAGAAGACAGTTCACCATCTTCTCAAGGGCAACCAAGAATGGGCAATAAATGCTGGGTCCAACCATAGACGCCTACATCCCATGAGTGAATAAAAAAATCTCTGTTAATTCTATCTTGGAAATTATGCAATACTCTTTGGTGAGTCTATGTGAAACTATCATTCTTTTTCTCATGCTTTGTAACTGAATATCTCATCTGTCTCTGAGATCATGGATCATAGAATCCCCTACACTATGGAAACAGATCATTTGGCTCAACAAGTCCACACTGACCCCCCCAGAGAGTATCCTACCCAGACCCATTCCTCTACATTTCCCCTGACTAATGCTGAAAATGTATTGCTGGAAAAGCGCAGCAGGTCAGGCAGCATCCAGGGAACAGGAGAATCGACGTTTCGGGCATAAGCCCTTCTTCAGGAATGGGCTTATACCCGAAACGTCGATTCTCCTGTTCCCTGGATGCTGCCTGATCTGCGCTTTTCCAGCAACACATTTTCAGCTCTGATCTCCAGCATCTGCAGTCCTCACTTTCTCCTCCCTGACTAATGCACCTAACCTACACACCCCTGAACACTATGGGCAATTTAGCACGGCGAATTCACCTGATCTGCACATCTTTGGACTCTGGGAGGAAACCCACATAAACACAGGGAGACTGTGCAAACTCTGCACAAAAGTCCCCGAGGTTGGAATCAAACCCGGGTCCGTGGTGTTTGGAGGCAGCAGTGCTAACCACTGAGCCACTGTGCCGTCCTTCTAATTATGCATGATGCAGATGTAGGAGATGCTGTTCCAATTGAGCAACATCCATACAGGCACTACCCTCCAAAGTTGGCATAGGTTCAAAAGGAGATTGAGTACATGCTCCAGACACTCACCCGAGGCTGGAATTGAACCTGGGTCCCTGGTGTTGTGAGGGAGCAGTGCTAACCACTGAACCACCACATTACCCATGATGTAGTAATGTCTTTGTATTCAGTTCATCACCTGACCCTCAATATAAACTTGCTCTTAATGCAGATTCTTAATTTTAATGTGTCTTTACTATTGAGAAATATTCAATAAAACTATTGCAACAATTTGATAACTTGGGTTTTTCCTGTCTGGCCTCCCTTTATCTCCATTTCCCATCTCAACACTTAAGATGATTCTTCATTTGTAGAAGTGGCATGTGAAATACAGTTTGGGAAATTGTGAGATCATGCCCTTTGGTAGGAAGATTCAGAAATCTGAAGTGCAGAGACTTGGCAGTTTTCTTTTAAGGTAAACTTGCAGGTTGAGTCAGTCGTGAGGAAAGCCAATGCTGTGTTGTCATTCATATTGAGAGGACTAGCGTATAAAAGCAGGGACATATTTTTGAGGCTTTATAAGCCTCTGGTCAGACCACATTTAGAGTATTGTGAGCAATCTTGGCCCCTATACCTCAGGAGGAATGTATTGACCCTGGAGTGGGAGCAGAGGAGGTTTTCACAAATGATCCCAGGAATGGAAGGCTTAACATATGACAAATGTTTGAGAATTCTGGGGGTATACCTGATGGAGTTTAGAAGGATGAGGGGAGATCTGACTGAAACTTACAGGATACTGAACAGCCTGGACAGAGTGGACGTTGGAAGATGTTTCTGTGGGCAGGAGAGACTAGGACCTGAGGGCACAATCTAAGAGTAAAGGGAAGACTGTTTAGAGTGGAGATAAGGAGAATCTTCTTTAGTCAGAGAGTGGTGAATCTGTCACAGAGACCTGGTCAATGGGTAAATTTAAAACTAAGGACTTGATTGTCTCGATTATGGAGAGAATGCAGAAAAATGGGCTTGAAAAATCTTATCAGCCATGATTGAATAATGGAGCAGACTCAATGGACTGAATGGCCTAATTTCTGCTTCTGTGTCTTATGGTATTATGGAGGCAGAATCTCAGACAATGAGGGACCTCCAGGATCAGCCTGTGCTCTTCATTCGCTCGTATTGGTTGGAGGACCAAACTCCCGCTGAGTCTTCAGTCTCTCTCTCCCCCCCCCCCCCCCCCCCGATATTCCTAAAAGGAATGAATGACCACCTATTACTTAATTGTAAATAAGTATCAGCGGACCCGAAATGTTCCCTCTGATTTCTCTTCACAGATACTGCCAGACCTGATAAGCTTCTTGGGTAACGTCTTGTTTCTAAATACAGTAGTGCCTCGACTTACGAACTTAATCCGTTCCGGGACCTGGTTCGCGAACCAAAAAGTTCCCATTGTTCGGATAGTGTAAGGATGCTTGGATGGCTGTTCACAGCGCACGCGCCAAAGATGAACTGAATGAAATCACGCGGGGCCCGAGAGCTTTTGCGTTCAACAAGCGCGTAGCAAAGCAGAACAATGAAACCACGTGGTCGCACATGGGCTTTTTGCATTTGTACCTTTGCTCGTACCTTGAATTTCGTACGTATGTTGAAGCAAAATTTTACGTACAATCCTGTTCGTAAACCGATTTGTACGTGAATGGGGTCGTTTGTATGTCGAGGTGCTACTATACTACTTCTCATTTTAAAAAATATTTTCTGTGACCTGACATCTGATTTTCGTCGACTATCTTTAATATCTCCTGATGGTATTTGGACAGCATCTCTATCTGGTGTAACACCATCCACTTTTCTGCAGGTCTGCACAATGATTCTGCATGAACTGTCATTAGATTTGAAATATTAAGTCTGCTTTCTCTCCACAGATACTGCCTGACCTGTTAAGTTTCTCCAGTACTTTTTTTTACCATATTTCCAGCATCTGCAAATTTTTGATTAATGTTTATGCATGTCCATCATCTGCTTTGGGACAATAGATCAATTCGAAGGCCCTGGTGCAGTGAAGAAATAAAAATCAATGCAGACCATTGGGTTACATTAGTTATTGAACTTCAAATGCACATTTTGCATTTCTATTCTTTCTGCCAGAATTATATAAGCTGGAGATATCTCTCACATGGATGACTGCAGATTCCCCATGTGGGCTTCCAATAGGAAAAAGTCTCATAGAATCATAGAGAGACATCGCGTTTCTAGAGCATGGAAAGTTGCCCTTCAGTCCATCATGTTCATGCCGGTCATCAAGACCTCCAGGTTCCAGCCCTTGGCTGTAACCTTGCACTGTAATTCAAGTGCTTATCTAAATGCCTTTATAAATGCCTTTATAAAGATTCCCTTCATTACAACCTTTTCAGACACCGAGTTCTAGATACCTGCCACCTTCTGAATGAATTTGTTTTCTCTCACATTCTCTCTAAACTTCCTGCGGTGTTCCTTAAAACTGCAATTCCTGGTTACTCGAACTTTGACTTAGGGAGACTTTTCTCTCTATCTATCCCTCTCGTAAATTTATGCACCTCAATCAGTTACCAATCCACTGACCCCCTCGCCTCCCTGCCTTGTGGAATACCACATCCAGCCACTCTTCGTTACTCCCTCTTGGGCAACATCCTGGTAAATCTCAGCAGGTCTGGCAGCAACTGTGGAGAGAAACAGAGTTAATGTTTCAGGTTCAGTGACCCTTCCCCGGACCTGTTGAGCTTTTCCTGCAATTTCTATTTTTGCTCTGATTTCCAGCATCTGCAGTTCTTTCAGTTTTTATCCTGGTAAATCTCCTCTGCACGCTAGTGCAATTATATTCTTTCTCTGGTACAGAGATCAGAACAGTATACAATATTCCAAGATGCCCGAATTAATGTTATCCAAAGCTCCATCATAATTGTATAGTTTCTGTGCAAAATATATCCAGATGGTGATTGCAAAATATTATGAAAGAATCCTGCCAACCTGTGCAATGCTTGGGGAAGATTATAAAATTGATTTTCCGTGCAGAGGCAAGCACCTCTCAAAAGTACATGTAATTGGGTGTGAGAAACTGGGACAAGGAGAATGGCCTCCTCCTGCTCTGCACCAATTCTATTTAACACTTGCTTCCCAGGAGGTCATCCAGCAATGCCACTTCTCCTTCCATTGGCCTGGAACCACTGTCAATCATTGCCTGTATCACCCACGGCTGAAGCGAGCGCATGCTTGGCAGGTGTAGATCAGGTGAGCTGTCCAGGGGCCATGCACAAATGGGACATAACCAAGAAAAATGTTACTGGAGGAGTAACAATGGTCAAAAACGAATGTGCAACTGGAGGAGTAGTAATACTGAAGAAGGCACTTGGATAGAGAAGAGTAATAATACTGAAGAAGGCTATGTGAATGATGGAGTAATAATACTGAAGTAAGGAAGTGTTAATGGAGGAGTAATAATATTGAGGAAGGCAAATGTAAATGCAGGTTTAATAATACTGTGGAAGGGGTGTGTGTTTGGAACAACAATAATAGCGAGGAAGGGACCGGTAAGTGGAGGTCTAATAGTATTTAGGAATTGTTATATAACTGGAGGAATAATAATACTGAGGAAGGAATGGACACATAATAGTACTGAAAAAGGGTTGTATAAATGGAGAAGAATTAATACTGAGGAAGAGGTGTGTGAATGGAAGGCTAATAATACTGAGGAATGGATGTGTAAATGGAAGAGTATTTGTATTGAAGAAGGGGTATGTAAATAGCACAATAATTTGAAGGAAGGAATGTGTATATGGAGGAGTAATAATGCCGTGGTTGTGGATATGTTCGCCAAGCTGAGCAATTGATTTGCAGACATTTTATCCCTTGTCCATGTGACATCTTCAGTGCTTTGGAGCCTTCTGTTAAGCACTGTACTGTGTCTTCTGGAATTTATTTGGTTCCGTTTCTGCTGCTTCCGGTTGCTAGTTCCAGTTCCTTGTAGTGGCTGGTATATTGGGTCTAGGTCTATATCTTTGTTGATGGAGTTCATGGATGAGTGTCATGCTTCTAGAAATTCTCTGGCTGTCCTCTGTTTAGTTTGTCCCTTGATCTTTGTGTTGTCCCAGTCGAACTTGTGGTCCTTGTCATCTGTGTGTCACCACTAGGGACAGCTGGTCATGGCATTTAGTGGCTAGTTAGTGTTAGTGGATGCGGATTGCTAGTTGTCTGCCTGTTTGTCCTAGATAGTGTTTTGTGCATGGAATCTTGTAAAATACGTTCATCTTGCACATGATGGGCACAGGGTCTTTTGTTCTGGTGAGTTGTCTGAGCGTGTCTTTCGGTTTATGGGCTGTCATGAATCCGAGTGGTCGGACGAGTCTGGCTGTTAAGTCTTCTGGAGAGGCTGTTAAACCTCTCCAACAGACAGTCACAGACAGAGAAAAAGCCATGCTAGCCTAGAAACTCAACTACAACCACAGGGATCGAAAAACTACAGACTTTCTAGCTGTACTAGAATGTATGCTCAGAACTAACAGACTTACCAAAGAGAGGCAGCAAGCAGTCAGACAAACCATTGTACCCTTACTAGCAAAGAAAAGACAAAAGAAGAATCTCAACACCAAAGAGAGAGAAGCCCTCAACACACTTGAAAAGGACAAGAACATAATCATAGTACCAGTGGGTAAAGGCGGAATGACGGTTATTATGGACAAGACTGAATATATTCAGAAAGCAGAGAAACTAATTCCAGATATGGATACCTACCTACAGAGGGAGTGAGACCCCATGGTACAGCTAACCAATAGAGAAAAAAAACACACTATGGAACCTACAAAAAATACGGGCTGATATCCAGGATTGAAGATTTTACGGATTACCCAAGGTACCCAAGCCACTTAGACCTATTGTGGTATTTCCAGGAACCCCATCACTTAAACTGGCAAAAGCTGAAGCATCTTATCAGCGGATCCAAACACTCCTTGCGATCATCACAGGAATTCCTAGGCATCATCAAGAACATAAACATAGACAAGGATGAAGCAATGGTCTCATTAGCTGTAATGGCACTGTTCATTTCAATTGACAAAACTCTAGCTGGAGAGACAATAGCCAACCTCCGAGACAAACAGTACCGATGGCATGGCAGGGAACTATGGACAAGATCTGCATACTCAAACTACTAGATTTTTGCTTGATGATACACTTCACATTCAACAACCAAATATATGAACAAACCAATGGGGCACCTATGGGCTCACCCATCTCTGGGCTCATAACAGAAGCAGTAATGCAAAAACTGGAACAAAAGCACTGCCACAAATCCAACCCAAACTCTGGATCAGATACGTCCATGACACTTTTGTAATTATTAAGAGAGCGAAATCGAGAACACACACAGGATTATAAACACCATTCCCACAGGGATCAGATTTACAAGAGAGGAGGAAACCAACAATCAACTCCCATTCCTGGATGTGATGGTAGAAGGAACACAGAACGGTGAATGCACCACAAAAGTGTACAGAAAAGCCACACACACCGGGTCTTGAACTACAACATCAACCACCCAAACACACACAAGAGAAGCTGCATTAGGACCCTGTTCAAAATGGTACAATACACTGCAGCACTCCCAACCTCTGAAGGGAAGAAGAACGCCTCTACAGAGTCTTCACCAAGAATGGATGTTCCCGTAACTTCATCCACAGATGCCTAGCAGACAAACAACGTGACAAGGGCATGCCATGACCCAACACACCAGCCATGCTACCTTATATTAAAAAAAATCTCAGAACTAACAACCAGATTTCTCTGACCACTGGGATTCATGACAGCCCATAAACTGACAGCCAAACTCAGACAACAATTTACCAGGGTAAAAGGCTCTATACCCATCATGTGCAAGATGAATGTAATTTACAAGATTCCATGCAAAGACTGCACAAAACACTATCTCGGCCGAACAGGCAGACAATGAGCGATTCACATCCATGAACACCAACTAGCGACGAAATGGCATGACCAGCTGTCCCTAGTATGGACACACATAGATGACAAGGACCATAAATTCGACTGAGACAACGCAACAGTCATAGGACAAGCTAAACAGGAGACAGCCAGAAAATTTCTAGAAGTATGGCACTCATCCACAGATTCTACCAACAAGCACATTGACCTAGACCCAATATACCAGCCACTGCAATTAACAACTGGAACTGGCAACTGGAAGCAGCAGAAACAGAACCAAATAAATTACAGAAGACACAGTACTGCAGTGCTTCACAGCACGCTCCAGAGCACTGAAGGTGCCAACCAGACAGGGGATGCAATGTCTGCAAATCAATTTCCCAACTTGCCGAATATAAGTATAACTACTGCAAATAGCACCCGAGCTATAACTCTTTAACAAACCTTGAGGAGTAACAATATTGAGCAAGGGCTATGTAAAATAGAAGTATAATAATACTTAAGAAGAGATGTGTAATTATTGGAGTAATAATGCTGAGGAAGAGATGTATAAGTACACATGTAATAATACTTAGGAAGAGATGTGCAAATGTAGTAGTAATAATACTGAGGAAATGATATGTAACTAGAGGCGTAATAATGCTGAGGAGAAGAAGTGTTAATTGAGGAGTAATAATACTGAGGAAGGGATGTGCAAATGGAGGAGTAACAATACTGAGAATGAGTTACGTAAATGGAAGAGAATTAATACTGAAGACGGCATGTGTAAATGGAGAAGTAATAATACTGAGAAAAAGTTGTGGACATGGAGGAGAACTTATGTTGAAGAAGACATGCATAAATAGAGGAATCATTCTGAGGAAGGGATGTAGAAATGGAGGAATTTTAATACTGAGGAATAGATGTGTAAATTGAGATGTAATAAAACTAAGGAGGGGATGTATGAATAAAGAAATAATTCTGAGGAAGGGATGTGTAAATGTAAGAACAGTAATACTAAGGAAGTGATATGTAAAGGGAGACGTAATGATAATGAGGAAAGAATGTGTAAATGGAGAAATTTACGGAGAGTAAGGGATGTGTAAATGGAGTAATCATACTGAGGAAGGGGTGTGTAAAATTGTTTGGATGTGTAACTGCTGGAGATGTAATGCCAAGGAAGGGATGTGGAGATGGAGAAATAATACTGAGCAGGGGGATGTGACTAGAGTCATAGAGTCACAGAGATGTACAGCATGGAAATAGACCCTTCAGTCCAACCCGTCCATGCAGACCAGATATCCCAACTCAATCTAGTTCCACCTGCGAGCACCCGGCCCATATCCCTCCAAACCCTTCCTATTCATATAACCATCCAAATGCCTCTTAAATGTTGCAATTGTACCAGTCTCCACCACATCCTCTGGCAGCTCATTCCATGCACGTACCACCCTCTGTGTGAAAAAGTTGCCCCTTAGGTCTCTTTTACATCTTTCCCCTCTCACTCTTTACCTATGCTCTCTAGTTCTGGACTCCCCAACCCCAGTGAAAAGACTTTGTCTATTTTTCCTATCCATGCCCCTCATAATTTTGTAAACCTCTATAGGGTCACTCCTCAGCCTCTGACACTCCAGGGAAAACAGCCCAAGCCTGCCCAGCCTCTCCCTGTAGCTCAGATCCACCAACCCTGGCAACATCCTTGTAAATCTTTTCTGAACCCTTTCAAGTTTCGCAACATCTTTCTGATAGAAAGGAGACCAGAATTGCACGCAATATTCCAACAGTGGCCTAACCAATGTCCTGTACAGCCGCAACATGACCTCCCAACTCCTGTACTCAATACTCTGACCAATAAAGGAAAGCATACCAAATACCTTCTTCACTATCCTATCTACCTGCGACTCCACTTTCAAGGAGCTATGAACCTGCACTCCAAGGTCTCTTTATTCAGCAACACTCCCTAGGATCTTACCATTAAGTGTATAAGTCCTGCTAAGATTTGCTTTCCCAAAATGCAGCACCTCGCATTTATCTGAATTAAACTCCATCTGCCACTTCTCAGCCATTGGCCCATTTAGTCCAGATCCTGTTGTAATCTGAGGTAACCCTCTTCGCTGTCCACTACACCTCCAATTTTGGTGTCATCTGCAAACTTACTAACTGTACCTCTTATGCTTGCATCCAAATCATTTATGTAAATGACAAAAAGTAGAGGGCCCAGCACCGATCCCTGTGGCACTCCACTGGTCACAGGCCTTCAGTCTGAAAAACAACCCTCCACCACAACCCTCTGTCTTCTACCTTTGAGCCAGTTCTGTATCCAAACGGCTAGTTCTCCCTGTATTCCACGAGATCTAATCTTGCTAATCAGTCTCCCATGGAGAACCTTGTCGAATGCCTTACTGAAGTCCATATAGATCACATCTACTGCTCTGCCCTCATCAATCTTCTTTGTTACTTCATCAAAAATCTCAATCAAGTTTGTGAGACATGATTTCCCACGCACAAAGCCATGTTGACTATCCCTTATCAGTCCTTGCCTTTCCAAATACATGTACATCCTGTCCCTCAGGATTCCCTCCAACAACTTGCCCACCACCGAGGTCAGGCTCACTGGTCTATAGTTCCCTGGCTTGTCCTTACCGCCCTTCTTAAACAGTGGCTCCACGTTTGCCAACGTCCAGTCTTCTGGCACCTCACCTGTGACTATCGATGATGCAAATATCTCAGCAAGAGGCCCAGCAATCACTTCTCTAGCTTCCCACAGAGTTCTCAGGTACACCTGATCAGGTCCTGGGGATTTATCAAGACATCCAGCACTTCCTCCTCTGTAATGTGGACATTTTGCAAGATGTCACCATCTATTTCCCTGCAGTCTATATCTTCCATATCCTTGTCCACAGTAAATACTGATGCAAAATATTCATTTAGTGTCTCCCCATTTTCTGTGGCTCCACACAAAGGCCGCCTTGCTGATCTTTGAGGGGCCCTATTCTCTCCCTAGTTACCCTTTTGTTCTTAATATATTTGCAAAAACCCTTTGGATTCTCCTTAATTCTATTTGCCAAAGCTATCCCATGTCCCCGCTTTGCCCTCCTGATTTCCCTCTTAAGTATACTCCTACTTTCTTTATACTCTTTGAAGGATTCACTCGATCTATCCTGTCAATACCTGACATATGCTTCCTTCTTTTTCTTAACCAAACCCTCAATTTCTTTAGTCATCCAGCATTCCCTATAGCTACCAGCCTTCCCTTTCACCCTGACAGGAATATACTTTCTCTGGATTCTTGTTATCTCATTTCTGAAGGCTTCCCATTTTCCAGCCATCCCTTTACCTGCGAACATCTGCCTCCAATCAACTTTTGAAAGTTCTTGCCTAATACCGTCAAAATTGGCCTTTCTCCAATTTAGAACTTCAACTTTTAGATCTGGTCTATCCTTTTCCATCACTATTTTAAAACAAATAGAATTATGGTCACTGGCCCCAAAGTGCTCCCCCACTGACACCTCAGTCACCTGCCCTGCCTTATTTTCAAAGAGTAGGTCAAGTTTTGCACCTTCTCTAGTAGGTACATCCACATACTGAATCAGAAAATTGTCTTGTACACACTTAAGAAATTCCTCTCTATCTAAACCTTTAACACTATGGCAGTCCCAGTCGATGTTTGGAAAGTTAAAATCCCCTACCATAACCACCCTATTATTCTTACAGATAGCTGAGATCTCCTTACAAGTTTGTTTCTCAATTTCCCTCTGACTATTGGGGAGTCTATAATACAATCCGAATAAGGTGATCATCCCTTTCTTATTTCTCAGTTCCACCCAAATAACTTCCCTGGATGTATTTCCGGGAATATCCTCCCTTAGCAAATAATACTGAAGAAGGGATGGTTATCAAGTGAAGGGACTGTAAATGGAGGAGAAATAATACTGAGGAAGGGGTGTTGAAAAAGTGAAGGGATGATTAAATGTAGGAGAAATGATGACTGGGAGGAGGATATTTAAGAAGTACGGGGATGTGTAAATGGAGGAGAAATGATGACTGAGCAGGGAATGATTTGGAAGTGAGGTGCCTGTGAGTGGGGGAAGAAATGATGTCAGTGCATCAAATGTTGCTGAAGAGAGGGATTTACAAATGCAATTTAAATGATGATTGGGCAGAGATGTATTCAATGTAGCATTGAATTTCAGAGGCATTGAGCTTATTAAACCTGTGATAGTTCCTCGGAAGAAGATTCCTATTGATTGTCCCTCCCTTGCTCTTCCCATAGAATCTCTGCTCAATGTTTCACCCCAGTGGGTATTGCCCTAATTTCCCTCTGAACTGCAATTGTAACTTCTCATTGTGCCATAATGTTTTCCCCCATGTTAACATCCACCTTGAGTCATTGCTTTTTTAAAATATATCACTCTCTCATTTTCTATTCTGCCCAGAAATCTTGGGATTTTGTTCCACTTCCATCAAATCTGTGATGAAGAATATATGCTGAAACTGGAGCCGGCTTGAGATAAATGCATGTTTCACAGCAAGTGTTCTGGATTTATAATGAGCCACTGGAGAAGAGAGAGGAAGCATATTTGGTTGTGGCCTTCAGAAAGTAATTGGACGAGTGACTGAAGAGAAGAAGAATTGCTGAAATTGAATCATAGAATCCCTACAGTGTGGAAACAGATCCTTCGGCTCAGCAAGTCCACACCAACCCTCCAAAAAGTATACCACTCAGACCCATTCCCCTGTTACTCTACATTTACCACTGACTAGTGCACCTAACCTGCACATCCCTGAACACTATGGGCAATTTAGCATGGCCAATTCGCCTAACCTGCAGATTTTTGGATTGTGTGAGGATATTGGAGCACCCGGAGGAAACCCATGCAGACACGGAGAGAATGTGCAAACTTAACAAAGACAGTCACCCGAAGCTGGAATTAAACCTGGGTCCACTGAGCCACCATGCTGCCCCATTGGGCAAAGGTCAGAATAGGACTAGCTGAGTTGCTGCGTCAGAGAGTTGACACAGACTTAATGGGCCACACAGCCACATTCTGGGTTGTAACTACGCTTTAATTCATAATTTTAACTGACCAAGGAAAGCTGTGAGGAACTGTGAGGAGGCACATATATAGACTTATTCAATGAGACAGTAGCTGATCTATAATCAGTCTTCATGTTTTTTCTTTGGCAGTCAATCTCAGTTTTGCAGTTCAGTTCTCAGGATCAAATGTGACACCACATTGAGAAAAAACGGACTTAAATTTAGAATATTGACAGATGGGGCAAGGGAGCTGTCCTCATGGAATGGAGATTGCAGAGCGATCTGTAAATTATGGCTTATATATATATAAACAGAAGTTGCTGGAAAAGTTCGGCAGGTGTGTGACGATAAATCAGAGTTAAATTTTCAGGTCTGGTGAACCTTCCTCAGAACAAGATAAATTTTAGCTTAGTTAGAGAGGGAGGCAAGCAGAAGGAGATGCTGACAGATGTAGAGAAGATACCTTCACAACTGCTCATTAAATCTCCTTAGTAGGTTTTTTTCTCAAAGTTAACATTTACAGTTATGTAAACAATTCTTATAAAAAGTTACTGATGAAGCTTGCTGATAATTCTCAGTCACTTGGACATTTTATCCATGGACCTTCCATTATTCCTCATGAAGACTGGAAAATAAGAGTTCAGGGAAAATTTCAATTCTTCAAATGTTACCTTCCTTCCGATACAGAAATCCCCTCTGCACAGCAGTGGAGATATGTACAATGCAAATAATGGGCTGTTAGAAATCAATGCCTATTAAACTTATGGGTTCTTAATAAATGTATTGAATCTTATACAATTAGTTACTTTTCCTGTCATATTCTTGGACAACAGCTTCCGCAGCAACTTTCTGGTTATTAGATACAGGTTAGGCCTGTTCCCTTTACCCAAAATGTTTCGAACTCTGAGAACTGGATCTCATTGCCCTTATATAAACTAACTGTAAAGGTTAAAGCAGGCTGTTGAGAAGATGAGGGAAAGATTTTGAATTGATGCAAACTGGCTGCAGCCCAACCCTCACACTCTGCCTCACAGCAGTTAGCTGTTCCACGGAGCCCACAGCTGCTGAGGCTAACACATTCTCTGCATGATCTATCTATCTGTTCTCAGTGATTGATAAACTGTTCTTACCCTTCACGGGCTCCATGCATTTCCTATCTGTTTAGCTCATGCAATGTATGTAAACTGTTACATCTCAATAATTACTTTAAATGGCTTAGGTATTCAGCTCTCTATTTTGGGTAGTGTCCACCTCCCGGACGTAAATCGTATTATTTGTGCTAGGAGTGGACGAAATTACAGGCTTGAAAATTTAGATTCTCATGTAAACATAAGTGGAAGGATGTCTGTTGTGTGAGGGCTTCTGGTGCAATGAGGGAAGATCTGCTGTTATGACCTTTTACATAAGAGGGGAGGGAATGCTGGTGTCCAGAGGCATTCATTAGTTGAGAACTAGGTCAGTAGTTGGTGAACTTTACGTTTTGCTTTAATTGCACGGAGGCAGTCACTTAAACTGACACTGCAGAGATAAAAGTAATTAAATATATAGCTAGACTAGTTAAACCGCTGGATGTAATGATAGGTAATCGTTGAATTATACTTCTGAATGTAGTTGAATCGAGAATAATAAATGTGGTGGAAATGGGGGGTAAATATGTGGGAGCTGGTGGACACCTGTGTGACCCATGGGCAGCAACTATCTCATTCTGATTGCTTCAATTATTCATGCTTTTCATCACTAATCTCTGAAGTATTGTGAAAACTGTTTCGTCCCTGGACCTGTTGTGTTGAAGGATACACTGAAAGGAATGTGGAACATTTTTGTAAAATCACTTTCTGAAAGTCATCTGTCTTCAGCTAAGTGCCTGAACTGACGTGAAATTGTATGTGTGAGTTTATGGTCGCCAGGAATTGGTATTTGATGTTGCTTTGGACTTCAGTTGGGTGCATTCCCTGACGTAAAAGGACACCTAGTGTCACCTTTTCCACCTTTGCAAGAAACCCTCTTGTGGATTTGATGTGAGAGCTGAGAAATTGAAACAGCTAGACTTGTTGAAAGGCTTTTAGAAGACATATTGAACAAACTACATTTTAAGAGATTTCAAAGGTTGAACTGCTTATACCTAGTGACACTTGTCTGTTCTAGTAGTCCTGATCTTGTGCAGGGCTGTTAGACTGAAGGACAACTGGAGTATTTAATGTCTTATCATTTATTCTCTGAGAATTAGCACCTGTTTAAGCACAAATGCTTTTTGTCCAAAGTTAATCTTTGAAGGAAATTTGTGCTTATTTTTTCTTTAACTGATGTGTGTGAGAGGACCTTTGTGATTGGTGCTATTGAGAAGACTAAATATTCCAAACTGTTGGTTCCTTTGCATCTTTTTGAATAAGGCTCACGATGATAAATTAATAATTTCATTGATGAAATAGATATATGCTTCACATATATTTTAATTTTGAATCGAATACAGATAAAGTATACATTGAGATAGTTGTTAACTGGATTTCTTTGTCATCCATGCGATATTAGCTTATTTGGCTGCATCAGCATTTATTGCCCACACCTAGTGGCCTTTATTATCCTCTGCAGTGCATTTGATGTAGATCTATCCTCATGCAGTTAGGGAAGGACTTCCCAGCAATTTGACTCAGGATCCATAGGTTGCAGTGCAGATGTAAGCCATTCAACTATCAAGTCTTCAATTACTTCATGGCTGATCTGATAATCCTTAACTCTTCTTTCCTACCTTTTCCTTGTAACCATTGATTCCCTAGCTGAATTTTAATCTGTCCATCCCAATCTTATATATACTTAATGGCCCAGCTTTGACAGGGCTTCCACAGATACACTCTCTCTGAGAGAAGAAATTGTTCTGAGTGTATGAATAAATGTGCAACACCCAGTGAGATATAACTTCTGTTCCAAACTCTCTTCAAGATGAAATAATGTTTCTATACCTACCCTGTCAAACCACATAAGAATCTTGTATGTTGTGAACAAAGTCACATCTTATTCTCTTGAATTCCAAAGCACACATGCCCAAACTGCACAACCTCTCCTCAATCCAATCCCTCTGCTAAGGCGGCATGGTGGCTCAGTGGTTAGCACTGCTGCCTCACAGCACCAGGGACCCGGGTTCCATCCTTGGGTGACTGCCTGTGTGGATTTTGCACGTTCTGTCCGTGTCTGCGTGGGTTTTCTCTGGGTGCTCCAGTTTCTTCCCACAATCCAAAGATGTGCAGTTTAGGGGAATTGGCCAAGCTAAATTGCCCATACTGTTCAGGGTTCGTAGGTTAGGTGCATTAATCAGATGGCATGCAGATTAATAGATCAGGTAGGGGAATGAGTCTGGGTGGGATATGCTTTGGAGGGATTGTGAGGACTCGTTGGACTGAAGGGCCTGTTTCCACACTATAGGGATTCTAAAAAAGAGATCAACCTTGTGAGCCTTCTCTGAACTGTCTCAATAACAGTAAATCTTTCCTTAGATAAGGGGCCTGTAACTGCTTGCAGTATTCCAACTATGTGCATACAAACATAGAACCATGGTCATAGAAGCCAGAGTAGGCTATTCAACCCTTCAGCTCTGTTCTTTCAACATTGTCATGCTTAATCATCCAACTCATCACCCTGTTGACCTCTTTATTCCCAAAATCTATATCTAAGTCCTTCAAAATATTCAATGCCTGACCTCAACCGCATCATGTAGCACAGAATTCCATTCTCTCGATAAAATCATTTTTCCTCATCTCAATCCTAAATAGCCTACATCGTATCTTTAGTCTGTATTCCCAGGATCTGGATTCCCCAGTCATCAGGAGTATCCAACCTGCGTAATCTAGTCTTGTTAGGACTTTATATTTTCTATGAGAGCCCTCTTATTTTTTAAAAATCCAGTCAATACAGTCTTAATGTGTTTCCATTTACCTTCCCCATTACCACAGAACTTGGATGCTACGTTTTGTGATTCACAGATGAGATCTCCCAAGTCCTCTCTTCTGCAGCTTTCTGCTGTCTTTTTCCATTTAAATCATATTCAGACACTCCATTCTACTTGCATATACTCATATTTTCCTGCGTTATATTTTATTTGCCAGGCGTTTGCATATTAATTGAATTTGGTGTATCATCCTCACTCATTGTCTTCCTCGAAAGAGACGTGGGAAAGTTTCAAATCAAGTATGGTGAGTAGCTCGGAGGGGATGTCACATTCCTGAGTCATCCTACTGATAACATTATTGCACCTGGATTGCAAGATAATCATTCTGTGTTTTGTTTTCTGTCTCATTATCAATTCCACAGGAATTACTTCACGTAGGTTATGTGACACAGATATATACATACATCATTCACAGAACATTGTGTGTTATGATACCAGACCAGAACTGTCAAATTAAAGTTAAGATCTAGGTGGGTACCAGTAGGATTGTTTTGAAACGCAAACAGGATGTGAGATCCAGGTACTTAATGCTGCACGATTCTATGATGTTGATTAGACAATAAATATTACTGGACAATGTAATATATGTAATATCGGTAATAAACCAATGCTTACATACATGTAGATTCACATGTACAACTTGTGTTCTAATACACAGAATCAAACTGACTTATTTAGGGGTAATAGGCTCACCACCGAGCAAATGAAGTCAGCAGTGTTGTAGAGAAAGAGACAGTAGTGTGGTGGTAATGTTACTGGACAATTAATCTAGGTCCCAGAATCATGTGCTGGGGTTATGGTTTCAAATGGATGGCGAATTGGAATTCACTTTTTAAGATTCAGGAATAAAACAACTGGAATAATCATAAAAGCCATGTAACCTTTATCAATTACAGTGAAAACACATCTGGTTTACCATTTGGTTCATACTCTTTCATTCTGGAAATCTATCATTCTTACTTGATTTGACCTACAGCCATGTGGTTCATCTTGAATTAACCTCTGAAATGGCAGAGCAGACCAATAGATTTAAGGGCACGATTGGATAATCCTCGATTTCACTTTCCTGCCTTTTCTCTCTTATCCATCATTTCATATTGGTTAAAAAATTATATTAACCTGGAACATACTTAGTGACCCACCCTTGACTGCTACCATTCATAATTCCCCAGATTCTGAAGCTGTCCATGTTCAAATGCAACTGGACCTGCACATTATTGAGGTTTGGGCTGAGAACAGGCATCTGAGCCATACAAATGCTAGTCAATTATTGTATCTAACATGAGAAAATGAAACCACCGCCTTTTGACATTCAATTACACCAACATTTCTCATTATCAACATCCTGAGGTTTACCATGGTCCAGAAGCTGAACTGGACTAGCCACATAAAAATTAAGGCTGCAAGAGCAGATTAGACACTAGGAACACTGCAGGGAGTAAATCACCTCCTGACTCTCCAAACCGTTTCCTTCATCTACAAGGCACAAATCAGGGATGTCATGGAATACTCCCCTCATGCATAGGTGAGGGTAGGTCCAGCAATTGGAGCTTGCAACTATCGAGGACAAAGCAGGCTTTTGATTGGCGCCACATTCACAAATATCCACTTCCTCCACCACTGTTTGTGGGCGGCACGGTGGTTAGCACTGCTGCCTCACAACGCCAGAGACCCGGGTTCAATTCCCGCCTCAGGCGACTGACTGTGTGGAGTTTGCACGTTCTCCCCGTGTCTGCGTGGGTTTCCGCCGGGTGCTCCGGTTTCCTCCCACAGTCCAAAGATGTGCAGGGTCAGGTGAATTGGCGAAGCTAAATTGCCCGTAGTGTTCGGTAAGGGGTAAATGTAGGGGTATGGGTGGGTTTCGCTTCGGCGGGTCGGTGTGGACTTGTTGGGCCGAAGGGCCTGTTTCCGCACTGTAATCTAATCTAATCTAAAACTGTTGCTCGACAGCAGCAATGTGCACTATCTACAGGATGCCTGCAGAAATTAATCAAGGCTCTTTGGACTGCACCCTTCAAACCCACGATGACTATCAAATGGAAGGTCAAGGGCTGCAGATATGGCAGTAGATTTGCTGACATAAGTAGTTACAAGCAGCAATCTCTTATCTGTATGCGAGTTTGGATTGTGCCTTTGCAAGAGAAAAAAACCGTTGAATTGTGCGTTGCAGTAATATTAACCAAAATGATAAGTGAGCTAGAAGTATAAAATTGTGACAACCAGGTTCATTTACTTCAGAAACTGAAAAACAAGTGACCTAACTGTGGTGTTTAAAGCAATTGAAGGACAAATGCGGCAGCTCCAAAAAAGTAATGTCTTCTGTTCGGGTAACCGAAAGCAAGGGAACACAATAGTGATGTAGAGCTGAAACCATTCAGAGATGATGTCTTCAAGCATTTCGCATCTCAAAAAAAAAATACTGGAATTATGCAGCTGTCTCCCGAGTAAAGCTATTCAGGTTGGGGTGAATTGAAAATTAAGATAATATGTTTTGTTGCCTAATGTTGTTAAGGGATAAGAATGTAAAATTGTTGGATGCAGTTGGGATAAAGATCTGCCATATTGTAGAAATCGTGGAACCTGCTGGAGGGACTGAATTACCCTTTAACTTATCTACTCATTTGTTTGACAGGATCAATGTAATAGATGCACAGAGGCACCTTTTGCAATAGTGAGACTTTCCAAACCTGACGTTTATGGAAGAGTGATACACAGGATGGTTGAATGAGGACAACCACTTGCCCTTCATTGTTACATGACTCGATTGTGTGACAAGAGGCAATGACAGGTCCAATTTTTACCACAATGCTCATAGTATAATTTTTAATGCAGGCTAAAAATTGAAGAACTGCTTCTAATTCACATGGATCAATATTCAGCAAGCTTGCATTCATTATTTTTGAAATGCAAAGAGAACTCTGACTCTTTATGTAATGCAGTACTATGGCTTAAAATTATTCTTGTCATGACTTCACACATTTGCAGATGGAATGCATGGGATATTTCACTAGCGTCTTTAACTGATCCCTGAATTTACTTTGAGTAACTCCATAAATAAATGTATTTGTGCAGCAATTCAACAGCTGAAGCATATTTGCACTTTCAATGAGAATAAATTTGGGGTCACTGAAACCTTGGACTTCATAATCATTTGTAATTCGCTCAAGTAAGAAGTATATGACATGTGTCAACCACAAAAGAATGAAGCTGCCAGAGATGGTGAAAAGTAAGATAATGGACTTTCTCCGGCTTTCCATTTCTCGATCATTATGATTCTCTTCATTGTTATGGACTCGGAGTCTTCTACGGACTCTACTGGCCTCTAGAATGTGTCTTACAGTCAGTGCATTAAGCAAAATAATCAGAAGGAATGGGAGACATGGCGTTAAAAGACGATCAATCCAATGAAAAGCTGTCCAGGCAGGAGAACTATAGCGGATATTTTTAAGTTTACAGTACCAAGGCACATTATCTATTATATAGATGGGTTCATGAAAAAAATACCATGGAATATTGCCTGCACATCCAAGTGCACAGACCAACCCTATGACGATGGCAGCTGTTTTTTCAGTGCAATATTTTGTTTTCAGCTTCTGGCAACAAATAGCCACAAATCTATCGAAGGTGAAAGTGACTGTCAACCAGACAGAGCTGAATCTGGCTGTATAAATTAATGCAATACTGACACTGCATATCGGAGTGATTGAAAGGAAACTACCTGGAAAATAAATACCAGGAATTCTGTTTAATATCACAGCGGTGATAATGACCAGCAGATCTGTGACTGCCATGGATACTAGGTATCGAGTAATACACTTGGATAGACCACATCTTCCTCGTTCCAGGATCAATATTGTCACTAAATTAACTGCAATAGAGAGGGAGAACGACAGCCAGTTACAAGTACACGCCACTGTGTGTTATACATTCAGCAGTGGGACATAGATATTATGAAACAATGAAAACCAATATAATCATTCATGACATAGATAAGATGGATGGAAGCCCTTAGATTGGTGAAACAAAAGATTAGTCAGACAGTATCAAAGTTCTTTGAATAAATTTTGAAGATTCAAACGCATTACTAAATGCCAATCATGATATGATGAATAAAACAGATGAATAGGAAACACGTATAGATTGAACAGATGACATGCAACTGGGTCTAAGACCAAATACAGCAAATTATATTAGTGAAAAATAGACTAGTCCATTCAGCCCCTTGAACCTGCTCTACCATCCAATAAAATCATGGCTGCTCTATGGTCCACCTCCATATACCTGCCTTTGGCCCATATCTCCTTATACGTTCGCTAAACACAAAAAGACTTGAGATTTCAAATTAGCAACTGGCTCAGCACCTACAGCCATTTGTGCAAGAGCGTTTCAAACATCTACTACTCTTTGTGTGTAGAAGTGGCTCCTAACATATTTCTGGAAATACGTAGTCCTGGCATTAATTCTCATAGTATACCTCATAGCTATAGAAATTTCAACCAGTGGAAATAGTTTCTCATTATCTACCCTGTCACGTTCTGCTAATATCTTGAAGAATTTATTCATTACACTTAATCTTCTAAATAATAGAGAAAAACAACCCTAATTCACATCATCTCCCCATAACCTAACCCCTGAAATACAAATATCATTCTTGTGAAACTAAATCATGCTCTCTTCAAAACCAATATATTCTTTCTGTGATGTTGTGCCCAAATCCTCTCCATGAGAGTTCTAACCAGGAGTTTGTATAACTTCAGCATCTTCTCTCCATGCACTCCGTTCCTCGAGATATAAAAACCAGTATCTCATTAGCTTTCTTGATTATTTTCTGCACCTGCTCATTTAATTTGTAAGATGTTTCGAGTTTTAAGCTCAAATATCTTTGGACATCCACTGCATTCAACTTCATGCTATTTGGAAAGTACCCTGATCTATCCTTTTTTGGTCAAAAATGGGTAACTTGCAGTAGCTTATATTGAACTCGAGCTGCTGCAGTTTTGCCCATTCACTTAGTCAATCAATGTACTCTGTGGTGTTATGCTGTTAACTACAGTGTCTACAATGCCATCGAATATTGCATCATCAGTAAATTTGGATAAATGACTTTCCTTGCCATTTTCCAAGTCGTTAATGTATAATACAAAAAAATGAGGCCCCGACAATTTATGTACCTACACGTTATTTCTATCACCTACCACTGAACGAATTCCCTAACCATGTCAATCATTTGCCCTCAACTCCACAACTACTGTCCTTAGTTAAAAAAAAACTTTTATGTGGTACTTTATTAAATAACTTCTGCATATCCCTGTGACAACATGCACAGGCATTCTATGTCCATTATCTTGGCCACCTTTTCAAAACCTTCAACGAGGTTTTTCATGCATGATTTAAGTGCCTAGACTCCTTGCTGGCTCTCCCTTATAAATCAAAGCATTTCAAGACTTTCAGTTATTCCCTCCTTGAGTATAGAATCCAACAATTTCCCAGCATTGACTTCATGCTAACTCGCCTGTAATTCCCAGGTTTCCTTTAGGTATTTTACCCATTAGCAGATGTTCCCAGTTTATTGTGGCCAGTTCTGTCTCATCTTGGTAATGTCGGTCTTACTTAAACCTAACACTCCGGTAGCTGATTTATGCCTTTCCCTTTCAAATTCAACCTTGAACTCGATCAGGTTTTGATCACAATTTGATAAATGCTCACGCATGATTTGGTTTCTAATTAAGTCGGGCTCAATACTCATTGCTTGTAGCCCTCTTTCTTTATCCAGGACAGACTCCAAAACATTATCTTTCTGACAGGTGCTTGTGAGCCTCTACCAATTTTGATTGCAGTTAAATCTCACATTAATAAGACATTGGTTTTGCTGCACTCTTGCCCTAATTTCTGCATTTATACCATCGAATATTTCAGAGCTGCTATCAGGTCGACTGTATGCAATATCTATTAGACTTTTGGATCCTTTACTGTTCCTCAGTTTCAGTCATACGGTGTCAACATTGCATGCTTTCCTCTCATTGCATCCTTCCTCATCATTGAAGTAGTTTTGTTTCTAATCAGTAAGGCTGCTCCACCTCCTCTGCCATTTCCCCGATCCATCCCACCAGCCTTGTAACCTGACATATTTCATTCCCAATACCGCCAATCTGTAGCCATGTCTCAGTAATGCCTACTCTATTACAATCACCAATTTGAATTTGTGCCTGCAGCTCATTAAATGTTTCCTTACCCTACACTCCAAACTGTCCTCAGCTCCAGTGATTTAACCGCCTAATTATTATTTCTCATTTCTGGTTGATTCAGTACGCTTCCTGCAATTTTATTATTATCTGTTCTGACTGACGTAGGATTCCTGGCTGTTTCTTTGTACTTTGTCATAACTTGGTTTTTGAAACTGTTTTGACTTTATCCACGCGTTACAATCACTAACATTCTTAACTGTATGTTTGTTGGATATGGCTTAGAGAATAATTCAGAAATTATAACCCTTGAGATCCTGTTCTTCGATTTTCTTGTGATTCCGGATATTCTCCAATCAGGGCCTCTTCCAATCTTTTGCCGACGTTGTTGATCCCAATATGGACCATAATGTCTGCTTCATCCTCCTTCTACTCCCATATCTTTTCAAGGTGGTTCGAGATGTCCCTTGCTTTGGTACCAGGCAGGCAAAACACCATGCAGAACTCTCGACCCTGCTTCGAAAGGATGCTATCTGTACCCTTCATTTTGAAGAAACTTACTAGTGCCATCTTTAGTTTTGCTCCTACCCCACGCTTGAGTGGCCTCCTGACCATAGCGCAGTGGTCACTTTGTTCATCATTCCTTTGGTCCTTTTCCTCATTCACATAGGGAGTAGGAATCTCTTCCTTGTTGGAGACCAAATAAAACACGATTCAAAATAAATATCAAGTGTGTATTGATCGAGTTAAAACAGAATTGTGAGACTTGACTTGCTATGACCTCCGAATATACTTTTCTATTGAAACGAGCTGCTTTGGATTGAGAAATTCACTAGAAACCTGAATGATTGAGATCCCAGAACCAGTAACCAGTAACCAGTCCAAGGAACTTTGATAAAATAATATTGACCAAATAGCAGGAGATCTATCAGCCTTTCTTTGATTGGTCCAATTCAAAGATAAATATCTATCCCTGTCAGCTAATTTTATTCCTATCTACAAATACATTGGCTTTAGCTATATAGGGTTGAAATATAAATGTCAAGGCAAAATTACTAGAAATCTACAGGACATTGGAAAGGCCACACATCGAGTACTGTGTACATTTTTTTTCTGAGGAATGATATGTTTACTCTGGCTGTATTGTAACAATGATTTGTCAGATTTGCTCCAGGAATGAATAGGCGAGATCGATGTTCACTAGAATTTATACGATTGAGAAGATTTCTTATAATAAGATCTAAATATTGTTTAGCTGCTTGACAGTGCAGGTGGTGATCTTTTTTCTCTGGAAGCCAAACCCAAACCTTAGGATCACAGTCTCAGAATAAGAGTCATTACTTTAGGACTGTGGTAAGGGCGAGTTTACTCTCGTAAAAGTATGTGAACTCTTGGAATTGACGACCATGGACAGCTGTGGAATACCAGTCGTAAGTATACTTACAGTAGAGGTTGGTAGATTAAAAACAAAATAATGCATCTGCTGGAAATTTAAATCATGTACAGTGTATGCTGGAGAAACTCAGCACAGCAGGGTCTCTGGAGAGAGAAACAGAATTAACATTTCAAGTCCAGTATGACTTACCTTCAGTAAAGTTCTCAAAGCTGTTAATTCTCTCTCAAAGATTCTGCTTGTAGTGCAATGTTTCTCCAGCATTTTCTGTGTTTGTGTGACCTAATGAATGCAGGTCTCAATGAATTGAAACGGGGTCCAAAGGTGAAATGACCAACTTCCCCTCTTCAGTCGGTACTGGTGCATTCTGACTGAGTTATTGGTTTATGTTTCCCAGGGGAAATCACGAGTCTCTTAATTCAGTTTCCCGTCAATGCTCCCTCAAGCCCATCGAGTAAGATCTGAAAGAGTTGATGTACAACATTACAACCAAAAATTCTGCCAAAGGAAGTGAGATCATTTGAACGAAAAAGAAGGGTGCGTTAAAGAGCGTTCAGTATTATCAAGAAATGTTTGTGTAGTGCCCAAACCTGTCCATGTATAGTTACCTTCCAGATTAGAATTACAGACAACCCAACATTTGAAAGTCTGCAGTTGTTCAAGAAGGCAGATCCCCATTTTCTGCTGGGCAATTATGAATGGGCAATAAATTCTGGTCTGGTGGGGATACTGTAATCCCATAAACGAATACGTATAATGAATAAAATCGGATTTACAAATGGATTATAGAATTAAACCGGCTGATGTTGAGGAAAGGAATGAGCTGAAATTTAATGGCGAATCCAATGGCTAGGCTGAATGTTTCATTCTGCCAGTGAGATTGCGGAAAAGAGTGAAAGTGGAAAATATCAAGGAGGAATAGTTTTTCCAAGAAGAAAAAGTCGTGGGATGAAGGGCGTTTGCAGCAGAGAACCTGGGAGATTCTCCACTAGTAAGAATTGTGAGAGATAATTCACTCAGATAAGAAACGGCAGTAAGAGACACACTGACGAGATGTACCAACCTTTGGAAAATGGAAGTCATTGTTTCCTTTTAATTAGCAAGAATGACCAATAACGCTTTAAGGTAAAACTTAACTTCCGTCAGTCCAGTTCTTAAATGCAATCACATCTCATTCCTTACTTCCATTGACCAGTTGTGAACTTAAAAAAAATCCACAAACTAATTGTTGGTCAAACCATTCGTTAAGTTCAGCCAGGAGTGACTCAACTTTGGAATCAAGACAGCTCATTGGATTCTTTCCAAAATCCAGTAGAGAATCAATAACACGGGAAAAGGGCAATGGCATTCAAGTCGTACAACTATTACTGTTGATGGATATGCCTTTTCTCCTCTGCTATTCACCAAGCAGGATAATGCACAATTCGAAGAGAGCAAGAAGCAACATCTTCCATTCGACTTCTTCCCTTCAGACTACATGAAGCCTGTGTATTTTCCTGGTGAAATAATGAGAAGAATTTCTGAATTTTTCGTCGAGTAGTAGCCCAGCAGGAGTGCTCTGTTTCTTGCATGGGGCAAATAACACTGAATCCATTCAAATGAATGACAAACATTCGAGACCTGGAGTCTGCAATGCCATTTGATGAATTCGTAGCTGGTGTGCATTTCACCTCTATTCACTTCCTTCAATGTCTTCAAGTCGTTATCTATCAAAATTCTTTCAAAATGTAGTCATGATTTTAGTCAACCACTGTTTGGGGAGGGCAACGATTCCAGTTGCACAAATAACCCTGTCTGAAGTAATGCTTCTTGACAACCTTGCAATAGTTAAGTCTAATTTTAATATCTTCCACTTTTCTCTGAACTCCCTCAATATAGGGAAAAACAAATTTGTGTATAAAGCCTTTTACAACTTAAGCTTCCGAGCTACATTGAACTCGTTATACAACATATTCTTAGAATTCTCTAAAGGCTGGTGCCATTCTAGTGAATCTGTGCTGCTCCCCCTCCAACAGTTCAACCACTCTTCGAAAGTCAATAAATGCTTTGTTGAGGTTGGGAGCTCAGTTCTGAACACCTCGATTTGTCCACAATTGAACCAGAACATTAAATTTCTATATCCATTCAGAAAATAAAAACTTAATAATTCAATAGTTAATGAACAATTTGCAACGGTACTTTACCTGGGACGGCAATAATTGCAAGTGAAGTGTAGTAAATGGCATAGACGGGGCCTCTGGGTGGTGAATGCATTTTCTCCGAGATATTTGAGATGTATCTTTAGGAGTTATATTTGCTCTGTTTGTCATTCAAAGGAACTATTCTTGTAGCTGATTTTTAACCATCAGAGACATAATTAAAATCTTCACTATTGAGTTACAAGCCTTGGGAGATGATATATCACATGACGTTGTCACCTACGTTAGTTGCAATCACTAAACTAACGGATGAGGTGACATCATCAGCACTCAGTCATCCAACTTGTTCATACACCAGTGTGTTCCCAAGTAACAGCAGGGTTGTCTTATGTCAGTACTGTTTTCAACGATATGCGATACTTAGTTCATTCACCCTGAGTTAGCCTTTAGCTTGGGGATTGCTTAACTTGGATGGCTGGTTTGTAATACAGAATGATAGAACAGCATATGTTCAGTTCCCATACTAGCTATTCAAATGTCCCTTTCAGAATCTAGTTCCTCATCTGAGGAATTGTACACGCCAGGTTAAGCGACCACCAGATACCTCTCGGGAATGAGAGAAGAACGAAATGTCTTTTTGGGGCAGTAGTTTCCATTATGTATTTCACACCACACACAAACGAAACTGGGTTAAAATATGATGATGTGAATTAATATGAAGTAAATCATCTTCGATTATAACACATCATCGAAAGTTTCTGCCCTTTGCACCCGAGTGTTGATCACCACTTCACTTCGAGCTCAAGAAGGACAATTTAGGGGGAGGGTGATAGAGCACGAACACAATTTCAGCTGGGCATGGTCCTCCAGAGTCACACTGAGAGGGACAAACGCAACTGTGGACTTCTTCAACTCTCTTCACGGACAGCAAAGTAAGACTTGTAAGACACGGAAGATAAACTCTTTCACAACTGGGTTTAGAGCCATCATGAATAATGGGGAATGCTGGAAACGTGCTGGGAAATAAGAGTTTGAGGTCAAACTGGAACCTTCTCCTGACTGAAAGTGAAAAGGCAAGTTTAAGTTTCCAGTCTGAAAATGGCTGCTGCAATTATCCAACAACGTTTTAAGGAATTTATGTAGGATGTTCTGAAGCTAGGACTTTGAGGCAGTTGTTTATTTTAATGCCAGTGAATCATCTGAAAACATAATTGATTCAAATCTCCAACAAAATAGGAGGAATTCAGAGGACATTGTGGTTGACATTTGATCTTGGCAAAAGAAAGGATACAGTAGCTAAGTGCTTCCGTAACTGGATTACTTTTGGAGATACTGCACTGATAGCTTGCAGGTATAAGTTCCAAAGCCACCACTGAAGCTGGGAAACTCACATTTGGTTGTTTTAGTAAATCTGACGAGAATAAAATCCTGATATAAGTGGATATGAAACTGTTGGGTTGTTGTAAAATTTCGTCTAGTTCACTGCCATCTTCCAGCAAATGAAACTGGATTTCCCAACCTGCTCCAGAATAGGGAGAGGATATTCGTCTACTCCTGTGTGAAAACAAATTTTCTGATAATGCACAAAATGGCTTTGAAAGATCGAGGAATTCATTTCAAGTTATTACAAGATGTTTCCCATTAAATGCGAGAATTACATTGGATTTCGATATCCAAACCCCTTCACACACGCTCAGAAACTTGAAATTATGACATGTTTGTTTAAATTTTTTATTATTATTGAATTTAACTAAATTGAATTTATTGTCATGTGTTGGTAAAAACAAGGTCTGCAGATGCTGACCAGAGTCTAGATTAGAGTGGTGCTGGAAAAGCACAGCAGGTCAGGCAGCATCCAAGGAGCAGGAAAATCGACTTTTCGGGCAAAAGCCCTTCATCAGGAATAGACGTGTACTGAGGCACAGTGCGAGCAATAAAGGCAGATCACACAGTTAAGTAACATAGATAAGTAAATAACAAGTAAAAACACAGGCACATGTGAATGTTAAGAGTTTGTGAGTCCATTCAGTATTCTAACAACAGGAGGGTAGAAACCTTTATGAAACCGGCTGGTGCGTGTGGTCAGGCTTCTGTACCATCTCCCCGATGGTAGAGGTTGTCGAAAAACATTGCCATGGATCTTTAAGAATGCTGGCCGCCTTTCCTTAACAGCAGGCCTGTTGGCCTTTGTGATTGTCCGGGTCGAATTCACCACTCTCTGTAACCATCTCTGATCATGAATGGTACAGTTGCCATACATCCAGACAGAATTCTCTCGACAGCGCACATATAAAAGTTGGCAAGGGTATTCGCTGTCATGCCAAATTTCCTCAGCTGCTTGGGGAAGAAGTGACGTGTTGGGCCTTTGCAAGCAGTGAATCCACATGAAGAGTCCAAGAACGCTTGTTGTGAATGATCACTCCCAGGAGCTTGACACTCTCCACTCGTTCCACCTCTGTGCTGTTAATGCGTAGGGGGGCATGAGTAACATCCCGTCGAAAGTCAATAATGAGTTCTTTGGTTTTGCCGACATTGAGAACTAGGTTGTTCTCAGTGCATCATTTTTCCAGGTCTTCCACTTCCCGTCTGTAGTCTGTTTTATCACTATCTGAGATTCTACTGAATATGGTGGTGTCACCAGCGAACATGTAAATGGCATTAGTCTGGTATTTGGCGATGCAGTCATGGATATACAGTGAGTACAGTAGGGGCTGAGTACGCACTGCTGGGGGGCTCCAGTGTTGAGTGTTAGTGAGGATGAAATATTGCTCCAGTCTTCACTAATTGTGGCCTGTGGGTCAGGAAACTAAGGATTCAGTTGCAGAGAGTGGAGCTTAGTCTGAGATCACTGCGTTTACCTTTTATTAGTTTACTATTATTTTACTACTTTACTATTAATAGTTTGCTATTATTTTACCTTCCAACCTACTATGTAAGGAAACCACAAGATTATAAAATGCAAAAAAAGGACTTATCAGACAGAGCTCTGAACATATTGTGCTAATCTCAGTTTGATTGAACGGAGTTCAGTTCAAAAGCCATGGATCATCGTGTATGGAATCTTTTCCTTTTGAGCAGTTTTCTTAATTTGATGATATGACATCAACATTGTTTTATTAAACTGAGCACAGAAATTCACCACGGTCTCTAAGTGGCTTGATAACCTACAACCACGTTCGTCTCGTAAGACAAAGGTCGTAGATGCATGAGGGCACTACCACCTGCAAGTTATCTTCCAAGCCACTCACCATCCTGACTTGGAAATATATTACTGTTCCTTCAGTGGCACTGTGGATGTGCATACAGCAAATGAATTGCAGCGGTTCAAGAAGACAGCGGAGCACCTCGAAGGTGACAACAAATGGGACTAAACCAGCGACAGCTCCATTCCATGAATGAACAAAAAAGCCCCATTAATTTGACCTCACAAATTATACAGTACTCTATTATTCTTTCTCTCAGGCGCTGTGCCTGAATATCTCATTTCTTTCCGAGGGATGCAATAATATCTTTGTATTCAGTTCATCACCTGACGCCCAGTATGACCTCCAAGAATCTGCTTCTAATGCAGATCTTTAATTTTTATGTTTGTGTCCTTACTGTTGAGCAATATTCAGTAAAACTCCTGTAACTTTTAGTATTTTCGTGCCTGGCTTTCCTGTGCCTACATTCTCAACCTCAAAACTCTCGAAGATTCTTCTTGATGCAGCCTCAAAATGTCTGTTGGTCAGTGCATATGTGCTCATTATAGAGTCATAGAGCTGTACAGTAGGGAAACAAACCCTTCTGTCCAACTTGTCCATACTGATCAGATATCCTGAATTAATTTAATCCCAAATGCGAGCATTTGACCCATATCCCTCTAAACTCTTCCTATTTATAAACACATTTAGATGCCTTTTCAACGTTGTAATTGTACTAGCCACCGCCCCTTCCTCTAGCAACTCATTCCATACACTCATCACCGTCTGCACGAAAAGGGTATCCCTTAGGTTCCTTTTAAATCTTTCCCCTCTCATTTTAAACCTATGTCTTCCAGTTTCATACGCTACTATGCCAGCGGAAAGACTTTGTTGTTCACCCTATCTACAGCCCTCATGATTTTATAAATTTTGATAGCTAACCCCCCCAGCCTCCAACGCTCTAGGGGAAACAGCACCAGCCTATTCAGCCTCTTACTTTGACTCAAACCTTCCAACCTTGGCAACTTTGGCAACATACTTGTAAATCTTTTCTGCACCCTTTCAAGTTTCACAACACCTTTCCTATGGCAGACAGTGGAGATTTGAATGCAGCATTCCAAAAGTGACAAAATCAGTGTCCTGGACAGTCACAGCACGACCTCCCAACTTCTATACTGAATGCACTGACTAATAAAGGCAAGCATACTTATGGAACGGGTTTTATGGAGATAATAAGTTTTCAGGAGACCGCAGAGTTCAAGGGACGTGGTAATTTATTAATGCATGTAATGGTACAATGCAAGGAGAGCCCAAATACCTACGCCAAATCTGACTTCGATGTGAGTGTAGAATTGTCCCCTTAATCTTCTGCTCAGATCAGAAGAAAAGCCAATGACACTGTCATTCTAAATACAAGTGAGTTGTCATTTTGTACATTTTTCCTGTCACTTTAACATGGCAGCAGATACTTCCTCCCCATGCATACTATTGGTTACTTAGTGCTGACTTGTTCAACTATGATTGGGTTTCCAGTACATCACTCTATATTAGTGCTTACTTGTTGTGGTGATCTGATTGGGCCATTTTGATACATGGGAAATTAAACTCGCCATGGACACTTGTGACCTTTCATCTCGCAGCTATGATGTCTGTGTCTGCTGTTTTGTACGAGGCTGTAACAGTCTTCTTTGAGATTTCCCACCATTCCAACTCTCTTAGCTGCTCTCCTTGATAAGAAATAGGGAGGCCCTCTCTATTACTCACAATTAAATTTTAAAACCTTTCTTTCTAAAGTTTTGTTTCGTAATTATTATGTATGTGTGTGTGTTAAATCTATAATTTATTAGGAATCGATACGGATGATTAGAAAATCTGAAGATAACTAACTGATTAGTGTGAAATGTTCTTATGTATATGATAGCAAATAATATTGTACATTCCATCTTATTTAATCAGTTATTGTTCGAGTGCTGAGAACACACACCTTTCCCACACTCTCTAATTAAACACGTAATGCAAAGCTTATTGGTGCTTTCATCGATATGCTTTGCTGTACTTTGATAAACATCCTTAATATTTGAAAAGTCTTCTTCACGATCCTGTCTACCTGAGCCTCTACTTTCAAGGAAATATGATCCTGCAGTCCAAGATCTCTTTGTTCAGCAACACACCGTCAGAACTTTAAGTGAATAAGTCCTGCCCTGAATTGCCTTTCCAAAATGCAGCACCTCATGCTTATCTCAATTAAACTTCATCGGCCAACCAGCCCATCTGATTAATGTCCCTTTGTACTCTGAGGTAACCTTCTGGACTTTTCACTGCACCACCAGTCTTGGCGTCATCTGTGAATGTAGTACCCATACCTCATACATCCACATTCAAATCATTTATGAAAATGACAAAAACAATGGATCCAATAACAATCCTCGTGATACATTACTGGTCACAGGTCTTTAGTCTGAAAAGCAATCCTTTCCCTCACCGTCTGCCAACTACCTTCTAGCCAGTTCCACATCCAAATGGCTAATTTTCCACGTATTCCATATGATTGAACCTCGCTCACCACCCTACCATGTAGAACATTGTCCAATTCCTTAGTGAAGTTCATATAACACACGTACGCTGCTTTTCAATGTAACCCGCTTTGGGATTCTCGTCATAAGGCATAATATGGGTAGAATTAGCATAATCTGTTTTACTATGAGGAGGTGATGAGGAGGAGGTATTATCACCAGACCATTAATACAGAGATCCAGGTAATGTTCTGAGGCACAAGGTCAAATCAGGTCACTGCAGATGGAGATCAGCCAGCTGGACTTCATAGAAAATGAGTTCTCTGATTGCGGCTGTTAATCTGGTACAATCAGAGTGCCCTGGCTGACAGATAAAAAGAGTGAGTGTTGACTTTAGAGCCCGGGTGTCTCTGGATAAGGCGCTCATGGTGTCCACCAATATCCTTGAGCTGTTCAGGGAGAGGTGGGCACCGCAGGGAGTGGAGTGCATTTTTCCCCGTCCAATTCTATTTTGATTTAATCCCTGCCCTCCCCTTCACTGTTTGATCGCACAGCATTGCCCTTTGATGTGAAGGGCACTGCTTGTCACTGGCCAAATGGGTATTTCTTTTCTTCATGGTGGTACAAATTGAATAAATATTCGTGCACCTTCTTTCTTTCACTGTGTCTCACACCTGCACACACACAGCATGAGTGTGGGGGAATAATTAAGCACTACCGCAGTTAGGCGGGAGTGTGGGGGTAATAGAAAATAAAGCAAAAATGACCGTGTTGACTTTAGAGCCCGGGTGTCTCTGGAGAAGGAGTATGCGGTGTCCACCAACACCCTTGAGTTGTTCAGGGAGAGGTGGGCGCCACAGGGAGTGGAGTGCATTTTTCCCTGTCCAATTCTATTTTGATTTAATCCCTGCCCTCCCTTTCACTGTTTGATCACATAGCATTGCCCTTTGATGTGAAGGGCACTGCTTGTCACTGTACACTTGGGTGTTTCTTTTCTTCCTGGTGGTGGAAACTGAATAAAGATTCGTGCACCATGTGTCTTTCACCGTGTCTCACACCTACACAAGAAGAAAAAGAAGAGAGTGTCAGAGATCCTTAAACTCCAGTACCTGACTCTATGTGATAGTGTCAATGTCGATGACTCTTCATTTGTAAATAAAGGCTGACTTGTTGACGAGACCTTAGCCTCAGTCAAGCTATTGCAGTAGAATTTAAAGACGATAAAAATCTATGATTAATAGTCTAATGATGTCCATCAAAACCATTGTTCAATGTCAGAAAATCCCATCAGGTTCAGTAATGTCCTTTAAGGAAGGAAATCTTTACCTGGTCTGGTTTCCATGTAACTCCAGACGTTCAGAAATATTGCTGACTCCCAACTGCTCTCTGGGTAATTAGGATTGAGGAATAAATATTAATCTGGCCAGTGACTTCAACGTCATGCAAAACGGTTTAATACAAAAAAAAGTAGAGGCTGAAATTATATGAAGATGCTGCCCTGTATTTACACTATCTTAAATCCAGTACTGATAGCCCACAGTGACAATAGATAAGTAAATATTATTGCATTATTCTCGTCATTTTCTCCAGGATGATGATCAATGATGATTTACATTTCAGAGGAAACAGTGGAATTATATGTCCACAGTTGCTTGAGATCACTGGAGGATGTTTGCTTGAATTCCCCAAAAATTATGTACTTAACATACTCCAATAACTTATTCAATGTATGAGTCAGATTGGTTGGTGTTGCCCATCTTGTGGGACAAGGTTCTTATTCTGAAGAAGAACCAGTGGATTGGAAGCAACAAGTGTTTATTTCTTCACAGATGCTGCCAGATCTGTTGAGTTTCTCCACGGCTGGATGTTTTTTTTAATTTCAGATCTCCAGCATCCAATATATTTTGTTATTATTTGTGTGAACTCACATGCAGTGTTTGTAAGCGCAGTTGTTAGTTTTGAAACAGCAGTAGTCCATTTACCCATCAAATACCTGAAGGTTCCCTCCTTGACAACCCTTTCAGCCAGCGAGCTCCAGATACCTGCCACCTTCTGGATGCATTGCTTTTCCTCAAAATCTCTCTCATATTCCTGCGTTGTACCTTGTATCTGTATTTCCTGGTTACTCAAACTTTGACTCGGGGGGTGACTTTGTCGATACCTAACTCCTCTCGTAACCTTGTGCAACGCGATAATTTGCCAACCCCTGTCCCCTCACTTCTCTGCCTTAAGGAAAACAACGTCCAGCCGATCTAGCCTCTCTTCATTGCTCCAACCTGGGTAACATCCTGGTAAATTTCAGCATCTGCGGAGAGAAATCAGAGTTAGCGTTTCAGGTCCAGTGACCCTTCTGCAGTTCTGAGGAAGGCTTAATGGACCCGAAACATTAACTCTGATTTCTCTCCACAGGTGCTGTCAGACTTTCCGAGCCTTTCATGCAATTTTTGTTTCTGTTTCTGTTTTTGATTTCCAGTATGCAATTCTTTCAGTTTTTATCCTGGTACATCTCCTCTGCACACAAGTGTAGTTACATTCTTCCTCTCATACAGAGATCAGACCAGCAGACAGTACTGCAAGATGGCCAAATTAACGTTACCCAAAGGTACCTCTTATAGTCCCCGGGCAAAACATATCTAGATGATTATGGTAAAATGTTAAAGGGAGACGCGCTGAGAATAGTTCACGTGTCGGTGCAACATTGAGGGCCGAAGGGCCTGTTTTGCGCTGTATTGTTCTATGTTCTGTGTTATGAAAAGAGCCCTGCCAACCAGTGAAGTGCCTGGGGAAGACAATGAGATTGACTTGCCATGCAGAGGCAAGCATCTCTGAAAATTTGGTTTGCAAGGGAACGGAGAGAAAGAAAAACCATGTGATTGGATGTGAGGAGCCGGATTAGGAAGAAGGGTCGAATAGCCTCCTTCCACGCTGGACCAATTGTGTCTGACACCTGGCTCCCAGTCGGTCATCCAGCTCGGCCAGTTCGTCTCCTATTGGCTGGATACTTTGTCAGATATCGTAACATCTTTGACCAAAATGAGCGTATGCTTGGCAGGCATAAACCGGTGATAGACACGTGTGAGTATGCTGGGAATGCTCGAGAGGAATTTTAACCGAGAAATATGTGGCTGGAGGAGTAAAAATAATGGATCCGAAAAGTATAACTGGAGGAGTAGTAAAACTTAAGAATGGATGTGTGAATACACGTGTAATAATACTTACAAAGGGATGTGCAACTGCAAGAATAATAATTCTAAGGGAAGGAACGTGAATGTATGAACAATAATAATGAGAGAGGTTTGTATTAGTGGAGGTTATTTATATTGATGAAGAGATGTGAAAACCTAAAAATCCTTATCAAGAAGGCATGTGTAAAAGGTGGAGTAATAATATTGAGGATGGGTTGTGTAAACGGAGGAGAATTAATACAGAAAAAAGGATGTATAAGTGAAAGTAAAACTACTGTGAAAGGATTGTCCATGTGGAGGTGGAATAATAGTGTCAGAAAGGATTTGTAAATGCAGGTGTAATAATATTGAAGAGGGAATGTGTAGATGTGTACACATATTGATGAGGAAGGGATGCACAAATGGGGAAGTAATATTACTGAGGAAAGGAGTATAAATGGAGAAATCATTCTGTGGTAGGGTTGTGTAAATTGAGAAGTAATAATATTGAGGAAAGGAATACGTAAATACAGATGTAATAATACTTAGGAGGGGGTGTGCATCAATAGGAATAATAATATTGGGGAAGGGAATTTGAATGGAGGTATATTAATACTGAAGAAGAGATGTGTAAATGGAGCAGTAATAATGCAGGGAATGTTTGTGGAAAAGAGGTGAATTTTTACTGAAAAAGGATGTGTAAGTAGATAAATCATTCTGAGGAAGCGACACACAAATTGAAGAGTAACTTGATTGAGGAATGGATGTGTCAATGGAAAATAAAATAATACTTAATACGTATTGTATGAATAGATAAATAATTCTGAAGAGAGGATGTGTAAATGAGGAGCACTAAGACTGAGGAAGGAGTTTTAATAACAATGAGGAATGTTTGTGCAAATGGAGAACTATTTCACAGTAAGGGATGCGTGACTGAAGCAATAATACTGCGGAAGAAGTGAGTGAAAAATGAGTGGAGGTGTAATTTCAGGGATTTAATGCTCAGGAAGGGATGTGCAAACGGGTCTATAATACTGAGGAGGGGAATGTGACTAAATAGAGGAGAAATTCATACTGAGGCTTGGATGGTTAAAAAGTGAGGCGACTGTAAATGGAGGAGAAGTAATTGTGACGAAGAAGTGTTTAAAAAGTGAAGGAATGTTTAAATGGAGGAAAAAGGATGACTGAGAGGAATTTTAAGAAGTAAGGGGATGGTAAATGGAGAGATGATGGTAGAGCAGGAAAATGGTTAGGAAGTGACGGGACTTGTAATTGGTGGTGAAATAATGACTGAGCAGGGAATGTTGTGTAAGTGAGGGTAGCTGTAAATTGGGGAGGGGGGAGAGTAAATGGTGGTGTACCGAATATCCAGGAAGTGAGGAATCTATAAATACAGGGTAAATGATGATTGAGCAGGAATGTCTTCGATGTAGCATTGAATCACAGAGGCATTCAGCTTATTGAATCTGCAATGACTCCTCAGAAGAAGATTCCTATTGATTGTCCCTCTTTTGCTATTTACTTAGAACCTCTGCTAACTTCTTCACCCCTGCAGATATTGGCATGACTTCCCTTTGAACTACAAATGTAACTGCTCATTGCGCCTTCCCGTTTTTCCTCATGTTAGCATTCACGCTTTTGTTATGTCGGCAACCAGAAGTGTTTCTCCTTCTTCGTTCTTCTCAGAAGCCTTTTAATGTTGTATAGATTCCATCAAATATGAAATGAACAACATGTGCAGTAAGTGGAGGCGGCTCGAGATAAATACATGTTTGCAAGCGTTCTGGATTTAAAACGAGCCACTGAAGAAGATAGAGGAGGTGCATTAAGTTGTGTCTTTCATAAAGTAATTGAACGATTGTGTGAAGAGAAGAAGAATTGCCAAAATTGGGAAACGGTCAGAGTGGGACTCACCAGATTGCTATGTAAGAGAGCTGACACAGACTTAACACGCCAAGTAACTATATTCTGGCTTGTAATCATACATTGATTCATAATTTTAACTGACCAAGAAACGCTGCTAGTAACATGAGGAGGCCCATATATAACCCTATTCAATGAGACAATTGTTGGTCTGTAACTCTGTCTCCATATGCTTCCCTTTGTCTTGTAAAAGCTTTGGTAATCAATCTCAGTTTTGCAATTACGTTCCCAATATTAAATGGGGCACCATATTGAGCACCTTTGACTTAACCTTAGCGTGTTGATAGATGGGGAAAGGGAAGTGCCCCCATGGAGTGTTGATTTCAAGGAAAATGTAAATTATGGCTTCAATGTTTGTTGGAATTAATGAGTCATATTGTCAAAAAACAGAAAACAGATCGACCATACACTGAGACAAGTTTCAGTTTAGCCAGAGGGAGAGGAGAAGGTGAGAAATGCTGAGAGGCATGGATAAAATACGTTCACAGGTGCTGATTAAATCTCTTTAGTAGTTTGTTTGACAAAGGTTAAGATTTACAATTCTGAATACAGTCAGATTATTTCAGATTAATGTTGTGTCAAGAAAATGATTAGAACGATTTATCAAACGTCTTTTTATCTCATCTTATATAAATGTGCTCAATTGGTATGGAAAGTGTTAAAGCAATATTAGCTTGTAGGCAGATTGTACGGGATGCCCACATGCTGCTTTGGGAGAACAAGGTAGGGAAAAATGACCTTTAGAAATTACAACAGTCTGCTCGAACTTCTACCCTTTACAATGATCATTGTTATAATCTAATTTTACAGTGTACTAGTACACATGATTTGTTGACAGGAAACACATATCAACCCCCAGGCACAGATCTGACAGAACGGCATGATCAATCAGGAGCTAAATATTATCGACCTAACTTGTGAAAGTTGAATGTGAAAGGATAATGTTTTTCTATTATATCTGTGACAACAAAGGTAGTGACGTCGTGCATGCACACACTGAGTGGGAGTGTTCCTGTAAACCGACTGTGGAAAAAGCTTTAACCAGTTACACAGCCTGAAACATCTCAGCATTCACAACTCAGATAGACCATGCACACTTCTTGTGTGTGGTTGGGGATTTAATTGTCGAATCTGGAAAGACTCGGGGTGGGGGGGAGGGGGGGGGTGGGGGTGTACTATGGAGAAGTCATGGAAGTGTGGGGACTGTGGAAAAGGATTAGTTGCCCAGCCTGGCTGGAAACTCATCAGTGCAATCACAGTGGAGAGAGACCATTGACCTGTTCTGTGTGTGGGGAGAGATTCACTCAGTCAGCTCACCTAACACTGCATTAGTGAGTTCATATTCAGGAGAGAGCATTAAACTGCTCTGTATGTAGGATGAGTTTCATGGTGCTAGTCAATCTGCAGTCACACCAGCTTGTTCACACTGAGGAGAAACCGTTCAGCTGCCCATGCTGTGGAAAGACCTCCAGGTAGTCATCCACTCTCAATGCACACGAATGATTTTACTCTGGGAAGTGGCCGTTTAGTTGCCCGGACTGTGGGTCGGATTCACTCGGTCATCCCTCTGTTGATGCGCCAGCGAATTCGCACTGAGGAGTGGCCATCTGCTGCACCTACTGTGGGGGGACCTACAGATATTTAGACAATTTTATTTCACACTTGCATATTCAACTGTGGAGTAGCCATTCATCTGTTATGAGCGTAGGAAGAGATTCACTCTGTCATCCAACCCGATGAGATGCTAAAGAACTCACACCAGAGAGAGAATGTTTGCCTGCGCTGAATGTAGTAAGAGATTCATCTGACTGCTGACCTGGTGACAAACCAGCTGTTTCACACTGAAGAGTGACCATTCACCTTCTCTGTGTAATTGAGGCAAAGTTTAATAATCTTGCCAGGGATGCAGTGTCCTTTTAAAAGCAGCTGTTCATAACATTTTCCCATACTTCAAGAACTTTGATTAAAAATTATATTTCTAACAAAATTATGAACTTTTTCTTTAATTCAAGATTGACCTTTGTTATGAATTTGAAAATTCAGTGACTGAAAAGTTCGAGTGATTATCAAATCTAATAAAAAGGTTACTGATGAACCTTGCTTATAATTCTTATTGACTTGGATATTCCATCTACGGACTTTCCATGATTCTTCATGAAGAATGGAAAATAGGAATTCAGGGAGAATTTCGCCTCTTCAAGTATTACCCTCCATCTGATACAGAAATGCTCTCAGCACGGCAATGGAGATATGTGCAATGCAAGTAATGAGCTGTTAGAAATCAGTGCTTGTTAAACTTATGTTATCTTAATAAATGTATTGAATCTTTTGAAATTAGTTTAGTTTTCTGTCGTATTCTGGGGAGAAAAGCTTCTACAGCAACTTCCTGGTTATCGAACACAGGCAAAGGCAGTTAACGTTGCCAAGGGTATTTCTAACTCTGAGACAACTGGATCGCATTGCCATATGTAAACTGACTGTAAAGGTTAAAGCAGGGTTGTGAGGGTATAGAAAGAGGATTTTGAATTGATGCAGACTGGCTTCAGGCCAACTCTCATACTTGCTCAGAGCAGTTAACTCTTCAGCGGAGATATCAGCTACTGAGACCAACATGTTCTATGCATAATCTATCGAACTATATTTCCTTGGGAATTGGTAAATCATTCTTATCCCTCACGGACTGCATACTTTTCCTGCCGGTTTAGCTATGCATTGTATTTTACATGTCAATTGTTACTTTAATTAGTGTAGGAATTCAGTTGATGCTGGGAAAGCAAAGGAAATCAGGCAGCATCGAGGAGCAGGAATTCCTGATGAAGGGCTTTTGCCCGAAATTAAGACTGTCCTGCTCCTCGGACGCTGTGCTTTTCCAACACCACACTCTTGACTCTAATCTCTAGCATCTGCAGTCCTCAGGTTCTCCTTAGGAATTCAGTTCCCTATTTTGCGTCGTCTGTGCCTACTGGACCTAAATTGTATTAATGGTGTTAGGAAAGATCGAAATTATTGGCTTGCAAGTTTAGATTCTTAGGTAAACATGAGTAGAATGATATCCAATGCTGTGTAAAGGATTATCAAGCAACGAGAGAGGAGTTGCTGTTATGACCTTTGACGTAAGATGGGAGGGAATGCTGGTGTCCAGAGGCATTCATTTGTTGAACAAGTAGGCAAATTGTTGGCGAACTTCACATTTTGTTTTCTCTGCATGGAGACAGTCATTTAAACTGATACAGCAGAGATACGAGTATTGCATTAATTTTATAGCTTGATTAGTTAAAATGCTGGATGTAACGATAGATGATCGTTATACTTCTAAAGTTAGTGGAATCAAGCGTCATAAATATGGCAGAAAAGTTGATGTGATTTGTGGGAGCTGGTGGACACCTGTCTGATCAATGGTTACCACGTGTGCAGTACCTGTCTCGTTCTGATTGCTTCTATTATTAATGTTTTTCAACACTAATTGTTGAAGCTTTTTGAAATTCATCCTGAGATAATTGGGGCGTCACACTATGGTTTTTCAGGACATTGGTTTGGCCACGTTTGGAATAATGTGCCCAGTTCTAGTCTCCCTTCTATAGGAAGGATGTTGTGAAACGTGAAAGGTTTCAGAAAAGATTTACAAGGATTGTTACCAGGGTTGGAGCTTTCCATCTAAAGTGAGAGGCTGACTAGGCTGGGGATATTTTCCCTGGAGCATCAGACGCTGAGCGGTGATGTTACAGAGGTTTATAAAATCATTAGGGCCATTTATATGGGAAATAGATAGAACCTTTTCCCGGATTTGGGGAGTCCAAAGCTGGAGGACACAAGTTTAACATGGTAAGGCAACACTTTAAAAGGGACCGAAGGGGCAACGTTTTCATGCAGGGAGTAGTGCGTATATGGAATGAGCTGCCAGAGGAAGTGGTGGAGGCTGGAACAACCACAATTTTTTTTTAAGAAAAGCATCTGCATAGGTATATGATCAGGAAATGTTTAGAGTGGCATGGGTCAGCTGCAGGCAAAAGGAACTAGAATATATAGGATATCTAATCGGTGTGGATGAGTTGGTCTGAAGGGTGCGTTTATATGCTTTACATCTAAATGTCTCGATTACTCTATGTTTTATTGAAGAACACATTGAATGGACAGTTGGGAATTTTTGTAAAATCACTTTCTCAAAGTCATGTATCTTCGGTTAAGTGCCTGAACTGACCTGGAATGACATCTATTTGGTTTTGGCCTCCAGGAAACTGTATTTGATGCTGCTTTGGAATTCAGTTGGATGCAGTTCCTGATGTAAAAAGACCCCATTGTAGCCTTTACCACCTTTCCAAGAAACCTTCTTGTGGACTTGATGTAAGAGCTTAGAAATTGAAACACCTATAACCGTTGATAGACTGTTAGAAGACATATGTAACAAATGATATTTTAAGAGATTTCAAAGGACAATTGCTTATGTCTAGTGACACCTGTCTCTTTAAGTATCCGTGATCTTGTAGAGGGATGGAAGACTGAAAGAAATCTGGAACATTTAATATCTTATCACTTTATTCTCTTGGAATTAGCAACTGAGTTTGGTCCAACTGCTTTTTGTCCAAGTTAATTCTGAAGGAAATTTCCTTCTTTTTTCTTTCACTGTTGTGTGTGAAAAAACCTTTGTGTTGGGGCTATTTAGAACACAAACTTTGTCAATTTGAATTTTTCAAACTGTTTGTTGCTTTACATCTCTTTGAGTTCGGCTCGACTAATGGTGTATTTGAAATAGGTATATGCTTGATGCATATTTCAATTCTGAAACTAATGCCGATAAAGTATACAATGGACTATTTGATATTTAAGTATTTTTCTCATTCGTGCGATGTGAGCTTGTTTGGCTGGGTCACCATTTATTGCCTTTCCCTATTGGCCATCTCGATCCTGTGTGGTGAATTTGATGTCGGTACATTTACATGCTGTCTGGGATGTAAATTTGACTCAGTGCCCATAAGTTATAGTGGAGATGTAAGCCATTCTAACTTGCAAGTTTTCAATGAGTTCATGGAGGATTTGATAATCCTCAACTCCATTTTCCTATCTTTTCCATACAACCCTTGATTCTCTCAGTGAATGTTAATCTGTCTATATCAGCCTTAAACATAATGAATGACCCAGGTTTGACAGGGCCTTCATAGGTATACTACTCTCCAAAAATAGATTAGACGCTGGGAATACTGTGGTGAGTAAATCAGCTTTTTACTCCCCTAAAACATCTGCATCATGTAAAGGCGTAAGTCAGGTGTGTGATGGAATATTCCCTTCCTGCCGGGATGAGACAACTCCAAAAATTGGAGCTTGCAACAAGCTAGGACAAAGCAGGCTGCTGATTGGCACCATATTCACAAATATCTACTCTCTCCAGTACTGTTGATCAGGAGCAGTAGTGTGCACTATCTACAGTATGCCCGCTGAGATTCACCAATGCTGTTTGAACAGCACCTTCTAAACCCACGATGACTACCTATAGAAGGTCAAGGGTTGCACATATGATAATAGACTTACCGACATAAGTAGTTACAAGCAGCGACTTGTTATCTGTAGTAACTGTATACGAGTTTAGGTTGAGCCTTTGCAAGAAAAGAAAAACCGTTATAGGTGCGATGCAGTGAACATTAACCAGGAAGACCACTGAGGTAGAAATATAAAATTGTGAGAAACAGTTCTATTTACTTCAGAAACTTAAAAAAAGTGATCTAATTGTGTTGGCTAAAACAATTGAACAAAAACTACGGCAGCTCCAAAAAAGTGATTTCATCTGTTGGGGCAGCCGAAAGAAAAGTAACACAAC
This sequence comes from Chiloscyllium plagiosum, assembly GCF_037043375.1. Lineage (NCBI taxonomy): Eukaryota > Metazoa > Chordata > Chondrichthyes > Orectolobiformes > Hemiscylliidae > Chiloscyllium > Chiloscyllium plagiosum. The sequence goes on from NW_028270165.1 coordinate 31,830,393, forward strand.
AGTAAAGTAGAGGAAAAATCTTTCAGAGATGATGTCATAAAGCATTCAATCACACAAAGAATGCCAAGGTTATGCAGCCGTCTTCTGAGTAAAGCTATTCAGGTTGGGTTGAATTGAAAAGTAATTTGATGTATTTGGTTACCTAATGTTATTGAGGGGTAAGAACAAAGAACAAAGAAAAAAGAAAATTACAGCACAGGAGCAGGCCCTTCAGCCCTCCAGACTTACGTCCATCCACATTCTCCATCTAAACCTGTCACCTATTTTCTAAGGGTCTGTATCTCTTTGCTCCCTGTCCATTCATGTATCTGTCTAGATGCATCTTAAATGACGCTATCGTGCCCGCCTCTACCATTTCCACTGGGACGTGTTCTATGCACCCACCACCCTCTGCATAAAGAACTCCCCTAAGCTTTTCCACTCTCACTTTGAACTCATCACTCCTACTAATTGAATTCCTCACTCTCGGAAAAAAGCTATCCACCCTTGTCTATACCTCCTATGATTTTGTAGACCTCAATCAGGACACTGTCAACCTCCGTCTTTCTAATGAAAATAATACTAATTTACTCAACCTTTATTCATAGCTCGCGCCCTCCATACCAGGCACATCCTGGTGAACCTTCTCTGCACCCTCTCCAAAGCTTTCACATTCTTTTGGTATTGTGGCGACCAGAACTGTATCAAGTATTCCAAATGTGGCTGAAGGTCTCATGTCCGAAATGTTGACTTTCCTGCTCCTCAGATGCAGCCTGACTGCCTGTGCTTTCCCAGCACCATACTCTTTGATTCTGATCTCCTTTGACTGCATCTGCAGTCCTCACCTTTTCCTCCTCTTATAGAACTCTAACATGACCTGCCAACACTTGTATTCAACAACGCGTCCGATGAAGGAAACATGCTGTTTGACTTCTTGACCACGCTATTGACCTGCATTGCCACCTTCAAGGAACAATGGACCTGAACATCCAGATCACTCGGTATAACAATTTTCCCCATGACATTTCCATTTACTGCATAGTTCGTTCTTAAGAATTCGATCTTCCATAATGTATCACCTCCCATTTGCCCGGATTGACCTTCATCTGCCATTTCTCTGCCCAACTCTCTAATCTATCTATATTCTGCTGTATTCTGGCAGTTCCCCATCATTATCTGCTACTCCATCAATCTTAGTGTCATCTGTAAACTTGTTAATCAAACCACCTATACATTCTTCCAAATCATTTATGTATATCACAAACAACAGTGGTCCCAGCACATATCTTTGTGGAACACTTTGAGAAACTCCTTTCCACTACTACTGTCTGTCTCCTGTTGCCCAGCCAGCTATTTATCCATCCAGGTAGTACATCCTGGACCACATACAACTTCACCATCTCCTTCAGCCTATCAGGTGGGACCTTATCAAATGCCTTACTGAAGTGCATGTATATGACATTACAACCCTTCTTTCATCAATCAACTTCATGACTTCCTCAAAGAATTATATTAAGTTGTAAGGCATGACCTTCCCTGCGCAAAATAATGTTGCCTATCACTGATACGTCCATTTTCTTCACAATGGAAATACATCCTATCCCTCAGTATCTTCTGGAGCAGCTTCCCTACCACTGACGTCAGGCTCACCGGTCTATAATTACCTGGATTATCCCTGCTACCCTTCTTTAACACGGATTCAGCATTGGCAATTCTCCAGTGCTCTGGGACCTCACCCGAGTTCAAGGATGCTGCAAAGATATCTGTTAAGGCCCCAATTATTTCCTCTCTCATTTCCCCCAGTAAGCTGGGATTGATCCCATCTGGACCTGGGGACTTGTCCAGCTTAATGCCTTTTAGAATACTCACGGCACGGTGGCCCAGTGGTTAGCACTGCTGCCTCACAGCGCCTGTAGACCCGGGTTCAATTCCCGACTCAGGCGACTGACTGTGTGGAGTTTGCACGTTCTCCCCGTGTCTGCGTGGGTTTCCTCCGGGTGCTCCGGTTTCCTCCCACAGTCCAAAGATGTGCGGGTCAGGTGAATTGGCCATGCTAAATTGCCCGTAGTGTTAGGTTTAAGGGGTAAATGTAGGGGTATGGGTGGGTTGCGCTTCGGCGGGTCGGTGTGGACTTGTTGGGCCGAAGGGCCTGTTTCCACACTGTAAGTAATCTAATCTAATCAAAAAAAAACTTCCTCCCTCCTTATGCCGACTTGACCTCGAGTAATCAAACATCTATCCCTAACCTTACCATCCGTCATGTCCCTCTCCTTGATGAATATCGATGCAAATTACTCATTAAGAATCTTACCCATTTCTTCTGACTCCATGCATAATTTTCCTCCTTTGTCATTGAGTGGTCCAACCCTTTCTCTCGTTACTCTCTTCCTCCTTATATATGGATAAAAGGCTTCGGATTTTCCTTAACCCTGTTTGCTAAAGATGTGTCGTGACCCCTTTTATCCCTCTTAAGTTCTCATTTCAAATTGGTCTTACATTCCCGATATTCTTCTAAAACTTCGTATGTCTTCAGTCACCGAGACCTTATGTATAATTCCTATTTTCTTTTAGCTAGTCTCACAATTTCACCTGTTATCCATGTTCTCTAATCTTTCCATTTCTATCCCTCATTTTCACAGGAACACATCTCTCATGCACTCTAATCAAACACTTTTTGAAAGTCTCCTACACATCAAATGTGAATTTACCTTGAAACAGCTGGTCCCAATCTACATTCCCCAGCTCCTGCTGAATTTTGATATAGTCAGCCATTCCCTAATTTAGCACTCTTTCTTTAGGACCACTCTCATCTTTGTCGATGAGTATTCTGAAACTTAGGGAATTGTGAGCACTATTCCCAAAGTATTCCCCTCCTGAAACTTCAACCACCATACCGGGCTGATTTCCCAACACCAAGTCCAGGATGGCCCCTTCCCGAGTTGGACTAAGAATGTAAAATTGGTGGAAGCCGTTGGGATAAAGATCTGCCATATTATAGAAATCTAGGAGCATGCTGGAAAGACTAAAATGTCTCTTTTAACATATATATTCATTTGTGTGACAGGATCAATGTAACAGATGCACAGAGACTCCTCTTGCACTACAGGGACTTTCCAAATCTGATCTTTATTGAGGAGTGATACATAGGATAGTTGAATGAGTACAACCACTTTCCCTTCATTTATGCATTCGATTTATGATTCGATTAAGTGACACGAAGCATTGACAAATCTGATCTTTACCACAACGTGCATCGTATTATTTTTAATCCAGGCGAATAATTCGACAAATGACTCTAATTTATATTAATCAATATTCAGCGAGGTGGCATTCATTATTATTGAAATGTGAAAGACAACTTTGGCTCTTCATGTAAAGCAGTGTTATAGCTTGGTTATTCTTGCCCTGACTTTACAAATTTGCAAATTGAATGCACAGGATATTGCACCAAAGTCTTTAACTGATCCCTGAATTTACTTTGAGTAACTGCATAAATAAATGTATTTGTGCAACAACTCAACAGCTGAAGCATATTTGCATTTTCTATGAGAATAAATCTGGGGTCATCAAAGCCTTGGACTTTATAATCATTTGTAAGTCGCTCATATAAGAACTGTATCACATGTGTTAACCACAAAATAATGAAGCTGCCTGAGATGGAAAAGAGTAAGACAATGGACTTTCTCCTGCTTTCCATTTCTGGATCATTATGTTTGTCCTCGTTGCTTTGGATCCGGAGTCTTCTACGGCTCTACTGGTCACTAGAACGTGTCTTGCGGTCAATGCATTAAACATAATAATCAAAAGGAATGGGAGACAAGGCGTTAAAAGATGATCAATCCAATCAAAAGCTGTCCAGGCAGGAGAAGTATAACGATTAGCTTTTAGTCTGCAGTACCAAGGCACATTGTATAATATGTAGATTGGTTCATGTAAAAAGTACCATGGGATATTGACTACACATCCCAGGGCACAGACCAACCCTATGATGACGGCAGCTGCTTTTTCAGTACAATATTTTGTTTTCAGCTTCTGACAACAAATAGCCACAAATCTGTCGAAGGTGAAAGTTACTGTCAACCAGACAGAACTGAATCTGGCTGCATAAATTAATGCAATACTGGCACTGCATATTGGAGTGATGGAAAGAAAACTACCTGGAAAATAAATACCAGGAATTCTGTTTAATATCACAGCGGTGATAATGACCAGCAGATCTGTGACTGCCATGGACACGAGATATCGAGTAATACACCTGGATAGACCACATCCTCCTTGTGTCAGGATCAATATCGTCACTAAATTAACTGTAAGAGAGAGGGCGAATGACATTCAATTAAAAGTACACACTGTGGTGTTTTGTAAGTTCAGCAGTGGTGCATACATTTTGAAGCAATGAAACCCGATGTAATCATTCAAGACAACGATAAGATTGGTCGAAATCCTCAGATGAGTGCACCAAATTATATTGAATAAATTTTGAAGATTGAAACACGTTAATAAATGTCAATCTTGAAATGATCAATTAAACAGATGAATAGAAAACACATACGGATTGAGCAGATTCTATGCAACTGATTCTTCGATCAAATGCAGCAAATTATATGATTAGAAAGAGACCAGGCTAGTTCTTTCAGCCCGTTGAGCCAGTTCTATCATTCAATAAAGTCATGGCTGATCTGTGGTGTAACGCCATATACCTGCCTTTGTCCCATATCCCTTAATATTCTTGCTAAACAAAAAAGTCTCAGATTTCAAAGTAGCAACTGACCCAGCATTCAATGCCATGTGCGGAAGTGTGTTTCACACATCTAGTACTTTTTGTTTGTCGAACTGCTTCTTAACATATCTCTGGAACTGTCTGGCCTAGTGGAAATAGCTTATCATTTTCTACCTCATCTTTTGCTGTTAATATCTTGAAGAATTTATTCATCACACTTAACCATCTAAATTCTATAGAGATCATGCCTAATTTTTATAATCTCCCATCATAAGTATAACCCCTGAAGCTCTAATATCATTCATGTGTAACTGCATGGTACTCCCATCTACCCCAGTATTCTTCCTGTGTTGTGGTGCCGAGATCGGCTCACAGTTCTTCATGTGAATGCTGGCTAGGATTTGTATAGCTGCAGGATCTGTCTCCTTGCACTCTTGTCGCCTAGATATAAAGACCAGCATTGCGTTAGGTTTCTTCATTATTTTTGGCACATGTTCATGTAATTTGTAAAGTATACGCCCAGACCTCTTTGGACGTCCACTGCATTCAACTTCATGCTGTCTGGAAAGAACCCTGATCCATCCTATTTGGGTACAAAATGGATAATCTCACAGTTGTTTATATTGATCTCCAGCTATTATAGAGAGAAAGTGAGGGCTGCAGATGCTGGAGATCAGAGCTGAAAATGTGTTGCTGGAAACGCGCAGCAGGTCAGGCAGCATCCAAGGAACAGGAGAATCGATGTTTCGGGCACAAGCCCTTCTTCAGGAATGAGCCAGGAGAATCGACGTTTCGGGTTCATTCCTGAAGAAGGGCTTGTGCCCGAAACGTCGATTCTCCTGTTCCTTGGATGCTGCCTGACCTGCTGCGCTTTTCCAGCAACACATTTTCGGCTCCGGCTATTATAGCTTTGCCCATTCACATAGTCGATCAATGTACCTTATGCAACAACTACACTGCCTGCAATGCTAACTTTATGTCATCAGCAATTTGGATTATTACTTGCTATGTCATTTGCCAAATCATTAATGAATTAAAAGAAAATTTTAGACCCTGCCAATTTAATTTCCGAGATATTATTATTTATTACTGTCGCCTACCACTGAACCGATTTCGCAGGCACGCCAGTAATTTGCCCTGAGTTCCGTTGGCTCCTGTCCCTAGTCAACAGCTTCTTATGTGGGACTTCATTAAATGTCTTTTGTCTGTCCCTTTAACAACATCCATAGATATTCCCTGTACAGTACCTTGGTTACCTCTTCAAAAAATTCAGTTGGGCTTGCAATACACAATTTACCATTCTGGAATCCTTACTGGATTGCCCTTACTAACTGATAACTTTCAAGTTGTTTAGTTATCCCCTCCTTGCTTATAAAATCCAACAATTCCCCCACCATTGATGTCAGCAAACTCCTCTGTAATTGCCCGGCTTTCTTTAGTTATTTTATCCATTGGCAGAGTTTCCCAGTTTCTTGTGGACAGTCTTTGTTTCATCCGGCTAAAATCGGCATTATACAAATCGAAAACTCTGATAGCTAATTCATGCTTCTCCCTTTCAAATGCTACATTGAACTCGATCATGTGATGATCACGTACAATTTGGTGTCTAATTAAATCTGGCTGATTACCCATTGCAAAATCCAGTGCTGCTTGTATCCTTGCTGTATCCAGGACATATTGTTGTAAGAAATTCACGAACACTCTCCAGAACGTCACTATCTTTCTGACATATGCTTGTTAGCTTCTACGAATCTACATTATAGTTATATCTCACATTACACTATATTGGCTTTGTTGCACTCTTCCCCTAATTTCTGCATTTATATTATGTAACATTTCAGAGCTGCTCTCTGGGCGTCTGTATACAATGTTTGTTAATGTTTTAGATCCTTTACAGTTCCTCAGTTTCACACATACCATGTCCATTGCAGGCTTTCTTCTCATTGTATCCTCCCTCATCATTGAAGTAATTTTGTTTCTAGTGATGCTACTCCAATTTCTCTGCCGTTTCCACGGTCTGTGCTGTAAGCCTTATAATCTGACATATTTCATTCCCAATATCTGTAGCCATGTCTCAGTAATGGCGACTCTGTCATAACCACTAATTTGAATTTGTGCCTGCAGCTCATCAAATTTATTCCTCACCCTCTATGCATTTGCATATAGAACTATCATTTGAGCCACCCACTCCAACCTATACAAAACGACCCGTCTTTTATCCTCCTATTTATTATTTCTCACTTCTGGTTTATTCAAAGCACTTCTTACAATTTTATTATTGTCTGCGCTGACTGAAGTGAGATTCCTGGCTGTTTTTTCACTCTTTGTCGTAGCTTGATTTTGAAACTGTTTTAACTTTATCCACACGTTTACTTCGCTGATTTTCTTATCTCTATGTCAGTTACACATGGCTTGGGTAATAATCCTGAAATGATAGATAGCCTTGTGATCCTGTTCTTTACGTTTGTTCGTCATTCCTGATGTTCTCCAACTAGAACTTCCACCTACTCTTTCCTATGTTATAGGTCCCAACATGGACCACAGTGTCTGGCTCTTCCGCCTTCTACGCCAATGTCTTTTCAAGTTGGTTCGAGGTGTCTCTTACCTTCTCACCAGACAGGAAAAACACTATGCTGAACTCTTGTCCCTGCTAGAAAGGATATTGTGTACCCTTCATTTTAATAATGCTCCTCCTATCCATCTTGATTTTTGCTCTCCACCCCTCCCCCCCGCCCCCCGCGCTCGGATATCTTCCTGACCACAGTGCAATGGTCAGTATGCTAATCATTCCTTTGGTCCACTTCCTCATTCAAATAGGGAACAGGTATTTCATTCTTGTTGGACTACGGATAAAACACGACTCAAAACAAATATCACGTGAATGTTGCCTAGTTAAATAGAATTGTGAGAGCCATGAATATACTTTTCGAAAGAAAAGAGCTGCTTTGGATTGAGAAAACCAGTATTTAACCTGAATTAATGAGATCCTACAACTAATAACCAGTCCAGGGAAGGTTGATACAATAATATTGACCAACCAGCAGGATCTATCAGCTTTTCTTCGATTGGCCCAAGTTAAGGATAAACATTCATCTCTATAAGCTAATTTTATTTATGTCTTCAAGTATTTTGGCTTTAGCTACAAAGAGTTGGAAGAGAAATGTCAAGAAAAAAACCCCACTGCAACTGTACAGGGCATTGCAAAGGCCACATTGCGATTACTATGTGCATTTTTTCGGAGAATGAAATATTTTCAGTGGCTGAATTGCAATAAGGACTCAGCAGCCTGGCTGTAGTAATGAATAGCTGAGGTCGATGTTCACTGAAATTGAGATGATCAGAGGACCTTTGAGGATGATATCTAAATACTGTTTAGGTGCTTGACATCGCAGGTAGTGATTCTTTTTTAAAAATCTGGCAGCCAAACATAAACCACAGGATCACAGTGTCAAAATAAGAGAGATTCCTTTCTGACTGTGGTACAGACTATTTTTCTCTCATAAATGTATGCAAAATGTTGGGATTGGTCACCCTAGACAGGAGTGCTGAGTATATATAAAGTGGAAGTTGGTATATTAAAAGCAAAATAATATATCTGCTGGAACTTTAAAACAAACACAGAGAATACTGGAGAAACTCAGCACGACCAGCAGAATCTGTGGAGCGAGAAGCAGAATTGATAATTCCAGTACAGAGCATTCTGCCGATAGCTTTGAGTTTGTTCATTTGTGACACCGAATGAATGCAGATCCCAATGAATGCAAAGGGTGTCCAAGAATGAAATGCTAAACTTCACCTCTTATTTCAGTATTAGTGCATTCAATACATACAGTTATTACTATTGCTGGGTGTTCCTTTCCCCTTCTCCTATTCGCAAAGTAAGATTGTGTTCAATTCGACGACAACAAGAAACACCATCTTGCATTCGACATCTTCTGTTCAAAGTGTCTGGAGCCTTTTCATTTTCCTGGTAAAATGCTGAGTAGACTTTCTGAATTTTCCATGGTAGCAGCCCGGCAGGAGGTCTCTGTTTCTTTCATGGAGCTAACATGATTGATTACATTCGAATAAGAATCAAACACTTGAGACCTGGAGTCTGCAATGTCATTTGATTAATTCTTGGCTAGCTTGCATTTCACCTCTATTCACCTGCTTCAATTGTTTCAAGTCGTTACCTATCATAATTCTTTCAAAGTTTGTTCATGGTATTAGTGAACCACTTCTCATGGAGGGCAAAGATTCCAGATTTTCCCCAATCTTTGTCAGAAGCAATTCTCCTTGACAACCTCTCAATGGTTCAATCTAATTTTAAGACCTGCCTCTTTTCTCTGGTCTTCCTCAACATAGCGGAAAACAAATCCATCTATCAGCCCTGAATTCTTTAATAGCTTAAACGCTGCTCAACAATTCCCCACCAGGCACACAGAACTCATTATGCAACATATTCCAAGAATTCTCGGAGGCTGTTGCCATTCTGGTGAATCTGTGCTGCTCTCCCTCCAACCACCGAATCTCTCTTTCTCCAAAGCCAATACATCGTTGTTGAGATAGGGAGCGCAAGTCTGAACTGCCTGATTGATCCACAATATAAACAGAACATTTTTTTTTCTGAATGGAGATAGAAATTCAAAGATTTCTTAATTCGCACAGATAATGAATAATTTGCAATGGTATTTTACCTGGGACGGCAATAACTGTCAGTGAAGTGTAGTAAATGGCATAGACGAGACCTCTGGCTGGTGAATGCATTTTCTCCGAGATATTTGAGATTTATTTTTAGGTTTTATATTTGTTCTGTTTGATATTGAACGGAACTATTCTTATAGCTGATTTTAACCCCCGAGACATAATTAAAAGCTTTACCATTGATCTGAGTCACAATCTGTGGGAGATAATTGATCAGGTGACTTTGTCAACTGTATTAAGTGCAATTACTAAACTAACAGATGAGGTGACATCGTCAGCACTCAGTCATCCAAATTGCTCACATACTAGCGAGTTCACAAGCAACGGCAAAGTTTGTACACTGCTAGGACTGTTTATTAAGAGATGAAACACTAAATACATAGATTCTGAGCTTACCTCAAACTTGGGATTGCTTAGCTCCGTTGGTTGGACAACTGGTTGCAGTGACCATGAAATTCCCACTTCATGAACTTTGCCGCTCACCTGCAGAATGGTAACCCTCAGGTTGAACCCCTAGCAGTCATCTTTTATAAATGGCGTTTGAGGCTGTGGTTTCCTGTGTGGATTTCAAAACCGCGCCCAAAACGAAGCGGGGTTGAAGCTTAATACTCTGGTTAAATTTGAAATAAATAATCTTTGATTTGAACACATCAGTTGGAAGTTTCATCATTTTCAAACCAAGTGTTGATCACGACTCCGCTTGGAGCTGTGAAGAACAATGTGGGCGGACGATCGTACAGCAGGAACACAATTTCAGCTTGGCATGGTCATACGGGGTCACACTGAGAGGGACAAACGCCACTGTGATCTTTCTCATCTCTGTTCATCGACAGTAAAGTCCCTGTGAGAGTCAATCCTTAGGGGAATCAGAAAATTATCCGAGCTGCTCTCTCTCACGGTTCAGATGTTGTAAGACACGGAACACAACTGGGTTTGGAGTCAGCATGAACAAAGGGAATATTGGAAACTGCTGTCACAATAGAGTTTGAGGTCAATTTGAGATCTGTTCCTGACGGTAAGTGAAACGCTAGGTTTAAGTTTCCGGTCTGAAATAGATTGCTGCAATTGTCCTACGAAGGTTTAACGTTTTTATGTGGTAATTTCTGAAACTTTCATTTTGAAGGACTTGTTAATTTTCATTCCAATGAACCTTCGAAAAACAAAATTTTATTAAAACAGGAAAAATTCAGAAGACCTTGATAACTTCTCGTATAATTATGTGGCAGACATTTGATTATGTCATATAAAAAAGCGTGCTGTATCCAAGTGCTTCTGTAACTAGGTTAGTAATGGGGGAGCTGGGCTGATAACCACAGATGTGTGTTCCAAAGCAACCGCTGAAGCTGGGAAACTCAAATTTGGTTAATCCAGTAAACGTGGAACGAATAAAATGCTGGTAGAACTGACTACGAAACTGCCGGGTTTTTGTCGAAATCTGCCAAGATCACTGCCACCTTCCAGAAAATGAAATTGAATTTCATAATCTGATCTGTGAAAGGTCAGTCCACGTGAACGAATGTGTGGTCGACTCCATTGTGAGTGCTGTTCCCTCTCCCAGCCTGTTTTCTCACGCGCAGATTGATAATGGGGAGGGACCTATTCATCTACACTGAGTTGGGAGGGGATTCAGTCAGGGAGGTGTGACTATACAAATTTGGACGATCTACACGTGGGCCGGACTGGAACCAATGTCCGAGGCAGTGCTTTTGCTAACGCTGTTGGGGAGGATTTAAACTAATGTGGCAGGGGGATAGGAACCCAAATGAAGAGGTTAGTGGTGAGTAAGGAGATAGTAACTAAAGCCTGTAAGGGACCAGATAATGAGATCAGCATGACTAAGAGGAAGAGTAGACATGGAGCAGATGATGATTTCAAAGGGACAGATGACCTGAGTTGTATTTGTTTTAATATGAGATGGGTCGTAGGTAAGGCAGTTGAACTTAGGAGATGAATTAGACCCTGGGAGTATGATGTTATTGCTACTGCTGAGACTTGGTTGAGGGAAGGGCATGATTGGCAACTACGTATCCCAGGATGTAGATGTTTCAGGCGGGATAGAGAGAGAGAGAGGAAAAAGGGGGGTGGAGGAATTGCATTACTGGTCAGAGAGGATGTCACAGCTGTGTTGAAGGAGAGCACTACGGAAGACTCGAGCAGTGAGGCAATATGGGCAGAGCTCAGAAATAGGAAGGGTGCGGAAACAATGTTGGGTGTGTACTATTGACCGCTCAATAGCGGGCCTGTGACAGTGATACAAACATGTAAATAGATTATGGAAAGATGGAGGAACAACAGGATGGGAGATATTAACATTCCCAACATTGACTAGGATTCATTAGTGTTAGAGGTCTAAATGGAATAGAATTTGTAAGGAGCATCCAGGAGAGTGTTATAGACTTGATGTTGGGGAATGAGCCCGGTCAGGGTGGTTTAAGTTTCAGTAGGGGAATGCTTAGGCTATAGTGATCACATTTCCGTACATTTTAGAATGCTCATGGACAAAAATGCAAGTGGTCCTAAAGGAAGTTTTCTAAATTGGGAAAGCCAACCACAGCAAAATTCGGCAAGAGCTGGGGAATGTAGATTGGGAGTAGCTTTTTGAAGGTAAATATACATTTGAAATGTGGGAGTCCTTTAAAAAGAGGTTGATCAGAGTGCATGACAGACATGTCCCTGTGAAAATGAAGGATAGAAATGGCAAGATTAGGGAACCATGGATGACAGGTGAAATTGTAAGATTAGCAAAAAGGAAAAAGGAAGCATACATTTGGTCTAGGCGACTGAAAACAGACGAAGCTTTGGAAGAATATTGGGAAAGTAAGACCAATCTTAAATAAGGAATTAAGAGGGATAAAATGGGTTCTGAAATATCTTTAGCAAACAGGGTTAAGGAAAATCCTAGAGTCTTTTATTTCTATATAAGGAGCAAGAGGATAACTAGAGAAAGGTTGCCCACTCAAGGACAAATGAGTAAAGTCATGCATGGAGTTAGAGAAAGTGGGTGAGATCCTTAATGAATACTTTGCATTGGTATTCACCGAGGAGAAGCACATGACGGATGTTGAAGTTATGGATAGATGTTGGATTACTCTGGTGAAGCCGGCATAAGGAGGGAGGAAGTGTCAGGTACTCTAAAAGGTGTTAAAGTGGACAAGTCCCCAGGTCAAGATGGGATCTATCGCTGGTTACTGAGGGAAGCGAGAGAGGAAATAACTGAGACTGTAACAGATATATTTGCAGCATCCTTGAATATGGGTGAGGACTGGAGTTTTGCTAGTGTTGTCCCCTTGTTTAAGAAGGGTAGTAGGGATACTCCAAGTAATTATAGACTGGTGACCTGATGTCAGTTGTAGGGAAGCTGCTGGAGAAGATACTGAGGGATAGGATCTAATTACATTTGGAAGAAAATGGCCTTATCAGTGGTCAGCAACATGATTTTGTGCAGGGTAGGTCATGCCTTACCAACGTAATAGAATTCTTTGAGGAAGTTACAAAGTTGATTGATGAGGGAAGAGCAGTAGATGCGACATACTTCAGTAATGTGATTGATAAGATTCCCCATGGTCGGCTGATGGAGAAATTGAAGTCACATGGGGTCCAGACTGTACTAGCTAGATGAATAGAGAGCTGACTGATCATCAGGAGACAGAGAGTAGTAATGGAATGGAGTTTCTCAACATGGAGAACTGTGACCAGTGGTGTTCCTCAGGGATCCGTGTTGGGACCACCGTTATTTGTGATACACACAAACGATCTGGAGGAAGGTGTAGGTGGTCTGATTAGCGAGTGTGCAGATGACCCTAAGATATGTGGATCAGCAGATAGTGAAGGGGTCTGTCAGAGAATACAGCAGAATATAGATAGTTTGGAGAGTTGGGCAGAGAAATGGCAGATGGAGTTCATTCCGGGCAAATGCTAGGTGATGCATTTTGGAAGATCCAATTCAAGATTGAATTTTTCGGTAAATGGAAAAACCTTGGGGAAAATTGAAGTACAGTGAGATTTGGGTGTTCAGATCCATTGTATACTGAAGGTGGCAACGCAGGTCGATGGAGAGGTCAAGAATGTATACCATATGTTTTTCTTCATCGGATGGGGTATTGAGTAAAAGAGTTGGCAGGTCACGTTAGTTACATAGGACTTTGGTTTTGTCACATTCGGAATACTGCATACAGTCCTCGTCGCCACATTATCAAAATTACGTGGATGCTTTGGAGAGGGTGCAGAGGAGGTTCACCACGATGTTGCCTGGCATGGAAGGTGCTATATTTGAAGAGAGGTTGTGTAGATTAGGACTATGTAGGTATTTAAGAGAATAAAAGAATGACAAGAGTAAGATTAGGGCCAATCAAGGATGTTAATGGGAAATTGTGTGAGGAGTCGGAGGAGACAGAGGAAGCACTAAATGAATATTTTTCGACAGTATTCACTCTAAAAAACGACAATTTGTCGCAGAGAATAATGAGGTACAGGCTACTAGACTAGGTGGGATTGAGGTTCACAAGGAAGAGGTATTAGAAATCCTGAAGAGTGTGAGAATAGATAAGTCCACTGGGTCGGATGGGATTTAGCCTGGGATCCTCTGGGAAGCCAGGGAGGAGGTTACCGAGCCTTTGGCCTTGATCATTAAATCGTCATTGTCCACAGGAGTAATGCCAGAAGACTGCAGGATAGCAAATGTGGTTCCCCTGTTCAAGCAGGGGAGTAGAGACAACCCTGGTAATTATAGACCAGTGAGCCTTACTTCAGTTGTTGGTAAAGTGTTGGAAAAGGTTATAAGAGATAGGATTTATAATCAACTAGAAAATAATAATTTGATAATGGATAGTCAGCACGGTTTTGTGAAGGTTATGTCATGCCTCACAAACTGTATTAAGTTATTTGAGAAGGTGACCAAACAGGTAGATGAGAGTAAACCAGTTGATGTGGTGTATATGGATTTCAGCAACGCATTTGATAAGGTTCCCCACAGTAGGCTATTGTTCAAAATACGGAGGAATGGGATTGTGGGAGATATAGCAGTTTGGATCAGTAATTGGCTTGCTGAAAGAAGATAGAGGGTGGTGGTTGATGGGAAATGTTCATCCTGGAGTCCAGTTACTCGTGATGTACTGCAAGGGTTAGGTCCACTGCTGTTCATCATTTTTATAAACGACCTGGATGATGGAGTAGAAGGGTGGGTTAGTAAATTTGCAGACAACACTAAGGTCGGTGGAGTTGTGGATAGTGACGAAAGATGTTGTAGGTTACAGAGAGATATAGATAAGCTGCAGAGCTGGGCTGAGAGGTGGAAAATGGAGTTTAATGTGGGCAAATGTGAGGTGATGCACTTTGGTCGGAGGAACAGGAATTCAAAGTACTGGGCTTATGATATGATTCTTGGTAGTGTAGATGAGCAGAGAGATCTCGGTGTCCAGGTACACAGATCCATGAAAGTTGCCACCCAGGTTGACTGTGTTGTTAGGAAGGCATTAATAGAGGGATCGAGTTCTAGAACTATGAGGTTATGCTACATCTGTACAAAACTCTGGTGCGGCCGCACTTGGAGTATTGTGTACAGTTCTGGTCACTGTATTATAAGAAGTATGTGAAAGCTTTGGAAAGGGTGCAGAAGAGATTTACTAGGGTCTTGCCTGGTATGAAGAGAAGGTCTTCTGAGGAAAGTCTGAGGGACTTGAGGCTGTTTTCGTTGGAGAGAAGAAGGTTGCGAGGTGACTCAATAGAGATATATAAGATAATCAGAGGGTGAGATCGGGTGGACAGGGAGAGCCTTTTTCCAAGTATGGTGACGGCGAGCACGAGGGGGCATAGCTTTAAATTGAGAGGTGACAGATATAGGACAGATGTCAGAGGTAGTTTCTTTAATCAGAGAGTAGTAAGGGTATGGAATGCTTTGCCTGCAACGGTTGTAGATTCGCCAACTTTAAGTACATTTAAGTCGTCATTGGACAAGCATATGGACATACATGGAATAGTGTAGGTTAGAAAGGCTTCAGATTGATATGACAGGTCGACGCAACATTGAGGGCCGAAGGGCCTGTACTGCGCTGTAATGATCTATGTTCTATGTTCTATGTTCTATGTTCATTAGAAAGACGGAGGTGGAGGGGGACCTGATTGAGGTTTACAAAATCGTGAGAGGTGCAGACAGGGTGGATAGCAAGAAGCTTTTTCCTGGAGTGGGGGAATCAATTACTTGGGGTCACGAGCTCAAAGTGAGAGGGGAAAGTTTAAGGAAGATACGTGTGGAAAGTTCTTTACGCAGGGGGTGATGGGTGTCTGGAATGCGTTGCCAGCGGAGGAAGTGGAGGCGGGCACGATAGCATCATTTAAGAGGTACATAGATAAATGCATGAATGGGCCAGGAGCAGAGGAAGGCAGACTCTTAGAAAGTAGGCTTAGATAGAGGAGTTGATTGATGCAGACTTGGAGGACCGAAGGGCCTGTTCCCGTGCTGTAATTTTCCTTGTTCTTTTTCTTTGTACTTTCTCTTCTCAACTTAAAACTGTGCCTTCCAAGTATTGACTCTGCTACCCAAATGAAAAGACTTGACTTTTCACCCTATCTATATGCCTCATGATTTTGGAAGCTTTCATAAGGTAACCCCTGAGCTTGTGATGCTCTAGGGAAAGCAACCGTGCCTTATTCAGCCTCTTCCTATCGCTCAAAACTCTCCAATGTTGTCAACATCCTTGAAAATATTTTCGGCACTCTTTTAAGTTCCACAACATCCTTCCCTAGCAGGCAGAAAAGAATTGAATGCGGTATTCCAAAAGTGGCCTAACCAATGTCCTTTACAGTCACAACGTCACCTGCCAATGCCTATACTGAATGCACTGTCTAATATAGGCTCGCATACTGTTGGGGCGATTCTGTGGAATTAATACATTTTCTGCAAACCAAAAAGTTCAAAGGACATGACAATTCTTTCATGCATCTACTGGTGCAGTGCAAGGAGTGGTCAAAGACTACCCCAAATGTGACCTCAACGTGATTATCCAATTGCCCACTTAATCTTCAGCTCAGATCAGAAGAAAAGTCAATGATGTTCTAATCGTAAAAACAAATAAATTGATTTTTATGCACTTTTCTTGTAACATTCAAGTAATGGCACATCCACCCACTGCCTCACCCTTGTATACTAGTGGTTACTTAGTGCTGTGTTATTCAACTATGATTGGGTTTCCAGGACATCATATACCTCTTGTTGCTGTGATCTATTTGGCCATTTTAGTTCGTGGGATATTGAAGTCTTCGTGGTCACTTGTGCCCTTTTATCACTCAATGAGGTGTGCGTCTGCTATTTTGTACAAGGCTATAACAGAGTCTTCTTTGAGATTTCTCGCCATTCCAACACTCTTAGGTACTCTCCTTGATAAGAGAGAGTGATGTCCCTTTCTATTCCTCGTAATTCATTTTCAAGCCTTTCTTTCTAATGTTTTGCTAAGTGATGATTATATACATGTCTGGTAAATATAAAACATCCTATGAGACTATATCCATGATTTCTAAACAAATCTTGACAGAGATAACTAATTGGTATGAAGTGTTCTTATATTTAGAACAACAGAGAATGTTGCAAATTCAATCTTACTGAACAGTTCTTGTTTTAAGTGCTGAGAACACAGGCCATTTTCACACTCTGTAATCTCTGTTAAAAATGTCCTGCAACGCTTCTTGGTGTTTTCGTTGGCCATTTCCTGCTGTACTGTCGTTGGGAGCCCTAACACATATGAAACCCCTTCTTCACTATCATGTCTACTTGCAACTTTACTTCTAAGAAACTATGAACCTGCAGTCCAAGGTCTCTTTGCTCAGCAACACTCCCCAAACACTTACAATTAAGTGTAAACGCTCTGCCATGATTTGCCTTTCAAAAATCCTGTACCTTTACTTCTAAGAAACTATGAACCTGCAGTCCAAGGTCTCTTTGCTCAGCAACACTCCCCAAACACTTACAATTAAGTGTAAACGCTCTGCCATGATTTGCCTTTCAAAAATCCTGTACCTCATGTTTATGTGAATTTAACTCCAGTGGTCACTCTTCGGCCCATCAGCCTATCTGAAGTACTCTGAAATAACCTTCTTCGCTATCCATTGCACCACCAATTTTGCTGTCATCTGCAAAGTTACTAACCATATCTATTATGTTCACATTTTAATCATTTATGTAAATAGCAAAATGCAGTGGACCCAATATCGATCCTTGAGCCATACTGCTGGTCACAGGCCTCCAGTCACAAAAGCAAGTCTCGAGTAACCGCCCCCCCCCCACCCGTTTCCTACCTTCGAGACAGTTCTAATCCAAATGGCTAGTTCTCCTAATATTCCATGTGATCTATCTTTGCTGAACAGTCCACCATGTAGAACGATGTCGAATGCCTTACTGATGTCCATATGGATCACGTCCACCACTGCATATTCATCAATATGTTCTTTCTCATTGTAATCCGTCTTGGAATTCTCTTCACGAGTCAGACCACAAGTATGAGGGAAATTGGCATAATCTGTCGTGCAATGGGGAGGTGATGGCGCCGTAGTTTTATCAACAGCCGATTTTTCCAGAGATCCAGGTAACGTTCTGAGGCTCTGGTTCAAGCCCTACCATGGCAGATAGTGCTTGTAACGAGATCAGCAAACTATATATAATAGGCAATGAGTTCTCTGATTGGGACTGCTAATCTGGTCTAATCAAGATCCGCTGGCATCCAGATAAAAAAAGGGATGAGTGTAGGAGGCACTGAAACACGGGTGCATGACTCTATGCGGCATTACTCAATTCAATGACTGACCATATGTAAATAAAGGCTGACTCGGTGATGAGGTCTCAGGCTTCCTGAAGTTATTTCAGTGTGATTTAAATTCAATAAAAATCTGGAATTAAGAGTCGAATGATGACCATGAAATCAATATTGATTGTCAGAAAATCCCATCTGGTTGACGAACATCCTTTGGGGAAGGACATCTTTATCAGGTCTGGTCGGCATGTGACTTCAGACCTATAGCAATTTTTCTGACTCTCAACTGCCCTCTGGGTAATTAGGGATGGACAACAAATGCTGGCCTGACCAGTGATGTCCACGCCCTGTGAATTAGTTTTAACTCAAAAAGGAAAATAGAGGCTGAAATTAAATAAATATGATGTCCTGTATTGTACAGTATTCTACTTCCAGGGCTGATTGACAACAGTGACAATAGGCAACTCAATCTTAGTGCATTACTCTCATTACATTGTCTCCAAGATGCTGTGTTGCCCATGCTGTCATTCGATTGGAAGCAGCAACTGTTTCTCTCTTCACCGATGCTGCCAGATGTTCTGAGTTTCTCCAGCACTTTATGTTTTCCGATTTGCAGCAACCATTGTATTTTGTCTTGATTTGTGTGTCCTCAGGTGCTGTAATTGTTAGTGCAGTTGTCATTTTGCAACAAGAATAAGCCAATTAGTCCATCAAGCCTGCCTTGCCATTCATTATCGACAACCCAAATTCATTTTACCCAACCCGTCCCCATTACCTTGTGCACATTTCATAATCAGTACTGAACCAATTTATAACAAAAACATGTTAAAAGACTAAGTTCTTTGTGCCAGAGAATTCCAAAGTTTCACAACTGTCTGACTCAAAAACGAAGACTTGGAATCCAAAACCTAACAGTCACCCCTTTGTTTTTAAATTGTGTCCTTGGTTCTAGACTCCCAAACCTTCCAAAACATCTTAACTGCATGTACACTGTCTACCCCTTTAAGTATTGTGTAAATTTCAATTAGATCGCCTCTCGTTCTTCTAAACTCTATGAAATACACGTCCAGTTTGCCCAAACTTTCATAGGAGAGACCCGCTGTTCTGGGAAGAAGTCTGGTGAACCTTTGCTCCACTCCCTCTATGCTAATAATATCTTTCCTCAGAACAGGAGACCAAAACTGCACACTGTACCCCAGATATGTCCACGAGTATGTCATTGAGTATATTAGCTGTTTCGTGTGAGGTGTAACACAAATATTGCATTCTCTGTGTAGACAATGTTTATCCTCTAACATTCCAATTGAACGATTTGAATGGTGCTGCGAGGGAATTCTTCACCAGGGATTTGGAAAAATGACCATGACAGAACCAGGCTCGCTTTTGGCCCCACATAAAATGATTGCAAGTGATTGCATCTGAGATCAGATTATTTTTTAGCCTGAATTGTGCTGAATGATGACAGTACTAAACTGCTTGCAGCCCTTCTGCCAGTTCGCTTACTAAATCCAAGGATTCCCTTTTTCTCACATCCTGTCTGTCCAGCTAATCGAATCAACCAGTCCTTGAATCATTTGTGCATTTTTTCATCATGTTCCCAGACTTCTGTAGCGAATGTTGAGAAGTTTACTGCTGCACTAGCGTTCCCTTTGTATAAAGACGTCGACAGAAAGTTTTCTCCTGAAGTTCGTCACATATTAAGTTCTCAATGGGACAGTGTCTCATTCAGTGAGGGAGCTCGAGTATCAATTCGAGCCCCACACTCCCATTGTTTGCTGGACCAGCCTCCTGCCGCTCACTCTTGTCCCTGGGCCTTCCACCCTACCCCTCATTTTCAACAAATATTTTCTGTGACTTACCATCTGATTTTCATCGACTATCCTTAACATCTGCTGATAGCATTTATGCAGCACCTCTATCCTTTCAAACACCTTCCACTTTTCAGGTCTGCAGAATGGTTCTGCATGAACAGTCATTGGACCCGAAACATTAGGTCTGTTTTCTCTGCCAGACATGTTGAGATTCGCCATTACTTCAATTTTTGTAAGATTTGCAGCATCCTCAGTTTTTTGTTTTACGTATGTGCATGTCAATCATATGCGCTAGGTGAATTGATCAACTTGAAAGCCTTGATGCAGTGACGAACTAAAAAACCAATGCATTAGGTACATTAGCTATTGAACTTAAAGTGCGTATGTGCATTTCTATCACAGTGGAACTGGGAGTACCTGCGGAGAGAATTTGGATTTAATGTTTCGGTTCCATTGACTGAAACATTAAATTTTTTTCTTCTTCATTTAATTCCGTATCAGTGCACATTCCCCCTGGATACTGTGCATGCCTTCACCAACGATCTGCGCCTTCTGAGCATGCGATCGGAAGGGTTACTAGACGTAAAACATTAATTCTGATTTCTCTCTACAAATGCTGCCAGACCTACTGAGATTTTCAGCAAATTTTGCTTTTGTTCCTTATTTCTTTCACAGTTCTTTCAATTTTTGTCCTGGTAATTCTCATCTGTAATCCAGTGCTATCACATTCTTCCTCACCTGCAGAGGTCAGAACAGCACGCAGTACTCCAACAGAGGCTGAATTAACGTTCCAAAGTTCCATCATAACCTTGTTGCCTCCAGGCAAAATATATCTCGCGTATTGTTACAAAAAGAGCCCTACTACCAATGCAGTACTTGGGACAGCCAGTGAGTTTGACTTTCCATGCGGAGGCAACTACCTCTAAAAAGATCGGATGCAAGGGGATGGAGAAAAAAAAGCAAGTAATTGGTTGTGAGGACCCAGGATAAGTTGAGAAGTCGAATGGCCTCCTCCCGCGCTGAAACAATTCTGTCTGATATATCGCTCCCAGATCCGCCTGCTCTCTTCCCATTGGCTCGGATCGACTGTGATTCATCACCTGTACCTCCCACGGCCGAAGCGATCGCATGCTCAGAAGGCGCAGATCGTTGGTGAAGGCATGCACAGTATCCAGGGGGAATGTGCACCGATACGGAATTAAATGAAGAAGAAAAAAATGAAAACAGAATGTGTAATGGGAGGAGTAATAATACTGAAGGAGGTATATGTAAATGGAGGAGTTATAATACTGAGAATAGAATGCATAAATGGTGGAGAATTTGTATGATGAAGGGATATGTAAACAGAAAAAAATCATTCTCAGGCAGAGATGTGTAAAAAAGGGACTAATATTACCGAGAAACGAGTATGAAAGTTGAGGAGAATAAATACTGAAGAAGTGATATGCAAATGGAAAAATACTTCTGAGGAAGGGCTGTGCAAATGGAAGAGCACCAATATTGAGAAAGTGATGCCTAAAAAAAGATGTAATATTACTGAAGAAAGGATGTCTAAATGGAGAAATATTACAGAGTAAGGAATGTGCAATCGGTGTAATAATACCGAGAAAGGGATGTGCAAATGGAGATATAACATTGAGCAGGAAGTGTGTGTAAATGGAGGAGAGCATTATAGTGAGGAATAGATGGTTAAAAAGTGAGGGGACTGTAAATAGAGACGAAAAAGTACTGAGGAAAAGATATTTTGAAAAAGTGACGGGCTGTTTAAATGTAGGGGAAATGATAGCTGAGAGGATGTCGTTTAAGAAGTAAATGGATGTGAAAGTAGAGATATGATGCCTGAGCAGGGGATGATTAGAATGCGAAGTGGCTGTAATGAGGATTGTGCCCCAAATGTTCAGGAAGTGAGGAATCAATAATTGCAGGTTTAATGATGATTGAGCAAGACATATCTTCAAAGTCGCATTGAATCTCAGAGGCAATCAGCTTATTGAGCTTGCAATGGCTTTTTTGAAAAAGGTTGATTGTCCCTCCCTTTCCACAGAACCTCAACTAAATGTTTCAGCCCTGCATTTCTCTCTGATCTGCAGCGTAACTGCTCACCATGCCATAATGTTTTGCCTCAAGTTAGCATTCACCTTGGGTCATTGCTTTTTATATATCGGCAAACGAAACAGTTTTTCCTTTTCTGTTCTGTTCAGAGACCTTGTGATGTTCGCAGGTGGAAATGTGCCACCACATTGGACCATACATCTGCTCTAAATGTAGGAAAGGACTCACGGTGCAACCCACCTGCAGTCGCACCGGCTTGTTCACTCTGAGGAGAAACAATTCAACTGCACATGCTGTGGAAAGAGCTCCAGGTAGTCATCCACTCTGACTGCACACCAGCGACTTAAAATTGGGAAGAGGCCATGCAGCTGACCGACTATGGGAAGGGATTCACTCAGTCATCCCATCTGCTGAATTCACACTGAGGAAAGACCATTCTGTTGTATATTCTACGGGAACAGCTCTCGATGTTCAGGCAATCTTATTCCACATTGGCGTGTTCACACAGTGGAGAAGCTATTCACCTGTTATGAGCATAGGAAGAGAGTAACTCTGTCATCTACCCGTTAAGACACCAGAGAATTCACACTGGAGCAGAACTGTTTGCCTGCTTCGAGGGTGGGAAGAGATTAATTTGGTCATCTCACCTGGCGACACACCAGCGATCTCACATTGGGAGACCATTCATCTGCTCGATGTAATTCATCTGGCATTTAATAATCCTGAAAGGGATGCAGTACCTCTGTAATAGCGGCTGCGTATGATCTTTCTCCATAATTCAGGAACCTTCATCAAAACTTAAGTTTCCAACAAAGTTATGAACGTTTTGTTTAATTCCAAATTGACTATTGTTTGAACTCTGCAAGTGAATATGTGAACGATCCCACTGATTAACATCTCTGATAAAAAAAAACTAATGATCCTTGCTGACAATTCTTATTGACTTGCACATACCATCCTTACATCTTCCATTATTCGCCATGAAGAAAGAACAGGAATTCTAGAAGAATTTCGATTCGTCAAATGTTACCTTTCACCTGATACAGACAACCCCTGCAGAGCAATGCAGATATGTGCTGTCAGGAATCAGTGCCTGTTAAACGCATAGGATCTTAAGAAATGTGTAACATCTTATACAAATGGTCACTTTCTCTGCCATATTCTCGGGAGAAAAGGTTCCACAGCAGCTTTCTGGTTGTCGGACACAGTCAGGCCTTTTTATTTTGCCCAAAATATTTTTAACCCTGAAACAACTGGATCCCATTACCCATTTGTAAACTAACTGTAAAAGTTAAAGCGGGTTGTTGAGAGAATAGGAGAATGATTTTGAATTGACCCAAACTGGATTCAGTCCAATCCCCACGCTCAGGCTCACACTAGTTAACTGGGTAAAAACAAGGACTGCAGATGCTGGAAACCAGAGTCTAGATTAGATTGGTGCTGGAAAAGCACAGCAGGTCAAGCAGCATCCGAGGAGCAGGAAAATCGACATTTTGGGCAAAAGCCCTTCATCAGGAAGAGAGGCAGGGTGCCTGCAGAGTGGAGAGATAAATGAGAGGGGGGTGGAGGTGGGAGAAACTGTTCAGCGGAGCCATCAGTGACTGAGACAAGTACGTTCTCTGCCTGATCTAATCGTGCCTCTTCGGGGTTGGTAAATCATTCTGTCCCTTCTGGGGCTGCATACTTTACCTGTCTGTTTAGCTCATGCACTGCACTGCAATTGTTACATCTCAATGGCTTAGGAATTCAGCCCCTAGTTTGGACAGATTGTTCCTCTCGGACGTAACGTATTCTTGGTGCGAAGCGTAGTCGAAATTATTGGCTTGAAAATTTAGATTGTTTGGTAAACATGAGTAGAATGATATCCGATGCTGTGGGAGGGATTCTGGTGCAACAAGAAAGGAGATGCTGTTTTATATAAGAGGGGAGTGAATGCTGGTATCCTAGGTATTTAGTATTTGAGTTAGTAAGTACATAGTTGGCATACTTTCCATTTAGGTTTCTCTGCACAGAGGCAGTCAAATGATACAGCAGAGAGACAAGTGTTGCATTAAATTTACAGCATGACTAGTTTAACTGCTGAATGTAATGATAAATAATCGCTGAATTATGCTTTTAAACTTAGTTGATCAAACGTAGTAAGCATGGCAGAAAAGATGTTGTAACATGTGGGAGCTGGTGGACACCTGTCTGAATCATGGCAAACAAATGTGCAGAAAGTGTGTAATTCTGATATTATCTCTCCACTCTGCAGGCACCCTGCCTCTCTTCCTGATGAAGGGCTTTTGCCCAAAATGTCGATTTTCCTGCTCCTCGGATGCTGCTTGACCTGCTGTGCTTTTCCAGCACCAATCTAATCTAGACTCTGGTTTCCAGCATCTGCAGTCCTTGCTTTTACCCAGTTAACTAGTGTGAGCCTGAGCGTGGGGATTGGACTGAATCCAGTTTGGGTCAATTCAAAATCATTCTCCTATTCTCTCAACAATTATTGATATTTTTCATCACTAATATCTGAGCTATTGTGAAAACTGGTTTAGCACTGGATAAGTGTAAAACCACTTTCTAGCAGTCATTTGTCTTCACCTAAATGCCTTAAATGACGGAAGTTACGGCCGCCAGTAATCAGCATTTGATGTTGTTTTGAACTTCCGTTGAGTTCATTCCCTGAGGTAAAAAGACCTGCAGCGTAGCCTTCACCACCTTTACAGGGAACCCTTTTGTGGATTTGATGTGGGAGCTGAGAGTTGAAATAGCTATCCTCGTTGAAAGGCTTTCAGAAAGCATCTGGAAGAATTTACATTTTTAATGACACATGTCTATTACAATATCCGTGCTCTTGTACAGAGATGCTGGACTGAAAGAAATCTGGATCATATAATATCTTATCACTTTATTCTCTGAGAATTAGCAATTGTTTTGACCCAAGTGTTTTATGTTCAAAGTTAATCTGTGAAAGTTTCCTTATTTTCTCATTCACTGATGTGCATTAGAGAGCCTCTGTGGTTGGGAATGTTTAGGAGACTGAATTTGTTTCATTCAATATTTCAAAGCGTTTATTGCTTTATGTCGTTTTGCATAAGGCTCATTATAATAAAGAAATAGATATTTGCTTGATGCATCTTTTAATTCTGTACCTAACGGAGATAAAGTATACAATGGACTTTTTGGCAACTGTTTCATTCATGCGATGTGGGTTTCGTTGGCTGATTCAGCATTTATTGCCTATCCCTAGTGGCTTTCTTGAACCTCTACAGTGCAACTCCGCAGATTACTTTACGTAGGTCATATGACACAGATTGAGACGTGCATCAACCACAGTCTGTTGTGTGCATGTTTCCAGACAAGACTGTCAAGATAAAGTTACTATCTAGCCAGGGACCAGTCAGATTGCTTTGGAACACAGACAAAATGTGAGATCCAGGTACTGGAATAATAATTACGTCCATGTAATACTGTCAATTATTGTGAAAACATATCGGATTCATTATCTGGTTCATACCTTTTCACTATGAAAATCAATCATTCTTGCTTGATCTGGCTTACAGCAATATGGTGGATCTTTAGTGACCCATGTAAATGTCCTAGCAAGCCAATAAGTTTAAGGGCATGATTTGATAATCCTCAATTTCAGTTTCCTACATTTTCACTAGATCCCTTGATCAATTAAAATTATCTTAACTTTGAACATACTTAATGACTCAACATTGATTGCCCTCATTCACAATTCCTCAGATTCTGAAGCTGTCCATGTACAAAGTGCAGCAAGACCTGCACAATATTTAGGTTTGGCCCGACAACTGGAAAGCAACATTTGCACCATACAAATTCCAGGCTATTTTGGTCTCCAACAAAAGAAAATTTAACCATCATCTTTAGTCATTCAATTAACTCAAATTCTCCCATTATCAATATCCTGAGGATTATAGTGGGCCAGAAATTGAACTGGACTAGTCACTCTGGCTGCAAGATCAGATTAGACGCTCATATCAGAATGGTATGACATTCGTCAACCACAAAAATATGAAGCTGCCTGAGATTGTGAAGAATAAGATAATAAACTTTCTCTGGTTTTCCATTTCTGCATCATTATGCGTCTCTTCAGTGTTATGGACCCGGAGTCTTCTACAGGCTCTACTGGCTACTAGAATGCACCTTACAGTCAGCACTTTAAGCAGAATAATCAGAAGGAATGGAATGCATGGAGTTAAAAGATGATATATCCAATCAAAATCTGTCCAGGCCAGATAAGTATAATGAATATTTTTAAGTGTGCAATACCAAGGCAGATTGTCTATTATGTAGCTGGGTTCATGTATAAAATACCATGGGATATTGGCTACACATCCCAGTGCACAGACCAATCCTATGACAAAGGCTGCTGTTTTCTCGATTTCAGCTTCTGGCAACAAATAGCTACAGATCCATCGAAGTTGAAATTGACTGTCAACCAGACAGAACTGAATCTGGCTGCATAAATTAATGTAATACTGGCACTGCATATCAGAGTGATGGAAAGGGAACTATCTGGAAAATAAATACCAGGAATTCTGTTAAATCTCACAGCAGTAATAATGACTAGCATATCTGTCACTGCCATGGACACCAGGTATCGAGTAATTCATCTAGATCTACCACATCCTTCTCATGCCAGGATCAATATCATCACTACATTAACTGTATGAGAGAAGGAGAACGACATTCAGTTAGCAGTACACGCCGTAATGTGATGTATATTCAGCAGCAGTACATGTATTTTGAAGCAATGAAAACTGACACAATCATTAAAGATATTAGTGAATCCTCAGGTAAGTAAAGACAAAGTTGGTATCAGACGGCACCAAAGTTAATTGCATACATTTTGAAGATTCAAACATATTAACAAATGCCAGATGTTCCATGCTGAAGTAAATAGATGATAACAAACACATACGAATGTAACAGATTTCATGCATCTAATTCTGAGCTCAAATGCAACAAATTATATGTTAATCGAGAAACAGACAAGATGATTCAGCTCCCTGAAAAAGCCATTGCTAATCTGTGGTATGACTCCATATATCTGCCTTTGGCCCACATCCCTTAATAGGTTTGCTCAACGAAAAAAATCTCAGATTTCAAATTATCAACTGACAGCAGAATGCCCAACCGTTTTTGGAATAGTGTTGCAATCATCTACTAGTCTTCTTGTGTTGAGTGCTTCCTAATATATCTCCGGAACTGTCTGACCCTAATTCTCAAACTCTGTCTCATAGCTGGCGAAATGTCAACCATTGGAAATAGCTTCTCATTACCAACCCTGTCGTTTCCTGTTAATATATTGAAGTATTTATTGATCACACTTAACGTTCTACATTCTAGAGAAAGCACACATAATTTGTTAAATCTCCCCTCAGAACATAACCCCTGAAGTCGAAATGTCACTCATGTGGAACGATATTATACTCTCTTCGAGGTCAATATCTTCTGCCTGAAATGTGGTCCTCATATTTGTTAAGAGTACTCCATGTGTGTTCGAACCAGGGTTTTGTATAACTGCAACTTCTGTCTCCTTGCACTCGTCCTCTCATATAAAGACCAGCTTTGTATTAGCTTTCTAGGATACATATGTGCACGTGTTCATATAATTTGTAAGATCGATGCAGTTTTGTGTCCAAATCTCTTTGGACAGCCGTTGCACGCAACTTCATGCTATCTGGAAAGTCTCCTGACTTTTTTTGGTCAAAAATGGAAAACCTCATGGTTGCTGAGATTGAACTCCAACTGTGAAAGTTTTGCCCAATCGCTTCGTCTATCAACATATCATATCATGTTATTGCTGTAATCGACACAATTCCAGCGAAATTTGCGTCATCAGCAAATTTGAATAAGTGAATTTATATGCCATTTTCCAAATCGTTAATGAACAATGCGAATAATTGAGATGCTTTCTTTTTAAGTACCTACACATTATCGTTTATTTCTATCCCCCACCCCTGAATCGATTTCCCAGGCATGTCAGTAATTTGCCCTCAGTTCCGCGGCCTACTGACTTTAGTGAACAGTGTCTTATGTGGGGACTGTATTGATGTCCATATAACAGTGTCCGTGAACATTCCTTGTCCATTACCTTGGTCATCTATTCAAAAAAGTTAATGAATCTTGTCATGCATAATTTACTTGCTTGGAAGCCTTGCTGGCTATGCCCTTATTAACCGAAATATTTCAAGTTGTTCAGTCATCCCCTTTTTGTTTATGGAATCCAACAATTGCCCCAGCATCGATGTCACCCTAAATTGTCTGTAATTCCCCGGATTTCTGTAGTAATTTTCCTCATTAACAGATTTTCCGAGTTTACTGCGGGCTGTCATTGTCTCATCTGGTTAAAGCCGGCCTTAATCAAACCTAAAACTCTGGTAGCTGGTTTATGATTTTCCCTTTCAAATGCGACATTGAACTCGACAATGTTATGGTCACTATTTAATAAATGTTCACGTACAGTTTGGTTTCTAATGAAATTTGGCTGATTAGTCATTGCAACATCCAACGCTGTTGTCCTGTTCCTACATCAAGGACAAATCGTTGTAAGAAATGATCGGAAACACTGAAGAACGTCTCTACCTTTCGGACATGTGCTTGTCAGCCTCTACAAATACAGATTTCACATTTATACTAGACTGGCTTTCATACACTCTTCCCCTATTTTCTGCATTTATAACATTGTATGTTTCAGAGCTGCAATCAGAGCATCTGTATACAATACCTGTTACAGTTTAGAACCTTTAGTGTTCCTCAGCTTCACTCCTACAGTGTCTATATTTATTTTGTCCTCTTTTCGTATCCTCCCTTATCATTGAATTAGTTTTGTTACTAAACAGTAAGGTTACTCCAGGCGAAAGTGAGGACTGCAGATCCTGGAGATCAGAGTCGAGAGTGTTGTGCTGGGAAAGCACAGCAGGTCAGGCAGCATCTGAAGAGCAGGAGAATCGACGTTTCGGGCATAATCTCTTCCCCTCCTTTGCCGTTTCTCCTAACGGTCCTGTAAGCCTTACAAGCTGGCATATTTAGTTCCCAATACCGACCATCTGTAGCCATATCTCAGTAATGGCTATTCTATTATAATCACCAATTTGAATTTGTGCCTGCAGCTCATTAAATTTATTCCTTACATCCATTTATCTGTATGTAGAACTCTTGTTGGGCCATACACCCTAACCTGTCCTTCAGCACCAGTGACTTCTACGTCTAATTATTATTTCTCTCTTCTCATTTATTCAATACTCTTCTTGCAATTTTATTGTTATCTGCCTGACCAAATTGATATCCCTGACTGTTTCCTTACTCTTTGTCATAACTTGATTTTGAAACTGTTTTGACTTCATCTATACGTTTACTTCGCTATTTTTCTGAACTCTATATTAGTTGCACATGGCCTGGGTAATAACCAGAGGTTGTAACCCTTGAGTTCCTGATCGTTGTGTGTTGTCCCAGTGAAAGTGGTATCCTTCTTTGTCTGTATGTATGGAAACTAGTGAGAGTGGATCGTGTTTTTTGATGGCTAGTTGGTGTTCATGTATTCTGGTGGCAAGTTTCCTGTTTGCTTGTACAATGTAGTGTTTTTTACAGTTGTTGCACGGCATTTTGTAAATAACATCAGTTTTGCTGGTAGTATCTAATGTATCCTTTAGGTTCATTAGTCGCTCTACAAGTGTGTTGGTAGGTTTGTGAGACAACACACACATTCTAGGACAGGCGAAACAACGGCACACACGAGAAATCTTTCAGACATCGTATTCGAAGCAGAGCTCCATCAATAAGCACATCGACTTAGATCCCATCTACTTTCCCTTGAAAAACGATCTGGAAATGACTTCACACACCTTAAGAAACCAAGACCTTTCCTTCAATAGAGAGGGGTGGGGTGTTCTGCCACCAGCGCTTCACTGGAGACTCTCACTGATAATGTGAAATCGTCATGGTGGCAAAACGTCTGAAAACAAAGTTTCAAGCTCAGCGAGCTAACTTACATACAGATGTATTGAATCATATCTAAACAGTATCTTTTCCTGCCTTATTCTTGGAAGAAAAGCTTCAACATCGGCTTTCTGGTTGTCAGTCACAAAAGTCAGACCTGTTCCCTTTGCCCTGGATATTTCTAACTTTGAGACAACTGCATCTCATTGCCCATATTTAACCTAACTGTAAAAGCTAAAGCAGGCTCTTGAGAGAATAGCAAAAGGATTTTGAATTGATGCAGACTGGCTTCAGTCCAACCCCCACACTCTGGCGAACACCAGTTTTCTGTTTAGTGGAGCTCACAGCCACAGAGACCAACACAGTCACTGCGTGATCTATCTGTTCATTTTCGGAATTGATAAAGCATTCTTACCTTTCACGGGCTGGTCACGTTTCCTGTCTGTTTAGTTCATGCATTGTATGAAAACTATTACATCTCAATAATTACTTTAAATGGCTTAGGAATTCAGCTCCCTATTTTCGGTAGTGTGTACATCCCGGATCTAAATCGTATTATTGGTGCTAACAAAAGTCAAAGTTATAGGTTTGAAAATTTAGATTGTTAGGTAAACATGAGTCGGAGGATATCCGATGTTGTGTGAGGGATTCTATTGCAATGGGGAGGAGGTGCTGTCAAGGCCTTTTACAAAATCGGGGAAGTGTTTGTGCCCCGAGGCATTCATTGGTTGACAAAGATTGCCGCCTCGTTTTCTCGGTAGGGATGCAGTCACCTAAAATGATACTGCAGAGATACAAGTATTGCATTAAATTTACAGTTTAACAGCCAGATGCAAGGAAAATTATAGTTCTTGACTTTATAATTATACTGAATCTTACTTTTAAATATAGCTGAATCAAGCATAATGAATTTGGCAGAAGCGATGATGTAATTTGTTGAAGCTCCTGGACCCCTGCGTGACTCATGACGAACCACGTGTGCAATAACTGTCTCATTCTGATTGCTTCAATCATTAATGTTTTTCATCGCTAAAGCCTGAAGTATTATGAAAGCTGGTTCATCCGTGGACATGTTGTGTTGCAGGACACACAGAAATAGCAGTGGGATATTTTTGTAAAATTCACTTTCTGCATGTCATCTGTCTAAGTGCCTGAACTGACGTAAAATCATATGCCTGGGTTTATGGCCGCGACGAATCGGTATTTGAAGTTGTTTTGAACTCCAGTTGGGCGCATTTCCTGAGGCAAAAGGCTCCTAAGTGTCGCCTTTATCACCTTTCCAGGAAATGTTCTTCTGGACTTGATGTGAGAGCTGAGTAATTGAAGCAGCTATCTTCGTTGAAAGGATTTTAGAAGACATCCTGAACAAATTACATTGTAAGAGATTTCAAACGGACAGCTGCTTCTTTCTCGTGATACCTATCTGTTTCAGTACCCGTGCTTTTGTACAGTGATATTAGACTGAAAGAGATCTGGACCAGTTAATACGCTACCACTTACTTCTCTTAGAATTATTAATTGTTCGCTCCCTAACGTTTTATGTCCAAAATTAATCCCTGAAGGAAATATTTATATTTTTTCTCTTTCACTGATATGTGCGAGAGTTCCTTTGTAGTTGGTGCTATTTGGAAGACTAATTTCGTATAGTTCAATATTTCAAGTTGTTGGTTTGTTTACATATTTTTGAATAAGGCTCGCTAATAATAAATTAATAATTTTGTTTATGCAAGAGATGTACGCTAGATGCAACTTTTAATTGTAAATCTAATTCCGATAAAGCATACAATCGACTATTTGCTAACTGGGTAATTTGTTTTTTCATTCATGCGGTGTGAGCTTCTCTGGCTGGGTCAGCATTTATTGCCCATGCCTAGTGGCCTTCTTGAACCTCGTTAAAAATCACACACCACCAGGTTATCGTCCAGCAGGTTTATTTGAATGTGCTTTTGGAGCACTGCTCCTTCATTAGGTAGCTACTTGATGAACGAACAGCGCTCGAAAAGCTTGTACTTACAAATAAACCTGTTGGATTATAAACTGGTGTTGTGTGATTTTTTTTAAACTTTGTCCACCCCAGTCCAACACTTGCACCTCTACTTCTTGAAACTCTGGAGTGCATTTGCTGCAGATACACCTTATGCTGTTAGGGAACGAATTCCCAGGAAGTTGACTCAGGAACCATAATCTGTGGAGCAGAAGGAGTCCATTTAACTTGTCAAGTCTTCAATGAGTTCATGACTGATCTGAAATTCCTTAACTGCACTTTCTTATCTTTTCCTCCTAACCCTTGATTCCCTCACTGAATGTCAATCTGTCTATTCCAGCTTTATTTATACTAAATGAAGCAACTTTGACAGGGCTTCCAGAGATAAACTACTGTCTGAGGGAAGAAATTCTTCTGCATGTACGAATAAATGTACAACACCGAATGAGGTATATCTTCTTGTCTAAACTCCCCGACAAAATGACATAGCGTTTCTGATTCTACCCTGTCAAAGCACTTAAGAATCTCATATGTTTCAATAAATGCACATCTTATTTTCCTAAATTGCAATGCGCACATACCCAAACTGCGCAATCTCTCTTCAAAACTGTCCATCCATATTCCTTGTCAATCTTGTGAACCTTTTCTTGATTACCTCGATGTCAGTACATCTTTTCTTAGGTAAGGGTCAGAAAACTGTCTGCAGTATTCCACCGATGGTCATAGAAGATAGAACCTCCGTAATAGAAGACAGAGGAGGCTATTCAGCCCTTCAACTCCTCTCTTTCAATGTGATCGTAGCTAATCATCCAATTCAGCATGTTTTTCCCTACTTTGACCACTTTTGTCCGAAGTCCTACTTGTACATCCTTCAAAATATTCAATGATTGGTCTCAACTGCTTTCTGTAGAACAGGATTCCACATGCTCCCCACTCTCTGGATGAAGAGACTTCTCCTCATCACAGTCCTAAATGGCCTACATTGCATCTTTAGCCTGTGAACTCAGGTTCTGACTATTCAGTCATCAGGAATATCCTGCCTGCATTTACATAGTCCTGTTGGAATTTTATAATTTTCGTGGGATCAGCCTCATTTTTAAACTCCGGTCAATAATCTTAACCTGTTTCCATTTACATTCCCCATTACTCCAGAACTTGGGATTCTACTTGTTGAAATTCACAAGTAAGATCGCCTAAGCCCCTTGTTCTGTAGATTTCTGCTGTCCTTCTCTATTTAAATTGCAGTCAGACACTGTTTTCTTCGTTGCATAATTTCATACTTTCACATATTATGTTTTATTTGTGAGGTTTTTGTCTATTAATTCAGTTCTGTGTATCGTCCTCACTCCGTGCCTTCTTCTCAAGAAGCGTGATTTCATTCCAATTCAAGTTTGGTGAGGATCTTCCATCCCTGAGATATCCTACTGGTAACAATATTCCAATTCGATTACATACTAAACACTTTTTTTTTCGATTACCTACAGTGTGGAAACAGGCCCTTCGGCCCAACAAGTCCACACTGATCCTCCGAAGAGCAACTCACCTAGACACATTCCCCTACATTCACCCCTGACTAATGCACCTAACACTGTGGGCAATTTAGCATGACCAATTCACCTAACCTACACACCTTTGGACTGTGGGAGGAAACCGGAGCACCCGGAGAAAACCCACGCAGACACGTGGAGAATGTACAAATTCCACACAGACAGTTGTCCAAGGCAGGAATTGAACCCAGGTCCCTGGCGTTGTGAGGCAGCAGTGCTAACCAGTCTTTCCCCATACCCAATCTGACATAGATTATGTGGCACAGGTATATACATTCATTATTGAATATAGAAGGGTGGAAACAGGGCCTTCACTCCAACAAGCTCACACCGACCTTCTGAAGAGTAATCCACCCAGACTCATTCCCCTACATTGACCGCAGACTAATGCTCCTAGCCTACACATCTCTGAATACAATGGCCAATTCACCTAACCTGCATGGGGAGAATGTGCAAACTCCACGCAGTCACGTGAGGTAGGAATCGAACCCGGGTCCCTGGCGCTGTGAGGCAACTGTGCTAACCACTGAGCCATCGTGCCACCCCGGATGAGTGTCTCTATACATATCATTTTCTCGTCTTCTCCCTGTAAATCTGCATATTGTTATTTTCAACATGATCACCGAATTCCCTTTTGTGTCCATTGGATCTACCTCATTGTCACTAAATCACAGAACGTTATGTGTTATTATTCCATGTTAAATTAAGGTTATGATGTATCTAGGGACCAGTAGAATTGTTTTGGAACACAGACGAAATGTGAGATCCAGGTGCTTAATGCCACATGCTTCCATGATGTTGGTCAAACATTAAATGTTGCTCTACAATGTGAGACCAGTAATAATCCACTACATACATATACGTATAATTACACGTGCAACATGCATTCTAGTACACAGAATCAAACCTGAGTTAAATATGGATCATGGACAAGCTGTTTTAGCATGCCACAGAGCAATTTCAAATCAGCAATACTGTAAAGAAAGAGACAGTCGTATAGTGGCAATGTCACTAGACAATTAATCCAGAATCCCAGACTGTTGTAATGGGGATATCAGTCCAAACGGATAGCGAAGGTAAAATTCCATTTTTAAAAATCTGGAATAAATAAAGACTGAACTAATAATGATAAATATATAGGCAGAGGGGCCGGTGTTGGACTGGGGTGGAGAAAGTTAAAAGTCATACACACCAGGTTATAGTCCAACAGGTTTATTTGGAAGCACGAGCAGTAGCTACCTGTTGAAGGAGCAGCACTCCGAAAGTATGCACTTCTAAACAAACCTGTTGGATTATAAATTGGCGTTGTATGATTTTTAACAATATCTTTATAATCATTGTCAATTATTGTGAAAACGCATCTAGGTCACCACTTGGTTCATACTCTTCCATGGTGTAAATCTGTCATTCTTACTTGTTCTGACCTACAGCCATGTGGTTGATCTTTAATTGCCGATTTGAAATGGCATAACAAGCAAATAGATTCGAGGGCATGTTCGGATAATCCTCAATTTCATTTTCCTACCCTTTCACTATCACCCTTGATTTCATAATAATTAAAAGTTTATCTCAGTCTTGAATATTCCTAACGACTCAACCTTGACTGTGCCATTCATAATTCCTCAGATTCTGAAACTGTCCATGTTCAAATACAAATGGACCTGCACAATATCCCATTTCTGTGCTGACAACTGGCAGGCAATATTTGTACCATACAAATGCCAGTAGTTATGGCACAGTGGTTAGCACTGCTGCCTCACAGCGCCTGAGACCCGGGTTCAATTCCCGCCTCAGGCGACTGACTGTGTGGAGTTTGCACGTTCTCCCCGTGTCTGCGTGGGTTTCCTCCGGGTGCTCCGGTTTCCTCCCACAGTCCAAAAGATGTGCAGGGTCAGGTGAATTGGCCATCCTAAATTGCCCGTAGTGTTAGGTAAGGGGTAAATGTAGGGGAATGGGTGGGTTTCGCTTCGGCGGGTCGGTGTGGACTTGTTGGGCCGAAGGGCCTGTTTCCACACTGTAATGTAATCTAAAAAAAACTTAACCATCACCTTTTGATATTCAATTATATTAACATCTCCTATTCTCAACATCTTGGGGATTACCATGGACCAGAAGGCGAACTGGAGTAGCCACATTAAAACAAAGTACAAGAGCAGATTAGACACTAGGAATACCGTAGTGAGTAATTCAGATCCTGACTCCACCAAATCATCTCTATCATCTACAAGGCACAGTTCAGGAGCGTGATGGAATATTCTCTTCTTTCCTTGATGAGTACAACTCCAGGAATGGGATCTGGAAACCCTCCCAGGTAAGGCAGGCTGCTTGTTTAGCAAAATATCCACAAACAACCACTCTCTCCACCACTGTTGCTCGGTACGAACAGTGTCCACTATCTGCAGGATGCTAGCACAAATTAACCAAGGCTCTTTGACAGCACCTTCCACCCCACGCCGACCACCAATAATAGAGAAAAAGGCTGTAGACGTTGCTGAAATAAATAGCGACAAGCAACAACTTCTTATCAATAGTAGGTGTATGCGAGTCTGGATTGCACCTTTGGGGGAATAAAAAAGCTGGTTCAGGCGTGATGCAATAGCATAAGCCAAAATGGTTCCTAAGGTAGTATGATTAAATTGTAAGACCTAGTTTCATTTACTTCACTAAAAAATCGTGATCTAATTGTGTTATTTAAAGAATTTGAAGGAGAAACACGCCAGCTGCAACAAATATATCCTTTGCGGCAGCCAACACAACAGTAAAGTCGACCAAAAACCATTCAAGGATGATTTCTTCAAGCATTTAGTTGCTCAAAAAACGCCGATATTATGTAGCTGTCTCCCTATAAAAGCTATTTAGAATGGTGTGAACTGAAAATAAATTCGATATATTTTGTTGCCTAATGTTGATAAGGGACAAGCATGTAGAATTGTTGGCTGTAGTTGCATTGAAGATCTGTCTTATTGTAGGAATCTTGGGGCATGCTGGAAAGGCTGCATTATCTACTTCAACTTATCTATTCATTTGTGTGACAGGATCAATGTAGAAGACGTACAGAGGATCCTCTTACAATGCTGGGACTTTCCAAAGTTGAAGTTTATAGACCGGTGATACATAGGATGGTTGAATGAATACAAAGACTTGTTCATCATTGTTACATGTATCGAATGTGTGGCAAGAGACAATGACAGATATGAATCTTACTACAATGCCCATGGTGTTATTTTTTATATAATACAGGCGAGAAACTGGAGAAATGAATCTAACTCGCATAAAGGTATTGTTGACACGATTTTGGCAATTTGCTTATTGAATGTATTGGATATTGCATCAGCGTCTTTAACTGATCCCTGAATTTACTTTGAGTAACTGCATAAATAAATGTATTTGTGCAGCAACTCAACAGCTGAAGCATATTTGCACTTTCTGTGAGAATAAACCTGGGGTCACTGAAACCTTGGACTTTATAATCATTTGTAATTCGCTCATATAAGAACTGTACGACATATGTCAATGACAAAAGAATGAAGGTGCCTGAGATGGTGAAGAGTAAGACAATGGACTTCCTCCTGCTATCCATTTCTGGATCATTGTAACTCTCTTCGTTGTTATGCACCCGGAGTCTTCTACGGGCTCTACTGGTCACTAGAATGTATCTTACGGTCAGTGCATTCAGGAAAATAATCAGTAGGAATGGGAGGCATGGCGTTAAA
Organism: Chiloscyllium plagiosum; assembly: GCF_037043375.1. NCBI lineage: Eukaryota > Metazoa > Chordata > Chondrichthyes > Orectolobiformes > Hemiscylliidae > Chiloscyllium > Chiloscyllium plagiosum. Next base: position 31,867,573 of record NW_028270165.1, read on the forward strand.
AGATGATCAATCCAATCAAAAGCTGTCCAGGCAGGAGACGTATAGCGGATATTTTTGATCCTGCAGTACCAAGGCACATTGTCAATTGTGTAGATGGGTTCATGTATAAAATACCATGGGATATTAGCTAAACATCCCAGTGTACATGCAAATCCTATGACGATGGCTGCTGTTTCCTTGGTGCAATATTTTGTTTTCAGCTTCTGGCAACAAATAGCCACAAACCTATCGAAGGTGAAAGTGACGGTCAACCAGACAGAACTGACTTTGGCTGCATAAATTAATGCAATGTTGACGCTGCATATCGGAGTGATGGAAAGGAAACTACCTGGAAAATAAATACCAGGAATTCTGTTCAATATCACAGCAGTGATAATGACCAGCAGATCTGTCACTGCCATGGACGCTAGATATCGAGTAACACACCTGGATAGACCACATCTTCCTCGTGTCAGGATCAATATCGTCACTAAATTAACTGTAAAAGAGAGGGGAAACGGCATTCAGTTGCAAGTACACATGGCAATGTGCTGTAAATTCAGCAGTTGTTTGAAGCAAAGAAAACCGATATAATCATTCAAGACAAAGGTAAGTTGAACAGAAATCCTTAGATGAGTGAAATACAATGTAAAAATCAGAAAGCACCAAAGTCCATTGAAAGTTTTAAAGATTCAGAGATGAAGTGATGAATAAAACATATAAACAGCAAAAACATCAGAATTGAAGAGATTACATGCATCTGATTCTAAGATCAAATGCAACAAATTATAAGATAACAAAAGAACAAAAAAGGCCATTCTGCCCGTCGAGGCTATTTTACCATGCAATAAAAATATGACTGATATGTGGTGCAACTCCATATACTTGTCCTTGTCCCATATCCCTTCGTACTTTTGCTAAACAAAAATAAATCCCACGTTTCAAATTAGCAAGTGACCCAGCATCCACTGCTGTGTCTGGCAGAGCGTTTCAAACATCTACTAAACTTTGTGTATAGAAGTACTTTCTAATATATTTCTGAAACCGTTTGGCCCCAATGCTCAGATTATGCTGTACAGCTTGAGAACTGTCAAATCGTGGAAATAGTTTCTCATTAACTACACCGCCTGTTCCTGTTGATATCTTGAACAATTTATTCATCACACTAAATTGTATAGAAAACACGCCTAATTCGTATAATCTCCCTTCCTTACGTACTACCCTGAAGTCATAATATCAACCTTGTAAACCGCGATTATACTCCTCTCAAAGCGAATGCATTCTTTCTGAGATGTGGTGCCCAGATTTGCTGAAGGTACTCCATGTGACCTCTAACCAAGGTTTTGTATAACTGCAACATCTGTTGTCTTGCACTCTAGTCCACCAGATATAAGGATCAGCATTCATTTAGCTTTCTTGCTTATTTTCTGCACATGTTTAGATAATTTCTAAGATCTATGCAGTTATACGCCAAAATCTCTTTGGACTTCCATTGCATTCAACTTCCTGCTATATGGAAAGTGCCCTGATCTCTAATTTTGTGGTCCAAAATTGATAACCTTATATTTATGTTCAACTATTATAACTTTGCCAGTCCACGTAGTCTGAAGAAGGGCTTATGCCCGAAACGTCGATTCTCCTGTTCCATGGATGCTGCCTGACCTGCTGCGCTTTTCCAGCAACACATTTTCAGTCCACGTAGTCTATCAATATACCTTATTATCTTATGTTACAATCTACACTGTCTACAATGCCATCAAACGTTGGGTCAACAGCAAATTTGGATTATTGACTTTCCATTCCATTTTCCAAGTTGTTAATGAAAAAACCGAATAATTGAGACCTGGCCAATTTAAGCAACTGCACATTATTGTGTATTTCTATCGCCTACCACTGAATTGATTTCCCAGGCACGTCCACAATTTGCCCTCAATTAGTGAGTTAACAGTCTCTTGTGTGGGACTTTATTAACTGCCTTCTGGACGCACCATAACAAAAATCCATGGATATTTCCTGCCCAATACCTTGGTCACCTCTTCAAAAGATTTATTGAAGTTTGTCACGCATGATGACTGGAATGCTTGCTGGCTTTCTTTTATTAACCAAAAAGTTTCTAGGTGTCCATTCATCTCCTCTTTGATTATAGAGTCTTACAATTTCTCCAGCACTGATATCTGCCAACTCGCCTGTAATTCCCTGGTTTTCTTTAATCATTTTACCCAATAGCAGGTTTTCCCAGTTTTCTGTGGACAGTTTCTGACTCATCTTCTTAAAATCGGCCTTACTTAAACCTGTAATTCTTGTAGCTACGTTTGTGAGACTGATTCAATGCAGGTCTCAATGAATGCAAAGGGGTGCAAGAGTGAATTGCCCAATTCACCTCTTATTTTGGCATTGATGCATTCTGACTGAATTATCAGTTTATGTTTCATGGGGGAACTACAAGCCTCTTCATTCAGTTTCCCATCAATGGTCCCTAAAGTTCGTCGAGTAAGATCTAAAAGACCGAATGTACACTCGTACAACAGATAATTCTTAGAATGAGAAGGCCAAATTTTGCCACGGGAACTGTAATCATTCAAATGAAGTAGAAGTGTGAGTCAAAGAGCATTCAAGATTACCAAGAAATAGATGCATGGCGTCACAATTCTGACTAGGAATGGTTAACATGCAGATTAGAATTGCAGGCATCCCAGCATTCAAATGTGTGCACTGGCTCAAGAAGGCAGATCAATTTTATCTGCTGGGCAATTAGAAATGGGCAATAAGTTTTGGCCAGGAAAGCATTCTGTCGTCCCATAAACGAATGCATATAAAAATAATTTCTGGATTAGTGGTGCTGGAAGAGCACAGCAGTTCAGGCAGCATCGGAGGAGCACTAAAATCGACGTTTCGGGAAAAAAGCCCTTCATCAGGAATACTGTATTCCTGATGAAGGGCTTTTGCCCGAAACGTCGATTTTACTGCTCCTCGGATGCTGCCTGAACTGCTGTGCTCTTCCAGCACCACTAATCCAGAATCTGGTTTCCAGCATCTGCAGTCATTGTTTTTACCGAGCATTATAAAAATAAAATTGAATTATGATTGGATGATTGACCAAAACTGAGCAGGCTGTTCTTTGGGGACAGAATGAGCTGAAATTTAAAGGGAGAACCAATGGCTAGACTGAATGTTTAATTCTGCAAACGAGGCTGCAGACAAGAGTGAAAATTGAAAACATCAAGGAGGTGCATTGTTTTCAGGATCTGAAAGTTATGCAACGAAGGGAGTTTGCGGTGGAGAACCTGAGAGATTCTTTACTGGTAAGGGTTGCGAGACAAACTGAAGAGATGTAATCAGAACTCGGATCCAATCGTCCGGAAAATGGAAGTCAATGTTTCGTTTTAATTACCAAGTATGATCAATTAGGCTTTGAGATAAAACTTAACTTCAGTCTGTTCAGTTCTTAAACCCAATCGCATTTCATTGCTTACTTCCATTGACCGGCTGTGAACTTAAAAAAAATCACCAAAATAATTGGGGATCAAATCATTTGATAAGTTCAGCGAAGAATGACCCAGTTTTGGAATGATGCCAGCTCATTGAATTCCTTCCAAAATCCAGTAGTGAATCAATAACATGGGAAAAGAACAAGTGCATTCAGGTCGTACAGTTATTACTATTGATTGATGTTATTTTTCCCTTCTACCATTCGCAAAGCAAGGTTATGTTCAATTCGAAGAGAGCAATGAACAACACCTTCTTTCGACTTCATCTGTTCAAATTATCTGAAGCCTTGTCATTCACCTGGTGAAATGCTGAGCAGAATTTTTGAATTTTCTATGGTAGTAGCCCGGCAAGAGTTCTCTGTTTCTTTCAGGGAGCTAACACCATTAAATATATTCAAATGAGATCGAGACATGGAGTCTGCAACACCATTTGGTTAACTCATGACTGACGTGCATTCCACCAGTATTCGCCTGTTTTAATCCCATCAAGTCTTTAGCTATCGAGATGCTTTCAAAGCGTATCCATGATTTTAGTCAACCTCTTCTAAGGCGGGGGGTGGTGGCAACGATTCCAAATTTTACTGAACCACTGTTTGAAGCATTGCTTCTTGACAATATCTCAAATTTAAGTCTAATTTTACGATCTGTCTCTTTTCTCTGGACTCCCTCAATACAGGGCAAAACAAATCCTTGGATGAAGCCTCGATTATTTAATAACGTAAACGCTTCTCAATCTTCAGTCAGAGCTACATAAAACTCATTATGCAATCCTTGTGAGGATTGGGAACTCAGTTCTGAATACCGAGATTGGACCATCGTCTAACCAGAACACTGAATTTATATTCCTATTTTTTTAAAAAAACTGCTTAATTCAAGTAAATCATATATAATTTCCAAGGGTACTTTACCTGGGACAGCAATAACTGCAAGTGACGTGTAGTAAATGGCATAGATGAGACCTCTGGGTGGTGAATGCATTTTTTCCGAGGTGTTTGTGATGTATGTTGAGGATTCACATTTGCTCTGTTTGACTTTCAAAGGAACTATTATTATAGTTGACTTTTAACCCCCAGAGGTTTAATTAAAAGTTTTCACCATTGATTTTAGTTACAATACTTAGGAGATAATATATCAGGGGACTTTGTCACCTATATTGGATGGAATGACTAACCTAACAGTTCGTGTTAAATCATCAGCACTCAGTCAACCAACTTGGTCATATACCACCTAGTTCACAAGTAACAGCAGGTCTTGTATTCTTTTTGTACTGTTTTTAATCACGTGCAATAATAAGTACGTTCTCTCTCTGCGCTTGCTGTCAGGTCGGGATCGCTTAGCTCAGTTGCCTGGGTGGCTAGCTTGCAAAACAGAGTAATATGAACAGCGAGGAGAAAGTGAGGACTGCAGGTACTGGAGTACCAGAGTTGAAAAATATGGTGCTGGAAAAACACAGAAGGCCAGGCAGCATCCGAGGAGCAGGAGAATCGATGCTTCGGGCATAAGCCCTTCTTCAGGAACTTTCCTGCGCCTCGGATGCTGCCTGGCCCGCTGTGTTTTTCCAGCACCACATTTTTCAACCCCTAATGTGAACAGCGGGCGGTTGAGGATCATGCAGCAGGAACACAATTTCAGCCTGGGCATGGTCCTCCAGGGTCACGCTGAGAGTGACAAATGCCGCTGTGCTGTCTTATTTCTCTTCACTGACAGCAAAGTCCCCGTGAAAATCATTCGTTACGTGGGTAAGAAAATTATCCTCTCCACCACAGTTCAGATCCCATGGACAGGTAAGAGACACTCTAACCACTACCGCTTGACATTCAACAGTATTATCACCACTGAATCCCTCGCCGTCAACGTCCTTGAGTTTGACCAGAAACAGGAACTGAATTCACCGCTTAAATACAACGGCTACAAGAGCAGGTCAGATACAAGGGATACTGCGGTGAGTAGCTCATCTCCTGACATCCCAAGGTCTGTTCACCAGCTACTAGGCACAAATCAGGAGTGTGAGTGAATACTCCCCACTTGCCCGGATGGGTGCAGCTCCAACAACACTCAAAAACGTGACACCATTCAGGACAAACCTTTCCACTTGATTGGCACCACATCTACAAGCATTCAATCCGTCCACCACCAGTGCTCAGTAGCAGCAGTTTGTACTATCTACAAGATGCACTGCAGAAATTCACCAAGGATCCTGAGACAGCACCTTCCAAACCAACGACATTTCCATCTAGAAGGTCAACGGCAGCGGGTACTTGGAAACACCACCACCTGCAAGTTCCCTTCCAAGCCACTCACCACTCTGACTTGGAAACATACCACCATTCCTTCACAATCGTTATGTCAAAATCCTGGAATTCCCTCCCTACTGGCATTGTGGCTCATAGTCCACAGCAAGTGGACTGCAGTGATTCAAGAAAGCAGCTCAGCACCACCTTCTCAATGGCAAATGGGGAAGATCTATCAATGCTCGAGCTGGACTTCAAATGATAAAAGTACTACTGGAGTTGAATAATAGTGAAAAACGGAGTAGTAGTAATAGTAAAGAAGGGATGTATAAATAGAGGGCAAATAATACTGAGGAAGGGATGCGAAATGATAGGTGCAATCGTAGTTTGGAAGGAATGTGTAAATGTAGGAATAATAATCTTGAGGAAGGGATGTGTGAATGGAACAATAATAATACTGGGGAAGAAATGAGTAACTGGAGTTGCAATAATGCTTAGGTATTGATATGTAACTGGTGGAATAATAATACTGAGGAAAGAATGCATAAATGGAGAAGTAATAATACTGAGAAAATGTATAAATGGAGAACAATTAATACTGAGGAAAAGAGGTGCGAATGGAAGCCTAATAATATTGATGAATGGATATGTAAATACAGGCGTACTAGTACAGTGGAAGGCGTATGTAAATGAAGAGTTTTTATGGTGAAAAAAGGAATGTGCAATTGGAGGAATATTTGAATTGAAGAAGGGATGTGTAAATACAGAAATAGTTCTAAGGAAACAATATGTGAATGGAGGAGAAATATTGTTGAGGAAGCGATGTGCAAATACATGTGAAATAATACTAAAGAAGAGATGTGTATCTGTAGGAATATTAATAACGAGAAAGAGATGTGTTATTTGAGGAGCAATAATACAGAGAAAGGGCTATGTAAATGGAGGATAATTAATATCGAAAGGATGTATAAATGGAAAAGAAACAGTACTGAGAAACAGTTGTGGAAATGGAGACGTAATAATACCCTTGGATAAGATTTGTGTATGGAGGTGCAATAATACTGAGGGATGGATGTGTAAATTCAAGTGAAATAATACAGATAAAGAGATGTATAAACAGATAATTCTGAGAAAGTGATCTGTAAACGGAGGAGCACTAATTATGAGGAAGTGAGGCGACTGTAAATCTAGGAGAAATAATACAGAGGAAGGGATGTTTAAAAAATCAAGGAATGTTTAAATGTAGGAAAAATGATAATTGAGAGGAGGAGTTTTAAGCAGTAAGAGGCTGTGTAAATGCAGAAATGATGACTGAGTAGGGAATGATTAGGAAATGAGGGGATTTGTACATGGACGAGAAATGATGACTGAGCAGGGAATGTTCTGGAAGTAAAGTCGCTGAAAATGGGGGAGAAATTATGTTGGTCCATCAAATGTTCCGGAAATTAAGGATTTGTAAATACGGATTAAATGATGTTTGGGCTGGGTGGTATTCAAAGTAGCATTGACTCACAGACATTCAACTTATTGAGCCTGTGAATGTTCTTTGGAAAATGTTTCCTATTGATTGGCCCTCCCTTGCTCTTTCCATAGAACCTCAGCCAAGTCTTTCAGCCCTGCAGACAGTGCCTGAATTCCCTGTGAAATGCGATTGTAATTGCTCACTATGACACAACGGTTTTTCTCATTAGCATTCACCTTGAGTTGTTGCTTTTTATATATCTGCAATCAAAATAGCTTCTCATTTTCTGTTCTGCTCAGAAACTTTGTTCCACTGCCGTGCCATCTGAAATGAAAAATATCCACAGTAACTGGAGAAGGTATGAGATAAACGTATGTTTGCACAGCAAGTATTCTGAATTTTAAATGTGCCAGTAGAGAGAAGAGAGGAAGCGTATTTAGTTGTGTCTTTCATAAAGTAATTGGAGAGCGACTGAATAGAAGAAGAATTGTCAGACTTGGGAAAAGGTCAATGTAGGATTAGACGAGTTGCTGACTCGGAAAATTGACGCAGATTTAATGGTTCAAGCAGCCACATTCTGGGTTGAAATCATACTAGCAAGTTCTGGGGAGAGACGATTCACCCGCTGTATAGGTAGGAAGGGAGTCATGGTGCTTGGCAGACTGCAGTCACGCCAACCTTCTCATTTTGAGCTGTTCAGCTGCACATGCTTCGGAAACCCCTCCAGATCATCATTCACTCTCACTGTATACCAGCGACTTAACACTGGGCAGATACCATTCAACTGCCACAACTGAGGGGAGGATTCAGTCGGTCATCCCTACTGCTGACATACCAGCGAATTCACACTGAGGAGAATCCATTTTGTTGCACTTGCTACGGGAAGAGCTCGAGATATTCAGGCAATGTTATTTCATACTGGCGTGTTCACATTGTGGAGAAGTCTTTCAACTGTTCTGAGTGTAAGAGAGATTCACTCTGTTATCCACCCAGTTGGAATACCAGAGAATTCCCACCGTATAGAGAGTATTTGCCTACTCCGAGTTTGGGAAGAGATTCATGCGTTCAGCTGACATGGTGGCAAACCAGCGGGATCACACCGAGGAGGGGCCATTCATCTACTCTGTATAATTGGGCTGGCGTTTAATAATCTTGCCAGAGATACAGTGCCATTTTCAAAACATCTGTTTATGATCTTTCTCCACAATTCATGAACTTTAATCAAAACTTTAATTTCCAACAAAATCATGAACTTTCCATGACTTCCAAATCGTCCTTTGTTAAGAACTCTACGATTCACTTACTGAATGGTTCCACTGATTAGCATTTCTAATCAAAAGTTACCGATTATTCTTATTGGCCTGGACATTCCATCCTCTCTCTGATGCAGAAATCCCCTCAGCACAACAATGGAGATATGTGCAATGCACATAATGAGCGTTAGTAGCCAGTGTTTATTAAACTTAATGGATCTTAATAAATGTATTGAATCTTATGCAAATAATTTATTTTTCTGTCATATTTTCAGAAATAAAAACTTCCATTGCTACTTTCCGGTTCTCAGTCACAAGCCAGGTCAATTATCTTTTCCCAATATATGTATAAATCTGAAACAACTGAATCGCATACGTGAAATCAATTTAAAGGTTAAAGCAGGGTCTTCAGAGGATACCACAGCGATTTTGAAATGATGCAGATTGGCTTCAGTTCAACCCCCACCTTCTGGTTCACACCAGTTAACTGTTCAGTGGAGCCATCAGCGACTGAGACCAACAAGTTCTCTGCGTGATCCATCTATCTGTTTGTCCTCGGCAGTGGTATACCATTAGCGAGTTTTGAGAAGATTTGTAGCTCAGGTTGAGGTTCTGGATGTAGGCTTGCTCGCTGAGCTGGAAGATTCATTTCCAGACATTTCATCACCCTACTTGGTAACGTATTCAGTGGACCTCCGGTGGAAACACTGTTCATGAGTCCTGCTTTCTATTTATATGCTTGGGTTTATTTGGGTTGATGAAAAAGAACATGAAATGACATCACCACAGGAAATGACATCACCAACCTAAACATATAAATAAAATGCAGGACTCATGAACAGTGCTTCGCCCGGAGGCCCACTGAAGATGTTACCTAGTTGGATGACGAAACGTCTGGAAATTAACCTTGGTATACTATTCTTACCCTTCACGGGCTGCATACTTTTCCTGTCTGTTTAGCTCATGTATTGCATTTTAGCTGTTATATCTCAATAATTACTTGAAATAGGTTAGAATTCAGCTCTGAATTTTGGGTAGTGTGTGTCTCCCTGATCGATACCATATTATTGGTGCTAGGAGTGATCGAAATTATCACCATGAAAATTTAGATTTTTAGGTAAACATGTGTAGAAAGATATCCAATGATGTGTGAGGTATTCTGATGCAATGAGGGGAGTGAATGCTAGAGCCCCGAGGCAGACATTAGTTGAGAATTAACTAAATACTTGGCAAACTTTGCATTTTGTTTTCTCTGCATGGAGGCAGTCACTTGAACTGCAAGAAAGAGGTATTGCATTAAATATAAAGATTGACGAGTTGGCTGGGTCAGCATTTATTGCCGACCCCTGGTGGCCTTCTTGAACTTCTGCAGTGCATGCATTATCATTGCAACTATATGATGTCAGGGAAGGAATTCCCAGGAATTTGACTCAAGAACCATAAGATGTAGAGCAAAAGTAGGCCATTCAGCCTATCATATCAAAAGTGCGTTCATGTCTATTCTGAAAATCCTTAACTCCGTTTTCCATATCTTTTCCATGTGAACCTTGATTCCCTACTGAATCTCAATGGCAGCTTTGTACATACTTAATGATCCAGATTTGACAGCGGTTCTACACATACCCTACGCTTGGAAGGAAGATATTCTCCTTCATGTACGAATAAACGTGCAACAATGAGATATGACTTCTGGTCCAAACAGTCTGAACAGATGAAAGAGTGTTTCTGTATCCTGCCTATCAAGCCACCTAAGAATCTTGTATGTTTCAATAAGTTTACATCATTTTCTCCTAAATTCCATTCCGTACATGCTCAACCTGCAGAAATTCTCCTCATGACTGTCCTTCCATAATCATTATACACCTTGTGAATCTTCCCTAGAATGCCTGAACATAATTACACCTTTCCTGAGATAAGGAGCCCAAAGCTCTTTGCAGTTTTACACCTATGGTCATAGAAACATAGAACCGTAGTAATTGAAGCCAGAGTAGGCTGTTCAGCCTTTCAAATTTGTTTTTTCAATATGATCATGGTTAAACATGCAGCTCAGGATCTGTACCTTTTTCAATACTTAGCTTCACCTGATTTCTGTAGAACAGAATTCCACAGGCTTACCATTGGTCCTGTTAGAATTTTATAGTTTTCTATGACCTACCCCTCATTTTAAAACAGATGCCAGCCAGTATTGTGTTACTGTATTTCAATTGGCCATCCCCATTGCCACAGACGTTGGACGCTACTTTTTGTGACTCACACATGTGATCTCCAAGCCCTCTCTCCTGCAGCTTTCTTCTGTCTTTCTCCATTTATATCGTATTCAGACACTCTATTCCACTTGTATTTCCTCACATTTTCACATATTGTATTTTATTTGTCCGACTTTTGCGTATTAATTCAATTTTGTGTATCGTCCTGTGACCATGCTGTCACTTTGAAATTGTTATTTTATCCTTGCAGTTGTTCAAGAGAGGTCGTAAAAGTAGAGGTGATGAAGAGTCTAGTTCTTCCAGTTCAGGTTTATTCTAGTTTGTTTCTGCTGTAACAGTCACAAAATGTGTGTTTCCAGGGGAATTGCAAGCGTCAGTAAATGATTCCTCTGACTTTGTTCCGAAGACTCTCTCTGGAAGTTGTTCCTTCTTGCCTGTAAGAATCTGTGCTTGAATTCACGTTTTTGCCAAAAGTGTGTTTATGGGATGTTACAGTATTGGAACAATTAATTAGTCATTGTTAATGTATCAGGTTGGTTAAATTTTTGAACAGGTATGTTATTGTCAATTACACTTCTTTTTGCTCATATTTCAACTTGAGTGTATACATGCATTTTGTTTTGCTGAAAGCTGAGTGATAAAGCCAATTGCACGAAACCTGGAACACCCACTTCACACCTGTCTTTAAAATAAAAAAAAAGTTTGAGTCTGGCCTAACTTCGTAAATATTGTGAGGTGGTCTGATCTGGTCCATAACAGATTGGGCGCCCAAATCGTGATTTATTCTGTAATTCCAATACGGGTTTCAGTTGTTGAAATCAAAGCCAGCGGCTGGTAGGTGTTAGTGTCTTTTGCTCCGGGTGTTGAATTCCGTTGCTGCAAACAGTGCTTCGTGTAGTAATGGGTGTTTCAGTCACGATGGGTTTTCTGGTGTGTTGGAAGAAGTGATTTTGGGGGTTTTAGGAAAAGTGAAACTCTTGGAATTGGCAAGCAAGTTGGAGTTGCGGTTGCCTTTTTCTGTGAGAAAGGGTGAGGTAATTACAGCATAAGCTCGATATTTAAATTTCAGAAATGACTGGAATTTCGGAATCTTCGGAAAGGACTGGAATTCAATTGTAGATGAAATGTGCCAAGTAACTGAAAATGTTTGAATTACGGTTAAAAGAAGAGGAATGGGAAAAGGAAAGAATCATTCTGGCAGAACAAAAAGGAAAGGAAGACCCTAACCGAGAATGGGCAAAAGAGAAATAAGAAAGGGAAAAAAAGAGAGAGGAAAGGTAGAAGAGAGAGAGTTTGAATTCCAGAAGTTGTTACTTCGATAGGTAACGCGACATAAAAGGAGCAAGTTGAAGGTATAAGATAGGCTTCGTGAGGAGTATAGCAAACCCATCGTAGCAAAGGGCCGTGTAGGGATCTGTTTGCATGTATCCATGCATGCCTAAATGTGATGAGAAGAATGTAGAAGCTGCATTAAACTCATTTGAGAAAGTCACTACACAAATGAGGCAGCCAGGCACCATGAGGTTCCATTCAAAGACAATAGGTAGAGCGAGTGAGGTTTTTGCATCACAAGTGGAAGAGGAATCTGTGCAGCAAGAGGAGGTGAAGAAAACCATCTCAAGTGCATATGAGTTTATGCCAGAAGCCTACAGACAACGTATCAGGGATCGAAGGAGGGACCCTGGTCAAACATATATCGAATTTGAAAAGGTCAAACAAAATAATTTTGATCGGTGGGGAGGGACATTCAAATAGAGCAAACATCTTAGAGAGATGATTATTTTCGAGGAGTTCAAAAATTCACCTCTTAAGGTAATGACAACTCATGTGGAAGAGCAGAGAGTTAAACTAGCAAGATGAGGAGCTGAAATGGTTGATGGTTATGATTGGTTCTTGAACAAAGGATTAGCTTCAAAAATCAGTTTCAATCCGAGAGGGATAGAAATTGAGGAAAAGAGAAATCCTCAGGAGGTAAGAGAAAGGTAGGTCTCATTGAAGGTAATAAAGATAACTTACCGCAGGGTAAAAGGGAAACTCATGTAGGAGGAAGAGAAGTTAAAATGCTCAGGTGTTTCGCTTCGATAAATTAGGCCACATGAAATCACAATGTTGGTGGTTTAGAAAAATCTTTGGGAAGATGGATATAGACAAAATGGATAAGCCATTGAATTTTGTTAAATTTGTAAAAAGAAAAACACAGTGGATGTTAAAAATCTGCACCGAATGTGCATTCTGTTCGGAGATTGGTTGAGAAGGAAATGCCAGATCTTCTTAAACCATTTGTTTGCGAACGTGAAGTTTACTCACATAGGCCAGGAGCAGCTGTCAAAGAAGTATTAAGAGATATGGGATCATGTTAAGCTTTGATTTCGAGAGATGGGGAGATATGTAACTCAGAAGGACTCGTGCCAAAAAAGTCTTAGTACAAAGAACACATGGTGAGACAAGAAGTGCTCCATAATGTAAAATGAGGTTGAAGTGTCCAGTGAAAAATAGAGAAGTGAAGGTATGAGTACTGGAAGAGCTCTAATCTCCAAGAATACAATTTTCCCTTGGCAACGAAATAGCTAGATCACAGGTAGAAGTGCTGCCTGTTTTGTTTGAAATACCAATGGAAAATCAGGCAACTGAGGTATTACGGGAAGTATATCCCGGGATTTTGCCTGACTGTGTGATAACAAAGTCACAAACTCAACAGTTGAAACAGGAGGAGAAATCAAAAAATACAGATGAAAAAGCTAAAGTAGAATTATCAGAAAAATGTTTGTACGAATGGTTGAACGGAAACAACAATAGGTGGAGGACAAACTGGATGATTTTAGCTCAGAGAAATTTACTGAGTTTCAACAGAAAAATGAAAAACTGAAGCAATTATATCAACAAGTGCAAACAGAAGAAGAATCTGAGCATTTTCCCGAATGTTCCGATCTTAAAAATGATGCCTTGATGAGTACATGGATACTACCACATTTTCAGATGGATGAGAAATGGGGAGAAGTTCGTCATGTTGTGTCACCAGGGGGTTATAGAAAGGACGAATTGCGGTAGCACATGAATTACCAGTAGGAGGTCAACTAGGGTAAGAAAAACTCAAGCTACAAAAGAAAAACATTTTTACTTGCCAGGTTTGCATAAGGATATAGTTGAATTTTGCTAGTCATGTCATATATATCAGGTAAAAGAAAAACCTCAAACAGCAATAAAAGCACGACATTTCCTATCCATTCCTGCATTTGAGGAACCTTTTGCAAGGGTCTTAGTTTATTGTGTAGGACAGCTACCTAAAACAAAAAGTGGGAATCAATGTTTGTTAAAAATAATGGATGTGTCCACTGGATATCCAGAGGCCATTGCATTACGCAATATCACAGCTGAAAGGATTGTCGAAGAGTGGCTCAAATATTTCCCTAGATACTAACTACTCACAGAGATATAATCGAATTAATAATAGCAAAATTATTCAGGGAAGTTATGGATAGCTTCGGAATAAAACAATTCACATCAACTATGTACCATCCAGAATCGCAAGGAGCGTTATAAAGGTGGCATTAAAACATTAAAGAACACCTGGCAATTTGGACAAAGGAATTATGTTTATACTATTTGCCATTATGGATGCACCAAATGAACTGACCAAATTCAGTCTCTTTGAATTAGGTTTTGGCTATAAGATGAGAGAGGACTGAAATTAATTAAGTGAAGCGGTGAGATGCGTCAGAATTCAGAAATCCCCATATTTGGAACATGTGTCAAATTTTAGAGAATGATTAAGTAGAACGGGCAGTTAGCTAGACAGCATTTAAAAAATTACAGCATATTTTGAAACAGGAAGCAGACAAAAAATCAAAAACTTGCAATTTTGCTAACGTAGGTGAAGTGACAGCGTTACTACCAGAGATAGGAAACCTTTAAAAACAAAGGTTATAGACCTTATCAAATAGAACAGAGATTGAGTGAGTGAACTATTCGATAAGGATTCTAGATAGAAAGAAATCTCACAGACTGTGTCATGTGAATATGCCCAAAGGTATTTTGATAGTTAAGGAAAGGAAAATGAGAATGTGTTAAAAGTTAGAAGACAACGTGAAGAGCCAAGTTCAGAGCATTCTGAATTGGACATTCCTCAAATTCGGTTGAACAAGGAAGAAGTGCTATAGGTATAAGAAATGCTGTTCCAATTAAGCAACATGCTCATCAACTTAACCATCTGAAGTTGGGACAGGGTGAAAAGGAAATTGAACGCATGCTCCAAGACAACATAATCGAAGTGAGCTACAGCGGCTGGTGCTCACCCAACGTAATGGTTCCAAAACCAGATGGTAAACCACGGTTATATGTAGACAATCACAAAGTCAGTACAGTTACTAAGCCTGATTCATACTCGATTTCACGTTTGGAATATTGTATTGAGAAGGTGGAACAAACAACGTCTATTTCTAAATGGAAAAACGTGATGCTGGAAAAGAACAGCTGGTCAGGCAGCACTCGAGGAGCAGGAGAATCATGGTTTGGGCATAAGCCCTTCATCAGGAATGCCCGAAACGTCTATTCTCGTGCTCCTCAGTTGCCGCGTGCCCTATTGTGCTATTCAGCACCATACTTTTCGACTCAGACTCTCCAGCACTCCTGACTTTCTCTGAACTTATCTTTCTCAGTTGGACTTACTCAGGGGATGCTGGCAGGTACCTTTATTTGAAAGGACGAAGACAATTTCGGCTTTCCTGACATCGAATAGACAATACCAATTTAAAATCATGCCATTTAGTATGAAAAATGAGCCAGACAAATTTGAAAGACTAGCCAAGAAAATCATTTCTGGATTATCCAATTGCATGGAATAAATCGACAACTTGGTGATTTTTTAGTCACACGTGGGATGAACATTTGCAGCATTTACCAGAATTATTTGATTGACTTTGGGAGGCAGGCTTGGTGATAAACCTGGCTTTGAGTGAATTCGCCAAAATCAAGTCCCCTTCGTGCGCCATGTTATCAGACATGCACAGATTGCCTCACGGAATGTGAAAACAATAGTTTTGAGGAGTTTCAAATTCAATTGATGAAGAGAACAGTACTATGATTCCTGGGATTGAGTGGGTTTTATCGGAAATTCGGACCAAATTTATCACTGTGGCTGCTCCACTCACTGACTTAATGAAGAATTGCAGAAACACTCAGTGCTGCAATAATGTGAAAAGGCTTTTGAAAGTTGTGTTAACTACTGTACAGTATTAGCCACACCTAATTACACAGAGCCATTCAAGGTGGCTATCAATGCAAGTGGTGTGTGCGTTAATGCTGTATTCTTACAAGTAGACGACGAAAAGAAAGGAATGCCTATCGGATATTTCTCTAGGAAATTGAATATTTATCAATGGAAATATTGCACAATTGAGAAGGAGACTTTAAGCTTGGTGTTGGCGTTAGAACATTTTATAATTTGTATTGTAAGTAATGTATCTGAGGGAATCGTATATTCTGAACAGAAGCCATTAATGCATTTGGAGAATTTTAAGGACTAAATTCCAGGCTATTTAGATGGAGCTTATTGTTACAGCCATTCAATTTGAAAATTATGCACGTGGCAGAACGAGAAAACGTATTTGCCGACGTGTTGTTGAGACTTGGATGAAAAGAAATGGAGGCGTTCGGTGGCAGGAGTAAATGGATTGAAATAAAACGTTTAGTGATTGTTTGTCGCATGCTTAGAGTCAATATAATATATACTGTCGTGTACTAGCAGAAAAAGACTAACGGGCTTAAAATGAAGCCACTTTTATATTGATGGTTCATTTCTTAAGGGGGAGGTGTGACGATGCTGTCACTTTAAAACGTTATTTTGCCCGTGTCATAAAGGCAGAGGTGTTGAAGTTTCTAGTTTAAGAATGGAAAAAGATTGGCCAGTTCTCCCAGTTCAGATTTTTTTCTGATTTGTTTTAGCTGCAGCAGTCACAAGATGCATGATTCCAGGGGAATTTCGAGCTTCAGTGAAGATGTCCTCTGACTTTCTATTGAAGGCTCTTTCTATGAAAGCTCCCCCTCCCCCGCCTGTAAGAACTTGTGATTGAGTTTACATTTTGCCAAGGGGCGGGTTTATGGGATGTTCCTGTAATGGAACAGTTAACTAGTAATAGTTACTGTATCGGCTCGGTTAAGTTTTCAACAGTTAAGTTTTTCTAAATTCCACTTTCTTTTGTTCATGTTTGAACTGTAGTCTTTAAATAAATTTAGCTTCGCTTAAAGCCGAGTGGTTTGACCAGTTGCATCAGACCTGGAACAACCACTTCACATCTGCCTTTAAAATAAGAAGAAAAGGGTCCAGGCTACCTTGTGAAAATATTTTGCGGGAGTGTGGCCTGGTCCATAATAACCCTCCCTGCCTGTCTTCCTGTAAAAACGCGTGATGCGTACCAAATCAAGGATGGCGAGTAGATAAGAGGGGATCTTTTATTCCTGAGATATCTTACTGGTAACATTATTCCAACTCAATTGCGCATTAAACTCTCTGTGTTTTTCTTCTGTCTCATAATCAATTCCACAGATTAATTTACATAGTTATCACCGACATATGCATACATCAATCACTTAATATTAGTGTGCTATGAATCCATACCAGTGTCAAATTATAGTTACAATCTAACTAGAAACCAGGAGGATTGTTTTGGAGCATAGCCAAAATGTGAGATCCAGGTACATAATGCTACACGATGCCATGATATTGATCAAACAATAAATGTTACTATAAAATGTGACATCAGTAATAGTCCAATACATACATATGTGTGTAATACATGTGCAACTTGCATTCTAATACACAGAATCAACTTGAGATAAATAGAGGTAACAGTCAAGCTATTTGAGCGCACCACAGAGTGAAAGAAAGAGGCAGTAGTGTCGTGATAATGGTACTGGACAAATAATCCAGGGTCTTCGATTCATGGACTGGTGATATGTGTCCAAATGGATGGTGAAATTGAAATGCAGTTTTTAAATTTCTGGAATAAAACAACTGGAATAATTATAATAGCCATGTAATCATTGTCAATTACAGTGAAAACGCACCTGGTTCAACATCTGGCTCATACAGTTTCATTGTGGAAATTTATTATTCTTATTTGATCTGGCTTAAAGCATGTGGTTGATCTTGAATTGCCTTCTGAAATGGCTTAGCAGGCCAATAAATTCAAGGGTATCGTCAGATAATGTTTGATCTCATTTCTGTGCCTTTTCAGTGGAACCCATCTTATTGATTAAAAGCTTACCTCGACCACGAATATGCTTAATGATTCAACCTTGACTGCTTTCATTCATAATTCCTCAGATTCTGAAGATTTCCATGCTCAAATACAACAATATCTAGGTTTGGACTGACAACTGACAAGCAATATTTGTACCACATAAATCACAGGCAATTATGGTGTCCAACATAAGAAAGTTTCCATACAACTTTTGACATTCAATTACATCAAAGTGTCCTATTATCAATATCACGGGATTACCATGGAGCAGATGATGAACTGAGTTATGCACATAAAATCTGAGGCAGGGAGAACAGATTAGACGCTCAGAAAACTAATGTGAATAAATCAGTTCCTGACTCCACAAAGCCGCTCCTTCATCTACAAGGCATCAGTCAGGTGCGTGTTGGATCACTTCCCTCGTGTCTGAATGCGTACAACTCCAGCAATTAGAGATTGAAACCATCTTGGTCAAAACAGGCTGCTTGATTGGCATCACATTCACAAACAACCACTCCCTCTACCATTGTTACTCAGTAGCAGCAGTGTGCACTATCTACAGGATGCTCGCAGGAATTGACCATGGTTCTTTGATAGCACCTTCCAGACCCAGGACAACTGTCAAATCGAAAAAATAATGGTAGCAGATATGACCGTAGATTTGACGTCATAAGTAGCCATAAACAACAACCTCTTATTTATAGTAACTGTATTGGAGTCTGGATTGCACCTTTGGAAGTAAAAACACACAGTTATGGGTGCGATGCAGTGAACATGATACTCAAGCTAGAAGGATTAAATTGTGAGAAACCGTTTCATTTACTTCAGAAGCTTAAAGAAAGCTGATCTAATTGTGATGTTTGAAGTTATTAAAGGACAAAAATGGCAGCTACAAAAAATGTGATTTCTTCTTCTGGGGCAGACGAAAGCCAAGTAACACAACAGTAAGGTAGAGGGGAAACCATTCAGCGATGATGTCTTCAAGCATTTCATCCGTCCTTATAAAAGCTATTCAAGTTTGGGTGAATTAAAATTAAGTTGATAGAGTTCGTTGCATAATTTGTTAAAGGATAAGGATGTAAAATGTTTGGATGCCACTTGTGATCTGTCATATTTTAGAAGTCTTAGAACATGTTGGAAGGGCTGAATTGTCTCTTTTAACTTACGTATTTATTTGTTTTACAGGATTAGTGTAATGGATGCACAGAGACTTCTCCTGCAATACTGGGACTTTCCAAAATGATGTTTGTGGAGGAGTGATGCACAGGATTGTTGAAGGAGGACAACCACGTGTCCTTCATTGTTGCATGATTCGATTGTGTTATAAGAGGCAATGACAGATCCAAATATTTACCACAGCGTCCATTGGTTTTTTATTATCATGCAGGCTAAATATTGGAGAAATTACTCTAATTCACATTAACCGATAGTCAGCCGCATCACATTCATTATTTTCGAAATATAACCTCTGGCTCTTCATGTAAGGCAGTGCTATGGATTGAAGTTATTCTTGTCATGACTTTACAAATTTGTATATTGAATGCACGGGATATTTCAATAGAGTCATTAACTGATCCCTGAATTTAGTTTGAGTAACTGCATAAATAAATGTATTTGTGCAACAACTCAACAACTGAAGCATATTTGCACTTTCTATGAGAATAAATTTGGGGTCACTGAAACCTTGGACTTTATAATCATTTGTAAATCGCTCATATAAGAACTGTATGACATATGTCAACCACAAAAGGATGAAGCTGCCTGAGATGGTAAAGAGTAAGACAATGGACTTTCTCCGGCTTTCCATTTCTGGATCATTATGATTCTCTTCGTTGCTTTGGAAACGGAACCTTGTACGGGCTCTACTGGTCACTAGAATGTACCTTACGGTCAGTGCATTAAGCAAAACAATCATTAGGAATGGGAGGCATGGCGTTAAAAGATGATCAATCCAATCAAAAGCTGTCCACGCAGGAGACGTATAACGGATATTTTTAAGTTGGCAGTACCAAGGCACACTGTCCATTGTGTAGATGGGTTCGTGTATAAAGTACCATGGGATATTGACTACAGATCCCAGTGCACAGACCGATCCTATGACGATGGCTGCTGTTTTCTCAGTGCAATATTTTGTTTTCAGCTTCTGGCAACAAATAGCCACAAATCTATCGAAGGTGAAAGTGACTGTCAACCAAACAGAACTGACTCTGGCTGCATAAGTTAATGCAATACTGACACTGCATATTGGAGTGATGGAAAGAAAACTACCTGGAAAATAAATGCCAGGAATTCTGTTCAATATCACAGCAGTGATAATGACCAGCAGATCTGTCACTGCCATGGACATGAGGTATCGAGTAATACACCTGGATAGACCACATCTTCCTCGTGTCAGGATCAATATCGTCACTAAATTAACTGTAAAAGGGAGGGAGAACGAAATTTAGTTACAAATAAACACGGCAGTGTGCTGTAAATTCAGCAGTGATATATTTAGTTTGAAACAATGGAAAGCGATATAGTCATTCAAGACAAAGGTAAGATGGAGAGAAATCCTCAGATGAGTGAAACACAAAGTTTGAATCCGACAGCACCAAAGTACATTGAATATATTTTGAAGATTATTAGTATATATTATTATTAGATTATTAGAATATGTTAGTGAATGCCAATCATGGAATGATGAATACAACAGTTTAATAGCAAACACATCCAGATTGAACAAACAACATGCGATCTAATTCAAAAATCAAGTGCAGCAAGTTAGATGATAAGAGAAAATCAGAACAGACCGTTCAGCCCATCCAGCCTGTTCTACTATTAAATTAAACCATGGCTGATCTGTGGTCCAATTCCATATACATGCCTTTGTCCCATAACCCTTAATGGATCTGTTATTTTTAAAAGATCTCAGAGTTTAAAGTAACAACTTCTCCAGCGTTTACTGCCGTTTTTGGGAGAATATTTCAAACATTTACTGCTCTTTGCTTATAGAAGTGCTTTCTGACATATCTCTTGAACTATCTGCCCCCAATTCTTAAACTATGACTCAAGTTCTACAAATGTCAACCAGTGAAAATAATTTCGCATTGCTTACCCAGTCTTTTCATGTTAACAACTTGAAGAATGTATTCATATCACACTTAAGCTCTTAATTTCTGGAGAAGTCATATAATCTCTCCTCATAACGTACCTCCTGAAGTCCAAATATCATTCCTGTAGAACTACGTTAGTGTCTGCAAGGCTAAAACATTCTTCCTGAGGTTAGTGCCCAGATCTTCTCACAGTACTTCGTGTAAGCTGTAGACTTGATTTGTATAATCTTATAATCATATCCGTGTCCTTGCACTCTAGCTGTCTCGCTATCAAGACATGCATTTCACAAGCTTTCTTGATTATTTTCTGCACATGCTCATGTAATTTGTAAGATCTGTGCAGCTACTCAATCTTCCCTCTCAGATACACAGAACTCACTCCAAAACATGTTCTTAGAATCGCTGAGGCTGTTGCCATTCTGGTGAATCTGTCTGACTCCCACTCCATACACCAAAACTGTCTTCCAAAGCCAATAAAGCCTTGTTGAGATGGGAACTCAGTTTTAAACACAGTGATTGGGCCACAATCTTACCAGAACACTAAATTTTTATCCCGATGAAGAAAAGACTTCCTCATTTCAATAGATAATGATTAATTTTCAACAGTGTTTTACCTGGGACAGCAATAACTGCAAGTGAAGTGTAGTAAATGGCATAGACGAGACCTCTGGGTGGTGAATGCATTTTCTCCTAGATGTATGTTCAGAGTTTATATTTGATTTGCCTGATAATCAAAGGAACATTCTTATAGCTGATGTTTAATCCTCAGAGACAAAATTATAAGCTTTCACAATTGACTTTAATTGCGATCCTTGGGGGGTAATATATCAGATGGTTTTGTCATCCATAGTAGGTGCAATCGGTAAACCATAAGATGACGTTACTTCATCAGCAATATGAATGGCAGTCACTGAACAAACAATTTAATGCAGTCGCTTTTGCTTCCATTACCCAGGTAATGAATGCACTTGGAACTCAAAAAACAAAACAAAGAGGAACGCTATGTTGTCTCACAAAATAAATTTGTCATCTAAAAATTGTTTAACTTATATGTGACTTTACTTGCACCTCTATACATATGACCTGGAACAACACTCATGTGTCCGAGAAAACCAGTGAGGAATAACGCGACAGGGATGGATGAATCAATGGACTATGACCTCGGAAAATAGTGCAGAGTGAATAACAAAACAGAAAACTGCCAGACCAGACGACCCTTCAAATCCTCCATGCTAGCAATTGAGGTCCATTGTCAATTAAGGATGATGTCTCAGATCATATTTCTGCAACTGCTTGATTAATTTTAAGGCAGAAGTGAGGACTGCAGATGCTGGAAACCAGAGTTTAGATTAGAGTGGTGCTGGAAAAGCACAGCACGTCTGGCAGCATCGGAGGAGCAGGAAAATTGACGTTTCACGCAAAAGCTCTTTATCATGAATTCTGATGAATTCATAATCCCAGATCGAAGCGACTTTTTAAGGTCCCAAAAATTCTTCCATCATCAATCTGAGATAATTCCTCTTCTCCTTTGGGACAAAGACACCAAGTAAATGGAAAGGTTGTGTTGTGAACAGTGGCTCTGACGTGCTGATGCTCTCCATGACATCTCATGGCTTCGTTGCAAACATGTACCAGGAAACGAACTGCAAATTACGAGCTTCCCTTGGGAAATTAAATTACTTACTGCCCGCTCCAATCACTTTAAGAAAGCAAAGGCTTTGACGAAACCGTGATCGGGAAATTGCACTGTTTATGTCAAAGCATATCTCGAAGTTATCAATTGTAGCCGATTTGATAGAATTTGGGGTGTATTTGTAAGTTTGTTAGTCTTGGGACAGATGATAAGTGAGCCAACAGGAATAGATAAAATTTCTTCGCTTAAATCTGAGCTGCATTCTTATCTAGCAATATTGGTGCTTGGGTGATAGCACGGTCACGGGGAAGAGAGTGGTGTGAGGGGAAGTAACAAAGTTCAATCTTCATCTGAAGAAAATGTTCTACATGTTTGATGACACTCTGCCTGGGCTAAATAATATAACTTCACGTAAGGTGTAGAAACTCAAAATTGGGCAATCGCTTGGATCGTCAGCAGAAAAAGACAAAGAAAAATCGGAATCGACTGCAAGCTGTAACTTGTAACTTCTTTATCAGCAGTGATGTAATGTTATGAACCAGGATTTTGGAAATGCTGTTTCTAAGGTATCACCATGTGTAGCAGCAAATAGCCGCACCAACTTGGTAAATCAACAAGCTTGGACTTCATGTGTTCATTAAAAAAAAATGCATTTAAACAGAAGAACATTAAGATACTAGAGCCTGATCAGTTTCGGAGCTGGAGCCCATGAATTGCTGCTGAAGCCAAATTTGGGTAGAATTTTCTGGGTACAAAACAATGAGATATTTTCGCTGAATTCCATAGACATCACTTTCACAATCTTGCGTTTCAAACCTAAGCCCCTGATTTAATTTGTAGATCTAACGTACTTAACTTATTTGTTGAACTGCTTGCAGAGAATCTTTTTATCATTCGATGGCGAGTCAGGGATGGAAGTTTACAGTTACAGTCTATCTAATCAGACAGATAAATGAAATCAAGAAATCCTTCATATAAAAGACATGGAACACTCCATCAAAACTACAAAGAAATTTGTTGATTAAAACTTCGGGAGCTGAGATTAATGATTTTTTTTATGAAGTAAGGCTATAAAGAAATTTGGAAATAAAGTGGAGTGATGTAAACGTCTGATAGTGTTTACTACGCACGACACTGTATTGTGTCCAAATTCCTGGCGAAGGCTGAGGTGTATTCTGTGAAACATTAAAAGAAAGTCACAGTTCATCAGTGCCAAGCGATAGTCACCCAATCCAGAAATAAAATTGCAAAATAACTTACAGAATGTTCCAGTCTCCTTGTTAATCTAAGGAATCTTTCTAAGAGTCCATACTTAAATCAGTCCAGAGCAATCAGTACGGTGTAGTCATACATGCAATATGTGAGGATTAATATTTAATGTATTCATACCTGTTTCTATTTTTAAGAATAAAATATTGGCAAAAGAAATCTTATTTAGGAACATAAAACATGAGATCATTCAGCCTGATGAACTGCTCCACTATTTAACACAATTATGCCTCGTAAACACACAATGCCACATTGTTCCTCTAACGTTCAACACAATTGGTAATCAGTTATCTATCAATGATTACTTAAACACTCTCAAATACTAAGTTTCCACATCCATCTGTGGTAGTGAATTCCAAAGGCCAATGACCATCCGAGTAAGAAAATGACTCTTGTTATTTCTCTCCTAAGTGGTATCCATCTTATCTTAAATTGTGCCTAATGTTATCGACTCCACGATTCGCGGGAGAACACCTTACCTGCATTTATCTTGTCCACTCCTTTAAGTATTTTGCAAATTTCAGTGAGATCACCTCTCAGTCATTGAAACTCCAGACAATTCAGGCCCGGTTTCGCCAATCTCTCTACATTGGACAGCCCTATCTCCCTGGAAACAGATTACTACCTGATTTGTTCAATGGTATTGATCACTTTTTACGTGCTTTAACTGCGATTGCTACTTCAGCATACCAAAGTCGAAAGATCACGTGGCTGTCTTGTTGTGAACAATGTCATTTTAATTTTTGGTACAAGGCAAGTGATCCGAATCCATACTCTGTAAGAGAATGTGAGGCAGTGTTATGTTTTCGATCCAACGTTATGCATAAGAAATAAGGTAATAGTTCAGTGTTGGATTCATCCTTAGTTATAGTGACATGGAGAGATGTGGGACTAATATAAGATGGATACGTACCGATGTTGAGAGAGCAAAAATGGGTTTACTTCAAATTAAAGTTTAACATACCTGCAGGATTATTAAGAGAAAGTGAGATTCTGCATTGAGTACAATGATTGTTTACGGCTTTGAGGTAAAGTGTTCACAGTTTAGAAACGAAACTGTGCAATGGAGTGAGGAATTGGTAGTATGTTTTGCTTGAAATGTACCAGAGCAAGGGGAAAGAAGGGGCAGTGAAATACTTTAAGAATGGTACAGGCTGAAAATCTGCTAGTACAGCTGTTAAGTTATGTTGTGTTCAATCCAGGGCAAATGGAAGACATGAATTATACACAGTTATAGTGGAGAGCTGGTCTTTGCACTTTTGGAGTTAGCTTCAATTGACATAGGGATAAATGAAACAGTTAGTGGAATTAGGTTAGGATAGATACAGGAATGTGAAGTGGAAAGGCATTGTGCTATTAAATTCTGAATTTTTTGGCCGATAGGGAGAGAGAAGTGTGAAGGTGGTTGTTTGCAAATGATACAGGGCTACTTGGACAGAGTGGATTGGTTGGAGAGTGATTCAGGGATATGGGAAGGGAGCGAGCAAAGCATATAGTTAAATGTTTTTCTTTGATGTAGACGATAACATAAATAATGTTTTCTTTATATTTGCTCTGTTTTCTTACTTGTCAGCGCTAATGAGCTTGCTGCCCTTCAGTTTGCTATACATCTGAGCTGGCGGTAATCATGGGAATTATTGAACACTGCAACCAGCAGTAGACAGCTTTCCCGCACAGCTATCAGTACCAAAAGGGAAACGATGCAACCTTGTTTGCAAAACTTTGACATTTAATGGTGATAACAGGTTCTGAGGAAGTTTAGCGACATATTATTGGGACATTTGTGCCATACATTTATTTCGTGTAGAGACTGGTAAGCTACTGCAAATTCCCAAGTTGAATCTCATACTTTGACATGTGCATTCCTAAGTCATTGCTGCACTGGATGACTTCTCTATTCTTACATCAACTGACTAGTGCCCTGTAACGGGAACAACAAAAAAAGATGGATTAAACAACTGCTTTGCACAACAAATGATTTCTTCTGGAAATGTCACACTGGAAGCTTTGTTTTTCAACAGAGTAATCACCCTATCATCTCATGCTGCCATTAATGAAAACACAAAGACAGAGTTGTTAGGAATTAGAGTCTATTCATGATATAAAAATTCATAGACTGCCGATATCTTAAAACATATGTAATCTTTCTTGACTTAATAATCACGGCACATTACTTCTATATATTAATCAGTGCAAAACCAGTAATGAAACGTATTAAGAATTACTCCAGCGTTTAGTTCTGTTATTGGAGCACCACCAGAGGAGACCACAAAGAAAACTCCAGGAACAACGTGAAAAGGTTTTTAAATGAAAGAGCAATAGTGCATACTTATTAGCGGTGATTGCGTGATTATTTACTCAGAGAAAAGCCACACATCAATCTTTGCGTTTTTGTCATGTTACTTGCTTCCCAGAATTGCAGTTAGCGATCAATGTGGTTTTTCGCATTGGTCCTGAATGGAAGGAGGGACAGAAAACCCTTTAACTGGTGTGCAGAAATTGTACTTTACTTTCACCAGCTGGCCTCAATGGTGCACAGAGTTGATAAACTGAATGACCAGCATTTGTCGGCTGTATGGGCAGGAAGAAGGATGGGTCCATCGTCACCCCCTCACCACCCAATACCTGAAGGAAGCACGCCTTATCTTCCACCTCAAAACCCTTCAACACCAGGGCATCAATGTGGATATCACCAGTTTCCTCATTTCCTCTCGCCCCGCCTTACACCAGTTCCAACCTTCCAGCTCAGCACCTCCCTCATGAACTTCCCCACCTGTCAATCTTCCTTGCCATTTATCCGCTCCACCCTCCTCTCCGACCTATCACCTTTACCTCACCTCCATCTACCTATTACACTCTCAGATACATTTTCCCCAGCCTCGCCTCCTTCCACCTCCTTCCATTTATCTTTCCACCCCTGAGGTTCCCAGCCTCATTCCTGATGAAGGGCTCTGGCCCAAAACATTGATTTTCCTGATTCTCTTGATGCTGCCTGACCTACTGTGCTTTTCCAGCAACACACTCTCAAGGTGGATGGGTGAGGTTTGTCGTTGACAGTCATTGCCTCAGCAATTGTATTCAGTTAAAGTAGTATGGAAATACAGATTAATGTGTTATATGCCTGAAGAAACTTCTAGTATCTGCAGAATTAACACAGTGAGACATTTCATAGCTGCAGCTGATACCCTCCAAAAGCCACATGAACAGAGATTGACTGAGGAAAAAATTGGACGATGTTCAGCAACTACAGTCCAGGTTCAAGATGTAACAAGACTTGGATATTATCCAGGTCTGACCTGAGAAGTGGTAAGTAACATTCACGCCACACATTCCAGACAATAGCCATGTCCAGGAAGAGACTATTAAGCCATCACCCCTTGGTATTCAATACCAATGCCACCACTTAATACAAGTCGAGATCTCTCTCCCTCTCTCTCTCTCTGTGAGTCTGTGTGTGTGTGCGTGTGTGTGTGTGTACGTGCACGCGCATGAGTGCTCAGGCCACATAGATCGAGACAATTCATCGAAATGGCTCACTAAATAACAATAGATTTTTGCAGTCGAAAGGTGAATTTCCTACCTTTAAGATAGAAAGCCGAGACTTACCTGGGTATCGCCATTAGACTGGAGGGAATTATTGCAGCAGAGATAGTTAAAGACAGATTGATAATGGTAGGTTAAACAGAAATATGTGCATTGAATAAATTGCTGAAGAGATTTAGAGTCTGTGCACGAATGAGAATGACAGAAAGTGAAATAGAGATATGTGGTCCAGAGATAGAAATTGATGTTATTTTAGATGACAAACATTTTCAACAAAAAAGACCTCAAACATTGGGCTATGTTATTACATGTTGGTGCCTGAATATTTGAATTCGTTAAACTCCATTTTTGTGCTAAGGACCGAGTGACAGAGACCAGGTCAGAGTTTACAAGAAAACAATGAACAGAGGTGCAGATGTATCTATTGCAGAGTTGATAGTGAGAAGTGTCGGCAAGTATGAGATATAAGGATTGATGTTTGACTGAAATGTACCCTTGTGCCCAAAGATGACTGTTCAGTTGTTGTACACTACAATCCACAGTCCTCCAGCAGAGACAGGGACCGTCATTTTCAATCTCATCGAACATTTGAATTCATTTAACTTTATTGCCCTGAGAGTAGCTCGTGTATGGAATTAACTTCCAGAGGACGTGGTGGATGCAGGTGCAGTTACAACACTTTAGAGGAATAAATGCATGAATAAGAAATGCTTGGAGGAACGTGGCCAATCGCAGGCAAGTGGGTTTAGTTTGATTTGGGATTATGGTCAGCATGGACTGGTTTGACCAAAAGGTCTGTTTCCATTCTGTCTGACTCTATGACTCTATATTCGATGCCTGGTCTCGCACGATTAGCAATCAACATCCAACCTGCTTTCCAAACCCTACACTATTAGATAGAATTGAATTAATCCGCTCTTCATGGGTTAAATTAGACCTCACATTACTATTGATCATACATCTGAATGCACAAGGGTGTGACTTCTAATGTTAGTTTGAGAAGGTCTTGAGGACAAAATGGAATGGACGGCAGGTAAATATACCAATGGCAGATTGTAAATTCCAAAAGTTGGAATCCCACAGCTCTTCCAAAATCATATATGCTAGTCTTTAATCAAATTAATTCACTTCACATGATAACAAGAAGCGGTTGTGGATACTTGATATTGCAAAGGCAGTGCCTTCTCAATAATACTGCAGTCATAGCATTGAAGACTTGTTATCCAGAGCTTACTACACCCCGAGTCAAACTCGTCTAGTGCCGCTAGGGCATTGGTACCTACCCGAGAATGTGGAAAATTGCCTAAAGACAGAAAGCAGGGCAAATCTAACCGGCCAGTTAACACCGCACCAATATACCCTCAATGATCAGTAAAGTCATGGAAAGTATCAAGAGCAGTGCTAAAAAGCCACACCTTATTTAGAAATAACCTACTCATTGACGCACAGTTTGCGTTTCGCTAAGTCACACAATTCCGGACCTCATCACAGTTTGGTTCAAACATGAGCAAAACAGCAGAATTTCAGTAGTGAGACGAAAATTACTGCCCTCAACATCCGGCTGCATTTGACCAAGTAGAGCGTGAAGGATCCCGAGCGAAACTGAATTCAATATGATTCAGAGGGAAACGTCTCCACTGGTTGGAGACATATCTGGCACAGAGGTGGGTGTTATTGGAAGTCAGTCTTCTGAGGTCCAGCGCATCACTGCAGGAATTCCTGAGGGTAGTGTCCTAGGACAAATCATCTGCCGCTGCTTCACCAATGACCTTCCCTCCAAACATAAGGCATTCGACGACGACTGTACAGTGTTCAGCACCATTCGCAACACCTCAGATACTGAAGTCCAAGTTCAAGTACAGCAAGACACCATTAATATCCAGACTTTGGCTGAAAAGTGGAAAGTAGCATCTGTGTCTCAGAAGAACTTGGTGATGACAATGTAACTCTCCATTGTCATTCAATAGCATTTCTGTCATTGATTCTCACACAGCCAAAAACGTGGGGATTACCGTTGACCATTGACACTAATTTGGATCAGTTTCGTGAATACAATGGCCAAGAGAGCTGATCAGTGGTCAGGAATCTTGCACTGATTAACTGACCTCTTGATCAGGCGGCACAGTGAGTCAGCATTTGGCACTGCAGCCTCACTGTGCCAGCGACCTGGGTTCGGTTTCAAACTTGCTCGACTATCGGTGTGGAATTTGCACATTCTCCCCTGCCCCGTGTCTGAGTGGGTTTTCTCCCGTGCTCCGGTTTCCTCCCATAGTCCAAATATGTGCAGGTTGGGTGAATTAGCCGTGCTAAATTGCTCATAGTGTTCTGGGATGTGTAGGTTAGGCGCTTTCGTCAGGGGAAATGTAAAGTAATAGGATAGGGGAGTGAATCTGTGTGGGATACTCTTCAGACGTCAGTGTGGACTTTTCACTGATATTAGCGAGTTTTGAGAAGATTTGTTGCTCGGATATTTCAAAGAGGTTGATAAAACGAGAAATAAACACCCATCTTCATAATCCTAGCCTAAATGAGCTAATGGAATGCGAAGGTAAGTGTACATACACCATTCTGCGCAAGACGAGCTGACAGATGCTAGTCACTGAGGAGGGGGGTGAGCAAGCAAAAGAGTTTGTTGAGGCCAGGAACTGAGAAACTGGACAATACCCAATTATTTCGCCTGGGGAAAGGTTCTCACAGAAACCAGCGGTGGTATGTAAAACTCGTCCGAAGCTAAGGAAGAGAAGCGGACCAAAAATATCAGTCAGCCTTTTTTTTTATCTTGTTGTGCAAAGGGACCAAGAATCTTGCCAGTGTAGTGATCGTTCCAAAAGGGATCGTGACAAAAGGACAGAGATCAGATTGTAGATATTTCTCTGAGGTAAAACGATGGAGAGACCTGAACCATGATGCCCATCTGTCTCAGATTGAAAGCAACTGAAGGCCACAACCTAATGTGTAGATTTTCAATGGAGGGATAAAGGTTTCTATGTTAACATTCAGTGTGCAAATATTTCTGAAATGGTGGGGAACAGGGAAACAGTTTGCCATCCACAGATATTCCTCTCATAACGAATGCGTCTTTTTATTTGCTTGTGAATTTTTTTAATATTGTGGGCTAGAATGAAAAAGAACTGCTTGAAATCCGGGATTTTACAAAAATAGTTGCATACTTTGAAAACAAGTGACACCTATTGTTAAGAGTGTTCATGTGGCTGTGGGTTCCAATATTATGCAAATGAGCCAGATCCCAGGAGTTGTTTACAAATGAAGTTGATTGGTTCATGGACCAGTGACGAGTTATCAATGACAAAGATCCTCTGCCTGATAACAAACATATAACTGGTTATTGGGTAGTTTAACAGCTTGGGCTGTCAACAAAACAGAGAGAAGTTTGCTCAGATAAAAAAAAAGAAACCAAAAGGACTGCAGCAGGCAGAAACGCACTCTCTCAGACCTCTGCAATAAAACGCAATAAATCTGAATATTTTTTTCCGTTGACAGTCAATGTAAGCTTAACTTTGAAGTGAAAAGCCAGAGATCCTGTACACATGAACGAACTCCCCTGCGCCAGTGAAAGCATTCGGTGAAAAGAATGCCGAGGAGAAACTTCAGCATCAGCAACTACCGACCCAGAAACTTCTTGTGAGCTGTGACCCGGGAACTGTTTCCATACATGCTTTCTCTCTCTAAGCCTGTGTGTTTGAGTGCATGTGTTAGGATTTTTTAAAAAAAGAGTTTCGTGTTTTGAGTTCTCGTGTGATGCTGAAGGTGTATAATTGTTGATAAGTTACGAACATCTAATTAACTAATAAATCTAATATAAATGCATTATGCTGGAGGATAGAAACCTGTATAGTGCTTTCCATCAAGCCAGTCCTAAAAATTAGGTAGTTTATAGCTTTGTGTATATTCTTTAAAAAAACATGAACTTTTACGACGACTCCAAGAAGGCTGGTGCTTGATTTTGAGTGTGTTGTGCGGTGAGTCGTGACATCACTAAGGAAGAATACAAGAAACATCTATCAGCACACAGACACGTGTGTGTATATGCGAATGTAGACTTACATATGCACTTTATTTTTATATGAATATACATATGGCTTATGTATGTGACTATGCTGTCACTTTAACAAGTTATTTTGTCCTTATTTCTGAAGAGAGGCTATAAGGCAGAGGTTATGAACTGGCTACTGAAGACGACTTACGTAAACAAGTTGTGAGGTCTTTAGATAAAAAGAAAACTGAAACAATGGAAGCAGCTTGATCGATGTGGCCAGCGATCGCTGATCAGGTTTCTTGGTTTAGGTATTTTGCAGTAACTCAGTAGTTTTGTTGGGGTCTTAAAAGCTCCAGTAACTGTCTTTTGGCTGCTGCACTCTGAATTTTCTCTTATGTTTCTTCCTCCTGCATTGGAGAACCGCATGCGAGAGTCTGTGTCTGAATTCACCTTTTAAACAAATAATTTGTTTGTGGAATGGCACACTATTGGAACAGTCAATTAATAATATGTACCATGAATCTGCACTCCAAGCTCTCTTTTTTTCAGTAACACTCCCAGATTTTGCCATTAAATGCATAAGTCCTGTCCTGTTTTGACTTTCCAAAATGCAGTACCTCACATTTATCTAAATTAAACCTGCCATTTCTCAGCCCATTGATCCATCTGATCAACATTCTGTTGCACTCTGAAGTAATCTTGTTCGCTGTCATTTTAATGGGTTAATTTTTCCACTAATTAAATTATTATATATTCTTCTTTGCTTTGTTGGTATTTTAATTATAATGTTTGCGTAAATTCGAGTACTTTGACCAGTAGCACTTCACATTTACCTTTATGATAAGAAAAAGTTGGGTCCCGGATGCCTTCATGAGGGGTCTGTTTTGGTTCAGAAAGTGCATATAATATTAGAGACACATAAACACACATTATACCTGTGAACTTAGGAGAGATGTTGAGGGGATAATCAGCAATAACTCCTTAACACGTGGTAGCTTCAATTTCTTCAATAATTTATTAATCATCTGTTGATTTTCAAGATTCTGCTTCTTGCTTTATCTGTTTAGCTGTATAGCCTGTCACGGTGGAAATCTGTCCCTTGATAGGTATCCAAGCCTTCAACAGGATGATTCGCTCTGGATGTAATGAGAACAGCGATATGCTGGAGAACCCGCTGTGAACTTAACAGAGAAAAGGTTTGCAATGCTGTCTGAAATGTCATTGAAAATGATGTCTCCATATTTTCGTCTTCAGATTGTCTTTATTTAAAACGTTTCTAATTTTAATTCTGCCATATTGCCGTTATCAGAATGTGCAGAAAATGTACCAAAGTGGAAATGAAAGACGCGGGTTATTGATTAGATTGAAACATTCAAGAAGATTAAAATACTCGTCTTGCTCTACTGTCTTAGCTTTTGTTTTTTTCAGGTATCACTGAAAAATCGATTGTTCTGCAAGTATCACACAGTTGAAGAATAGTTCATAAACAGCTAAGATTTTGCGTGACTTAATCATCAGCATTTTGTTGGTTATCATCAGCTCCGCTCTTGTCATTATTGCTGAGCATTCGGGGCAAATGATGGCACATGATGGTACTAGATGAGAAATACAAAGTCCGAAACTAATGCATTTGTCACAAGAATTGGAAACCCGCCACCTTTGCTGATGGAATTCATTTGCAATCAATTAAACACTCTCAAACACGATAGAATTGGAACCACTATAAATGATCGTTAAAATGCCACCTGATCCATTAATAAAGTTGACAGAAAAAAATCGAACATCATCACTGAGTTTGACCTGCACCAGTGCCACAGCTGTTTGAATGGCTCATAACTGTTCTCCAAAATAATCAGGAAACCACTAATATCGCAGGAAGATAAGAATGGGCTACAAAGGCTGGCCTTGCCAACAAAACCCTCATCCAGTGAAAGAAGAAACGAATGGTGAAATCTAAATCATTCGGATATAATGCAATAATAGTCTTCTTTTGTATATAACGAAATATTATTGATTTTGAGGTCGATAACAATAGTATCATCTGGACTTGCATGAAACAGTATGTCTCGTGGCTGAATACCTTTATGCTTGCTTTTGGGATTTTGTTGTCTTGCCACCACAGTCCCAATAACCTGCTTTCTGCTAACAGATAATAAAATTGACATAATTTAGAACTGGGAAGAATTACTTGGAGAGAATAAGAAGAAATATTCGAAAGTATCCGGGAACTTACAGTTTTTCCCTTTAATATACTTTGGCGAATCATATACTTGAATTGTAGCATGGAATTAATGAACAGAAAGATCCATTGTATGGTCTTTATGGATTTTATTGATGTAATGTTGAGACCTAGTTTTATACCGAAATTCTCCCTTTATTCGCTACAATTTCATATCCCCTGTCGTTCAATTGGGACTATTTTACTGCACTGCGTGAGAGGGGACAAACAATACAATCCAATGTTAAGACGATTTGAAGTCCCTCTTTTTCATTGAATTTGAAGAAAATGCATCCTAAATAACTCCAAGGAGGCCCAAAAGTTGAACTGAGCGACTACTGTGCATTTCAAAACAGATTAATCCTGCATACATGTCAATTATTCTGAATGTATCCTTCTATCATTCTGATAAACCTAAACATTTGATGTCACCACATTTATGGACAAACCGGCTCTTTCTAAACTTGATGTGAAAAGCATTATTACTCAAGCATATTGCAAGCTGAACTCAGATGGCTTTTCACAATGACAGCTAAGGATACTTTTTCATCTGGAATGAACTTCGAATGCTGCTTGGCAAAGATGATTTGGAAGTCCTGCTAAATTATACTATGTACTGAGAGGAAATAATGTGCCCTTGTATCTCGCATTTTATTAATTTAAAATGATGTGCAAATGTCATGTGAGAGAAAAAAAGAACATTTTCACACAGCAAATTATCAGGATGTGGAATGCACTGCTTGGAAATGTCGTGGAAGGAGGATCAATTGACGCATTCAAGAGAGCAGTGGATGTATGCAAGAAATGAACCCTAGAAGATACAGCGTGTTCAGGCACAATGAGCCATATTATCTCCTTCTGCACTGTACATTATTGCTTTAATGTACTTGGAAAGATTTAGTAAATCTGATTGATCAGACGATTTGATGTATAGGTCATGTCGTGCAGTTTCCCCTGTATTAAGTGAGGATAAAATAGACAGTTGGTTGCCTTGTTAGTAAAACTAAAACTTAAACCAAGAGCAATAAACAACGGAGAGTCAGATAACGTAGAATCTGGGTGGATAGAGTTGAGGAACACAATGGTAAGAAATCCATAATGGGAGTTATTATCTACAGGTCTCCAAACATTTGGAACACAACGTACACCAAGGGACAACAAAAAAGGCGTGTAAGAAAGACAAGCTTACAGTGAACATGCGGGACTCCACGTGGGTTGGGAAAATTAGGCTGGTAGTGAATCACCAGTAAAAGAATTTGTGGAATGTCTACGAGATGGCGTTTTGGAACAGCTTGTGTTGGAGCCCGCTAGGGAACAGGCAATTCTGGATTTCGTGTTGCACAATGAGACAGACTTGCGAAGGGATCTTAAGGTGACGGGGGGGGGGGGGGGGGGGGGGGGCCGTGACCATAATATGATAGAACTTACTCTGCAGTTTGAGAGGGGGAAGATGGAATCAGTTGTAGCCGTACTACAGTTGCAAGAAGGCAACTATACAGGCACGAGCGAGGAGCTGCCCAGAATTGACTGGGAGAGTTGCCTAGCAGGAAAAACACTGGAACAGCAATGGTAGGATTTTCTGGGAGTAATTCGAGAGGCATAGCACAATGTTATCCCGAAGGGTGGGAAAACATGCTTACAGGTAGGATGCGGCAATCATGGCTGGCCAGGGAAGTCAAGGACAACATAAAAGCAATGGAGAAAGCATGTAATATGGCAAAGTACAATGGGAAGCCAAAGGATTGGGAAGTCAACGAAGACCAACAGAAGACAATGAAGAATGAAATAAGGAGGGAGAAGATTAAATATGAGGGTAAACTAGCTGGTAATATTAGGAAATGTTGCAAGAGTTTCTTTTGATATATAAAGAGCAACAGAGAGGCAAAAGTGAACATCGGGCCGTTGGAAAATAATGCTTGGGA